>NC_090935.1:923635638-924260638 GCF_040938575.1 Ambystoma mexicanum
AAACTTTCAAATGAAACTGGTGTAAGTTGCTATGCAAATGTAACAATGAATATTCTATTTCAATTACCACCAATTGTTAACAATATTTACTGACACAGTACAGACAAATTGTGTTGGCAAATGTTAGTCCTTCATAGAGACACAACGAACTATCCTGAGAACACGTACAGTGTTCACGGAATAAGGCAAGAATTGGACTACTGTACTGTAATGGTGAGATTCACTATAAACACAGAAGAAGATCCACAAGAATTTCTAATGTACTTACTACAAGTACTGGAAAACAAAAGCATACCTGTACATGAAATCTTCCAGATTTCATACATGTGTAAACATACATGCACTCTCTATAGCAATGTTGTCAAGTCAAATGAGGGATGAAAGGGTCTCAATCCCCTCTCCCGAACCACAGAAGCTGAATAGATCGACCCTCCCACCGTGGTTGGCACGGGCGTCTGAATGTAAATACACAGATGACCATGTGGCAGCCAATGGGGGGAAGACGGAGTTAGGGAAAGGGTGTGGAATGACAAAGGGAAGGTAGGGAAGAGAAAACATGCATTTCTTAACACATCACTTAATACTGAAACTTCATAGTCGTGCACTCCACGCTTGATACTGCCTATCCTATTCAACTCCTGAATATACTATGTAGCACCTAGGGTTCTTAATTATACTCTAACATACCCATAACCATGTACATGTGTGTATAACGTGTATAACACATAGCAAACATGAAGCAACATAAACTGTATGGCACACACAAGGGAATCTTCCCTACATGAATTCAACATGACACATGGTTCAGTGGACTGACATTGAACGTGAGCAAACATAAGCGAAAACATAGATCATGATTTGTCTGTAGTTGGATGCATGAATTAGTAAAGATTCCTCTCTTCACTGCGAGTATTGCCTCATACTCTGGGTATAAACAAAGTTACCAACAACCTACTGAACAAACGACAGTAGCTCATGAAAATCGCTCAGGATTTAGCACTTAAACACCATGCTTGACGCATTAACGTAAATACTTGAATGTACTTATCTTAGGGTCCGGGTGACTCGAGAGAACACCCGGACATTAGGACATGCTGCTGTTGGAGCACCGTAGCCGGAGCCACTGCCGCGCATAGTCTGCATCTCAAAGCTGTAGTATGGAAGATTCACCGCCGCGGCTGGGGAAAGCTGCCGAGTGACCCGCGTTGCCTCCAAGAGTAACTGTCGTAGCCTGCAAGGATCAACAGACTCGGGCCGACAACTCTCTCTCACCACTGTGATTGCCTGCAGCCCCCGCTCGCCGCCGTGATTGCCTGATTACCCAGATCGCCTTCCGTTTGTACAGAGCCCCAAACACGTCGTCCTAATCACCCGCGCTGCACAACATCAATTATCAACACCTGTGCTCGGGCGGTCAACGGCTAAATACTCCCCTGATGGGTTCCAGCTGTCTCACGGCGCAAACTCCAGTGACTACAATTCACCCTTAAGCATGCTGGGAACCGTAGTCTTTACCTCAATTTCTCCTATACTGTCACCTGGGCTTGCCCCACACCCTATTCCTGACAGTTGTGATACAGGAACAAATCCCAAATGAGCGATTTGTGTATGTATCCATACCTAATTGTGAATCCATTCCATTTCAGCAACTTGTACAGAATGCAAACCATGGCAGATTATGTACTATGTGCAATTCAGACATTCGCTCCACCTTACTGATACAAACACATAGTAAGTACATAATACTCATGCTGCTACGTTATAATGCAGATGGTACTAAAAACAACTGCAAGCTGACTGGATTCACACACGGTCAAGTGTCACTTGGAAAGAAAACCTTTACCACAGTAGGTATAATCTACCATGCAGGAACTACAACCAATGCAGGTCACTACGCTGCATACATTAAAAAGAAATGTGGATGGGTGGAATGTAATGATAGCACCATTACTCTAAAGCAGAGATTGCCAGCTAATCTTACAAATGCGTATTTAATCTTCTTAAAGCCAAAATTTAATAACGAATGTGTACTGCAACATTACCAAAAAATGAAGTGAAAGACTACAAACAGTTAGAATACGCCAACAGGTATCTAACTGTCCAAGAATGTATAACAACGACACAGATAAATGAATACCACAGAACCGTAACAACAAATGCACAGTTAGAATACGCCAACAGGCATCTAACTGTTGTTACAAATCGGCAACAAGGCAACAAACATAACATTAATCAGAAAGAACAAGGAAACACTGAAAGAAAGCAAAGAAATAGTTTGTAGCATAGCAAATACAGTTTTTTTTAATCTGACAAGGATTCTTTTCCCCCAGATCCAAGGATTAGAAAAACAAAAAAAGAAACTGAGCACAATCCAAAGTACACTGGTTTGTAAACTAAATATGAGGGTAAAAAAAAAAGCTAAACTGTCCATTATACAATGTAATAAGTCTTCATAAAATGCAAACACTAACATGCTTTTTTCTTTCATCACAGAAATTTAAAAAGGCTAGTTCCGCCAAGTACTACAGTCATGTAAGACAAGTATGGATTCTGAACAAATTAACAGTAAGTATAATTACAGTCATTTCATACATATGCAAATCTACACGGCTAATCTATGGCAGTAATAAGATGCAGTGGCTGTAGGCTGGGCGTAGCATCTTTGATGTGTAACCTACACCCTACGGCCAAGCAAGCAAGACTATAGGTCCTACCCACAACCATTGCTCCATATCAAAACCATGGTGCTTCTATTTTGATTACTTCTAAATTCAGTTTTGGGTACATGGTCTGCAGCCATGCAGCCAAGACACTAGAACGTGCACACAACCACCGCACCACACCATGCCCATGTTCACTTATAACCTCACAGCTTATGACTTCAGTCTTGGGTGCATGGCCTTTGGCCATGCAACCAAGACTCTGGGTCCTGGACAGAACCATCAAAGCATATTGCAACCATCTGAATGATATTTCATAAAACCAGTGTACCTATAGCTTGAAATGCTGCAGTAGTTGTGGCCACAGGCTACAGACTTGGGTGTAATGCCATAGATGTTTCAATGTATGGGTATGCAGTATATAAAATCCATAGTGGGTTACAACTACAGTGCTTATAACTATGTTCTTGGGTGCATGGCCTTCGGCCATTCACCAAATACTCTACGTCCTGGCCACAACTTCCACACCATATCATAGCCATTGTGGCTTGTAACAACACTATGTATACATGTGCTGCAGGCCCTCCCCACAGCCAGATGAGTGATTTTCAATACTACGGTGTATCTATCGCTGTGATATGCTGCAGTGGTTGTGGCCAGGGCCTAAAGTCTTAGGTGCATGTCCATACATATTTCAATGTATGGGTGTGAAGTGGCTTATAGCTCCAGTGCATATAGCTTTATTCTTGGGTGCATGGCCTTTGGCCATGCAGCTAAGACTCTACACACTCCCCACAACCATTTGATTGAAAACGAATAGTACAGGTGTACCCATTGCTGTGACATGCTGCAGTGGTTGCGGCCAGGGCCTAGAATCTTGGAAGTATGGCCTACGACCTGCGGTCTACGGCCATGCACCCAAGACTCAAGGCCCTAGCCACAACCACAACAGCATTTTAAACCCATGGTTGCTTATAAATCAGTAGCACACCCATACAATGAAACTTCTGAACTGTGGCATGTTTTATAGCCATTAGGGTCTAATAGCCATTAGTACTCTCAGACCGTTAGACTGGGGTACTAATGGCATTTTTTTCTGTTCCGAAGCGCTGCTGCATTTGGAAACAGAAAAAAAGTCAAATAAAATGGCCGCCTGGAAAGGGAAAACATAGTCTGTTTTCCCTTTCCATGGCGGCCATCTTAACAGGGAAATTGTGGTGGTCACTTGATTTGTTATACATAGAATGTCTGTGAGCTATTGGTATTTTTCAATCTCAGTGATCGGCCATCGGGAGCGGACGCGCTGGGAACAGAAGTGTTCCCAGTGCGTTCGCTCCCGAGAAAAAGAAAAACGAAGGTAAGTGGGGTTGTTGGGAGAGCAGGAAGGGGATAGTTTGCGGGGGATGAGGGCGGAGGAAAAAAAATGTACTTGAGTCCCCGTCGTGGGACGAAGGCAGCCTCCAGCCTTGGGGGGGCTCGGAGCGGGGATTGCTCTGTTTCGAGCCTCCTCATTGGTTAAGGGGCTGCCACTCCCCCCACTGGGAACTAACGCCAGCATGCTCGTACATCCACGGGAATACCTTGTGGTATGGCTCTGAAAAGAGCCAATCCACGTGTAGTATTTCCCGTGGACAGCACGTGCCGGGTACTAATGTTTGTTATTCATCAGTCATGTAGTGAGACACACATTTCCTGTTTTCTTACTGACTGGCCATTCCATTAAAAAACATTTACTGGTCTTAAAACAATTATAAAGATGTTCTTTAGCTTGCAAAGATTGATATTCGTAAAGCTTGTTGGCTGATGTTTATAATTTACTTCGTAAACTGGTAAACTCGAAATACATGGTGGCAGTACATTTGTTTCAGTGATTAAACTGCTCATTGTCAGCTCTCTCCAGAATTATGCAATCAGGGATAATTTCTAATAGTACATTTGTACAGACTTAAAGAACAAGGGAGGGGTCATTATTGCGGGGTTCACCATGACCCATCA
This sequence comes from Ambystoma mexicanum, assembly GCF_040938575.1. NCBI lineage: Eukaryota > Metazoa > Chordata > Amphibia > Caudata > Ambystomatidae > Ambystoma > Ambystoma mexicanum. The sequence goes on from NC_090935.1 coordinate 923,640,294, forward strand.
TTTGGTGCCAGGTCATTATCCCAAGCAACAGTTAACCCCGTGGTTTACAAGTCTATTAGCACACATTAGTAAAAACAACATTTTTCAAAGTTTTCCTGTTACATTGCTGTAAATCAAATTAAACGTGAGTAAAGTAAATGGGCAAACTGAGTTAATAAATTAAATCTATTATTATTTTGTTTTATTTAAATACGGTTGACTTCCTAATTTAAGCATTTACATTGCAAAAAGTGTAACTATCGAGCAGGTTTAACATGCGCATTCATCGTGTGGCTTTGTAAAAGTAACATATTTCTCTTTAAGAAAGTGATGGCATGTTCCTATGTTTTAGCATTCTCCTTGTTGTGTCAATATGATGTTGCAGCAAACAACCTTCTCCCATAGAGGAAGTGTCTTGTTGAAAATAAACCTTGACTCAAAATTGCATTATTGTTTCCCTGTTTACTTTTAAAACTGAATGTTCAGAATGCAGCCAATACCAGTAGTTATATATTGTTCTCTGAACATTCTGCTTGGAATAGCGAGGGTAAATAATGATCGCCATGTGCTACTAATAATAACAACAACATTTACTCACAGTTTTCAAATCAAACGCATTCTTGGAATTAGTATTTAGTTCACTAAAAGCAATATGTCATCATCTCTCAAAAGAGCTTGGAATCTCTGTCTTTGCAGAATATGTCTTTACATTTTGTAGACATTTGTTGCGCATGAGTTACAGTCTTTGTCATAGAATATACAATGGTGTAAATCCATGTAACTGTCCCTTAACATGATGGCAACATTGTTTAATTCACAGATTGTCTTTGCAATTGTGAAGGCATTGCCCTTATCTTTTAGATATAATTCAGAAAGTAAATTATAACAATTAAACTCTTAACTCTTCTCGGCATCTATCTTATCAGATTGTTATGCCTTCTTGAATATCAATGGTTAGACTTTACCCAGGATATTAAAATGGGGTTGATTTTTAGATTCATTGTAAGACTTTGGTAAAGGAATCACTTTCTCACTGATGATAGCACCATCAGGGATTCCACCCCAGTGTCAGGGGAAATGTAAGTTAAATACTTAAAACACATGCATAACATTTGTCATTCTACCATTCTTGGAAAGTATTAAATCGTTCAATATCATTAGGTTGGTTAATGTATCCATCTCATCTGACTTAATTTCCTTCCAGAAAACAAAAGTATGTGTCTGTCATATGAGATAAGCTTGAGTGGTGTCCAATATGCTTGACACGCTGCTCGACCAGGGTCTGCAGTTCCCACTTGGGTCCACCTTTCACTTTTTTGATGCCCGTTCACTGGCTTCTTTTTTAGCAGTGATATTTGTTCATATAATGTCGGAAGCTATTGATCTTTGTAACCCCTGCTATTGATAAATATATCATGAATGATGGAATGGGCTGGAGAACAATTTTATGCGAGTGCCTAACTTTATTTCTTTTCATATTTTTTTCCAGTTCTTACTTTAAAGATAGGATGACCCTTCTGCATACCAGTATAGCACACACAATCACTCTTCTACCTTTTCCATGGCATGTTTTAGGGCGGGAAGCATACATTTTCCCCCAAAAATGTGATCCTAAATTCTCCTATTGATATTCTGTAGGTGTTCAATTGAAAAGAACACATAAGAGTTCAACCTTATGCAAAATAATGACTTCTGCCAACATCTCTAATTCCTAATCTCATTCCAAACGGAACCCTTTGCGTTATGATTATGCACCATCAATAAATAGATAAAGAAAACATGAGAAAAATAAGATAATGTCAATACACTGCCATTCATTAAGTACCACTTTACACCACTTTGCAGAGCAACATCTACACCTTAGAATGGGGATACGCCAAATGAATTATTTGATAGAGATGCTACATATATCTTCACAGACAATGAGCACAGTAAACCTATTCAAACCACCAAAAAACACACACTCATATCACAGTGGTAAAACACAATGCAAGCTATCCTGTTAATTACAGCAGGAATTCTGAAAATAATGCTAGACACATTTGCGATTCATTGTGTCAAGGAGTGTATGTCACGTCCTTACCACTGAAAATGTAGTGCTGATACTGTGCCTTATACAGCTATAGCACTTCAAAGGCTAATCATCAACCTAGAGTTACCTCTATTTTTAATCAACTCAGTTTCCATGATTTCACATTCAAATTTGACTATGTGAATTACTCGAGTTAAGATTTTGATTGGATTTGTTTCTGATTTGAATATTCTAGTGGTTGATTCACCATGCTGCTATCATGGGATATTGTGTTTGGGTCCACCAGCTTTCCCTCTCTGATGGGGCCCAACAAGGCTGAAGCATGTGTCTGTTGTTCCTGATGTTACTCTCGCTCATTAGCACGCTGTAGAGGAGGAGCCAAGTGCCTCTTTCGAAAGTCCCGCCCCCATTTTGCCCATATATTGGAAACCGGAAATTGCAACATGCGCAATGCCAGTGATGGTAACTTTACCGCAAAAAGTCCTTCAAACAAGGTATCCATTGAGAAAACCCTATTTGATGTACCCGCGGAGAAATGACAGTCTTCAGAAGGAAGTTCTGGAAGAAGTGTGAAGATGAGTGAAAGAGAAGACTGGTGACATCACATGAAGCAGAAACGAAGCACCCAGAAGAGACGCCAATGAAGAAGGTCATAGACCTTATAGAATCTGATGGCGAAGTACAGAATCAAGCAACATTTTTTGAGCAAAATTAAGATTGCACGTGTGGAGAGCACTGAAGAAAATGCAAAGACATTTTATAATTGTACAGATTCAGTAATGCAAGTAGACTAAGTAATCATAAGGCTGGCTATACGTAGTGCAGAGACTGCAGGCAGTGTTGCCAGTATATATATAAGTGTGTATAGAATCTGGATGTTCCACAATGCATCTTAGCAAACAAGGACCCCCTTAGCAGAAGGGATGAAAGTCTGACGCAGTTGAAGAAAACAGCAGATGGTGAAGGAAGAGTCGAGAAGGTTTGTCCGGCCCAGTGTCAAGGTTGGGGCAACCAAGAAACTGGTTATCTATCCGAGAAGATACAGTGAACGTGAGAAGCAAGATGGGCTCCTGTTGAGGTGTAATGGAAAAACACTAGAAGTGACCAGGTTTTATTCATTTAGTGGTGTTAAATGAGAAGAACGAGCTAAAAACATGATCTCCTGTCACATGGTCAAGTTAAAAATAGACTTTAGGTTAGCTCCACCTAGACCAGAAGATAAGACCATGCTCTCACTCGCTTTTATTCTCAGGCAGAGTGATCCTTTGCAAGGACAAGTTCAATGGACTATTTGAATCGCAGACAGTAGGAGTGTTGATGGATTTCCGGCTGATTGCGTGGGGAGGTACGGTCAAGTCCAACTCTCCAGCACCTGGGGTACCAGCTTCCGTGCTGCTAGCGAGTGGAATATTCCAAAAGGATACAAGCGTGCCAACCAATTTTAGAGGACCACGTAGCAAAGAGCCCTATAGTTTGAAAGCCAATGAAACGTATATTTTTATTACATGGAAAATGAGTTGCACTATGGGTGGCCATAGCAGTACACCTCACCTTAGCAAACCAACCACAGTCCTATCCCCCATAGAAAGTATACTTAGATGTTCCCCTTACGCCTATCATAAACCCCCATAGGATTTCTTATTTTGCCACGTTGTATGACATCACGTATGATGAGTCTTTGTTATATAACTGTGTTTTTTCATGTGAATCATGGAGACTTATGCTCTGGGTTTTCTGCTGATGCCCATTGTACTCTCTGTTTTAGACAATCGCAATTAAAAGCAGTTGTGTTTTGCCAACTTCCTGAGTCAGTCTGATTATTGGTATGAGAGTAAGATCTTCATCCCCATCCATCCTATTGAACGCCACCTCTCTTAAAAGGCGTATGGGTTCACGTGGTAGCAGAGGATGGTTCTGGGTCCATCGATGAGTAGATCTTTATTATTTTTTTGAAAATCAGACACTCTCTGCTTTCTAGCCAGAGTATCGCAAGGTTTCCTCTGGAGAGCAGCCGGTATGGAACTCTTGCAAGAAATCAATTCAGTTGGGATGGGTCCCTCTTTGACGAAATCCCTCCTCGTTTCCACAAGCGCTGAGCGGATTAAAGGTCTTGAGCTGAAAAACGAATTGTGAGTAGATTGAGGGGACTGGAAAAAGAAAGTGGGTGGGATTGCAGTAATAAAGAACAGTAATGCGGGTTGTTTAGTGTAAGCGCGAAGTGTTTGAACAAGGAGCGTTCTATGGAGCCCAGGTTCCTAGCTTAAAGAGCTCTAGAAGGAATCATTTCAAAACCAAAGTGGGTACTTAGGCGGCACATAAACATGTTTATGGTAGGGAATGAGTCAAACTCCAATCAGGGTATTTTAGGGGCTAACAGAAAAGGAGTATCATGGTGAGATTTATTCATTTATTTATTTTTTTTAAATTGTATAGCGCACAACAGCCCTGGGGCATTGTTGCACTGCTACAGAACGCTTGCTTAGTACAGACTTACAATAGAGAAGCAACAATGCAGAACAATATTGACACCTTCAGAGAGACGCGTGTTCATTGGTTACAGAGAACAGCATAAGGCCTGTGAAAGTGTTGCAAGTCACAGAAAAGTCACATGATTAGTTGAACAGTTTGGTTTTCAGCATTTTACGGAAGGCTGTGTAGGATTTTTCATTTCTGAGTGCACTGGGGAGGGCATTCCAGTTTTTTGGAGCTAAGTGTTGAAAGCTGGACCCTCCTGCCTTTGACATTTTGAAGGAGTGGAAATAGATTTGGTAAGAGAGATGCGCTCTAGTGCGTCTGGATGAGGGGTTGAGGGTGATCATTTCTGATAGATAGGGGGAAGGCAAGTGACAGGCACTTGGGTGTAATGGCCATGGTTTTAAAGAGAATGCGTTCTTTAACTGGCTGCCAGTGTGCGTCTTTCCTTTCCTGGGAGATGTGTTCCATTTTTGGAATACTCAGTGCTGCTCTGAGGGCATTGTTTTTTGTAACTTGAAGCTTGTTGTGGTTTTTGGCAGGGCTGCCTAGGAAGAGGGAAGCTTGGTGACGTCTGTGGCTCTGACAATTGATAGCCAGTTTTTGGTTGACAGGAATGGCTTGACTGCTTTGATAATCTTTGTGGTGAGGGCAGCGGAGGAGGCTCTGGCGTGTCATAGACAAGGAGGAGTCAAGGTGCACTCCTAAGGTTTTTACTGCTGATGAAGAAGTTATAGTGGTATTGTTGATGTTAAAGGTGCTGTATCGGGGGGAGAGTTTGTGGAGCATTTCTTTGGTGCCTACCACAAGGATCTCTATTTTATCTTCATTGAGACAAAGGCTGTTGGCTGCCATCCATGTTTGGATGGTTGTGTAGATATTAGTTATGGCTGCAGCGTCTTGGTCGTAGATGCCGGTTAGGGGGAGTAGGACTTGTGTGTCGTCGGCATAGTTTGTGTAAGCCACGTCACGCGGATCCAAGTCATTGAGGAGAGGGTGAGTGAAGATGTTGTACAAGGTGGGTGCAGTACATGATCCTTGTGGGACTCCACAGTGTATAGTGGTGAAAGAGGCACACACAGAGTCAGAGAAGACTCTCATGAGTCTTCCTTTGAGGAATGACACAATCCATGCTGTGGCTTGTGGGGAGAAGTGGGCTGTGTTTACTATTTCCTTGCCTAAAATGTCATGGTTGACGAGATCAAAGGCAGCCAACAGATCTATCAAAAGGAGAAGGGCCGGTTTGCCCTTGTCCATAATGCCGCCATGTTGGATTTTCAAGTAGGGCCGATTCTGTCCCATGGCCTGGGCGGAATCCAGATTGACTTTTGCCTAGGATCTTGTTTTCTTCCAGGAATTGCTGGATGTGCATGTATGCCACTGTATCCAAGATTTTAGGAATGGAACGGGCTGGACAGGATGGTCCTGTAGTTGTTCGCTATTTCAGGGTCCAGTGAGGTTTTTTTTAGAAGTGGGCGAACCCACACTTCTTTTAAGCTGTCAGGAACTGTATTGGCTTTGAAGGAGGCATTGATTAATGTTTTTTAGAAAAGGGGCAAGGGTTTCTGCACAGTCCTTTACTAGTTTGGCTGGGCAAGCATCTCCTTTACAATTTGATGGCCTGATTTTGTTTACGATATCTATAACTTCAGACTCAGTATTTTCCCTGAAGGAGAAGGGTTTTATTTTGTCTGTGGTGACCTTGATGTCAGGATGGGATGCAAAAATTATACGTTTAGAGAGGTTTTTATTATGCTCATTGATTTTCTTTTGCAAGAGTTACATTTTATTTCGCAAGGCTTTGTACACTGGTACACCACGCTTTGTCTTTGACAATCTCTTGTGATTTGGTGGCTGGGGTGGCTAGTTTTTTAAAGATGGTGAAGAGGTCTTTTGACTCGGAAGTGGCATTGGTGATTCTGTCGTTTTAGCAGGAGGATTTGGCTGTCATTATGGATTTCTTGTATTGAGTAGCCAGAGTCTTGTAGGTGGATAATGTGGATTCCTGTGGGGATCCTAGCCATTTGTCAAGGCTTTACATTTTTGGGCACATAATTCTTTTAGTTCTGTGGAGAACCAAGTGTTGGAGTGTTTTATTTTTTTTGCTTTTTTACTTTGTATTGGTGCTATGGTGTCGATAGCTGTTTTCAGCGTTGTGTTGTAGATATCTGCCAGCACCAATGGGTCTGGGGAGGTTGAGAGGTCGATCATTAGAGAGTCTATGTGGGGGAGGATCCTTTCTTTAGTAAGGCTCTGTGCACTTCTGGCTACCGCAGGTGGGATGGGGCTGAGATGTTTGGGTGTGTTGACGCTGGTTGGAATGAAGAAATATATAAGGTGATGGTCAGACCATGGGGTAGGGGTATTGGAGCTGATGTCTATATCACAGTTGTGGTCCACTACCCAGTCAAGGGTGCATCCTTTGCAATGGGTGGGTGTGAGGATTTTTTGGTGGAAGCTGAGATCCTGTAACCCTTGGGCCAGGGCTTTGGCAGGTCTATCTTTCTGGTATTTAAGTCTCAGACGGAAGTCACCTAGGAGAACTGTTTTTGAGGATGTTTTAAGGTTTTCCCCTAGGAGATGGATGAGGTTATCATGGGAGTCCTCTATTGGACCTGGTGGGCGGTAGGCTGGGTGGATGGTGAGGGTGGTGTTAGGGGAGATAGAGATCTTAACTGCGAGGGAATCAATGTTCTCCCTGAGGTTTGAGGAGGTTTGTCTGACCGCTAGGCAATCCTTGACTATGAGGGCTACTCCCCCACCTTTGGCTATGTGTCTATCTTGCCTTTAGATAGAGTGTCCTTGTGGGAGGGCTAGTGAAAGGGCAGGACCAGCGGCTTCATGGAACCAGGTCTACGTGATCGCTAAGATGTCAAGATCGAGATTGGAGATGAGGTAATGGATTTCCGTGGCATGTAATAGGAGGGATCTGGCATTGATCAATGCACATAGTAGTTTGGTAGGTGTCACGTTTTTCCTTGCTTTGCTTTGTTTTGAGATATATGTCAGGTCGACTAGTCTGTCTGTTTTGGATTTTGAAAACAGAAAGAAGTGCAGACAAGAGCGACAAGAGCAAATTGTGAGGTTAAAGAAGAGATTAGAAGTTGTTACCTATTTTTTAGTCATTGTCGGCGCTGGCTGAAAAATAAGTTGAGATAATTGAGAAGTAGAGACTTTGAGCGACGAGGTTGGAGCACACTCATATCTGTTATTTTTCGGAAATGTATGTATGTAAATCATTGGTAAGTATTGACAATCAATTGAGACTTTTCACAATGGGGGCTGTTACTCCACTGATGCACCTGTGCATGAAACTGCCAAAACGTGCACCTAAACTCAAACAGTATAGTGGGAAGTGGGTAAAGGGCACAGCAGATAAAATATTCATGGCAAGGCCACAGGGGGGATCACTGTCAAAGGCAGTTTTGCAACACATTACCACATACTTGCATGCTGTGTAAACAGGGAAGAAATTGGAGAACATTCTAGCTCTTTTAGAGCTCTGGAAATTGTACCAGAGGAACGGCAAGACCTGCCTCAAGAGGACTGGATGCTTAATCGGTGTAGGGAGGAAGGTGTTTAGCCTTCTGCTCCCCTTACCTCTCCTGAAGTAAACAACGATAGTACAGGAGATGTAGAATTGTATCCGTTAAGGGAAGTGAAGGCGGCAACATAATATAGTAATCTGATCTATGAACTGCCTGCCTGTAGCAGTGACAATAGTCCAGAGGAAAGTAAGAGAAAATAGGAGATCTTTAACATATTACAAGACAAGGAGGAGAACAGCAAACAACCAATTGTGACCCTAGATATAGAACGAGAGATTAAGAGATGGAAAGGAGAAAAGAATAAAGCTGATGAGGTAACGCTCAAACAGAACAAATAGATGGGTGGACAGATATTGCTCAAGCTCGATGGGAAAAGTATCAAGGAAGGTAGGCAAAGGGAAGATCAAGACGAACATGATAGAAAAGATAGGGAATGAGAAAAGAGACTGAAGGGGGATGAATGTAAGAGAAAGAGCAGACAGAGGTGAGAACAGATGTATCAAGAGGAGCAGCAAAAGAAAGAAGAAAGGGCAGTGGAGCAAAGGAAGTATGACAACAGGCAGAGAGCAATTGAAGAACGAGATATGGAGGAGAAGAAGAGAGAAGAGGAAAAAGCCCAGAAATTAAGGAATAAATGAATACAAAGACAAAGGTATGAAGAAGAACGTAGAGAGAATGAAAGAAGGGAAAAGAAAATAGGCAGGAGAAGAAGAGAGAAGAGGAAGAAGCACAGAAATTAAGGGATAATTGAATACAAAGACAAAGGTATGAAGAAGAACATAGAGAGAATGAAAGTCGGGAACAGAAAAGACGTGAAGAGGAAACTGTTAGACAGGAAGCGAGAAAGCGAAGAGAATTAGATGCAGAAATGGAGCAAAAAAGAAGATAAAGGGAACGTGATATTGATCACATTCATAAGTAGTTAATTAAATCGAGTCCAGTAATATCGTGGAGCCACATAGAGAAATTCCTCCATTTGCAGGGAGCAACGTAAGGGCCATCTAAAGTTACATTAGATGAGAACTTCGATATCGGGAGTATCAGGGATAGGATTGATACGATCTATAGTCACTCAATCGCGAGGTGAAGAAGGATGCCTGTTTAGTCTCGAGCATAGAGCCTTGTCCTTAGACTGGCTGGCCTTAGACACAGGCGAAAGGGATGAAAGTCACACTAGTTGGGGACTAGATATGTCAGATGAAGAGAGGGAAACCTTCAATGGGGAGGAGGGAGAAAGTGCATGCGGTCCCGTGGGATGTCAGCAGACAGACAAGGGAGTAAGATTTTCTGATTTAGAGCAGCCTAAGGACAGGATGCCAGATCCTATTCGATGTGATTTTGATTTTGATTAAATTACAACGCGAACCAGACAGAGTAAACCATATTCGGGCACAGATGACCACTAGAAATGAATCCATAAAGAGAAGCAGCAGGAGTTTAATTACATTAGACTTTCATTTTTGTATCTAAATAGGAAAGATTTAAGCCTCTTCCTGAATAGATCTAAAGATTCACACACTCTGATCTCCAATGGGAGTTGCTTTTAGACTTTGGGCCCGAAAACTCCAAAGCTTCTGTCTCCTCTCGAGACACATTTGATCCGTGGAATAAAGTCAAGAATTTTTCTTCTGAAAGTAGATTTCTTCTTGGATGGTATAGCATGATCTTGTCAGCCAGGTAATCGAGTGCATTTAAAGACTAAACAGGCCATTTTGAATTTGATTCTATCCTCCACCATCAGCCAGTGGAAGGATCTCCACATTGATGATACATGGTCCCGTTTCCCGAGGTCTCCTATTACTCTGACTGCCGTATTCTGAGCTCTTTGAAGTCTGGCCTTTTGTTTTTGAGGAATTCCTGCTAACAGACAGTTACAATAATCCAGGTGGGGGTTAATCATTGCCCCCACCACAATTGGTCCTATAGCATACCCAGAACACCCTGAAGCACGACTGCATAGTGAGAAGGGAGAGTGGAAGGAAGTGATCAAGAACCATTGTCCCTACTATTGATAGGCAGATAATGGGAGCAGATTGCAGATTTGGGTTCACACAATTCCCTTTATTGGAGAAAGGAATGGCCAGGCCACAGTATATAGCCTGGCCACAAATGGCTAAGGATAATTTAAAGTGCAAACTCCCCAGTTTAATAGCTGGGCGGGGAAATGGTTTTATGAGCTAGAAAAGATGACAGGAGGAAATACTCTGGCAATAGGGGACATTAAGGGTTTCCTAGCAGCCATTCTTGGGGAATGAGCTGATGACATTTGGAGGAGAGCAGGTTACTCAAGTGTCATGGCACAGAACACAGCCCATGATGGAGCTCCATTTAATAATTGTAGAGCAGATGTCTGGAGAGCACTCATGGTAGAGTACTATTATGCATCACATCAAATATGAGTGCAATTATGGCACGTAAGATGAAAGATGACGAAGATCTGCTTGCTTACATTCAAAGTATTCAGGAACTTTGGACTTTGAAAATGAGGCAGCCGTGGGGGAAATCAGTGGCAGTATTTTACCAAATTCTGTGTCAGGGATTGCCAGAAAAGGTACAGAGATAGCTCAAGAAATTAGTGGGAATGGAACGGAAGCCATGTGCATAGATACAGTTGACTATAGCACATCACTGCCGGCGGTTGCAAGAGAAAATAAGATGAAGGAAGATGCTAGAAAACTTGAGTAAGCCAAGTTAGTTCAGAAGAAATTGTCAAAATATGCCATAGAAGGGGTGGTATTGACAAGTGAAAAGGGACTGGGAATGCAGCAAGCAGTGGGTACATCGCAGGGTGAGTAATCAACACCAGATGGAACAAGGAGGGAATAGGTTTATTTCAAGAGGTAGAGGAATAGGCTACAGAGGAAGGGGTGGTTGTCAATATAACCAAGGCAGGTTTCAGAATATGCAGAATGATGATCAAAATGGGCAAGGAGGATTTAGTCAAGGGGGGCTAGTCAGAAGAGCTCCTCCTTTATGTTGGACATGTGGAATGACAGGGCACATCGTGCAAACATGTGGAAGCCAAGGGAATGTACAGAATGGACAATTCTCAAGGGGGGGCCAGCTTATCCTCCAGCATATAGTTCACAAACTAGGGATGGGTTTGCCCAAGATCAGACAGTGCATCAAGCACAAGCACTGCTTATGCAACAGGCATTGCAAACACAGCAAGCACCATTGAATCTGCTGCAAGGGCAGTCACAGCACACACCCATGCAGATACAGCAGTGTCCAAACATGGGACAATTATTGACACCTAGTAGGGCGTGTCACTATGGTGTGAGGAAGTCCTTTTATGAGTACTGGGATAAGTATGTACCCACAATAGGACAGCTCACAGGGTGACTTCATGTGTTCAGTACTATCAGTGACACCAGACCCCCAAGAGGAACCAAGGGCTGATGTGAGCATAGGGGGCACATCTTTTTCTTTTTTATTAGACAGGGTGAAACTCGCTCATGTATACGAGAGGGAAAATATCCATTATCAGTAAATGTCATGAATGCACAAGGTTTCTCTGGAGCTACAAGCAGAGTTCCCTTTACTGATGAATTATGAGTCTCTATAGGAGAGTGTGACATGTCTGTTCCATTATTGTATTCAAGGTAGAAACTGGTTAATATTCTGGGCTGAGATTTAATGACAAAGCTAAATATGACAATTTTGTTCACTGATGAAGGCATAGTGTGTTCCACTCCAGGGATACATTGGGCCTCATTACAAGTTTGCTAATCTGGGAACTACGGTACTAGTAAGCTTACTGGTACCGTAGTTCCCGGACCGGCAAACTACGAGTTGTGCTCGCTGGTGCCTTTCTACCCACCAGGTCTAACCTGGTGGGCAGAGCGGCACCTGTGAGCAGAGCATGTCGGATGCATGGGCACCATTCTGAATGTTGCCTGTGCATCCGACCTCCCCATTCCGATAGAGCCCCATGGGGCTCAATGGGAATGGGGAGCATTTTATTCTGGCCTGCGCGAATTGGCAAATAACGCCAGAAATGTTTGGAAGTTTGGCAGCAGCCTGCCGGTTTTACCGGCAAGGCTACCACCAAACCTATAATGAGGCCCATTATCTGAACATGGGTGATTTGAGATTGGCATTTACAGGGCAAATGGCTCTGCGAGGAATGCCATTAGAGCCAGAAGTCTTTCTTTATGGGGTATGCATTTTGTTGACATGGCTACCCGGCCTAGTGGGAAAGATTATGAGAATACCTGATGAGGTTTTTTCAGGACACAGATACCTATGGACGAAGAGGGGGGACCGACTATTCCCCTAGGGTTAACTGCAGCCATTGTGCGAGGGGAATTGGCCATGCTCGAAGGAACCAATGACGAGGACAGGCCATGGAGAACAGTGAATGGCATTGGGGAAGGGTATAGACTGACGGATGTCACTGATGAGGATATGATTAGAGATGATCCAGCAGATGATATAGTAATATTCGAGTTGAGTATTACATATTGGATCAGAATGGAGAAAAGAGAGGTCCCACAGCTAATGATGATAGGGCGGCAGAGTGCATCATTTTTTGATGAGGTCTTGAAAAATGTGCCATCCTCTTTATGGACTACAGGCCCCTATGACGTAAGACTATTGAATGGGCTAGGGGAGGTTAAGATTAAGCTGAAGCTTGAGCAATTTTACCTCAAGCAAGACAGTACCCCATGTCTCCAGAAGCGGATAAGGGTATTTTTTAGACGATATCAGCACTAATGGAACACGGTATCTTAGTGATGTCAGAGTCACCGTGCAATACCACAGTGTACCCTGTGAAAAAATCAAAAGGGAGGTTGTGGAGACTAATTCAGGAATTTAGACCAATTAACCAGATTATAGAGACAGAAATGACTTTAGTTCCGAATCCGGCAACAATACTATGTTGTATCCCCAGAGAGGCACGAAATTTCATGGTGATTGACTTGAAAAATGCTTCTTTCTCAATCCCGTTGCATAAGGAATCCCAAAACCTTACGTCATTAGCATTTCATCCGACTAAGCTGAAGATCACTTGTTTGCCCTAAGGGTATTGTGACTCTCCATCGATCTTTAATAGGGTTCTGAAGATGGACCTAAGCAATATTGATTTGTAAAGTGTTGTGCTGCAGTACGTAGATGACATCTTGGCTTGCAGCATGATAGAAGAAGAGTGCAGGCAAGATTTGATTCAATTAATGATTATTCTAGCAGACAAGGGATAAAAAGGGAACAAGTACAAGTTGCAATATTGTCAAGAAGAAGTGTTGTATATAGGTCAGTTAATTTCACATGAGGGGAAGAAAGTTACACCTGAAAAAGCTGAGGTGATTATGAAAACAGCAAATCTGCACATGATAAAACAAATGCAGCAGTTGTTGGGCTACGGGTAGGATTATAATTCATATAAAAGACTCCTTTTGCATGCTCTGAATAAAGCACAAGTGAACAAGGAAAAAATAGAATGGACTGAGAGGGTTTGAAGAATTAAAGAAAGCAATTTGTACAGCTCCAATTTTAGGAATTCACTATTCTGAGGAGTTATTTTTATTTTCGCACATGAATGGGACAGTTATGTCAGCGGTGCTTACACAGAGGACTACACTAGGGTACAAACCTCTGGCATATTATAGTGGAATTTTAGATCCAGTTATGAGAGGACACTGTCCTTGTGAACAATCTCTGGCAGCAGCCGGTTTCGCCATTGAGAAGTCTATCAGCATTGTGATGGGGTGTTCTATGACATTGTTTGTTGAACATGCTTTGTTTGACGTTTTGGGCAAATCTAAGGGGACATTGACATCTCAGAGGGCTTCTGCATATGAGGTAGTCATATAGAATCCAGTGATTAAAATAGTCAGGTGTAAAATAGTGAAGCCTGCCACGTTTGTAGCTGAGCATGTGACAGAGGGTGAGCATGTGCATCATTGCTCTAACTATGAACAGTTCTACGATGATATCCCAAGTGTAAAGGAGAATGTTCTAGCAGGAGGGGAGGCTGCCTTTATTGACAGGTCTTCAAAAGTGGATCAAACTGATGGGGGAAGGCATTCAGGTTCGGCTGTGGTAAGACACAGAGCCAACAGTGAATTTGAAGTGGTAGTAAGTGCAAGACTACATCTCACTTTTTGGCACCAGCAGCAGAGAATCATGCAGTGCAGGAAGTGATGGTGGACAGTGACTCTGCCTATTTGATGTCAACGGTGCACGCAGGACTAGCATGTTGGAAAAGGAGGGGCTACCTCCAAGCAGACAACACTCCAGTGCAACACGCAGCATTATTGGATAGACGTATCAAGGCACTACAACTCCCAGTAGCCATCACAATAGTTTAGTGCGCAGCCAATACTAAGCAAACTGACTCTATCTCTTGCAGGAACGAAGTCGCAGATGAAGAGGCCAAAAGGGTTGCATATTCATCAGATATTTCAAGTTTTGATACTCCAAATGTAAAAGAGAAAGTAGTCACAATTATTATTGTAATTGAAGGGTTTAATCGTTTGTCAAGAACACAGTTGATGGAGGTTCAAGACAATACTCCACAGGAAGAGCAATAAATGTGGAAACAGAGGGGGTGTTCTCTATCCCCCTCTGAAGCATTGTGGCAACAGGACAGCACTGGAAAGCCGGTGATGCCTTTAGCCCTACTATAGGTAGCGCTTGAACAGATTCACTACCCTGAAAATATAACTGGGGAAAGCTTCCCAGCAGCTATTGCGGAGTACTGGTTCATACTGAACATCTTAGAACACGTTGCATTTTATGTAGTAAATTGCATCTTATATCAAAGGTTTACTGCTTGGCACACACTGTGAACAATCAGAGGAATGATACCTCGACCAAATGGTCCTTTTCAGCATTTATCTATTGACTATGCTGATATTCTGCAATTATGCAGTGCATATAGGTATATGATAGTGGTAGTTTGCCCCTTTTGAAAATGGATCGAAGCAGGTCCATGTACACACCATGATGCCACTTGCACTGCATCTATGTTTAGTCCTAGAAGTCTTTCCTAGATGGGGAATATATGAGGTGCCGAGATCCGGCAATGGGCACCATTTTGTTAATGAAGTATTTGAACAAAACACAAGTTTTCTTCTGCTTATCACTCACAAGTGAACGGGATATGTGAGAGACTCAACGGAATTCTTAAAGAGGGAATTGCTAAATTGAAAAGGTCACTAAAGAAGGGATGGCTGTATTGCCTACCCCTTGCAATATATGCATTAAGGAATCAGTCCGAGTCGGACCACCACCTCACAACCCATGAGATAGTGACAGGGAGGCAAATGAGAACACCCCTGGCTTCTCCAACAAGGAGCAGAAGTGATGCCCAAACAACTGCAGAATTATTAGGCAATGAGTTACGTACATATTTGACATGTAGGTCTGCAAGAATCTCTGTCATTTCAGATCAACTCAAGCGCAAGGGGTGTCAGTCTCAGGACTCAGATGAAGACCACTCAGCAAAGACTTAGAGAACTATTATCTGTACCTAAATTATTTATTTGAGATCCAATTCTAGTGTGCAACTTCACAAGGAAGTGGCACAAGCCACATTTTAGTGGAACCTTTATTGTCTAAAATATCACTCCCTCAGCAGTAAAAGTCCAAGAAGGGTGCGCATGGATCCACCTGGGCAATGTGAAACCTATGCTGGTGAGACTGATGCACCCCAACCGTTGATTCGGAAGCAAGTCAAGAAGAAGTAGTTCAGCATGTACAGACTTGATCGATGATGAGGAAGAAGGATGCTAAGATTGCTGATTAAATAAATGCTAGTGTGCATTTGGACTGTGGCTCACTCTGGACACTCGTTATAGATATTTTATCAGGAATGCAAAAGCAAAAGTTCTTGTGCCACGGGAATCTTTGAATTGAACTTTAGAAAGTGTTGATGTACTTAAAATGCCAAATCTAGACTTAGAGTTTGAGAACTGGAAAAGGGAGCAGTTTTCCGATTCATTCCTCACTGAGTTTCTCTTTGGTTAACCTCATGGTTCTGTCAGATGTCGATGCCCATAGACTACATCTCGTTGTCTTTATATACATACTCCAAGCGTACCCTGATCTTATTTGGTGTAGTACTAATATGTGTGTGTTCCTGCAAGATCCTAAAAATGACCCTGCAATTAGAGGTTACTTGTGGCGATAGTTGAACAGATCCTGCAGCTTCCGTAGCATCTAATGAGGTTATCTGAATAAAAAATGTTTTTCCTTCCTTAAAGTAGTACACAGGCACAATGTGCACTGTTGAGAATAATGTGCTTCCCTAAAATGAGCAACCTCAGCAACGTGTGAAGAATCGAAAGTAGTGGGGTGCATAATATATGCATGCTCAACATTTATTATTATTTTTTTCTGATTTTGCTAATCCATATTGTCTACTTCACTGGTCCCAAAAGGGTAGGAGTCCCTTTGATTCTTCCCACTACAGTGACTTATGCAGAATTATCTCTTGCAAAGAGACCAAGGCCATATGTGATTATCCCTACACCAGTGACATGTGTAAAGTCACCCATTTCTCTGACAAGTGTTCCTATGATTCCCCCCACTAAGAGAACTGCTTTTGACTTGCTTCATGAGTATTACATAACCTTTACATATGGCAGACACAAGAGAAGTACAAGGAAAGATGATTACAAATTAAATAATGATCTAGACAGTACAGCACATTTGGGGAATAACGTGGTATCAGCACATGAATGATGTGGGAAAGGAACCTCTGAAGAGAGTTGCTATGTTTGTTCTCTCCTACTTTATGCTATGGGGAATCCCAAGATATTCATAGCTATAGAAATAGCAGTCCAGACATCTCATTGCCTGATTCACCTTGCAGTCTGCCATACAAGAGGTCAGCTCCTTGGTATGGGTGACTGAATGGACAGCTCCAGAAGAAGATGATTATGTGAAAAATGTGAAGACAAGAGCAAGAGCACACACCAGAGAACATGTGCTAAGATATGAACAGCCTGGAATGAAGGGAGCAGGGATCAGATGGGAAATAAATAAAAAGCTCAATTGTCAAGGGAAGAATTATAAAGACATATGAAGATAGAAGGAGAGAGGCCAGATGCAAATCTGGGGAACAGTACTCTTTCTCCAGATGGATGGGAAGAAGGCATAGTTGTATGCACAGTGGTGGCAGGAACAGGAAATCACAAACCAGTTATAGATTGTGTGGAAAAGGGCTGCAAACCTCTCTGGCCAAAGCTTGCAAAGTTGCTGATATGGGTTGATGACAAAGGAGGCCCGTTGCAGATAGAGCCTCTGGCTAGTACAGAACTATGCTTCAGAAACAATGACACAAGGACATTTGGAGAGAATCAGCAGTGTGGTCGAATCTTCGATGTACCAGGATTGAAGGATGGAACAGTAGTGAAAATGGACCACTACTGGGCCTATGGATCCAGAGCATGCATGAAGTGGCTTAATGACTGGTGAGGGCTGTGTTTTATAGTACTTGCCCATGTTCCAGCATTGGTGATTCAGAAGAGTGACCTGAACATTGGAGAGTTTCCAAAAGCAGATGCTTATCTAAGAAAGAGGAGATCAGTTGAATTCCTCAATCGAACAAAGAGGGAGAACTACTTTTCAGCTTAATCAATAGACGCTTTTAATTCTATTCCGTATGAACACAGGTTGTTCAGTCAGACTTCAGTAGTATTCATGACAATCTTCATGCCAGGGATCCAGACGATGGCGATTGCCAAATGATTACAGATGATCAAATGGGAGCTCCTGCAGACGATCAACACTGCCATAAAGGGATTAAATACTATCAAGGAAGAGCTGAGAGCTATCCGACTGGTGACTCTTCAGAATAGATATGTCCTGGACCTGATTACAGCTAAGGATGGAGGTGTTTGTGCCTAAATTGGAGAATCATGTTGCACATTCATACCTTCTCATGGTGAAAAGAATGGGACCATGACAAAGGCCATAACGATGCAGATGAATTTGCACATCTAGATGGAGGATGAAGTAGAAGATATTGCAGATGACAGCTGGTTTGCGTCAATTTTCTCATGGATTCCAAAGTGGATTGCGAATATCTTCAAGTTCCTTGGAGCCTTGTTGGTGATCATTTTTGGATTCTCTGTGATCAGAATAATAATCATACAGTGCAAGAAGACAACCAAAGAAAGCAGTAGGAATGAAGATCAGGATTGATGTCAAGTCAGGGTTTGGACCCAAATGGCTGACAGATGAAGAAATCAAAAAGTATATAGAAGCAAGTATTCATGCACCTGAGGGAACGAAGTTCCTGTATCCAAGAAACCACAAGAAATATGTGGGAATATGGATCTACTGCAACCCAAATGTACAATGTAGTCTCATGTCCTGGAGTGTTGATGAGCATGTAAAATCAGCAGGATCTCTGAAAGGAGTAATGAAGATATGGACTCCAAAGAAGCACTTTTTCAGTCGAGGATGTCTAGTTGCGAAGAATGATGAGAGAGTGGTTGATGAATCAACCAAAGGGGAGAGTGCAGAGGATGAGCCAAGTGCCTCTACCGAACGCCCCGCCCCCATTTTTGCATATATGTTGGAAACCGGAAATTGTGACATGCGCAATGCCAGTGATGGTTCATATACCGCGCAAAATCCTTGAAACAAGGTATCCATTGAGAAAACCCTATATGATGTACCCATGGAAAAATGACAGTCATCTGAAGGAAGTTCCAGAGAAGTGTGAAGATGAGTAAAAGAAAAGACTGGTGACGTGACATGAAGCAGAAATGACTCACCCAGAAGTGATGCCAATGAAGAAGGTGAATAAACCTTATAGAATCTGATTGCAAAGTAAAGAATCAAGATTACACGAGTGGAGAGCACGGAAGAAAATGCAATGCAGGTTTGTAATTGTACAGATGCAGTAACGCAAGTAGACTAAGTAATCATAAGGCTGGCTATGCATAGTGAATAGACTGCAGGCAGTGCTGCCAATAAATATATAAGTGTGTATAGAATCTGGATGTTCCACAATGCATTTTAGCAAACTGGTCCCCATGAACAGAAGGGATGAAAGTGTGGCGCAGATCAAAAAAACAGCTGACGGCAACGGAAGATTCGAGAAGGCTTGTCTGGCCCAGTGTCAGCAGTCAGGGCAGCCAAGAAACTGGTTATCTATTCGAGGAGATACAATGAACGGGACAAGCAAGGAAGGCTCCTGTTGAAGTGTAATGGAAAAACACTAGAAGTGTCAGGTGTTATTCATGTAATAGTGTTAAATGTGAAGAAGGAGCTCAAAACACGGTCTCCTGTCACACGGTCAAGTTGAAAATAGACTTAGGGCGCACTGCACCCAGACCAGAAGATAAAACCATGCTCTCACTCCCTTTTATTCTCAGGCAGAGTGATCCTTTGCAAGGCCGAGTTCAAAGGACTACTTGAATGGCAGGCAGTAGGAGTGATGATGGATGTTGGGCTAATTGGGTGGGGGAGTGTGGTCAAGTGCAACCCTCTAGCACCTGGGGTACCAGCTTGCGTGCTGCTAGCGAGTGGAATATTGCAGAAGGGTACAAGCGTGCCAAACAATTGTAGAGGGCCACATAGCAAACAGCCATGTAGTTTGAAAACCAATGAAACGTGTAGTTTTATGACACGGAAGATGACTTGAACTAGGGGTGGGCATAGCTGTCCACCTCACCTTAGATAGCCAACCACAGTTCTATCCCCCATAGAAAGTATACTTAGTTGTTCCCCTTAAGCCTATCATAAACCTTTGTAGGTTTTCTTACCTTACCACATTGTATGACATCACCTATGACAAGTATTTGCTATATAACTGTGTTTTTTCATGTGAATCATTGAGGCTTATGCTGTGGGTTTTCCGTTGACACCCATTGAACTCCCTGTTTTAGACAAATGCAATTAAAAACATTTGTGTATTGCCAACTTCCTAAGTCTGTCTAATTATTGGTGCGAGAGTAAGATCGGCATCCCCATCCATCCTACAGAGTGCCATCTCTCCTAAATGGTCTATGGGTTCAACCCTGTCTGGTAGAGCCAGTCAATCAGGTGGCTAGGAACACAGGCTTGAAACGCCAGTGAAAGCCTGTGTTCCATGCCACCTGATGGTCGGCTCCCCCCAACACATCTTCCCCCCACCCTCCGTCCCTGTTTAAATACTGTTTTAATCCCCACGCCAACATTTTGCCTATTTCATCTTCGGCAGCACTCTGTGCCACAGCCGAACATTCCCCTCTGCTCCTGACTGCCATTATGGAAATGGGAGGAGGGGCTCTGTATAGAGCCCCACCTTCCCTTTCAATGGCAGCCACCTTTGAGAAGTATTTGCATTCCATGAAAGAGACAGCACAAGGTGCCCGTTTCAAGGAGTGAAAATACTTTAAATTAGCTCTGTCCCAGCCCATGGGACGGGTGCTAATAGCCTTATGTACCCGTTCCACGGGCATCGCTGGTGGGTAACGGCCCTGGTCCCACGTTAAATGCCGTTCCTCGGGCAGTTAACTTGGGACTTGTGTTGTTACCCCCCGGTGATGCCCATAGAACGGGAAAATAACTCCACAGAGGAGAATTGCCAGGCATTTCAGTGCTGGACTACCCTCGTGGGTGATACCAGACTGATATGCAAATTTATATTTTTCCTCTCTGAAGGACATAGTGATATAACATGTGTTTGTAGACCTCCCGGACTTGGATGCATCTCACAGAACAGGATATTTATACAATGTCCATTCCCTTCGAAGGGCCCTAAGACTTTCGTACATTTTGTAAAATGTGGGTTTTTACCCTAAGTTAAACAACAATCAGGGACTGGATTTCAAATCTTTAGTAGGACAACAAATGAATTCCTCTGTTATATCCCATCATTTTATTAAACACAAAAACGGGTTATGGAGCACTATCTAGTACACAAGCAGTTTGAGCTAGAGTCACTCATAAAGCCACTGATGCTGTCCCTAAGCAGAAGCACGCCCTGTCCCGATGAGCTGGTTCTGTACCACCTATCTAAAAGAAAAGTGGGAGAAGGCTATCCTTACTTAACAGTACGCAGCCAATTTGGCATCAAAGTACATTTTCTAAAAACCCACAGACATGGTAACCCATGACATGAGAAACCATGGCCCTGCCTCAATTTGTTCATGAGATGAACATTCCTGAGGGGAATTTCCTATTTGTTTATTAAAAAACAAAGTAATATGTTATTAGGGTTTATGTGCTGGGTTCCTGTGAATATCTAAAATATCCTGCAACTATGCAACTATGCAGGGCGCGAGCAAGGTCTATGATGCTCAAAATACCTATTTACCAAACAGGTATAAAATCCTTACAAAGTACCTATCCTATGAGCTTTTCGTACAAAGAAAAGCATCAACCACTTTCAATGACTAAGGCAGCTGATATCATCTTCAGGACCAATTTAGTCAATCATGGGCATTTCTCTTAGATTAATATTTTAGGGCTAGGCTGTCATCCGGTGCCCTAGGGAGAAGGGGGACAAAGATAAAGCCAAGTTAGTTATGTCTTCCAAGATAATTGGTTTTTAATGGCTAACAAACCGTTAATGTTAGCAAAGCCTTTGTTGCAAGGAATATGTCATAATTGCGGACACCAAAAAATAGCTCGCACTAGGCATTTGCTGGGCCCTTCTTAAAAACACCTCCCATTCAGCATGCGGTTACTGGCATTCACCATGTTTTCCTTATGGTCATTCTATTAGTGCACTAGACTAAGCTAGTGTCATTCACATGTGCATTACCTCGGTTCCATCGATTTGTGGAGGAGGAGATACATGAGGACCGGAAAAGTGGTGTCCTGGTTCGGATGACAGGTCCATAACTTTGCTTGTTGCCTGCAGCAAGCGACAATGTGTTAGTATGAAGTCCGACCTACAGCTTACATGAAGTCAGGGACTCAAAGGCCACAGGGTTTAAGGGCACTGCAAAGCGCTGCGTCTAAAACCGCAGAAGCTGCATAGCCTTACCCGTGGCGAGCAGTATTGTCTCCTCAATGTGGATCTGCCACCACCATCAGGTATGCCGGCAGCATAGTGAAAGTAAATTGCTGGGCGCGTTCAACACACGCTGGCTCATAGGTCTGGGCGCGGGCTCCAGATCATTACAGAAGTTTCCAAACTAAGGCCAGCACCTTGAACTGAAGCAGCCCGCTTTGGATGTGCTTGTGCAGTGTCTATCCAGGGCACAAGGAGCTCATAACAGGGGGGGAGAAAGGAAACAGGGGGAAGGAGGGATGTGTAAGTTATGTTGGTGGCTCACAGAGATATGATATGATAGGTTATTTATAATGTGCTTAATACCCAGAGGTTTCTAAGCTGGACCCTGGGATCGAACATTTGGTGCTCCGTGTCGCCTTGTTTCCAAGGCGAGCACGTTGCCCCTGAGCTATCCTTCCAAGACGATTCATAAGTTCTGATGGATTCCTTGGAGGAGGATAGAGATATGCAAAGAGTCGACCCATTTATGGACTGGCCGAACATTATAAGACCGCTAGGTCATGCCACTGAATGGCTTCATTTAGCCCATTGGTGCACATATCTAGCCGGAAAATCCATTGTTGCTCCCTTCTTAGGAGCATGTTGGTCAAAGTGCCCCCCCTGCCTCAGAGGGTGCAGTTTTTCCAAGACTGTCCATTGAAACTCGTCTGGGGTATGGCCCATGTCTTGAAAGTGGGATACCAAAGGGGCTGTAAGTTTAGCAGTTCTGAGACAGGATTTTTGCTTGATCGGTCTTTTTTTGATTGGTCGTGTCATCATACCTGCATAGCGAAGATTGCAGGGACATATATTGAGGTATACTACACCTGCACTATGCAATTGGAGAAATGTTTTTGCTACCATGGGGTTTTCCATCCAATGTCCACGTTTGGGCTGCATTTCATCTGGGCGCACACTAAACATATTCCGGAGGGTGCATGGCCCATTAACCTCCCGCTGGACCACAGGGTTTGTTGGCCATGACTGTCACTATCCTGCTGGATCTCATGCAGGGGGGTTTGCACCACTCTGTCACTGATGTGGCTCTCTCAGAGCTAATTGGTTGAAATGTGGAGTCCCACAGGGATCATCACTGTCTCCCTTGATTTTCAATCTTTACTTTCGCCCCAGTATTTAACATCTTTAGGAGCCATGGGCTGCGATTCCACTCATATGCAGATGATATCCAAATTTACATCGAGATCGATAATTTCGAAGATGCATTTAAAAAAAATTGATCAATGCATGAGAGATATCAAGAGATGGATGGCAGGTAACCAATTGCAGCTAAATGCATCAAGAACTGAACTTATACTGTTTGGCCCCATAGGGAAATTGATTCAGGAGAAACAAATCCCCCCTCAAATATTGGGGGAAGAATTGTGTTACTCCAAGAAAATTTGAAATCTCGGGTGCCTTTGGCAAGAGAACTTGGGTGGAGAAGCACAGGTGGGTGCCGAAATGAAGGCAGTCTACTATTCATTACGAGTGTTGAAAAATGTGCTTCCATTCCTTCCAAAGGAGGATTAGGCAATAGTGGTGGGCGTGCTAACCAACTCACACCTAGACTATTGTAATAGCCTCCTAGCAGGGCTGCCAGGCAATCAGAGTAACAGGTTACGGCGGGCGTAACATGCAGCAGTTAGGCTCATTGGGCACTTGGGGAGGCGGGATCATGTTTCTGCCCTACGTAGATCATTGCATTGGTTGAAGGTTGAAGATCATATTAAATTTAAGGTGGCATGATTGGTGTTCAGATGCATTAATGGCCTGGCACCAGGGTATCTTGCAACCAAAGTGTGTGCCTATCACCCAACAAGAGACATACGTTCCGAAGACAAACTCCTGATGTGTGTACCTCAGACCAAAAGGTATATAAATGGGACAGGAGGTTTGGTTTGTTTGTTTCAAAGATCTGGAACCAGTTACCCTGGGACATTCGAGCCTGTCCGTCGTTGGAAATCTTTAGGAAGAGATTACAAACGTTCCTATTTAAATAAGAGTCATTCCTCCACCTGCAATAATGTACACACTTCATGTCTGCTATATAGTGAGCATCTGCGCCCAAATGCAGTTTAGTCTGTTTGGTATGCATAAAACATCTAATAATCAAAATCAAATCATGTTGTGTATTCACTTGAGAGCAAAGAAGGGGAAAGGCAGAGGGCATGATCCTGTGCTGAGGATGGGCCAGTTTCTTTATCTCACATTTCATCTTTTTGAAAATGGGTCAGTAACTAAAGACCACAATTAAGTTTTGCCTAGCCGGAGGCTTAGGGTGTTGTTGTAAGGTGATCTCTATCTGGACATTCTTGGCTCTCTTGTATGTTGAGTTAACAATCTTCTTTAGGTAAACCCTTAGGACCATTTTTTTTTTCAAGGTTCTGGACTGGGAAACATAGTCGCTTGATTAGGTATAGGTGCATCTTTACCTCTGCCCACACGGGATGTTGTCCCACAGTGCTTGTTAAGTATTTCAATCCAGCAATACACCCTGGTCTCAGCCTAGGGTGCAGCGCATAACTGAAATGCTTATTTTGTTATATATGTAGGTTCAATATTTGAGAGATACACTACTCATATCACATCCCTTTTTCAAATACCCCAGGTCACGGTGGGCCAGGAACCAGGCTGGTTGGTAAAGGTAATCTTTATTTATTTATTTAAAATTCAAGCAAATCATACACTTTTTAATATATGGGGCACCAACCACCAATGTGGAGGCAATAACAATAGGAATGTAGGCAATGCACTTAAATAAACCCTTTAGCAACACAGATAGAAAACACCAGAGAATTGAGACTTTTGAATTTTTAGAAAGATAGCACTCATGTTAGGATTTCCTCAACCCACAAATAATCAATTCTAAAAATATATAACAGCAGGTCATCAGGATTGAGGAATAAGAAACACAATTTGAATCCAACCTTCCCTCCCCAAACAAAAGAGAAAAACGGATTTGAAACCTTTGCAATGTTAAAATGACACTCGGAAATGGCTAAATTAAAAAAACGAATGTGTGCAAAAATGCTTAAATAAGTACAATTCTCTATGGGAGCAACACTGGAAAGTTACAAGCAATCATGATCAATAGATTGAGAAAAAGCATGCAATTTGAAAATAAATGTAAGGTTTTAACAATTGATAGTAGAAATAACGCGTGTAAAACTTTGCAAAAATGCTCATTCCCGCCTGAAATTAACCAAACAGTTTTTGATAAAAATGGGTGAAATTCACTGATTTGGAGTGCATCCAAAGATTCCACAATTACCCTCAATACTTTCACTGCCAATTAGGACATAGAAAGAGAGGAAAGATTACACCCGCAGACTTAAGCCACACCACCCATCAACAACCTGCGACAGCCTTCAGCCTGACTGACACTTTTGACAATCATTCCATAATCTTTTGCAATTTTCCTCTGCCATCCTCCCTTATGGTACTTTTTTATTATGCCTGCTGTAGTCCAGAAAATTCCTACAGCTTAATCCATGCACATCTGAAAGATCAAAGTAATACATACAAAATAGTAATACACAATGAACATACTATAAATCAGAAATGATAATAAAGATTGATTACAAAAAACAAAAAGTAATAGGTCACGAACAATTAATTAATAATGCAAAATAAAATATATTTGGATCAGAAATAAAGATTCAAACAAAATAAAATAAAACATATACTATATTAAAATAGAATGATTTGGAGTGCAGTGTTTTGGTTGGGGTGTAGCCATAGATCTTAGGTACAATCAGGAGGTGAAATGAAGGCTCCAGCTATTAAACTGAGGGAGATATGAAAGGTAGTATGAGGTGTGTTTTTAGAAAAATCAGGTAGTGAAAACAGAAAAGAAAATCAATTTGGACAAGAAGAGTTTTACTCTATACTAGAACATTCAGGCTAGAATACCAAAGAGGGACACAGTAAGCTCCAGGGTTGATTCATGAGTTGAACCCTGGTTCTCCAGCGCCTGCCCTGGCGGAACCAGTCTGATCACTCGAAATAGGATTGATAGCTTAGGAATTAAATTACAGGAATTACTAAATAGATAGCGCTTGCACTAGAAATCAATGGCATGGTTGAAATAAGGATTCTGACAATGTTACAAGTTATTAAGGTAAGGATAGGATGGTTTAGAGATTGGGATAGGACAAGGTAAGGCAAGGTATGCTATGGTTTTCTATGGTTCCTATTGATACTAACAGTCCACTTTTAGTTTGGATTTTGGACAGTCAGCTCTCTGTATCACCACATGGATTTGGTCTAACACAGGACAGCCGGACAAAATCAGCGGGCATGGACTGGATACTAGGTAGCACTTCTGGTTACTGGATACTACAAATCAGCTGGATGGTAGGTTTGCATTTAGTGAGCAGCAAGACAGGTTAAATTGAGGATGCCTTCCCAAAACACCACAGCTTCCCTTTGGTTATTGGGATGATTAAAAATTGAGGCCTAACTCAAGCAGGATCAGCTCGTTAAATTCCCCAATTTCATACACAGATGGAAATTGTCCCCAGGAATGCATGTACCAATTTTTATGTTCGCAACATTAATACTTTCCCTGTAATCTGTCATATTTTATAACTTCTGTTCCCCATGCAGTAATGAGTTTTACCAAGTTTTAACAGAAGGAACATCAAATTAGATTTAAAACGACAAACCTTTCACATTTTTACTAATTCTTGCTGCAGAGTTAAAGGTGTTTAAAATTTGCTAATAAAATAGCATTTGAAACCAAGAGGAAGTCCATTGTCACTTGATCATTTTATTTTTCCTTTCCTCCAACTGACACCCACTGTCAATTTCTTCCAGGCAAGGGGGTTTCCAGTCTTAATTGAAGGTTTTATGGTCCCTCCACACTTGACAGGTGAGTGTCCCAGGACTGCTAGTGTTCCAGCCTGGAGCACAGACGAATGTCTGATAAGCTTGTGAACTCCCTTTGTCCTGGACCATTCAAAGTTTTTGAAGTTGGCAATTAGCGCTTTCCTTTGCTGGAAGTATATGGTGTGCATGCAATTCTAAAGCAAGTTACAAGGCTAACAAGTGACAGACAGGGTTTTTAGAGCTTGCCAACTCAGCCCAGTTAATTTAAAAGTCTTTATTTCCTGATTTCTCGGTCTTGATTTAACAAACCTGTGGAATAAAAATAGCCTATGTGTATATTATCACCAGCCACATAATCCTTTTGCATTGCTAAGTAAGCAGGCGTTCATTAACAATTTACTTTTAAATAGGCCATTTTTTATTTCAGAACGCAAAACCCATTTTAACACATGTGTTAAAAACAGCTAACATTTCTTTCATTAAATTCGGTTGGGCAGCCCCATCTGCCTTTGCAATACTGCCTTGCAGCCAACGTCGTTTTCCTGGGAG
The DNA here is from genome assembly GCF_040938575.1 of Ambystoma mexicanum. Taxonomy (NCBI): domain Eukaryota; kingdom Metazoa; phylum Chordata; class Amphibia; order Caudata; family Ambystomatidae; genus Ambystoma; species Ambystoma mexicanum. The sequence continues at coordinate 923,667,649 of NC_090935.1, forward strand.
CCTTAGTTTTATCTGAACACTGGTTTATGAAACTGACCAGGCTCAGATAGTTAAAGTTCTTTTGAAGACAGTTGGTCTTTGATACATTGTGGAGAAATATGCATGCTTTCCAGTTTGAGTAAAAGCAGAGTTCTTGGTTACTTTTTCAAAGTTACTTTTGACAAGGGCTGTCATTCAGGAATTCGGCCCGGTTTTGCTGAGACACACTGGATGATCCTGGGCATGGCATGGCCTTTTTAATCACAGTGGTTTCAAAATGAATGGATGGAATTAGCGTCAACACAGATTTTACAAAAAGTGAAAAAGTTACATTTTGAAAGGGAATTTTGTTTTTTTTCAGCAAGGCAATGCTGCCTATTTACTTTCCATGTTAAATGTTGCAGAGCACACTGACATATTCCTGCAGTGTGTACTCCTTTCCCCCGACATGAAATGTGTGTGGCAGGGTGGTGCAGCCATTTTTCTGGTGGTTGTAAAAGTGCAATTTTGAGATCCTGGCGCGCACAGGAGTCAACGCAGCCATTTTGCTATTTCTTGCACCAATGCAGCACAGTGATGTGGGGCAATGTGTTGAGTGGGTCAATATATCCCACACACACCCCCCTGACTTCTCCTGGGCTTTCCAAGTCGAGGGGGAGTCAGGCAAGTGGGATTTCTCCATGGGCCACAGCAGGGTCCGGCAGAGATGAGTCCCTCTTCCATCAGAGCACTGTGCATCATGCTCCTCCTGTTGTCTCTGGATGGAACGTGGAACAACACTCCCCACTTTCCCTGGGATCTTCCTTTCATGGCATGGAGCGACACTCTCGGATCGCCTTTGGTTTCTCCCTTCCAGGCTGCCGGGGCGGTCCTCCTTGGTTGTGAGATTGGTGCAACCAGTACAAATCTATGAGAGAGAACACAAACCAGTGACGACAATTTCCCACTAACTGCCCACCAATTGGGTTGACTGCAGTGGGATACACAGGCATTTATTAAATACAATTGATAACGGAGAACATATTCCCTGTTACATAATCAGATCTATAAATCCTATTGTCTCCCTTCTGGTTCTTCTTTTCCTCATTCTCATGTTTCCGATATCTCCTCTGTTTGAATATCTTCAATTCGTTGCAAAGTGTGCCTAGGGTGACAGCTCTTTAGTTGATTAATATGGACCCATTTCTCTTCTGTCAAGTCACCTTTGGGTATGCGGATTCTGTAGGCGACTAGTGAGATGTTGTCTATAATTTCAAAAGGTCCTTGCACGCTAGGCAAAAATGTACGCTCTTTGGTCTGGTTCCTTTGGAAATTGTCGAAGAGTGGCTTGGGATCCAGTCTCCATCTGTGCCGAAAATGTACACTGCCCTTGCACCTGGATTGGGGCGTAAAATCTACCCTCCTTCTCCTCCAATGGGCAAAGGTAGTGGGCATTCTGGGCAAGTTTGGTGGTCAATTTCCTTATTTTTGACTCTGACACAGGGGTAGTTTGGTCATGATTCGGTGTTGGGGTTTGGGGATCTAAAAAAAGAATTTGACATTGGGATATGTGGGGAGTTTTGGGATCCCCTTCTTCTGATTCTGGGCCGCCACCCCTTTTTGGAGGCAGTCCCCAGACTTGGTTTGGACAGTATGGTTTCCTTGATGCTCATTCTGAGGTTCAATGATGGGCGATTCCGACTCAGTCCCCACATTCACCCAGTCTTCATTTGGATCTCTTAGGACCCATTTTTCTTTGGGAGGAGTTCCCCCGTCCCTGAATGAGAAGATCTTTTTCCCAGAATCCTCTAAGGATCCTTCTCCTTCAAATTGGAGGACACTGACTTCCTCCACAAAATGGGCCTTTTGGATTCTTTATTTCTCCTACCCACCCTCTGTTCCCTGAGTTGCAGACTTTTGGGGGCATGAGATTTTTGTTCCAGTTCGTGGGTGTCCAGGGGCTTTTCACGGGTGAGGAAGGAAGGTTCCTCTAGGGCTTTACACCTCCTTTGCCCCGTGCCTCCTCCTCAGGAAATGGTGAGTTGTCGGGGTGCTCTCTCTGTCATTTTTCTGGAGTACCAGACCCTTGGTTTGTGCGGTTCTGAGCCGCCATGTTCATCTGAGGGTTCTGTTGAGCCCTCAAGATGCGACCCAGATCCTGGGATAGGTTCTGGACTTGGCGCTCCAGTTGTGACACCCGTTCCGGCTGGTATGGGAGTCTCTGGTCAATCCAAGGGGAATCACGGGGAGGGTAACTATCCCTTCTCCCATAGTACCTTGGCTATGGAGAATTTTGGTAACCCTCTGCCCTTGGCCTCCCCTCTCCAGGATTAGGCTGTCTGGGCTCTTGAAAGTCGGGAAAGAAAGGAGGGTTTTTCTGCAGGCTGGGGTTTTGTGGGTCCCGGGGATAGAAGCTCAACCCGGCATTTGGGCGATTAGTGCCCTCCTGGCGAGAATTAGGAGGGAAGTATCGTGGGGTAGTACCTACCTGGTTGTATCCCCCCCCTTGGGCTGGGGGAGTCCACACATACCCCAGGGTGGGCCTGTTACCATTTTAACAGGGGCTAATGTTATCAGGGAAGTTAGGGGTCCCATTTGTGTGATTACCTCCCTGACTACCACCTGTCTGGTATTGGCCCAAGGGTGTTCTGGGTCTTTGATTGGATTGATTCGGTACAGGTATATTTTTAGCCCCCCCTTCTCCAGATCTAAATTGGGGGCAACCTTCACCTCCGCCACCTTAGCAGCAGCAGGGATGTTGATTGTTTAGGGTTTTTGTTTGGATTTTTATTATCCACTGTATTTTGTACCTTATAAATGCGGATTGCCTGTTCTATAACTCAGTCCCTCACCAGCTGGGTTATTATATATTTTGGGAGTGCATGAAAGGAGATGGTGATGAACTCTTGACTATCTGTGCACACCCTCCTTATGGTCTGTTCAAAGGCATGTTTGAGCTCCTGCACAAATTCGTGTGGGGCCTGATATTCCCTACACTGCAGATTGTAGGCCACCTTGCGGGCCTCTTGGGGGTTTCTGTGGGCAGAGAAATGTTTCATGATTGCCGGCCTGTAGGTGGACAATCTTGAGTGGTTCTGGTCCTCCAGTCCTGCAAAGAAACTGGAATATTCAGGGGAGAATGTATTTTTCATGTTCTCTATGCGATTCTGGCTGTCCTTCATATGATATGGAGTTATCACATTTCTAATGGCCTTGATTGCCTGATGGGATCTTTATTCATGGCTTTCTTAAGTTTGTTTGCCTTCTTTGTTTTAGTCACACGAGTCCACTCATCCTCAGACTCAGAGGCGCTGCTACTGGAGACTGCTTCTTGATCCTCTAGGCACTCCCTGATTCTGCGAGTTTGAGAAGGGCTCGCATAATTTTGGGGCCGAGTTTCTCTTTTCCTGTGGTGCTCAGAAGAGCCTTCTGACTCTTCCCTGCTCCCAGGATTGGCGGAGTATCCCCCCCACTTCCCTAATTGGGTAGAGGTCTTCAGGATACTCTTTTTGGGCTTGATTTCCTTGAGTTCCCCACCAAATTTCACAAACTGGTCCCTTGGAAGTCGGTATTTTAGTGGATCTAATTCCCTGACCCTCCCCTCATGGAGTCTTCCTTGTCAGAGATATCAGCCCTAACATTTGGGTATCTGTACAGGAACGCCCGTCCATCAATTTCTGGGGAGTGCTGATCTGTCAGTCCCATTTTACAAACCCTATTGAATTCTGCCATCCTGAGGCCCCCGGTTCATATGAGCCAGTAGACATGAGACTGGCAGTGTTCATGTCATTGAAGGGGTTTGAGTCCCTGAGTACAGAGGTCCTTATGTCATGATCAGAGGTTGCCCTGTCCCTCTCTACCTGTTCAGGGTCCCTCCAGTTAGAATTTAGTCTAGCACCATCTTTCTCTAATCTTGCTACCTTTTCTTTTTCATCCCCTTTTTCCTGGTGATAAGCAAAAATCTGGGCCTTTTGTTCATCTATCAAGGCCTTACTGGTCTCAATGATTCACTCTTGCACTGCTACTTGGTGGAGTCCATCAATCTTTTCACAGAGGGCTTCATTGTACCTCTGCACTTCCTGCATGTTTTGGGAGCACTGGGACTCGTCTCCTGGGTTTGTGTGTCTTTGGCTTGGGTGTTCTCTTTCAGTCACCTTCTACCCGTCTAGTGTGCTCCATTAGCTTCCCATGCTCAGTTCTTATTTCCTTTAACTCCTGGAGGGCCAACTTACTTTCCTGTAACTCTGTTTTTAATTTGCTTATTTCCTGGGTTAGGGTGTCTTTCTCTTAATTAAGGGTGCCCCAAAGCACCGCCAGGTCATCTCTTTGGTTTTTTATAGTATGGGATTTCTGGCGCTCCTGATCAAATTCCTCTAGAGAGTGGAGATCTTTCACAATTAATTTATTGTTTTCCTCTTTCAATTTCTCTATCTGGTCTTGTAGGATAACCATCTGCTCTGTCCAGGCTTTATTAAAGTGTAATTGTTGTGTCAGCTTGTGTTGACTCTCTTTCAGAGAGGCAACCCTTTCCTTACACTCCTCTTTCAGTGCCTGTAATTGGGTGTCTTGCTCTGCCTTCTCTTGATGTAGGAGAGCCAGATCCTCTTTTAATCTTCTGACAGCATCCCTAGATTCTGCCTCCAATTCATGGCTCTCCCGTAATTTGTGTTCTGCCGAATTTAAATCAGTCTGGATTTTCTCTAAGGATTCAATTTGGTTCTGTGTCAGAATTGTGTTTTCAGCATGCTTTTCCCATATCACTCCTATGTGGAGGTATAGGTAGGCCGCAATTCTGGCAATTTTGCTTTGCTCCTCTTTAATTTCTGGGGCCATGAACAATTAACTCAGAGCTTGATGTAATGGGCCATTGTCCTGCCATGTATCCAGGTCCATGGCGGTTACCTGTTCTGTGATTTCCTGTAGCCAGACATGTTCATTCTGTTCTGGCCACTCACCCCTGACAAAATGCTTGTGCAGGAGGTGCTCCTATTTTGGAAATGTCAATTTCTTTATTAATTATTTCGGGGTTGATTTAATTTTACTTTTACAGACAGGGCTGGTTCTGGAGTATTTGTTTTGGGAGGCGCTTGTACAGTGTAGCACAGTATTCTATCCTGCAGGTTAGTCTGCTGTGCCAGACTGTCACAGGCGGTAACCAACTCAAAATCTCAGCACGAGGCCCCAAATCTGTTAAGTATTTCAAGTATTAAGTATTTCAATCCGTCGATACAACCTGTTCTCAGCCTAGTATGCAGCCCACAACTCAAATGCTTATTTTGCTATATATGTAAGTTCAATATTTGAGTGGTACACTACTCATATCACACCCCTTTTTCAAATACCCTGTTCCATTCATTTTCGAATTGTATGCTTTTGCTCAATCTATTGCTTATGATTGCTTGTAACTTTCCAGTGTTGCTCCCATAGAGAATTGTACTTATTTAAAGATTTTTGCACATATTCAGTGTTTTATTCAGCCATTTCCGAGTGTTATTTTAACATTGCAAGGGTTTCAAATCCGTTTTTCTCGCTTGTTTGGGGAAGGAAGGTTGGATTCAAATTCTTATTCCTCATCCCTGATGACCTGCTGCCTCCTTATATTTATTTGGAATTGATTATTTGTGGGTTGAGGAATATTGCAGGGGGGCATCCTAACTTGAGTGCTATCTTTCTAAATTTCAAAAGTGTCTCTATTCTCTGGTGTTTTCTATCTGTGTTGTTAAAGGGTTAATTTAAGTGCATTGCCTACATTCCTATTGTTATTGTCACCACATTGGTGGGTGCTGCCCCATGTATTAAAAAGTGTATGATTTTCTTGAATTTTAAAAACAAATAAATAAGGGATCTAACCCTGTGAATATTTTTGCAACAATTGGGATTGAACCCTGTGAATTTTTTTTGCAACAATTGGGATCTTACCCAGTGATTTGGACACTTTGGGATTTAACCCATTTATTCTTTTTCCTTTTTCAGGTAGTATATTGGTCAGGAATTGGAGTGCGTGCCTCACCCCTCTTTTTTTTACATCCCTAGATAATACCTTTTGCCTTTTTTCCATATTCATTTCCCCATCCAATCTGTTATTTAGCCCTCCCATGTCATCCTTTGACCAGGCCCATTCTTTCATCTATTTCTTCTCATTGTGTTTCCTTTCTCTTATTCTCTTTTGTTTTTACAATCCTTTCCCTATGCTACACCTATTGTATTTTTGTATTATGCACCTTCCCATTCCGTCTATGCTTACAGAGAAAGGGTATCTTTCCACTGCATTTCTATACACTGTGCAATGTTCACCCCTTTTCTCCTCACATCCTTAGATGACTCTACCCATTTTAACATGTCACCTACCGTTTTCTCTTTCCATTTCCCTATGAAGTGGAACTGGCTGCCTTTTTGCTGAAAACAACCTTCCCTATTCGGCTCTCTCTCCCAGCATGTTTTCTAATGGCTGCATTCCTGAGCTCCTACCGCTCACACCAGCAACAGGACACAGGGGCCTATGTTCTTATAGAATCGCCATGCCCACCCCACACTCATGGTAGGAGATATCGTGACCATTCCACATGGAGTTTAGATTTTTCTCTGTCAATTCACTGCAGCACCACACTGATGTATGATGTAAGAGCTTTGCTGGTCATTGTCCTCAATAATCTCGCTGTTTCTTTTGATTGGTTCATTGGGTGTATGTAGTGTGGGAACAGATGTGAATGGCCGGGCTGTGGAGATGGATAGAGCCTCTCCGTTGGCCCACAGAGATCTTCAAGCGGAAGAAGTATCAGTTCTGCCTTAGATTGTTAGATTTGTGTACATATGTATGAGTTTTGCTCTGCACAACTGTGTTTATTATATATATGAAGAGAGAGTCATTTATATGTATAGAGAAATAACTGCAATGTAATCAGTTTAACAGGACTAAACTTGCCACTTTCAAATGTATCTAAATGAAATCACTGCACACAGTTCATATTCTGCAGTGTTGCAGGGCTTGAATGCTCCATAAAATAAGTTGGTGTAAAAAACACTAAGGTACAAAAAAATAAAATTAACAGTTGTTCCAGGTGTGCGGCCCTACTTAAGCCTACCAGGGCAAAAGGAATGTGCGTGTGTGTTAGGGACAGGGCGTGAGAGTGTAGGAACTTCAACCCCTATTAAATAAGGAGATACCTAGTGGCAAAATGATAGCCAATGTCTCTCCACCCTGTATTGGCTGTATAATGGAGATGGACAGGGGCCATAATAGGGTTGAGAAATAATGCTGCTGACGATGGAAAGGACAAACAAAGAAAAATGGAGGAGGCAGCATGGTAACAACTGCAGTGTCCTCTAACCTTTTCCCCTCCCCCTGGGTAAGGGGAGGGTTTGGGGGGCGGAACGGTGCCAAAAGCACCCCGAAGCCTGCAAAGGGAAAACAAAGGAAAGGGGTGGGGTAAGCCCCTTGATAACAAGCAGGGTCCTACAGCAGGGAGCCTCCAGCACCTGCAGTAGGACCCTGCAGACCCGCAGTGAGGAAGGTTTTGTTTGTGAGGAAGGATTTTGTTTGCAAGAAGAAGTCGTTGAGCCTTGTCTGGAGGGAGCGCTGTGAAGAGGATCACCAAGCTGGTGGAGCCGGACGACCAGAGACGCCAGCTGGGATCGGCGCGAGCGGTGCGCAGCATCAGGAGGTGGCTCAGCGGCCCAGGAAGCAGCGCAGCCGGGTGCCTGGAGCGTGGCACAACGAGGGAGCTGCAACGCCGTGGAAGAGGAAGCGTCGGCGGGAGCAGCTGCCTGTCGGTCACAAGGCCGGAAGGAAGAGGTGACCCGGAAGCCGAGAGCGGGAAGCAGAGGACTGGATCGCCGGTAGGTAAGGAGCAGCGGGGGCTTGTTGGAAGCCGCGGCCCTCACCTAAGAGAGCCGGTACGGACCGCCCGAGCGGGCAGCTGCTAGCGGGCCGCCAGGGTGAAATGAATTAAAAAGAAGGAAATGTAGTTAATCCAACAGCAGCGCGGCGATCGGGCAGGTGCCGGGATCAAGGAGCTGCATCACACTGCACATCCAGGTTCACAGGAGCACACCGGGCTGCCTGGGTGAAAGAGCTGGGAAGCACGCTGGTGGAGGTGGAAATACACGGAGTGGAAGAAGAGGAAGAGGAAGGGGTCCAGGAAAAGAAAAGAAAGAGGACAATGATGGCGAAGGCCAAGGCAAGCAAGGAGCAGACCAGTGCCAACAAGAAACCTCGAGGGAAGGGGAGGGCGCAGGAGGATGCAGCCTTACCGGCTCCTACACCTGCTGAGGCTCCAGGGAACCGTGGGGGCCCACCCAGCACTACTGCAACCAGACCGGTGGATGTAGGTGTGGGAGGAGCCACATCCCATGAGATGGTCAAAGGTATGTTTATGGAATGCATGCAGGCATGGGGGAAAAATGGGCAAGTGCCAAATGTATCTGCTAATGCCAGTATGTTGGATGTTGTGGGGAGTAGTAATGTTGCATTATCCCAACGAGGAATGACTCAGGGCTCTGGGGATTTTATGGGGGGACTGTTTCGGGCCTGGTCCCCGGTTGGGGAGATAAGTCAACTGCCTCAAAGGGGTGGGATTCCGCCAGGGGGATTTTTGTTGGTCGGTTTGCCTAGCACAGGCCCAGCTGGGGGGCAGTCACTGTCTCAGGTGGCTGCTCCAGTGGGTGCACAGATTGGTCAAGCATGGTGGGGACAAGGGCCCAGGTTTCTCAATATAAGTGGGGAGGCTCAGTAACCTACACCATTGGCCACAGCAGGGGCACAGGTGGGCAAATGTTGGTGGGATCAAGGGCCCGGGGCTCTCAAGGGGGAGGGGAGAATCAGGCACAGCCTTCAGCAACAGGTCCAAGCAACCCGGGGGCAGGGGGAGCCTGGGGGCAGGTAACCCAATATGGGAGGCCAATGCCTGGGTACGCACCGGTGAGGGCGGCTGTCAATTCTCTGGTGTGGCACATTCCATGGGCCACCAAGGAGAGATTGTGTAGAAAGGACTTTGTGGACATCTTTGATTTACTGGGGATTGTACCATTAGGAGGAGGTTTGAAAGAACTGTCAGAAAAGAGAAAGAGAAAAGGGACAGGGAGAGTGCGAAGGTAGAGCACACCATTCACAACTGGCTCAAAACTTTTAGAATGTACATGTCAGTGATGCTAGAAAAATACCCACAGGATGCCCTGGCAATGATAGCGTATGCGCAGTATATCCATGACCTATACCTGAAATATGGGGGTGATGGGTGGCTGGATTATGATCGGGGTTTCTGACTAAAGATGCAGGTGTGGCCAGCAATGTCTTGGGACGAGGTTGATGTTGGGGGGTACATTGACAAGATGATGCCCGCCAGGGAGCCCGAGGACAAACAGCAAGGGGACAAGTCCTGGGTTTGGAGGGCCAGAGGGGGTTATGTGCAGCGAGGTAGGGGGTCCTTTCGCGGGCCCTCCTCCTGGGTGTATCGGGCAGCAACCCTCCAGGGGGAGCACGAAGATTGCTGGAGATTTGCAGAAGGGGAGTGTTCCTATGGGAAAGCGTGCAGATTCAGACACCCAAGGGGAGGGAGCTCTGGGTCTCGCAGCTCCACCTCAGGTGAGGCTAAGCATAAAAACAGCAGTAAACCCAAAGAGAAAGCAAAGCGAGATTGAGGCACGGACAATGAGGGACAATGTTAACAAACCTGTGAATGACAACAGTGTGATTAAAGGGAGTTTGCCCACGCCAGTTAACCTCCTTGCCGACTCCCTTTCTTAATGCATATCACAACAAGGTTGATGCAAAATTGTTGTGGCAAGGTTTCGGGTGGGGTTTCCAGATCCCAGGGGCAAGAGGTCAAGGGGTGAAAGAGGTGACCAACTTGCGGTCAGCCCTGGAGAGGCCAGAGGTAGGGGAACAGAAAGCGGATAAATAATTAAGGCTAGGTAGGGTGGCAGGCCCCTTCTCTGCCCCCCCATGGACAATTTAGTGGTGTCACCACTAGGGTTGGTACCCAAAAAGGAAGAGGGCCAGTCCCGCCTGATCCACTACTTCTCCTTGCCGGAGGGGCAATCAGTGAATGACGGTATACCAGAGGAGTTGTGTAGGGTCCGGTATGCCTCATTGGAAGATGCGGTGCAAATGGTAAAAGCAGTAGGGAGAGGGGCCCTGCTTGGGAAAGCAGACATAGAGTCAGCTTTTCGACTATTGCCCATCCATAAGAACAGCCATCATTTGCTGGGTTTCAAAGTGGGCGAGAAATATTTTTATGACAAGTGTCTGCCAATGGGCTGTGCCATTTCATGCGCTTATTTTGAAGCATTTAGTTCCTTCTTGGAATTCACTGTGAAAGAAAGGATGAAGGAGGGCATAATTTAGTATTATCTGGATGATTTGTTCTTAATTGGTAAAAAAGGGACCAATGAGTGCAGGGCACTCATGGAGGTATTTAAAAAAATGATGGGTCATTTGGGGTTCCCGCTGGCGCCAGGGAAAACGGCAGGTCCAGCCACCACTCTGACATTCTGGGGATTGAGATTGATTCTGTAAAGGGCGAATGCAGGCTCCCACAGGAGAAAGTGCAAAAGCTGAGGGTCATGATACAAAGCTTGTTGGGGAAACACAAAGCAACCCTGAGGGAATTACAGTCACTGGCGGGTAACCTCAGTTTCGCAGGGAGAGTCATACTGTAAGTGTTTGCCAGAAGTGTTGAACTAAAAACAGTAGGACTGCAGCATGCCTCCCAACACGTCCGGTTGGGATCACAAGTGAAAGAAGATCTCCTGATGTGGGAAACATTTCTGTCAGGGTCTAATGGGGTTGAGACCTGAAGGGAGGATTGGGCAAGCAGCGAGAGGCTCAAGCTATTTACTGATTCATCAGGGTCACTTGGTTTTGGGGCAATCTTGGGGGTCAGGTGGTGTGGCAAAGCATTGCCAGTTGAGTGGCATAAGAAAGGAATCACGAAGGACATCACGCTGTTGAAACTGTTCCCCATTGTGGTAGCAGTTAAATTGTGGGGGGAAACCCTCCAGAACAAAAACGTTTCCTTGTGGTCAGACAATCTGGCAGTGGTGCAGATTATTAATCAGGGGTCATCAAGTGATGGGAGAGTGCTGAAGTTGCTCAGGGAACTCACCAAATGCCTGCTAGCATTGAACATCGAGGTCAGGGTACGGCACATTCCCGGTATAAAAAATACGGCCGCTGATTCTCTGTCTCGTTTACAGTGGGAGAAGTTCTGAGAAAGCTGCCCAGAAGTAAGGAAGGTGATTGCTCTGTTCAAGTAACAATGGTGGGGAATGGTTGGGGTGATTTGAGCTCTTTGATAAAGACAGCACTGGCATGTGGTACAGCTAAGAGGTACAGGGCATGTTGGGAGCGTTTTGTTACATTCCAAAGAGCGGTGCTGCCCGAGGGTCAGGGGGAGTCTGCGGTATGGGTCCTTGTGGGCTCGTGCTGGAAGACAGGGAAAAACCAGAGCATGGGTGACGTACCATATGGCAGCCATAGCACATCATGCCAAGCTAAGGGGTGAGAAGGACCTAACCATGGAGCATTACATGTCACTGGCCATGAGAGGCTGGGCCAAGCAAGCGGTACCAAAACCCGATGAGAGTCGGCCCATCGATATTATAAAATTGCCTGGTTTGATCAACACAGTATGTAGCGACGAAGCAGAGAGGGTTTTCGTTACAGCAGCCTTTAATATAGTATTCTTTTGGGCACTCAGGGTCAGCGAGCTGGTGCCTGAGAATAAAGAGTGCAAAGGGAGCGGGTTTTTGCGTTTAAGGGATGTACAAGTGAACAGCACTCATGTGGTCATTTACGTGCGGAGGTCGAAGAATGACCAAAAGGGGAAAGAGGTGGCCCTGATGCTGCAGGCCATTCAAAAGAGCCGAGTGTGCCCTGTGGCGGCATTGGCCAACTTTCTACAGCAAAGGCAGCCGTCAGAGGCAGGGGCACCATTACTCATGCATAGGGACAGCTCCACCCTGAGCCGCTTCCAGTTCAAGAAAGTGATGGGGCTGGCGCTGGCAAAAATGGTGTTGATGGAGGGTCGGTTCAGGACCCATTCATTCCGGATAGGGGCCGCCACTTCCACAGCAGCCGGGGGCTTGGGGGTGGAGGACATTATAAAATTCGGGAGATGGTCTTCAGGGTGTTTCAAAAGGTATATCAGACCAGAAAAAATGTGATTTAACATGCTGTTTCCTCTACTTCTCATTTACCAGCGTTGCAAAGGAGGAAGAAGCACATTGTTTGGGTAGTAGGGCATTTGTTCATTTCAAGGGCCAAGGCAAGCTGGACACCGCAGCAGGAGGAGCTCACTGCCGGTGAGTTCTGAATTCAGTGGCATGGGGTGCTGGGGATGAAATGGGCGCAGCTACAGGGGCTGTTTCGAAAAATTGCTGGGTAAGCAGCAAAAAACAGATGTGCTGGTGATCCACTTGGGCGGGAACGATTTGACCTACTTAGGGAGGGGGGTCTTGTTGAGGGATGTAATGCCCTCTTTGCAGGAGATATCAGCACAGCTGGGTAAAACAGAGATCGTGGGGTCAGAAGTGATTCCCAGAGCAGAATGGAGGGGGGCTGAGAGCCACTCAGCGGTCGAGAAATCGAAGAAAACCCTGAACGGTGCCATGGCAAAGTTCAGCAAGGGCAGAGGCTTCCAACAAACCAGACATGGCCTGATCAACTTTGAAACCCCGGAGTATTTTTTAAAGGATGGCGTGCATCTATCAGCAGCGGGGATGGAACTCTTCTACTGGAACATATGTACTAAATTGTTGGAGCTGTAAAAAGAACAGGAAAGAGGGGGTGCCACGGGGGGCGGTAACCCATCTAGTGGCGTGGTGGTGTTTGGGCAACCAAGCACAAAGACAGACTCCGGATGAGCCAGAAGGAAACCGGAACGGGTCTTCGCTCTTCCGGACCAGCGCCTCTTGGTAGCATAACGGCAGGGGCGTCTGGTGGTAACAACAAAGGCTCAGCTTCCCCCAAAAAAGAAACGGCGCTCTCCTCACCCACGGACACCTGCATGGGCAGGATAGGCTCAGGCATAAAGGGTTGGGAGAGTTGGGCCTACTATGGAAACTCTACAAAGGTATAGGGGGAAGCAGGTGAGGTCGGACATGGAGCCAGCGCCACACTTAAAGACTGGAGTTCACGAAATGTATACAATAATTCTTTCTGTTGAGGAAATAAAACTGCGGACAAGTTTGCCATTTGAAACTACTATCTCATGTCAATTCATTGCTTGTAAAATAAACAAGGTGCAGCGAAAGAATGAGCTAAGGATGGCTAATTGGCGATGGGTGCAAATAGACAAATGCAGGGGTTATATGCGTAAATGTTGATCTCACGTGCCTTGTTCATGACCCTCCCTTTTGCCATCCCATTGGATTTGATAAGTGTTCTTCCAATGTCATGTTTAAATCATCTATAGTGTATGGTTCGTTGTTTTGTATGTCGAGGACATTGGAAAGTGACAGACATGTTTTCCATGTGACCTATTTATTGCCTGACAGCATTAAACCTGCACATGCGTGCCACCCGCAATGTGGTGTTTAATGAATTGGAAGCAACCTTGTCTTGTAATGTATGTGGCCAACACACGTGAACTTGGGCTGCTGCCACGCTGGACCTTTTTTGTGAAGCAGGGAAGGAGACAGCCAGCATGAGAGAAGCGCAGGAAAACCAGTGATCGCAGATCAATGCGCCTGGGCGCGTGCAACATTCGGCTTTTCCTACACCCGGTCTCATTCGGGCATTTCACTGTCATGGATTATTTTAAATTCTTCACAGCACAGTAACGCTCCGCGTGACATCTGTTCACAACCATAAAAACATTCTGTGACCTGCGGGTTCAGAATCCTGGTCACATGACCTTGCGGGTTCCAACTTTGATTTCGAGGAAATGGCCCAGGGGGCAGCTCCCCAATGGAGAAAGGTTGGAGGCAGTTCTTACCTTAAAACAAAACACACATGGGTCGGCGTTTGCTAATGGCATTTTCCTATTATTTGCAGACCTGTGCACATCTGTAATTGCGATAAAGGCATGGGCCGGCAATCAGGTGCACCTGCTGGCAGGAAATTCTCCCAAACGCAACTATCAAAGATGTAAGGAGCAGGTCCCCTGGGCATAAATTGTTCAAGGTCCACAGAGGCATTTAGGAAAAACATGCAGAGGTTATTTCCATACATGTCAATGATCCCTTCATAGGAAGGGTTGAATCTGGTTTTATTGCTCAAGTTTGGCCTGACCTGGAGCAATGGCTGCGCCTAATGCAAATTGCAAATTGAAAGCACAGATGGATGCCAAGGCCTGATGCTTTTACTGTAGCAGAAAACTGCTTGTCCCATAACTCTGCCTTTCCATCACTCCTAAAGAGTGATCTGTTCCACATTTAGTGGCTTTATGGCTGGGTGAAAAAGGAGTGCGAGTTTTGATCTTTCTCATCTGGTCCAGTTATTGAAACATTAACTTCCACCAGCAGAAAATCTGAAGCATAACATCATTGTAACACTTTATCTTAGGACGGCAATAAAAATCTCAAGGGTTTTTATGCACGAACGCCAGATACCTTTGTCCCTGCGAAAAAAGATTCATATGCCTTTTCTTTCCATAGAGAAATTGGAATATTATGCAGTTCTTTAAATGCCCTTTACAGTTAGCATTTCACCAGCAGCTGTGCAATTCAACTTGGGATTGTTTTAGTAATCTTCAGGTCTTTTGCATTCCCAGGTGCGGGCGCATTAAAGCATATGAGAGCTACTTGCCTACTCCTCCTGCTTGTTACATGCACAGCTGAAATGTCAAGGGCCAGAGTGATTTAGAAAATGTTCATTTCAAGGTGTTTCATTGGAGGAGTGGTGCAACAGTAGCAGCAAACTAGGAAAGCAGACAGAACGTGTAGTCAGGGAGATGGTCACGGAACCACAAAGATGGATATGTGGTACAATTTGCAAAGCTCAAGCAGCAATGTACAAATTAATATTGCCGCTGCCAAAGGACATCTGGGGCTTCTTCTGCTCCCTTGTAGAGGAGAAGAGGCCTAGCTTTCAGGCTAGACTGCTAACTTTGGGGGTCCACAGTCAAGTCTGATTTGTATATTGTTGTTGGCCTCCTATAAATGCACAGACGAGCTAAAAAACGAATGAATGGCAAGCTGCCAAGAAGGATTCACAGTGGTTGATAAGAACTGGCACAACCTCTTCCATATTTTACAGTGTTCTCACTAGGAGCACCGTCATTAGTTGTGTTGCAGTTGGATTGCAGTTTAGTCTAAGTGTTCCACCCACTTTTGCTGCAATTTCCTGACAGGCCGCTTTTCCCAAATGGTGTGCTGTCACGAAATAGCACATGCAGAAGTGACGGTGGTGGTGGGACTGGAAGATAAACAGGGGGATGGAGTGAGGTATAGGGTGGGGGGAAATGTAAGGGATGCTGAGGAAGGGGGTTCTTGGGAGTCATGGAGAAGGGGGCCAAGCCGTGAGAGGAAAGGGTGCATGGCTCAGCAAAGACCGTGGGTTGCAGGGGTGTTCTCCACACAAGAGGAGGGAGATGAGTGTTGGAGGCAAGAGTGGGAATAGAATAAGGGCTGTAGAGGTGTGCAGCACACAGTAGAAGAGTGTACAGAGGAGAAGAAGGCTTAAGAATGATGTTTTTCTGGTCAGTCTTGGGAAAGCAGGCTTCGTCAAAACTGCCTTGCAGGAAAAGACCGTTGGTCTGAAGGAAGCAGGCAGTGCGTTTTGTTCCTCTTTTGATTTCCACAGATAGATACCCAGTGTGGAATACACACTATTGCGCATACTCACCAATATTTCCATTGTGCATCTCCTCTGATTTGTGTAGTCCCTTGGTCTGAGAGCAAATTCAAATGCAGATGATACTCAAATCTATGTAGCTGCAGAGGATAGCACAGTCCAATTATAGTCACTGCTGAAGTTCCTGCATGAGGTTAAGTCTTGTATGAAATTGAAATCACTGCAATTAAATACAGCTATACTAGAGTGAATCAAGTTCCATCCCTATGGGATAGAAGAAAGTGGGATCTCCCACTTTTGGCACCTACCTCCTTCTAAAAGACAACGGGCCACATTATGAGTCCGGCAGTAATCCTGAAGCTACTGCCAACGGGCAGACACGTCTTTATGGGAGGGCAAAAGGGGCACTTGACCCAGGTCACCACCCTGGAGGGGGCCCCAAGAAGCAGCCTTATTTAAAAAAGTCAGTTTCCCTAAGTCAACTAAATTAAGTATCACACATCAGGATTCTTTATGGTGGCCTGCTAAGGCTAAACATATTTTCTGTCTGTTGTTGACACGTACATTTTGTTCTGATCTTTTCATCCTGTAATGCTATGTTCAATGGGGTACACCTAGGTTGCGTGGCACAACACCTGTGGCATTCTCACCTTTTTGTAGGGATTATTTTGATCATGTGCAAAAGCTAAAGTTGACATACATATTGACACATTTGAGTGCCCAGATGGTTCAGAGGCTAGCTCAGTGTGTTAAGACCTTGTTGCAGAGATATGCGTACATATGCAAGATTGCAGTATCAAAATCCAGCAAGGCTGACTCAGCATTTTGAATGCATTACGTTTTTAACCCTACATGTATATGTACTTTGTTTTATAGCCCTCCAGGTGTTATCATCACCAATGTTCCTGCACCAGATAGCGGTTGCTATAGAAACTAACATAGCGTCAGTATGGTGAAGGTCTAGAAATTGGTTTGTTTAAATGTGGAGTTGTAAATCCTAGGCAGTCACCTCCAATGATGACAATAAAGTGTTAGAGGTGTTTATATATCAAAATTCCAGACTGTGGAACCAAAGCGTTCATGCTTGCATGCTGGCTTTGCCAGCAGACGATAGTGATCCTGGACAAATCTTATATCACTGACAGTACTGTACTGCCTTCTATGAAAATGTTTGCTTCTCACATACTGGTGGCATTGTTTGGCCAATTACCTGATCTTTCCTATCATGTAGGCCATTTGAGTGGAAGGAGTTCTAAACAGAGGAGAGCAGACCAGATATTGCAGGCTTCTTATAAGCATATTTTATGGTCTGCTTATTTGACAACAAAACAGTTTGTTTTTTTGTACTATCCAATAGTTTTTCGGCATTTTTTTTTAATACCATTGCTCAAGCCTGTGTTTAGGGTGTATTTAAAGCTTTCAAATACAAAAGAGAAACCTATCTGAAATCTTTTAAGATCACAACCATTAGTATGCTGGTATTTATATACTTTCCTTGATGATGAGACAATGAAGCTAGAATAATTCCCATTTTGCATGTTTCTATAACATTTTGTTTTTTTTAAATGTTTATATTGGATTATGTGATTTTCATATTTTCCAAGTCAGTTCTGTAAAGTGGGATTACTTTAGTTCAGGGTAAAAACTAGAAAAAAAATTGGTAAAGAGCAGAAATTGCAGAGTGGGTACGAATCCCAGCTTGACCTCTTAATCAATGTTTGATCCTGGGTATCTCATTTATCCTTGTATTTCCTCACCTTTCAAAATTGTCAGCCCTTCAGAGTAATTTCTTTCTTAGGGTATATTTAAAAAAGACTCACTCATGGTTTCACTGGCTATATATAATGTTGCTTCCTCTATAATGATAGTGAGCATTGATATATTAGGCACCACAGCCACCTGTCTCTTTGCTCTCGAATGGCAACACTGCTTGAAAACCATGTCCCACTTCTAATCTCAGTCTGTCTGGATACAGACACTTTCCTGGCATCTTCTAATCGTCATCCGCTCTCTATGCTATGGTATGTGGTGTTTTATCTTTGCTTCCCGTTGATCGCCTGTATCCATGCTTGAGCACTTTTGCTGTCTCTGAGGCAGCTAATTTGAGTCTTTTGACTATTCTGGATTATGTGCACCTTTGTCATAAAATCTGTGTCCTGCAGTTATACTATGTCCAGTATACCTTCCACGTGGCTGCTAGTTATGAAATGTTTGCTGTACCTATGCTTGAACACAAGTACCCTTGTTGTAGACTGCTAATGTTGCCCTTGAAATGCTACTTGTTTATCACTCGGTTACAAAATGAATGAAGAGGGTACGGTATCTGAAAGGGAGATTACCATGCTTATTTTGATCTCTACGAGGCAGCATAACAAGCTATGGGTTGTTATCGTCACATGGGGTGCGGTGCACTAGATATTCTATATCCCTTAATACCTTTGGTCTGTTGGGGGGGGGCAGAGATGTCCATGCCCCTGACCCCCAAAGTGCTTAAAATGGCCCTGCAAATGGGTTGCTGCCGGCCCCGTAAACATTTACTGGCACCTGACTTCCCAGTGCCACTGGAAGTTTACAACCCCAGGGGCCCGGAAAATCAGGCACCAGTAAAATGTATGTCCACATTCCCATAGAGTCCCATAAGACTCTATGGGAGTGGGGACACAGAAGCACCAGCACCATTGCTAAGGGTGACAGTGCTTCCATGACCGGTCTTCCTACCGTGGCCGATGTGCCCGGCAGGGTCAGACCTGTAATATGATGGTCTGGAAACGAAACAACAGTGCAGGTAAGCTTACTAGCACCTGTTAGGAAAGATTTCCATTTCATGTGTAATTTTCCCTCCAGTTGTGTACCCCCCAACTTTTTGCTTTGTTTATCATAGTCTAGCTTAACCAGAGGAGCACAGCCTTCTGCTGCACTCCTCTGGGCTTTTCGCTCAATTCTTATGGGGAAACTGACATGCCCTTAAAGACAGTCAGTACTGGGAGACTTTGTTTCCCTTAGTCCTTGACCATGTTGCAACTTTTCTGCAACATTTAACAAGTGTACAATGTACCTTACAGTACAGCGGACTTGGGTGTAGTCATTTCCAAGCGCCCTAGCTCAAAGGATTTTTTACGAGAAGTGCAGATGTACCTTGGGCAGAGCTGGTGGCAGCTTATCATTTTGCATATTTTTAACCCTTTCTTGCCAAGTAAACCGCGATTACCATGTTTGGCAGTTAGGTGGCCTGGCCCCAAAAGGGCCACGACACGAGGTTCTTTGTCCTGTCCTTTGGCCATCTTGCCCCTTTACCTTCCCCAGGTTGAGCCGTCCCGAGACAGTCCTTATTTGGGCATGCATTTTCCCGCAAAGCGCCAAGCTTTCACGGGCTTCTGCATGCCGTGTGTGGGCACCCCCAGGATGTAGGCTGGAACGTCTTGTTCCAATACACATCCTGGGTGCCAGAGAGTCTGGAGTGCTGTAAATGTCTGGGACCACCATGTTCCACGATTGGTCCAGGTATGGTATGCCTGTATGTGAGCAGATCTACCATTAAGCCTTCTTCATTTTGGCGCAAAGGAGATTCTGGATAAGAGAAGGCCCCAAACACCCATACCATGTCAATCTCTGGAGTTCTCAATAAACGAAGGATAGGATCCAAGTATCCTGAAACTAAGAAGCTGAGTCGAGGAACTGCTGGTGACGATCTCTGGAAGGTTTGGAACCCTGAGCTAGCTTTCGTCCCGCTGGACTCCTCTGTATCTGGTCAACCTAGAAGGTCTGCAAAGATGCTTCGACCCATTAGAATAGTGGGCCCAACTGGTCTTGGTACCTTCATCTTAACCTGCTAGTTAGCCTTTTCGGAAGTGTCTCTGGGACAACCAGTGGACTGACCAGCTTGCACAACCATTTTGCCCTGATACCATGGCCGTTTGAAGACGGCCCTTGAAACTTGGTAGATCGTAAGCTCTGTGTTCACATCACTCTCTCACCGAATTTTGTACAATTGGCCTTCACAGGTCTGGAGTAAAGTGAGTGCACCCCAACCCTAGTATACATGGTTACCGTGTCGCCCTGCCGTGGTGACACACTTTGCAAGTTAATTGCAGCTGTGGTCCTCTTTGCCCTGAAGCCTGCTACAGCAGAACTGGCCTGATCCATCCACCAGAAGCTGAGAAATCGCCACTGTCCTGCAGGGAAATAACGCTGTATCTTTGTCACTGAAAGCTGTAGAGCCGCGAGATTGCCACATTTGAACCTGCAACTGAAGTGGGCTCGACTGCTGAAGTTTGGGACAGAGTGCACTGGGGATCGACGAGTAATTGCAACCCTAACCAGTGGCCCCTGGTGCATCCATCCATTTTTATGCATGAGTGGCCCATGAGGTCCTCTCTTCTTTCAACTACTAGTGTGAACTAGCAAACTAATCCCAATTCTTGGAATTGACTCTGCCCTCAAGTGGAGGCCCTCCTCGAATAGTGGGAACCTATTCTGCATCACCTCACCTACCTTCCTGAACTGCTACAGCCCTTACAAAAGACCCTGCTTTGCCCATTTGAACTACAGCGTGCGCCAGCTGCACAAGTACATTTGAGCATTGGGCTCCCCTCATTTTAGGGATTGGACTGCCTTTCAGTTAGGATTGTGTTTGATGCAGAAGGGCCTTAAGGCTATTTGCACTGCATGCTTCCTTCCCTGTTTAGGGTAAAGACCCATTTGGTGCATTCACCCTTTAGACCCCATTGGTCTTGTATGTATGTGTATAGGTAGGATTGTGTTGGTTTAATAGTATTGCTCGGATTTTCTTATTGTGTGTTGAATTTCAAGAGGCCATGGAATAAATGTATTTGTATTTTTGATATATATATACACCTGTCTGGTAGTGATTTGTAAGTGTCCTCTGTGCTCATTGAGGTCTTTCAGTCACCCTCATCCCTGCTGAGGCCTAGCCTTGACCGCCGCCATAGCTACCTTGATTGGTCTGGCTTGTCCAGAATTTTACCCTGTTCCAAGAAACTAGGCTGGCCTTCTGAGCTTCTGCCTACCCGGTCAGAGTTCAGAAATCCATCTTAACAGCACCCTTGTTTCCTGTCCGGCAAGGTCGTAATGAGGCCCGATGTCAATATTGTAGGTGCGACTAGCTAGAAAGCACTCTACTGTAATCAACTGTATGCTCAGATTCCTAAATCAAAGACGCAAAATATGCAAGTGGCCGAGAATGTTACTGTCAGATAGGCAGCAGTATTGAAAAATGGGACCCTGTGGTAGACACATTTCACTCACTTTATTTGCTGCCCGTAGCACACAGAGACATCATTTTCTGACACACAAATCGTTGTTTAATGTCAAATCCCAGTTCAAAATAAGCTAGCAAGTTATGTTCCATTTGAAAAACTTTAAACAAAAACCAAGTAGCCTCTTTCTTTTTCTAAAAACAGGATAGAGAAGGGTCTTCAGAAAACAAAACAAAACTAAACGTGTATTGTACTTATAGAACAATCTTCTTCCCATGCACTATACTCTGTAATTTCCACTATTTTGGATTTGTGTTGTCAACTTTGCTCTTTATGTTTCTTGAGGAAGGTATTTTTAAAACTAGCCAAAATTACTTTTTCACCTTTCTCTCTCTCTTTTTTTGTATCTCAGGTATCTCTCACTAAATTGATCTACCCTCTAGATAAATGTCCCATTCAATTTCTGAAAGCCTGTTCCTCTGGTATCGCACACGTTCTTGTTAACCTTCTTAACATTTCCCTTGCCACTAGAATGAGTCCACTGTGTTTCAAAACTGCTCTTATGTTTCCATCCCATGAATAAAAAAGCTTCTCTTGATCCCTTTATTCCCACCAATTTTCATCCTTCTCTTCTTCTTGCTTTGGCTAAAATGATTGAAGCCCATGTCACCTCTCAACTTCAATCTTTTCTTGAGACCCACTCTCTCCTCCACCCTCTGCGTGCAGGCTTCTGTCACTTATCCAAACCCATAGTTTTGTTTTTCTTCATTTTTTTGCCTTCACTTAGATCAGTATAGATTCTCGTCAGAAACCCATCTCAAGCGCACTCGCTTCCCAAACTGCATGCTGGAGATTTCTAATTGGATGAATAACTACTCTCGCAAGCTTAACACCAAGACTAAAGTCATGGTGGTCAGAGGTCTTCCATCACTCTGGCACAACTACATGAGCCCCACCTCCCTTCCTACTTGTCTTTCAAATGAAAAGAAAATGTGCTAAGGTTGCTTGTACCTTTTTCTTCCACCTCTTTCTTCCATCTTTGAAGTCTGAAGCAGAGCCTTCATTTCCTCTCTAACTCACCACGCATTTCCTGTGTCGCTTCTCTTGTCCAATCTTGTCTGGATTAAATCGTCATCTTCCTTCAGGGACTACACCATGTGGAACGTATTCAAAAGGCCAGCTCTCTGGCTCACCACTAGTCCCCTTTCTGTACTCTGTACTTGCTCCTGACCCAGATTCAAATTCTTTTCAAGGTTCTTTTTCCCGTGCATTGATGCTCCTACAACTGCTCATTTCACTTCCTCTGTGGCGTTTCACCAAATATTACCCATCTTACTCCCTTTGCAATTTCACCTTGATGTTTTCTATATGGGTCCTGTCGGGTCAGTGATAAGAAATATTTAGTTGTGCAGTTTGCCAAAAGTAAATATTCTACAGCATGCCAGATTATGAATGCTCGATGATAGTTGTGGCTCAGTGGGCATCTCCATAGCGATGGCTGGTGAGTCTCTTGCATGAATCATTTGCAGGGAGTGGTTGTCATGCACGGATAACTTTCCGTCTTCTTACCCTTACTCATAAATATTAATTCGGTGTTAGCCCCAGTTATTTACCCAAAAGAATTCTCTGGCTACCTCCTTGGATAATCCTAAAGTTTAACTCTGCCAATCTCCTGTTCCTGCCAATAATGAATCTGGTATTGGGCAGACAGTGTGCCTTTGACTATACCCCTCCTAAACTCTGGAATGCAATGTCACCCAGGGCTGTAATTGTCTGGAATCTTTTAAATGAGCCTTGATAACTCATCTTTTTAGTTGATTATTTTGTTCGTTCTGCTCTTCCTCATCCTCCTCTGGTTATGACTATGCACAAGGCTCCTGTCACCATCTCTGTTTGTGTGTGTATCTGTGTCTTTTTTGGTTTTGTGAGAGCCCTAATGCCCATGGACTTGTTTTTTGGCGCAATAGACATAATAAATAAATAAACTATTAAGTAATGTCTGATGTTTAACATAAAAACCTGTTTTCTTATGATATTGCCAACACCTAATAGGGCCTTCTCTCGTGCTGGCTGCTTATCTTTTTCATACATCAGTTAACACATTTTTTATATTTGACAAGTACACCTTACATTGAATACATGCCCATGAACAACGGCGCGTGGCCACGCTTAAACTATTTAAAATAGAATTAGACAGACACATGCCTGTGTTATGCCAAAGAATCCCACTGGAATTGTTTTCAATTAAGGTGCCAATTCACCAAGAAGTACCTCTGAGTTGCTCGTGGAGAGGGAGACTGCTTGATTAATAAAGGTGGTACCAGTAGTAACTTTAACAACTCCTGACTTCCACTTGTATTCCCTTGAGTACACCAGGAGTAATTCAGAGTTATACCAGAGTAAATCAAGATTATTTCTAAGATACTACCAGTGTCTTCTTTGTGAATTAGCCTCAAAGTAATAAACCAAAATAAGTAATTCTCCCAATCATACTGAGCATACTGCTGAATTAACACCATTGATGTGATGACCAGTCAGTCAGGTTGCTGAGAACATTGTAAGGCCTTCAATAAACACAGAAGGTCCTTGCCCTATCTAACTTCCTTAAAAATAACACTGAAAATATGCCTGCTTAAGGAAGCCTTCCAACTTACATTGATATGCCGGAAATTACTCCCTGACCAAAACGGGGGCAAAGACACCAACTGCTCACAGGTCATTGATGAATCCTATCATATAATACGGCATTCAGATGAACCTGTTGGCTGTGCTGGCTCATTCCTTCGGCTGTTCACATTCCAACCTTCACTCAGCTGCAAAGTTATTTCTAAAAGCAAACAATGAACACTCAGACTCAACTTCACTATGATGCTCCCTGTACGCTTAGATGCCCTTACACACCAGCCACCATGGATATTAAGGAGGGGCTTTTGTTTGAACGTCCTTTGTACTTTACATGTCACTCATCTGGACTGTAGTTCACTGCATGTTTAATGTTTCTTAAAAACAAACAAAAAACCTTACCATCCCAAATGTTTTTCCAGGGTGATAAATGGCAATAGTGCCTTTCTTGATGTGCATTACTAAGCTACACTGGACCACTGCTCTTGATAACGCCACCTTAGCCAGGGCTATAAACTCGGATGGTGGGCCATTTGAACTATTAAAAGAAATCATTATTGCGTTTATTATATATAATTTTCTTTGATCCAAAAGGTGGAGAAAACATTGTTTGACATAAAGCAGCTGTTGAGTCTAACCCTGGCTCCTCACACAAGCATTTGGCCAGAGGTGCACCATGTCATTATCCTTCATCTTCCCAAAAATGTACTTCACTGGGATGATGCCTAGAAATATTATCAAATGTCCCCATCTCCACAGGTCATCCCTGACCAGAGGGCAAAGTGGTCTGCCTCTCGCAATTGTACAATGGCAACTCATGCATATAGAAATGGGCTACTGTTGCCACTTTTCATTAAATTGTGCGCATTAACAGCATGCACATGTTAGTAGCTGTGTTAATGTAACATTTATTCACTACACCAACTAGAAGCACATTCAACAAGAATAGAGACTGCATCTCACCCTTCCCATCGCCGAAAAGGATCTGTGTTTTAATATGGGCTGCATATGACTTCACTCCAAAGAATGTGGGGCAGGGGACACATATTTTGCCCCAAAACATGTTTTGGGGAATTATCTTTGCTGCATTACACACACATCAAGTGTTGCTTATTTCTAAGCAATGTGTCTATGTACAAATACAAATCGTATTGGCAGTGCAAGAAAGGGGTGATTGCATGGCTAATCACAAATCTCACAAGCACCCACTCATGATTATATATTTTATTATTAGGGTATTTATTGAGCACAGACCTAGTTCTGCAAAACAACTGCCTGCCAGCAGTTCCAGATTCCAGCCGAGGAGCAGGAGCTCCAAGTACGAGGCCCTGACACTGCAGGAGCAGCGGGCCTGCCGAGGAATGCACTACGGTCCAGCTGATGCACGCGGGTAAGCGCTGCCCCATCTGCCCTACTCCCGGCAATTTGTCTTTGATCTTCGATTTTTTCACTAACAACTGTACACGCCTGATCATTGGATTCCCATCCAGGAATCCGTGCCTTGTGCAGCCCTGCACCCGCCTGGCACCTGAAAGAGTTTGCTTTGCCCCCAGTACCAGCTCTATGGTACAAGCGGTACCCATCTCCAAGATGGCCGCCTTATTTATGCCCTTGACCATCCATGCCCTACCAGGCACCCAGTAGTAGTCCCAGCCCGGCTGATTGGCCAGTGAGGCTACTGCCTCATCCATTGGGCGCAGCCAGGCGAAGCCGGCCCTCTTCCTCCAAGGCCCTCGGGTACAAGGCTGGTGCCTGTTCTCAGCCTGTTTTCTGGTGACTCTGCCGTCTGCCAGACCCCCTGGACCTCCAGCTCCCGCACACTAAGGTAACACTCCATGCCCGCACCGATACTGCTCCGTAGAAACTACTTGGATCAGCTTCCTGCTTAGAACCTTGCCTGAACTCTGAACTTCTTCGCTCTATTGTTGCCTGCTAGCGCATCACGATTGCACGTGCTGTATTTCATATTTATTTGTGCCATCCCGTTACTCTAAGCTCGATACCAGTGCACTTTGCCTAACCGCGTTGCTAAATCTTGCTCAAGGATCACACTTGTGATCTACATCCATAGTATCCTCTTCTTGTTGAATTATCCTTACAATTATTCTCTGAGGACCCTAATAACTAGGCTCAGATTGTGACCACTAGTCCGCCCTTTGCCCACACTACCAACTATAATACCAATTGCTTGTAAAATTTAGGTGTACGCTGATGAACGCTTCTCAGTTGATTATACACCCTAATGTATACACTCTTACCATTGCTAGGTCTGTCAAATCTAGATGCCTCCTGTTGTGTGCATTTTAGTAATTAAATCTAGATACCTCCTGTTGTGTGCATTTTAGTCATTGCTAGGTCTGTCAAATATAGATGCCTTTTGCTGTGTGCATTTTAGTCATTGCTAGGTCTGTCAAATGTAGATGCCTCCGGTTGTGTGCATTTTAGTCATTGCTCGATCTGTCAAATTTGGATGCCTCTCGTTGTGTACATTTTAGTCATTGCTAGGTCTGTCAAACTTAGATGCCTCTTGCTGTGTGCATTTTAGTCATTGCTAGGTCTGTCAAATTTAGATGCCTCCTGTTGTGTGCATTTTAGTCATTGCTAGATCTGTCAAATTTAGATGCCTCCGGTTGTGTGCATTTTAGTCATTGCTAGGTCTGTCAAATTTGGATGCCTCTCGTCGTGTGCATTTTAGTCATTGCTAGGTCTGTCAAATTTAGATGCCTCCTGTTGTGTGCATTTTAGTCATTGCTAGGTCTGTAAAATTTGGATGCCTCTCGTTGTGTGCATTTTAGTCACTGTTAGGATTACCAAATTTCGATGCCTTTTGCTGCACGCATTTCAGTCACTACTGGATTGTGAAACCTAGATGCCCCTCTGCTCTCTGTCTCCTCCCAACATGTGCACCACTAAGACCTGCCTCACATACACACTTTGCTCCCTCCTCTGGACCACACTATCACCATAACAATGGCCCAGACCAACACCACACTGTGCAACCTGCAAGAGAGAAACATGCGACTCAGAGCTAGACTGCCACGTCTCTATGACCTTAAAAACAAAAGAACCATTCCTTCAGGATTCAGATCTACCCTGACTGCTTCCAACTGCAACCCTTTTATCTTAGCTGGGGATAGACGACCCAAAACACAAACCGACCTCCCAGATTCAGAAGAGGCCCAACATTCCCTATCCTAGACTCATGCAAGAAAAAAACACATCCTCCACCTTGTCAGGAGACCTCATCAATGCGAGATCCATCATAGCACACAACACGGAAATTGCCGACATACTTGCCATGGACAATCTAGATCTCCTTGCGATCACTGAGACATGGCTCCATGAGGCCGCAGGTCCCGCACTCATGATTGCCATACCAGACAATTACAATATACTAAGAGCCGATCGGCCCAACTCTAGGGGAGGTGGTCTGGCCATCATCGACAAAACCAAGTTAGCTGCTAGACTTACCCCTCATCCAGAAATCACATCTTGTGAACTTCTCTCGGCTAAAATTCCCATCTCGAATAGCAGTACTCTAACTGTCCTCCTGGTATATAGACCACCGGGCCCACTAGGTAACTTTGAAGAAGACCTATCTAGCCTCCTCAGTAACATCATCAAAGACTCCACCCAGCTCCTTCTACTAGGTGACTTTAATTTGGGCTTCAATGACGTTGAGGACTAACAAGCCCACTCCATCCAATCTATCTTAACCAATTATGGCCTCACCCAAAAAGTCTTAGCCCCCACACATATAAAAGGTTGTACACTAGACTGGATAGCCAACCGAAATTGTACTACTAGCATCTCTGACATACTACCACAAACCTGGACTGACCACCACCTTATCCGTTTCTCATCTACTGTAGAGCCTCCTAAATCAGATATTCTAGAAATAGTACCATCTATGTCTACTCGAAACAAAAAATTACTTCTGCTCCTCCTACCAGATGTTATGGCCAGCACTACTAACCCGAACCCTGATACGCTAGTTGAGACATTCAACAATACTATGTCCAAAGCCTTAGATGTAATTGCTCCTATCAAAGAATGTAAAAGCAAACAAAAATCCCATCTTAACTCATGGTTCACCCCCACCTCAAAGAATTACGAACCCAAAAACGCAAACCACAAGCTATTTGGAGGCATACACCTTCAGTTGAGAATAAAACATTACTCGATAACCTTGCTAAACTATACAAGAAGGAAAGAATCCAAACCAAAAAAGACACATTCAATGAGAGAATTAGCAAAGCGAATTCTAACTCTAAAGAACTCTTCTCTATCCTTAGGGAAACTGAAAATCCGATCGCTCCCATAGACAATGGCCCTCATTACGACCCTGGCGTTGGACCATGGTGCTAATAGCACCATGGTCAATGCCGGTAACTTACCGACTCTGCCATGGCGGAATTGGGAATTACCGCCCCATTCCGAGGTTGGCGGGGAGTTAATTCCCCATGCCACCATGGCCCTTCCCCATTCTCATTTTTGCCCCATAGGGCTCAATGGGAATGGGGAAGGCGCTAAGTACAGTGCCGCAAATTGCGGCACCGTACTTAGCACCAAGGTCCCTTTGTGGGTTGGTTTTTAACGCCTGCAAAAAGCAGGCGTTAAAATCTCCAACCTGCAAAGGGAGCTCGTAATCAGGCGTTAAGGGGTTAACGGCGCCGCCACCTTTTACGGCATCGTTAACCCCTTAATGCCAGGGCTGTAATGAGGGCCAATGCCCCCAAGGACAAACAATGGTGCACTAGCATCCAAAATGCCTTAGCTTACAAAATCACAACTCTTCAATCTAAAATTGCAAAGAAAAAAGCATCCTTGAGTGCCACTGTAACACATACCACCCACCTGCCTGATATTCCCAAAGCAGTCACTCAAATCAATCGCAAACCATTCAGATTCACCAACATATCCATATTGGAAACCGAAAAGGTGATATCCTCCCTAAAACCCTCCATTTGTCAAGGTGACAGCTGCCCAGCACAAGTTATTTAGGACGCAGCCAGAGACTTAGCACCGTTCATAGCTAAGCTAATTAACTCATCCTTTAGAACTAGCACTGTACCCACAAACCTCAAAGAATCCTGGGTATTGCTCCTCCTTAAAAAACAGACACTTGACCCAGCTATCCCTACCAATTATAGTTCTATCACCACGGTACCATTTCTCCTTAAAACTATCGACAAAGTAGCCTACCTACCGATACAAAACTATCTAGAGACGAACCAACTACTAGGATATCGCCAATCTGGATTCAGACCACTACATGATACTGAAACGGCCCTAATTGATCTTAAGACACAAATCGACGAGTTGAAGGATAAAGTTAAAACAGCTATGCTCCTCCTCCTTGACTTATCGGCGGCCTTTGACCTGGTGGACCACGCAGTGTTATGTAACCACCTAGCGTCTGAAGCCTATTTTTCAAGCGAAGCTATAGCTTGGGTACAATCCTTCCTAGCCAACCGGACGATGAGAGTGTTCTCCCCTTTAGCTTCTGCGGACCCAATACATATCACCTGTGGCATCCCACAAGGTTCTTGTGTCTCCCCTACAATGTACAATATCTTCACTAAGCCTCTCTTTGACAAACTTGACAGATTGGGGATACCCTACACCAATTATGCGGACGATACGCAGATCCTCATACCACTATCTGGCAACTTTGTTGAAGACACAGCTCTAGTAAACAAGATTTACCTCCTCATTCAGGCATGGATGGCCTCCCACGGCCTCTGCCTGAATGACGACAAAACAGAGATACTGATCCTGGGTTCCGACTCCAACCTCAAAAAACTTAGCCCCAACTATCGTGCCTTCAACATAGATGGCAATATAATCAAAGTGGCAACTGAGGTAAAATCCCTAGGTTTCTACCTTGATTCCTCACTATCTCTTAAAAAAACAAACCAACTGCCTCGCCTCCTCCACTTCTTACACCTGTAAATGAATCAGTGCCTGAAGACCTTATCTCCCCAAATCCAACTGCATCACGTTAGCCAACGCCTTAGTTATGTCCGAATTGGACTACTGTAACGCCCTTTACACAGGTGCCAGCAAAGCCATCATAAACAAAATGCAAACACTACAGAATAATGCTCTTAGAGCAGCTTTGGACATACCCCGTAGAGCACACATATCCAACATTGGGAAAGATCATCACTGGCTAAAAATTAGCGACAGAGTTCTCCTCAAAACACTATCCCTCACCCACAAAGGACTGAACAACACTGCGCCTCCATACATTTCAGCTAGGCTGACCAGATAATCTCCCTCATACCACACTAGAGCCTCCAACCACTTCCTACTCGAAACGCCCAGATTCAGACTAACAAAAGCAGGCTGAGCCAGCTTCCCTGTTAAAGCTGCCCGTGCCTGGAACGCACTCCTCATTGCATTGAGAGCTAATCTACCATACTCTAGTTTTAGACGTCACATGAAAAATTGGCTCTGGACTAATGACAACTAACAAACAAACTTATCCTCTGCTCTTGGCCTGGATTATCCTCTGATTAACCACTGTAAATAATTACCATGATACCCTTGATCCCAGATCTAACCATCAATTTGTATAGGAGCCCCTCAGATCCTGCACTCCTTTATATCTGCTTGTTAAAATGTTAATTACACTTGTAATGTATCTTTTGTATGCATCCTTTGTATGTAACCTAAGCTTAAGTATTCTTGTAACTGGTGCGCCCGGCTACCCCTGGGTTTGGAGCGCATTATCAAATAAATAAATAAAATAAACTAAACAGAACGCTTTACAAGTCATAGGGGGAAGTACATAGTGAGGTAAGCAGAGACAAAAGGGAGAGGGGATCTAACAATGGGCTGTGCGGGCAGGAAATTTGGCAGCAAAGGATGTATAAGCAACCAGTGGAGGAAACAGGGGAACTCAGATCCCCCAACCTCAGGTTAGATGGGGAGTGCAGGGTGTGTGTGCCTATGTTTTAGGGAGGAGCCATTCCTTGAAGAGGAGGGTCTTGAGTTCCTTCCTGAAATGTTGTATTTAAGGGGTGAGACTTGTGCTGATGGGAAGGAGGATCCAGAGTCCTGGGGTGTAGACAGAGAAGGCCTGTCTTCTGAATCTATCCTATGGAATCCAAAGCCTCCTGGGCTGTGGGTCCTGACGGCCTTTGTAATGCAGTACTGATGATGGATCCATCTATCTGGGCTGCCTTGCTGAAACAGCTTTTCCTTCGAATCTACGTGGCAGGGGAGATCCCACAATCTTGGCAAGATTCTATCTTCGTCCCCGTTTTTTAAACAGGGATCGCACGCCTACCCATCCTACTTTCACTTATTGGCTATGCTAGACTGCAGTTCTAAACTTTTTGCAAGTTTATTACTCCACTGTTGATTGAGTGGGTGGAAAGAGAGCATCTACTTGGCCCACACCCGCCGGGTTTCAGATGGGGATTTAATATCATCTAGCCCATCTGGATCCAACAGATACTTATAACCGATGCTTATAACTACTAAGATATGCCATTGGATTTTTGTTTTGTCGACTATAGTGCTGCCTTTGACAGCGTGATCCGATCACGCTTATGGGACAAACTGGTAGCCTGGGGAATTGACAGCACATTGTTGTACTATATAAAACTCCTATATTCCAACACGAGGGTTAAAGTCAAACACTCGCAGGAGGGTGTTCTTTCAGGGTTCTATCATACAACAAAAGATGTTACCGTGTGGCCAAAGTTTACATGATTTGTTCCGTTTCAGCTATCAGATGAATATGTACTGTTAGCGCTTCAAATTATTGTGTAAACTTTGGCCACACGGGAACATCTTTTGTTGTATGTTAGCTTTTTGCTCCACTGTGTTCCTGAGGCAGTTGGAGACCCTCTCTGTTTATAATGTCAGGGTTCTATCGCAGCGACATGGCAGGGGTGCACTTTGGCGCCCCTCCTCTACAATCTGTATGTATCTGACATGCAGCAGTCTTTAAAATTGGCTAATATTCATCCTCCCCTATTTGGCAGAGAGGACACAGTCTGCCTTTTGTATGCCAACAACACAGTGGTTATGGACAGGACCACCATGGGATTTCAGCGATCTCTAAATGTGCTGCATGCATACTCTAAACGTAATGGTTTAAAAATTAACCTTTCCAAGAACAAGGTCATGATTTGCGGTAGGAGGAATAAGGGTAAGGTGGCATCTTCGTGGGTGCTTGACAATCTTCGGCTTGAGTCTGTCCATACCTATAAGTACATAGGCATGCAGGTTCTAGCTTCTCCGTCTTTGGATCAACTGGAGGATGAGATACTTATGAAAACTTGGGCCAAGGAGAGTCATTCTTGATAATGGTGGTAGATCCACAGATCTTCATTATTGCATATAGGGTGTCAATCATACTGACTATCCTATATGCTCTTGAAGTTTTTCCTTTGAAGGCAGTACTGTGGCTCCCCAAACTTGAGGCTAAAATATTGCTCTCCATACTTAACCTACCTAGCTCTGTCCTGGTCGAGGCACTGTGATTGGAACTGGGCCTCCAGTCACTTTTGTCCCGCTGGAAAGTGGTGGCATGTAAGTTCTGGGTGGAGATTAAATATAACTGGCACTCTACAACCCTCTTTACTATATTCCACATTGGCCCATTGCAGTCTTCGATCTAAAAGTACCTAGCTCAAGGAACTGGAGACCTCAGTGGGTATACACTGTTGAGATATCAATTTACTTTGCTCCAACATGCGTGAAGTCCCTATATTCCTGCATGGGTTGAGTGGCAAATCCCACATACATGATAGTATTACATCCCTCAGTAAACTGACGATGATAAGCAAGTATGCAGTGCATTACCAGCAGGGCTTATTCAGGGATTCTCGTCAAAAATATCTTGTTACGCTTTACCTTCCCATCCTCATTAGATTGGTTCCATGTCATTTCATCATAGGATGATTTTTCACAGGCTTTTTTACCACAGATTTTTTTATGAAAATACTCACTTCTTTGGGGGGGGGGTTCCCCCCACAATCCTCCGATCTCATTTATTTTTTTATATATCCCGAACACCCACACCCAATACATATATTTTTCCATCCCCCCCGCCAAAATAATTTGATGAGTTTTTTTCAGCAAAAAAATCACAGTGAAAAACCCTGCGAAAAATCATCCCACGATGAAAGGACGTCGTACCATTAGATTTATACTTCATCTACGATATGGCATACTACCAGTTCTGGCCAATACAGGGGCCAGGAGGGTTATAAAAAGAGATTAGTGCTGCGGCTGTCTATGTTCTGCTCATGTTGAAACGGCACGGCACATCCTCATGTACTGCCAGGTTTAGAATGTTTTTTATTTACTAGAATACGCAAAATTTCTAAACTATGGCTCTGACCAGTTTTGGTGTATGCTTTATTGTGGGGAATCGTATGTTATCTCTGCTTCTGCCTTTCATGTATGACTTAAAATCAAGTCAATTTACACATTCTATAAGTGATCATATATTTAGTGAGAATTGATGAATCCATGAGCTATGTGAAATGTGTAAAATGAAAAGATTATTTTATTGGTTTTTGATGATGTACTTTTTGTTTTTTTTATGATGCTTCTTTATTGAATTTTATGGATTTTATGTGCGAAAGGACCTAATGTTTCCTAAATGCACAAAATAAATAAATACATAAATAAATAATAATATTATTAATAATAATAATAATAATAATAATAATCATCCTCATCATCTATCCTTCCTGTACCAGCGGACTGCTACACTGCACATGCCCTTACTTCTGGTGGGTCATAGGCCTCCGAAGATGCTGAGTTTCTCAGTGAGGAAGCTTGCAGACTTGAGGGTGATGGCTTTGTATATGATACAGGATTTGAAGGTGACACATGCTTAGTGCAGGAGCCAGTGCAGTTTGTTGAGTGTCAGGGTAATGTGGTCACATTTGCAGGTTCCTTTGGTGAGTAGTGCTGCAGCATGCAGTAGATAGGTGAGGGGTACCAGGATGGTTGCCATAAGTCCTTCCAAAAGGCCATTGCCACCATCTATGTGGGTTGAGGACCAAAACTTGGGAAGCAGCTCTGTTTTCAGGGTGAAGGGCTTGATTTTCGACAAGAAGGAATGTTGGTAGCAAGCCATTTGTGTCTTCCTTGCTATGTGCTGCTTGGAGGAGAGGTGCCTGTCAGTGTAGAGCCCAATGGACTCGGCACACATGGTCAAATAGGGTGTGAAGCACTTGAGGTTCATAGCAGAGCATCAGATCTGGATGACAGTGTGTTCATTATTGTTGGTCAGCAGTAGTACTTCTGTCTTTAAGTGGGTGAGCTCATGCTAATCACTGGACAACCAGAACAGGATAAATGTTAAGTAGGTCTTGAGCATCTGGATGTCTTTGATGGAGTATATCTTGAGGTTGAGCTGTGTGTCATTTCTGAAATTGGTGGATGTGAATGATGTGTGGAGTCAGGAGGATTCCAAGCCATTTCATGTAAAAGTTGAAGATCAAGGCGAAGGGGACACATCTTTGCTGGACTCCACGGTTGATGGGTGGAGTTGATAATCTGGAGGAACACATTTGAAGGAATTGGTAGTAGTTAGAAAGGTAAGATTTGAACCATCTGAGAATGGTCTTGTTGATTCTCATGTGGAAATGTAAAATCTCAGTGTCTGGTGTGTTACTGTGCCGAATACTGCAGAGTGGTCGAAGAGAACCAGAATGCCCTTAGAAGAGGATGATTGGTGAAGACATCATAGATCACCTGATGGTAGCTATTTCCATGATGCATCTGCCTCTGAAGCCAGATTAGTAGGACTGAAGGAAATACTTGGTGTCAATGTATTGGAGGAGTTGGAGGGCTACTACTTGTTCAGGGATCTTACATATGTAGGGAAAATGGGTAATTGGGCAAATATCATTGGGGTCCAGTGTTGGGTTCTTGAGAAGCTGGTGGTCTGATCTTGAGGGTTGAAGGGAAGGTGCTTTGAGGGAGCTGTTGATGACTGCCAGGTAAAGGCAGAGTGGTTCAGTTGGAAAGGTCTTGAGTATGGATATAGTGAGGATATTGTCTGCTTACAATGTGGTCTTGAGGGATGCTAGGGTGACAGTCAGGTCTTCCATGGTTAGTGTCTTGAAAGAGGTCCAGGTGGTTTTGTGAGATGGGATTTGTGTTGTGCTGTCAGTTGTGGCATTTGTGTCTTTGCACTTGGGAATCATGCTGCTTTTGTTGATGAAGAAAGAGTTCATGGTGGTGTATTTTTAAAAAGGAGTGTTGTACGAGTAGGTCAAACATAGGGTTTATTCAATGTTTGATGGCTTTGAAGATGGCTCTGCTCTTGTTGGCCTTAGCTATGATGTTCTGGAAGTTGTTGGCTTTGGCAGTGGTGATCAGTTGTTTATGATTTTCACAGAGTTCCTTGAACAGGGCAAGGTTGGATGTGCTGCATGACTGTCACCAAATTGGCACCCTCATTGGCAGCTATAATTTAAGGCCTCCAGCACTAATCATCCCTCCACTCTCCCTAATGCTATAGTTGCCCACATTGTTCCTTTTCTCTTCAATTACTTTCTGTACTTTGTTAATAGTGTACTGTACTTTCCATCATGCAACTATATAACCATGTCTACTAGCTCTTAATTGCCTCAATCCAGAACTTAATTTCTAATATTATGGTGTATGTTTTTTTTCTTTTAATTCTATATAGGAATTTGCCTCCAGGCTTTGAGATCAGTCCCAATGACCCCTCATCCAACTCTGCCTATTTCAATACCCTTCTTATCAACCCTGTAGTGCCCCCATGCTTTGAGGTAGTTGTACCAGGATATTTGGCATATTAAAAACCTTAAAATAAAATAAATAAAACAATTAAGAATGGGGAGCAAACAAATAATCGTAACAAACTACATAGGCTTCCACTGCAAGCCAGAATACTCTTCAAAACGACATGTATCATCTGCAAATCAGGCACGAGTAGCACAGTAGCGTACCTGGCGGCTATGCTCCACATATCTAGTGGTACAATCTCCTCATGCAGCAAATCGGCTAACCGCCTTAAATCACAACTAGTCTGAAAAAAGAGGACCTGCAAACAATCCTTCTCTTGTCATGCAGCCACCCCCTGGAACTCGATCCTGCTGTCGACTCAGGATGCCCCCACAATTCTCCAATTTCACAAATCTCTCAAAACATGGCTCTTTCAACAACAGCTGCCCAAGGACTAATTCCAATGGACGCACATACTGACGCACACACCTCACAGTACTGCGCTACTGTTAAAAGATGCCAGCCCAAATGCTGGCTACCCACACTCTGTACAGTGCTCTGCTGCTCTCGAGCAAGGTCTGCTCTTTAAACAATAAAATAAAAAAAATACAAATAAATATTGGTTCGTTGTTAAAATGTACAGTATTGGGTTAAATGTAAGGCTACCTTCGTGGCAAATAAAATAAGGATTAAACAAATAATGTCTCAATTTCTGTTGAAAAACTGTATGTAAAATGGTTCATTGTGTTTTGGTTAGATGACATTGGCCAGGAAAAAACACAATATTCATATTTTTGCGCCAACAAATGAGCTGTATCAATATGTTTCAAATACAAATGTGAATATTTTAGCTCAAAGTATAACATAATTAATACGTTCGCATACAAGATATTTGTCGATAGCCACAAATACCCATAATCCTCCTTTGTGCCACTTTTGTTTTGGTTCCATCTTACTGAAATTGTGTGGATGCTTGCTCTTCAGCTGCTTCATTTGCAATTTAAAATGAATCATTATTTTTGCTGGGCAACTAATATATTGCACAAAAAAGAGCAGTAAAAATCCATGATGTGTAGCACATGGCATTAGAGACAACGTGCACAGGTTCCACAGTGACGCGTGGTAATAATGTACAGATGGCCGCCGCCCACACAATCACAACATTATTAAATGGTTCCTTAGGAAAATACTTTTCAAACGGTAAATAAACTTCTGTAATCATGTGTTATGTGCTGCACAAATTACTGCCTCGCAGTGCAGACAGGAAATGTTTCTCCTTATTTTATTGTCTTCGACCTTAACTGGATGCAGAGGGTCCTTGCTGTGCTTCACAATCATGCCAAACACCCCCCATGCCGCACCCAATTGCAATCTTGCAAAGTGGCGTCTGTAGAGAATTAAAGGCCCCTGGAAACAAATTGCTTAGAATTATATACCTGTAACATGGCCAATTACTGCACGTAGGGCCTATTGCAATAAAGGTGTATCACTCCAGGAACAACCTCTACCCACACACACATGCTTTCATTAGCTGGGTGCAGCTTCCCTCGCCGTGCTCCATATAGGCTTCCGCTCATGCTGGCTCTCTTTATGAAGTGTTGCCAACTTTAGTGGTCTCAGAAGACAAAACCGAGATGGAGAAAGGAGATCCAAAATAAGGGAAAGCCAAGCGTGGCTCCAAAGCATTGTGGACTAGGCACGTGTGTCAGGCCATGCTTATGGATGTGCCATACGTTTTGGGATTTCCCGATCCAGTTAATGTAATGCGCGTATGTGTGATTGCTTAGATCTCATTTAATACCAAACCAGAGTCCATTTTAAAGCATCATATGGGAAGAAGAGAAGCCAAGTTTAGAAGAAAGGGACAGAGAGTATAGTTGGAAAAGAAGTTAGTCTAAAGTTGTTAAAGTAGGTTAGGTTCCCTGGATGGTGCCTGGTAATGCTTTGGAGCTACTTCAAAGAACAACATTGGTGAAAGAGATGGGTGGTTTAGAAAAAAGACCGGAAATCTATGTACAGCACATTTTTTGAGGGTCTCTTTTGGGGATGCAAAATAGCTACCCTGCTCTCCTAACGGCATCTGCATCCCTCCCATCACCCCCCTACATGGCTCCATGTGGACTCCATCGTCGCCGGAGGACCAGAAGAATATTCTCTTTCTATTTCCAGTGCAAGGTTGTAGGACATATCCCTGTTGCATCCTGCAAGGCACCAGTGGTGCAGTGGGGCATATTACAATGCCATTTGGCGATGGATGTAGCTTTTCCTTCTTTGCAACACCCTCATTTGTACCGCTATGTGACCTCAGATTTCCCTGGAGAGATCCCTGGAAAAGTTCTAGACATTTTGTTGGAACAACCCTCACAAAAGTTTGGTAAACATATTCGTCTAGTACTATTTAGGAGGCGCAGGAGTAGCAGTGAAGCAAGAAGTGTGGGCCTGGATGGAAAGTCAGGTAGAAATCAGGCCACATAATCAAACTTGTCGTTATGCATTATCCTTAGTGTGACCAGATGAGCCATTGTTCGCAGAGTCACTATTTTGCGCTGTGGGACCACCATTTGCCAATGACTGAAATCTGACACTGTAATCCATTTGGTTTAACTGATGGGAATCAACCTTAGAACTCCCAGAATCCAATAAAAGTGAAATACAATCCAAGGGCAGAACGTTGCATCCCTTATGATAGGCAGCCAGTTGGTAAAATGACCATCAGCATGCATAACCTTGCCTGGATTGACCATTTGTGTTGCAATTTAGAATGGATTGCTTCTGGTTGGAATAGTGAGTCATTATTGCATGTGCATTGTTATACCGGTTTCAACTCTCAAGTGTGCATATTCCTGAAGGCAATTATGTAAAAGGGCTGATGGTACTATCATGTTAGATGATGAAACAAGTTTACAAAAACTCTGAAACGTTAATGTGTTATGTTTATGTCAAAAGGCTGGTTGCACTTGGTCAGCTATTTCATGTTGATAAAGAAGTACCTACTCAGTATTAGAACTGGAATTACAGTTGGGTAAGCCAACGTCAGTCAGCTTGCTTGGAATGGAAGCTACATTTCCACGGTCCTGAAAATGTGCATTTGCTTGGTTGATCCAAATCAGCCCACTAGTTTGAAATCTGGCCAATATTTGCCAAAATACAGTAAGTGCCCAAACATTATGCAGACCTACAGGGGCATTTTCAGGATCCTGAATGGCAAATTGGTATTCAGGGACGTGCAAAACATCAGATTATTTTTCTAAGGGACAACTATAGTGAATATTTGCAAAACAGATTGATTAGTTGAGGGCTCCGAAAATGTTTCCGAACAGGCTGTTTGAAGACTTTTCATGGAGAATAGTGTTTGCCTTATAAGCGATATTTGATGCTCTTTCCCATTGTTTATCTTGGAAATGGAAGCATCTGGCCCCATTTTGCAAGCATCTATTTGTAGTGCAAAAGGTTTTGTGAAGTATGACATTTTCAGAAATTGTGTGCTTGCATAGACAATAGCAATGGAAATGTAGCACTCACGTATAACGCTTAAGATCCTTGTTCGCGTGAGAAGATAAAGCACTTGGAACTCCATTGTTGGTGTATCTACAACTATTTGCTGTATAATGAAGCAGTTGCGTGTATCCAATTAAGTACAGAGAACCCTTTAGAAGCCTTACCGAATACTGAACCTTGATTGTATACAAGTTACAAGTAGCAGAGTGAAAACTATAACAAATGGAAATCGTGTGTGCCTTATTTAGTTCCTGAAGTAAGTCTGAACTGCATTCTTTGTCAATACGGGAACACAAGGTTTTATACATCTTTGAACCATGAAAACTGTTGGAAAGAAAGGTCACGTATGCCCTATTGTGTTTTCACCTCAAAGACCGTACTATATACTGTATCCAGAATTGACATTACTTCTTTTTAAAGAAGTAAAGAGTCCAAAAATGTTGAAGGGAAGAACAAGCATTACCCAAGCCAGTCGATCTCCCTTTTTCAGAGTGAAGCCTGGTTTGCCAAGCAGTAAAGACCCGGCTAACTGTCTTGTGAAGTTGTTAACAGCTAAGTGACATGAGAAGCAAGTACCCCATTGTTACCTGAAGCTGAAAGAGTGGCACTTAAGCTTCTGGGTAATTACTTGGGTTGATACCCGGTGGAAAGTTGGGTACACAGCTGGGTAAGGGGAGATAAATGCTTGTGAAAAATATTTTGAAGCAGACGACTGGTAAAAAACTGCTGAAACCAGAAGGGATGTGGTCTTGTGAGCAGAAGCAGATTGTTCTGGTGGTAGTTAGACAGACTGAGGAGCAAAAGAGGCAGCCCCTTTTAAGAAAGTCATTAAAAGGAAGAGTGCCTTGCCTATCTGAAGAGGTTGAATATCTGGTTGAAATCTACCTAATAATTTCCAAGTACTGAAGCAGTAGTAATTATACTTGAACTCTGGTAGTGTATAGAATTGTCAGCAGATATAACATTGGAGTGGTGTAAGCAGTAACACACTGTGAGACAATACGTGACTATTCTCATAGTACCAACAGTAGAAGTGTGGTCGTTGGATATAGAAGCAGGAGCACAGAGAAAACCTTCTGACAAATATGCCAAATGTAAAGTTGTATCAGAAGGATTTGTAAAGAAGTGTATATTGTTGACATTCAAGGAATATCACACTTTCTTTTTGAATTGAGGCAATTTATCCAGAAGCAGAATATCACACTTTCTTTTTGATTTGTGACAATTTATCCAGAAGCAGAAATTCACACTTTCTTTTTGAACAGTGGCAATTTATCCAGAAGCTATTTATTTTGAAGTTCATAACCAGGATTACGATTAGTGCAATTTTCTTTTTGGAAGTAAGAAGGGGATTGTTCCACAAAGGAACAAAGCATTGCTACCTGTGTATTATTGTTTGGTAAACATTTGTTTCGACTTTAAACTTTCAAAAACTGGTTTGGACCCTATCTTTTTTTTGTTGAAAATCTTTAAGTAACTTTAAAGCCTGAAGAATGATCTTACCAAGTAGAGGAGAAACCCATTCTGATACTTTGTTAATATTGTTTTTTTATTGTGTTATTATATAATTTCCTTTGTATAGTGGTTGTTTAGTGAGAGGGCCAGTTTACCCATGCTAGAGAATGTACCCTCGGGAGGATAGTTCAGCGGCAACGTGCTCGCCTTGGAAGAAAGACGAGACGGAGTAACACAGGTTTGATCCCCGGGTCCACACTTAGAAACCTCTGGGTATTAGTGCATTATAAATAACCTATCATATCTTTAGACTAGGTAGGGAATTCTTCTGTAGTGCATTTTTTCACTATATTATCTTTACTATAATGACACATTTTGAGAAATCTACAAGCAGTTTTCCACCTCGCATTACTGACCCCTCACACACTCAGACTTTAGCAGAGAGAACCTGACAATTAGATTCAATTTCGCAAGGCAGAAGGCTTGGTGATGGTGATTAACATCCATTAGAGGGGATGTCAGTGGCTGCTCATACCACTGTAGTGTAGGGTGACCGCTCATAAGCAGCAGAGAAGAAGGCACCGGACAATCAGGATCACCAGAACGCAGGCTACATCTCACAGTACAAGCCCACATACCATCCTGCAGGTTGCACATTTCCCTGAGGCCACCATGTCCCTGCACCCTGGCACACATCCGCACCAACTCCTCCTGCCTGCTGTGTCAACCTCGCTCACTTACCGCTCACTTGTCCACCTGCACTCCCAGTTCACTACTGGGCCTTGCTGCCCATATCATAGAAATGGAAACTGGGATGCAGAGGGAGTCTGCCTTCCATTTCTATGCCAGGCTCTCCTGCGATACTCACACGCTCCAGGACCATATTGTTTTAAATCACAAGTAGCACCTCTGAGCTCTGTCCTGAGTGCTAATAGCAGTAACACCTAAGAAAGTGGCCTTGATGTGCCAGTAATATTACCTGCCTGTCCAGTCCATTCTCACTGGTATTATTGCTAAATGGTTGCACTGTATGTTATATTATGCTCGTTTTTATGTAGAGAAACAACCTTTCAAATACACATTGAGAAATTAACACTTGTAAAATAACATTTCAGAATAGCAAACACATATGATGTAAAAGAACCTGTGTGAAGTAAAGTTTCATTGCTACAACTCTTATACATGTTACAAATTGGACATTTCTGATGTTTTTATACATACTGAATCAATTAAGTGACAGGACTAAAAAGCAAAATGAAAACAGAACATCGGTTGTATTGAGCTTTATTTGTGAAACAACATCTCAAATAACAAAGAATGCTTTATTGTTCCACAGCTGAAATTCCCTTTTGAATACCTGTTATTATGATGTATTTTTTAATGATGAGCAGAGAAGAGTTTTTCATTGTTAACAGTATATTGGTGCACCTGATATTTCACTGGTGGAAATAATGCCTTTTCTACCTGTT
The DNA here is from genome assembly GCF_040938575.1 of Ambystoma mexicanum. Classification (NCBI taxonomy): domain Eukaryota; kingdom Metazoa; phylum Chordata; class Amphibia; order Caudata; family Ambystomatidae; genus Ambystoma; species Ambystoma mexicanum. The sequence goes on from NC_090935.1 coordinate 923,709,333, forward strand.
GACTATGTCCTGTACATACTGAAGTATACACGATACAAAGGGAATGCGCATGTTTCATTTGTGGGGGTGTACATATGGTAACATTTGATAACCTAGGTTAATGACGACGTTAGGTGGTTTAAGTACCAATGCCACAGCATGAAATCCCCTGCAAGCAATGACCACCTAGGAGAGATCAACGTGCATTTTAAAAGCGATGATGAATTTGTACGGCTGCAACCAGTTCCCTGGACTATCAATGGCCTTCTGGAATCTCTTTAGAAACCTCCTTTATAGGAAGTGTTTATACTCTAAAAATGTGCATGTAACTTATTATGCATTGCTGTAATAAGCTCTTATTGTATATGTCGTTAGATGGGTGAACTTGATAAAAATGTGAATATTTTTAAAAGAAGGCATTGGTAATGAGGCTAGAACCCGGCACACATGGCTGCAATGCTCGCTTCATTTAGCCAGTGTTCCAAACCTTAGCCTGCCATACTCTCGCCATGATATGCACCTCAGCACCTATGTGCTCCCAATGTTCATTGCAAACAGGGGGTGTAATTGCATGCACCCCTTTTTGAATGACAAAGAGACACCAAGAGGAACAAAGATCAGCACCAGGCAAGCTATATCATCCACCCTTTAAAGAGAGCTTGGAGCCAAAAAACTGTTGATATGAAGTGACAAGATTACTGTTTTGAGGTAGAAAAAAATATTGATATGTTCAAATGACCCCTCTCAAGGACACAATGGTCTCCTCATTCCTGTCCCTGATCCTTGTGCATTACTTCATCCCCTAATGCTCTCTCAGATCTTTTCACAGTTAGTTGATCTGTTCTACAGATCAAGGCAGAGCTGAGGATTGTTAACATACCTTTGGGATCAGAGCTGCTGCTTTGCAATTTCTTATGCTAGGATCACATTTGTAAGTTCAAGAGAAGTACAGTTGTTCAGGGATCCCTAGACGAATCAACATGATCTTCTCATTGAGGACATTTCTGAACAGATCTGAAGACTGTGCATGAGGGACATGATCACATCCCCTTGGGCTCATCATGACCCCTGTATTTATGTATTTAGAGAGTGTAGGGGAATCGTATTGCCCGCCATGTCAGAGCAGATGATTGAAGCAGGATCATAGAGCACCCGCTAAAAGAACAAAAAAATAATGCTTGATGTTGGTAAAGATGATCTTAATACATCTGTAGAATCACAAAACTGATTGTGAGTATTGAGGGAGGATGTGGACTTACCCAGGAGCTCATTTGATTGAGCCACGCAATTTGATGACCTGTTATGTGTAGACATACATATAGTCGGGTCCTCACCACAAAATGTGGGTACTTTGCACAGCAGACTGCAAATGTCCAGGGCAAGCCGTTGCCTACTAGCGCACACACCACCTTTTGCCCTGCACCTTTGCACTCCACTGTGAAAATGGAGTAAGTGTGGGCTGCCATGTACGCATGGCAGGCAACGTTTGCAATGGATCCCTACTTTGTCCTCCTACTTTAAAAAAAATAATAATAATTTGGTTTATTCAAACCTTAAAAAAAAGAGAGAGAGAAGAAAAGAAAAGGCAAAACAACAAGACACTCTTGTTACACTCGGACCCCTCATATCATCTGTTCGAAATGACACCAGCTTTGACTTTCATTTCAGTGTTCCCCAGAGAGGACACATTGGATGATAAAGTTCACAGTTTTGTTGGAATGTCATCAAGACATTCCTTCAGTGCCCGCAAGAAGGGATCCACAGTATTTTTGCCAGCATGAAAATACATGCGGGTGCAAATGCTGGGAGTATTTGCATGGCGGATAGAAGGGAGCAGTGGAAACTAAGGTGTGGTCCTCCTCTCCGCCATACAAATTAACGAAAATTGGTCATGCCTGGGATCAATATTGTAGGAGTCTTACAAAAGGCTTTTGTGCTATTGATTCCCACCACAACCCTTTTGCGCACAGCTGAAAATGAGTCCAACAATGTTTTAAGTTTAATTATTTATTTATTTCACTTTTTTGTCAAGTTTTTATTATCATTGCATATATTTGCATCAACCTCTTATTTTCAATGCTGTTTTGTATATGAAGAAAATATTCCTACACAATGTCAATTCAGAGTTTCTTTTTCTTTGTATGGTATGCATAGTCATAATATTTGAAGATGTTCCCAAAAATATATAGTTTTTAGTGAAGAGCTGCTATATTGCACACATCCCTGTGTTTGGTGACTTTACAAATCATTTCAATTAAATTAGTTAAATAATACTTTTTAAACCATGTTTCCCCTAAAAAATGGTAATTAATGGTAATGGAAGAAATACTGGAAAAGAAAGAAATTTGCTTTGTAGCACCGTGTAGGTAACAGACTCAGGGCCTCATTACGACCCAGGCGGTAAGTTACCGCCTGGGCCGTGACTTTACCACCATGGCGTAAACTACGTTTACGCCATGGTGGTTGGCGGACTTACCGCCCCATTCCGACCTAGGCGGGGCGGTAAGTCCCCAATCCCCATTTACCCTTCCCCATTCCCATTTTTGCCCCATAGGGCATAATGGGAGTGGGGAAGGCGTTAATTACGCCACCGTAAATTACGGTGGCGTAATTAACTCCATGGTCCCTTAGCGCCATGGATTTTAACACCTGCTAAAAGCAGGTGTTAAAAGCACCATGGCGCTAGGGGACCTCGTAATCAGGCGGTAAGGGTCGGCGCTGTTAACGCTGCCGTAAACCCCTTACCGCCTGAGTTGTAATGAGGCCCTCAGAAAATTAGCAATGGTAAATGGGCTGTAATCGTGCAGTAGGAAAAATGGCGAGCTTGATTAAATCATACGTTGCTCCATACCATTTCCTACACCGCTTTTCCGTTTTCATGCAAGAAAAACAATGTTTTAAGTTTGTATTGTGAAATCGCTACCCTTGTTAACTTTCTGGAGGCTGGAGTTGTGCCGATGGCTGGATATCACCTTTGGATCAGCTATTGGGTTCCTTAACAGGGGCACGTTATTGTATATTTAGAGGTTTTGTTGAAAGTCCCCTTTGAAGGGAGACATTCATTTGTTCCTGGATTTCAACTGCAAATACATTAATATCAACAACAGGATGCTGTCTCTTGAGAAAAAAGCTATTCAATATAATGTTATCAAATATATATCAGATAACCCATTAATCTACGTGGAAGGAAGTGGGGCAAATACTAGGTGACAGTGGAGTGATCCCATTAAGTCACATACAATTCATTTATTATTCAATACAAAACATGGAATACGTTGTTATAAGGTAGTCTCTAAACAACGTACTGCATACACAAACAAGAGACAAATAGGCCAATTCATGGAACAAACGTGCGCCGAAAATCCCAGCGCAAGCTGGCGCAAGGTGGCCTAAGTGTGAGAAAGCAAGCACACGCGTGCGATTCAAGGAAGGTGCTGCGCGTTTTTTCCACTGGTTGTGCGCCAAATCCGTGCATGGCGCATGCGGGCGCAAACGTCATCAAACGGCGTGCGCTACACGCACAGCGAAAGTGCACATAGCATGGTGCACACAACAAAAGTGGGCGGAACAGTGGGCGTAACACGCTGAATGGGGAATAACGCGTGAAAAAGAAGGCGTAACTGGGGAAGTACTGCAGGGAACTACACAGAACGCCCACACGCACGCGAACAACCCGTATTCATGGATTTGAATACGGGAAACCCGCGCACGGCAAAAGACGCGCATAGGCGTCAACACGTCCGCCACACGAAGGCAGGTGGAAGCGTCCCCGCGCACAGTATAAAAGTGCGCGCAAACAACAAACACATATATACAGCTACGATGAATGCCCCATTTGTCACAGCACTGATCGTGGCACACCGCAGGAGGAGGAGAATAGCAAAGGCCCACATTTTTCCCCCCAGACAAGCCTTTTTGGGATGCCTGACGACCAGGTCTACGGCAGCTATAGGTTTCCACCTCGTATCATCCTAGACCTGGTCAGGGAGTGGGAAGATGACCTTACATCCCCCACCCTCTGCTCCCCAGCATTGAGCCCCTTGGAGAAGGTGCTCAATGTCCTGCATGTTTTGGCCATTGGGTCATTTCAACGGACTACTGCCATAGTGGGGGGGGGGTCTCACACGCCACGCAGTCACGCTGCCTACACCAGGTCTTGGCAATCATGACAGTGCGCCCCTCAGTCCGCAAGCACATATACATGCCCAGAACACCCGCAGAAAGGCAGGCCGTTGTCCAGGACTTTTACAGGGTTGAACACTTCCCCAAAGTGCTCGGTGCCATAGATTGTACCCATGTGGCCCTACGTCCACCTAGGGCCACTGAGCACATCTACCAAAACCGCAAGCACTGGCATTCCATCAACGTGCAGGTGGTAAGCGATGCAAAGGGAATAATCACCTCTGTCTATGCAAACTACCCTGGCTCCACCCATGACAGTTTCATATACAGAATGTCTGCCCTGAGCCGGGCCCTGGAAGCTGGGCAGCATGGTGACACATGGCTCCTAGGTGAGTACAAATGCCCGTACACATGCATGCATGTCACACACACAAATACACAAACCTCAATAATCACAACCATCATCACCTCTCCAGGGGACAGTGCCTACCCTCTGAGCAAACACATGATGACGCCAATCCGGAACCCCACCACACCACCCCAGGTAATATACAACGCGGCCCATATTGCAACCAGGGCCATAGTGGAGCGCACATTCAGAGTGCTCAAGTCACGCTTCCGCTCCCTTGACTGCTCTGGCGGCCAGCTACTCTATGCACCCCCAGTAGTGTGCAGGATCATTGTGGCAGCATGTGTCCTGCACAATGTTGCAACACGGCAGGGCGTACCGGCGGACATGGTGGTGCCCCCACATCCCCAACCACAGGCACAGGCGCTGCCCATAGGAGGGGATAGGGCACGTGGTGAGGAAGCCCGGACCCAGCTTGTGGCCACATTCTTCACCTAAACTCCCACCCCTGCGGAGTGCACACAGGCCTGGCACATACCAGGTGACAATCGATGATGACAAAGAGACAGTCAACTGTCACAACCTTACCACCCTGAGAATGTTGCCATGGAAGTGCCACATTGTGTGCATCCCTAGCTACTTAAACATAAGCAATCCTGTGTGACCAGAAGGCACACATGCAAGGTGTGAATCACACAGACCTGCAAAACAGGCCATGACTATCACTGGTATATCACCCAAACCCTCCCAAACCACAACAGGACATGGCAAGCAATAGCTATACACCAACACAGTACCAATAAGGCACACATTGACATGTGAAAAATGTAAAGTGGCATCAGGTAATGACGCCTCGCATGGAATCAGATGAAATGACTGACCAACAACCTCCCACCCAAAAGAAGTCATACCCAAATGCATTCCAACAGTTGTAGTTGTAACATAACAATGAATGCCTGCCTACATGCACATTGTGCATAGCAAAATCAACACTGCAGCTTCTGTGTCCCGTGTCCACCTCCTGCAACACACTGCTCAGAGCAAAGCATAGTGAACAGCCATTGTGTGTGACGCACACACTGAGCATCACATCTAGGTGACAACCCACATCAAAAAGCAAAATACGCATGTAGAGGATCCACAATTGGTCAGAGATCATGTGCTGCAGGGACACAGTGGACACCAGAAGGCAAACAGAGTGTACATGTGGACATGGAAGGGTGGTTGTACATGTAGTGGATCATAATGTGAGTGTGTGGGTCAGTAGGGATGTGCACTCAATATATGCATGTGCAATCAAGTGAACATCAGTTTCCTCTACACATCACATGTGAACATTCACCATGAGTACACCCCAGCATGTCAAGCCACAACTATTCCCTCACACCTGAAAGGTAAACACAACACATGAACAGGCATTGATCAGCAGAATACATCATGTACATAGGATACCGCAATTACAATGTCAGTGTGTGCATCACACTGTAGGGCAAGGCAACTGTCAACAACAAAACACCCCCCCTCCCTCACAAATCACCATGAGCCACTGAACAACTGCACCTGGGTTATGTAGCCTTCATCCTTGAAGTTCACCTGGCCACAGGATCACCCTTCCCCTTTGTCACCATATCCCACCTTGTGTGAAAAAAGTGTCCAGCAACCTCAGAGGCCACCTTGACTTGCAAAAACACCAAATCAAAGAGAACTCAGAGCAGGCGAACACAAAAGCCAAGCAAAAAGCCTGCAGGCAGCAAAACAAACCAGAAGGGCTTCCAGTAGACGACTTGAAGTAGCAGTATGTCACAAAGCCCAAGCACTACCACAATGATGTAACAACCAAGGTAGCACAGTAAAAACAATGTCACAACAGGATGTGTACCATGTGTTGTACATAACACAGAATAATGCACCATGAACTGATGTGTACTGTCACAGCTCCCGTGTACAGGTGCAGGAGTGGCACGAACCAACCACCCTCACCGTGGTCTGGGTGCCTGCAAGGTCAAACTCACACAGGCCTCTGAGACCCTGGTGGGGAAGGAGAGTCAGGGATATGGAGTCGGGACAGGCATTGCTATACTGGATAACCGGAATGAAGGGCAGGAGAAGGGAGTAGGATTGACACGGGAAAGTAGGAAATGCACTAAACTGTACAACTGACATTAACACATACACAAGTACACCAAACTTGATCATCATGCACATAGTAACAAATTATTCAAATGGAAGACAAAGAGAAACTTATATCTGGGGTGAGTGCTGGCCTCCTGCCTGCGCACTCTCAGGTCTGGTAACAGGAGCAGTTCAATGCTGCAAAGAGAGCCACAGTTACTAATATCTGCGTGCCCATAACACACAAACAAACCTCCATATATGTCCCAAAGTAACTAACTACTCTACAAAAAAACAATCTGGTGTGGATGTGTCGTACCCATACGTAACATTACCCCTGTGATGGTTCATACACAGTCAATGCAGTAAGTCAGCCGCCGGTGGGTGCGTGGCAAATGGAAGACCAATGTGTCACGAATCACACAACATGCAATGTTCTCTGGTAAGCAGCCAGACGCATATAGCAAGGTATGACTTCAGAACAAGTCGTGTTCCACCATGACCCAAATAAACTAGGTAGTGCATGTGTCAAATTCTACATGGTAATGAAATGCACTTCACACAAGTCTGTACCTTGCTGTCTGCCCCTGTGAGCTGCTTCTTTTCATGTCTTGGAATGCTACATGGCTAATGCAAGTGCCTCAATGGACTATGGTGGACCGGAGGGTATGTGCCACTGGCTCTGCAGGTGCCCCAGACAACTTTCCCATGTGTGTGGGGTCCCAGCCTGTGCTGCAGATGCAACCTTCCTCCTCTTGGATTGTGGCGCAGACCCTGGCTGGCTAATGCCGCCCTGATCAGTACGGCCAGTGGGACCGGTGGATTGAACCAAGGGAGTGGCAGGTGGAGGGACGACCAAAGGCCTGACTTGTGTCAGCGGCAGCTGGGTGCCCTCTAATGGACCCTGCGCAGCAACATCTGCTGTGGCAGGGTCATTGACTGCGACTGTCCTGGTTGGCAGACTCACAACCGGGGTGTTGTTGGCTGCATCTGCCCTTGCACTTGCCAACACCCGGTTGTTCGGGGCAGCAGATGACATTACTGCCCCAGGGACACGTGTCTTGGTCAGGGCAGCCCTGTATGCCCCTACGGTTTCCCTCCTGGTCTGTTGGAAATCTTACAAGGGCTCTTCAAGTGCCAACGCAGCCTGCACTGGCAGACCCTGAGCATGGGTGATGGTGTCCACAGCTGCACCTGCAGCTACCACTACCCTTGGGCCCAATGCAGTCGATGAAACGGACTGCCGGGTCACACTGGCGCCAGATGCAGAAGCTGCATCTCCCGGAACCACAGGGGGTGGTGGCATGACTGCACCGACACATGGCACAACATCGTGCTCAAGTGGCGCACCCCTGCCTCTAACCCCTCTGTGGCTACCCTGGACACCCTGGAGTCCCCCTACTCCCTGGTCACCCCGGCCACGTCCCTGACCACGCCCGCCATGAGGAGAATGCCCAGCTGAGGCGCCCCTCACCTTTAGTGGCCTCCCAACCATGGCACAGATGGAGTAGTGCCGGCAGAGATGGAGTAGTGCCAATGGGAGGTGTACACCACAATTGACCTGGGCAATTGGGGTGAAGGGGGTGGGATGCAAGATGTTAACAGCCCCCCTGTACCTGCAAGGCTGTATGTGACCCCGGTGATGTAGTGATGGGTCACGCAACGCTCAGGCACCCCAAAACTGCAGTAAAACTGTGCACGTAACCCTGCAGCCTACGTGCGTGGAATCAACCTCCCGCAGAACACGGTGGCACCCAGTAACATGAAAAACGCATACGCGTGGGACACGCAGGCTACTATGAACTCTAAAATGGTGTGATACACAGGGGCACCCGCAGTGGGAAAAATAGCGTGCGCGATTCACCGTCTGACTAGCGTGATAATGAAAAACACACGTAGCCAATACCCCCGCCAAAAGAAAAGATACGTCCTTGATCCACAGTGAAGTTGTGATGGAGCACGAAGCAACACGAAGCAGCAACATACGTCGGTCTGCACGAAAGGCACGTACAGCGAACTGCTGGCCCCGCTCACCTTTAACCCGTGCTGAGCGAAACGCCCGAGCGCATCACATCACTTACGCGCGTAGGCCCTTTCCTTGGATTACACGCATTCACACACGGACGTGTAGTTTTTTCACACGCACGCGCTGAACCACTATGTCCACGTCACGGCGGAAACGCCTGCGCGCATAACGTCACTGATGCGCTTACGCGCTAAGGGCCTTTCCTCGGATTACACGCTGACGTGCAATTTTTTCACGTGCCAAATCACTCCGTATCAAGCTGGCCACGCGAATACACACGGAAGACCATGCTCCTGCCCAAAAGGCCATTTTCCTGCCCCCAAGAGCCCCGAGCACACTCCCACCAGCCATCTGATGCTGCCTGCCTGCTGCCCACGTGCCCTGCTATTTGGTGCCTGCACATCAGCCATCTGCAGGGGTCCAGTTGCTGTGTCCACCCCTGCTGGAACAGAAGACTCCCGACTGGGATAACATCGCTCCACAGCCCAGCCCCAGGACCCAGTTGCCAACCCATGCCTGCCTCGGGGGTCGCCATGTCGGGGCAAACACCATCTGAGACCACTGGCGACCCCCAGTCAGAGAGGCAGAGGGCCACCAGCTTCAGTGAGAAGGAAGTTGGTGTCCTGGTGAAGCATGACTTGGGGAATTATGATGCCCTCTTCGGAACATCCCGTGCCAACAAGGAAGGACGGTTGAGGATCTGGGAGGATGCAGTGGCTGCCATCAACGCGGAGGAGGTGGCAACCCGCGACATCAAGCACGTCAAGAAGCGCTGGGAGGACCTGAGGTCCAGGACCCTCTATAAGGCCCGGCGCCTCGCAGAGGGGGGCCGGGGCAGCATGAGTAACATCCAGATGAGGGTCCTGGAACACGTAGCCCCAGCGCTCCACGCCCAGATCCTTCAGAGACAGACCCGTCTGGAGTTGAGCGGTAAGTGGGAAAGCATTGATGTGTGAGACAGGGCATGTTGCAGTGTTCTGGTAGTCTGATACATGCCTGTATTTGTGACATAGGCCATGTATGGATGTGTGTGTGCAGGGACATCATCATCATGCATGTCAGACCAGTAATATGTGAACCACATTGATGGTGCATGTGTTCCAATGCAACATGGGGAGGTGTATGCGGAATGCACACATGAATGCATGCCAGTCTCTGTTATTGGACATGGAGGGGGGGTGAGGGATGGGTGCTGCTGTCATGTACATGTATGGTGCGTGTGTGTGTCTGAGAAGTGCGTATGTGTGACTTTGAAATGCCATGGTGGCAGGTCACATGAGTTGGTGGCAGATCACTCTCTTCGGCAGGGGCCTCTCTCTGGAACAGCCTTCCTGCCTCCCTGAAACTCGAGGAGAACCACCTCCGGTACCGGAAACACCTCAAAACCTTCATCTTTGCTTCTGCTTTCTCTCCTCCCCTCCCTTGCTGAACTCCTGACTGAAATTGCACTGGTTACCTGGCCACCCCTCTGATCTCTGGTCCAGGCCCTGTCAACTGCCCACCTGCACTGCCTCCCTGGCAACCCCTGCACTTGGGGACTGTTTCTGTATCCCTTCAGTACCCTTTACAGCACTTGTCCGCACTTCCTGCACTTGCCTATTTTTTTTGTGTCCTCTTCCCATGCACTTGCGCAATCTGAATGACACCTGGCCTAGTAAGATCGTTATCTGTCCTCCCTTTGTTCCCCCCCACTTGCCTCGTCGCGCCTTGAAACACTTGTGTATAGGCGCGTTATTAATGCCATATCATATCATATCATATCATATCATGACACATCTCCGTGATGATGTGTAGATTCACTCATGCAGTGCGGTCACCGTTGTATCCACTGTGTCTATCCACTGTGTCTGTGGTGTACAAGCCATGATGCATGACCCTCGGTGATGTGTGTGCATGGGACCAGTGAGAGCCATGATGCATGTGAGTTTGAAGTCAACATTTTGGTTAACAGAGGCCCTTCTACATGGATGCTGATGTTGATTGTAGGCGCCAGGACTGTTTCTGCATGTGTGTTGCGTGCATTCACCCATGTGTTGTGGAGGGACAGGATGGAAGTGACATTTGACAGTGCCATTCATGTGTTATTGCTTCCTGTCTAGGGGAATATTGTACTGTACCCTGATGCTTGTGTTCTATGTCTCCCTCTATGCAGCGTCAAGTGAAGAAGCGCTGTGGAGCCAAGCGGCGGGGATGCCTCCACCAGGCGCAAGGCCCAGCCACCCTCCCAGGAATTGCCAACATCTGGGAGCGAGGGGGCTGGTGCTGCGTCTGTCACTAAGGCTGTGGCGGAAGGGCCGGGTGAGCCCCCATAGGGGCTTGCAATGGCAGAAGACGGTGTGGAGACATCCAGTTTGGTGGTCTCCACAGAGGAGGAGGAGCCCGCTACTGAGCCGCACATGGGGCCTGGTGGGGGTAGTACTACTGGTGCAAGTGGTGCAGTCCAGGGCCAGGGTCAGGAGGCAGCACAGGTCACCGCGGAGGGGCCTGTGCATGTCGCTTTCCTTGACCCTGTGACTGCACCACCATGCACCAGTAGGGATGCCCCGTCCCAGGCCCATCCGCAGGTAGGGGTGAGTGCCACGTCATCTGCCTCTCCACTACCTGCGGACGAGGAGTCCCACGACCGTATGGGCTCCATCCTGGTTGGTGTCGCGTTGCGCACGTGTGACATTCATGATGACGTGCGTGCTTCCTGGGCGGAGCACGCACGCCATCACGAACAGCAATGTCGCGACGTGGCACTGTTGGGAGGGGCCGGGTCGCTGGATTCCTACATGTGTCGTGCACGCTGGCGGACCTCTCCTGCTCTGTGGAGACTATGCGCCAGTCGTTCTCCCTGCCGTCTTCCGGCCCAGATTCCACCAGGGCCCCCTGTGGACCTGGCCTGACCAACACAGCCAGCTTGGTGGAGATCCCATCCCTGCCACAGTCGGGAGTCGGCGGTCCAGCAGGGGTGGACACCCCAACAACTGGAGTCCAGCCGATGGAGGATGTGCAGGCATCGGACAGGGCACATGGACAGCAGCAACAGCAGCAGGCTCTAGGTGGGAGCAATGATGGCTCGGGGGCCATCGACATCAGAGGTGCAGGCATCGGCCAGAGGGCAGGAGAACCCTGGAATGGGTGTGTCTTCCATGTGGCTGCGGTTGGGCCAGTGCATAGATGCGTAGCGGCACGGGCGGAAGAGGCGCGGCTCACCATGGTCAGGGCGGAGTTCTCCATGCGTCGGGCGTTGAAGCGGGCAGAGTGCCACGAGGCAACTCGCAGGGAGTTGGAACAGGCCATGAGTGCATCCCTGCGAGACCTCGGGGCCAGGGCAGAGGCCCGCCTCTGGTACATCGACATGGAGTTCGATGATGCCCTGGCCCGGGACATCACAGAGTGAGCCGTAGGACTTGCCCGCCGCCATTGTATATAGTTAGATAGTGTTAGGTTTCCTTTGTTCTTCTTTTAATTTGGAGTTAATGGACATAACTCCACTTCGTGTGTATATAGTTTTTTCTTCCTAGGACTTTTTTATAGGTTTCCTTTTGTTTGTGGATCATGGACCATTTGGACATTGTATATAGTTGCAGACTTGTACATACTTTCTTTTTATATATTCCCATGGATCAATGTTTTTTTAATTTTTTTATTTGGATTATGTTTTATTATGGACATTGGCAATGGACCACTTTTTTATTCTACGTGATTTTTCTTTTTTTTTAACTTCATTGGATTGACAATAATTTTTTTCTACTTCGGTCATTGTGCATTGATTTTCAGTTTACTATTCCTCAAGGTCAGTTCTTTATGTTTTTAACACATTTTTTATTACTTCAGAATTGGTGTTGTGTTCTGTAATTGGTTTTGTGCATGTCTCATTGAACATTTCCTCAGTCACGTGTTGCCACTGTGTGGCTACGTTGTGCATTCCTGCATGGGCATGGTGGTTCATTTCATCTATCATGGCATGGGTAATTTGGGAGTGGGTTCTGTGGATGGTTGCATGCTTGGATTGGGGGCAAGGGGGATTAGGGTTGGCTTTCGGGACATGGGTCTGTTTTGTTAGGACATGTTGTTTGTTGGAACATAAGTCTGGGCCTGAGGCTCACTTCTGGGGGGTGGGGGTGCTGGGGGACATGAGTCGGGGCCTGAGGCTCACTGCTGGGGGGTGGGGGTGCTGGGGCACATGAGTCAGGGCCTGCTGGCAGGTGCTCATCACTGCTGGGGGGTGGGGGTGCTGGGGGACATGAGTTGGGGCCTGCTGGCAGGTGCCCTTCACTGCAGGGGTGTGGGGGTGCTGGGGCCATGAGTCGGGGCCTGAGGCTCACTGCTGTGGGGTGGGGGTGCTGGGGAACATGAGTCGGGGCCTGCTGGCAGGTGCCCATTACTGCTGGGGGTGGGGGTCCTGGGGGACTTAGTCGGGGCCTGAGGCTCACTGCTGGGGGTGGGGTCCTGGGGGACATGGGTTGGTGAACACTAGTGGAAGGTGACATGTGGGCTGGCTGGGGGGCATGCCCATGGTGGATGGGCTGCGTGTGGGACATGACATGGGGTACAGGGTAGTCCCTTGTGGTGTGGGTTGCCTGCAGGGGCAGTGGAGGGGGTAGAGGGCACACCTGGGAGGACCCACACTGCCAATTCACGTGTGGGACTCCCCGCGCACCCCACTGGATACACGTACCCACTCTGACAGCGAAATCGCGTGTGAAACTTCCCGAGCACCCCCAGTAATACACGTACCCCGCTCACACAGGGCCGATCGCGTGTGAAACTTCCCACGCACCCCCAAAATACATGTACCCTGCTCGCACAGGCCCAATCGCGTGTGAAACTTCCCGCGAACCCCAGTAATACACGTACCCCGCTTGCACAGGGCCGATCGCGTGTGAAACTTCCCGCGCACCCCAGTAATACACGTACCACACTCGCACAGGGCCGATCGCGTGTGAAACTTTCCGCGCACCCCCGAAATACAAGTACCCTGCTCGCACAGGCCCAATCGCGTATGAAACTTCTTGCGAACCCCAGTAATACACGTACCCCGCTCACACAGGGCCGACCGCGTGTGGAACTTCCCGCGCACCCCAGTAATACACGTACCCCGCTCACACAGGGCCGATCGCGTGTGAAACTTCCTGCGCACCCCCGAAATACACGTACCCCGCTCTCACAGGCCCTATCGCGTGTGAAACTTACCGCAAACCCCAGTAATACACGTACCCCGCTCGCACAGGGCCGATCGCGTGTGAAACTTCCCGTGAACCCCAGTAATACAAGTACCCCGCTTGCACAGGGCCGATCGCGTGTGAAACTTCCTGCGCCCCCCAGTAATACACGTACCCCGCTCTCACAGGCCCTATCGCGTGTGAAACTTACCGTGAACCCCATTAATACACATACCCTGCTCGCACAGGGCCGATCGCGTGTGAAACTTCCCGTGAACCCCAGTAATACAAGTACCCCGCTCGCACAGGGCCGATCACGTGTGAAACTTCCCACGCACCCCAGTAATACACGTACCCCGCTCCCACAGGCCCAATCGCGTGTGAAACTTCCCACGCACCCCCGAAATACATATACCCCGCTCGCACAGGCCCAATCGCGTGTGAAACTTCCCGCGAACCCCAGTAATACACATACCCCGCTCGCACATGGCCGATCGCGTGTGAAACTTCCCGTGAACCCCAGTAATACACGTACCCCACTCGCACAGGGCCGATCGCGTGTGAAACTTCCAGCGCACCCCAGTAATACACGTACCCCGCTCGCACAGGCTCAATCTCGTGTGAAACTTCCCACGCACCCTTGAAATACACGTACCCCACTCACACAGGCCCAATCGCGTGCGAAACTTCCCGCGAACCCCAGTAATACACATACCCCCTCGCACAGGGCCGATCACGTGTGAAACTTCCCACGCACCCCCGGAATTCACGTACACTGCTCGCATAGGGCCGATCGCGTGTGAAACTTCCCACGCAACCCCAAAATTCACGTACACTGCTCAAAAGGGCCAATCGTGTGTGAAACTTCCCGCGCAGCGCGGTATGTGTATTTGGAGGGGTGCGTGGGGAGTTTTACAGGCATTTTCGAAGGTTGGGGGCCTGTGCGCCATGTGCGGGATTTGTGCTCTGTGCATGGTGCACGGGGAGGAGTTGGGGGTGTAACTGCCGCTGCTGCAGGGTCGCTGCGCCACTCTGTGCCACGGCTGGTAATGGATGTTGAAATCCATGAATACGCTGTCCGCGGAAATGGATTTTCGTGCACACGACTGGTGCAGACTGTCGCACGCACACACTGTGCGCCAGCCGCGTGTGCCACTTGTGCGCTGAATTCTATGAATTAACCCCAAAGTGTCGAACAAAGAGATCATTTTGGCCCTACCTATGTAAGCATTATTCTTGTGCACAATACAGTATAACTAACAGCACATGCAGTTATTATACATGAGCAAAATATAGCATAACAATAATTGCATCAATGGTCACAATAAGCCAAACACTACTGATCAAGGTCTAATATCAGAACATTCATAGTTGGAATTGGTTGGAAATACATTAATACACACATATGATAAATAATGCATAGATACATATCACAATTGGTTAAACATAAGAGAGTAACAGAACGATTCATGTACAGAACTGGTGATTAAACACTGATTGACTACTCAGAAAAAAATTGCCTAGTTAGGTTGCATAGACATATACGGTTACAAGGAAAACAGAGGACACAGTTGTGTAATTTGAGAATACAAATGTACAAAAGACAAAGTACTCTGAAATGGGGGAAACACAAGCAGTTGAATACCTCCCTTACACACATGTATTTAGTTTCTTACTTTACAGTGTCAGAGCTGGGAAGATGGAAAAGGCGTTACTTTCACAGAACGTATGTTACGATACTTTAGCTTTACTATGGTAATAACCAATCAGTAAGTGTATGTAGAAGATATGCTCCGATCAGTATACCAAAACCTGGCAACTCTCGCCCACTGCATTGCCACTCTATGCTCACATTTCCAGTGCTACGCTGACGACACTCAACTCATTTTCAGGCTGCTCTCGGCCACCTCCTCTCCCTCTCTCATCGGATTGCCTAACTGCCATTCAAGATTGGAGTGCCGCCAATGATCTTTGCCTGAATGCCAGCAAGACTGAGAGTCTCCTCATCGGCACACCTTCTCCATCCTTTCCCCTCTCCCTCTGGCCGGCCTTGCTTGGCCCTCCTCCCATCCCCACCTGTGAGGCTTCCTTTCCTCTCCTTCTCCCAGAAGCTCACTGTCTCCCAAGCTCTGGTTCTCTCTAGGTTGGACTATTGTAACAGCCTCTTCCTAAATGTATCTACCTCTACTCTTCGCCCTCTTCAACTAATTCAGAACAGGACTGCGAGACTTGTACTTGGGCTCAAGCCCTCGGATTGTATCTCTCCAGCTCTGAAATCTCTCCATTGGCTTCCAGTGGATGCAAGGATTACATTTAAAACCCTCTGCATTGTCCACAAGGCTTTCTGGGTCCTGGGCCCATAATACCTTCAGTTATCCCTCCGCAAATACATCCCCTCTCGAGCCCTTCACTCCTCTACCTCTAACTCCCTCAGGGTCAGTCGTTTTTCAAAGAAACGAGCTGGGGGAAGATCTCTGTCTCCCTCTGGAATTGCCTCCCTGCTCCTCTAAAACTTGAGGAGAACCATCTCCGGTACCAGAAGCACCTCAAGACCTTCCTCTTTGCATCTGCCTTTGCTCCCCCTTTGCCCTGCTGATCCGCTCTCCTGGCACTTTGCACCTGGCCACCCTCTGTCCCCCGGGCCCAGGTACCGGCTCACCCTGCCACCCTTCTGCACTGTCTCTCGGCCACCCCTCGCACTGGGGACTGTAGCTGTAACCCCCACAGTCCTCCACACCCCATTTTTCTTCTTTTATGCACTTATCAGACTTACCCAGTTCTGCTTCCGTAAACACAGCTCTTGTCACTTGCTGACCGCACTACCCCTATTATTGCTTCATTATCTATTTATTTGGATTTATTATTATTTATCTGTTCTCCTCTGCTCTGCACTTTTAACTCTCCCCCTTCCATGCACTTTTTCCCCTTTCCCTTTCCCATGCACTTGCACGTTCTCACTGTCACTGGGCCTAGTAAGATCGTTGTTTTGTTCTCCCCAGTTTCCCCTCCCTTGCCTTGTGCTCTGAAACACTTGTGTATGAGCGTGATACAAATAAAATATCATATCATATCAGTGCAGAATATCTGTACACATGCCCAGTGGGAAGAGTGTACTGAGTTGAGGAAGCTGCATGTATTCCTTTTTTGTGCTGTTGGTGATACCTGGCCTCTATTTTTTTGTTACAATCCATCAAATAGTGAATACAAAATGGTCTTTTCATGGGAGCAACACACAGAGTTTTATGGGAGATCCAGAGGAACTAGGCAGAGAGTCGCTATGCTAAATGAAAGGACACTTTTCACTAGAGGCCAGATATTGATTTTTTTTCACTTGAGGAACATTCCAGAGAAGTGATGCTTCAAGAGAGAAGCATTGTCTCTTCACCGTTGCAGGTAATCTCTCAGAAGAGAAAGAATAGATGGATTGCCAAATTGCAGATATCAACAAGGGAATCAAAATCTCCCGCCAAGAATTAGGTGACTGAATATGATTTTATCAGATAACTCTTCAACTTTGAGTGGACTATCTTATCTAAATGCATCTAATGAAACACATGCCTCTTTATGACCTGTGTTTGCACATGGGTAGCGCCAAAGGAGCCTTTTCGACAAATGAATATCTCCTCTAAATGCTGTTACCTCTCGATCTGGCAAGCTTGAAGATCGCGGTCATAATTCTGCACAAAATTAAGACTTGTTCAGGGCCTGTGAAATTGACAAAAGACATGTGACTACAATCTTTGATTTGAGGCACAGTTTGATGTTGAGTCAAACACAGAGAATTGCATTATCTTTCAATGTAATGAGGGTCCCTAATAGTCATTAAACATATAGGGCTCGATGTTACCCGTTCCCGCCTTTGGTCGTTATTTTCTGAAACAATGAGAGTGTAGAGGAGGTCCCAAATAAAGCCTGCACTCCAATCATCCATTTTGAAGTTACAGGAACAATCACACCAAGATATGTGACATATGATGAAAAAATAAACCAGCAAAGAGCTGCAGTAGGGCTCTGCCCAGTGCCTATCAGGAGAACAGCACCTATTGAAGTACCAATACCAAGAAAACCATGGACAGTAAGGTATCCATTAAGAGAACCCTACCAACAGATGAAACGAAACGAAGATTGCCTAAGTACAGTCCCGGAAGAAACCAAAAAAGTCTTGATGAAAGAAAAATGGTGACATCACAAGGACCCGGACAGGCCCACAGATAAAAGAAATGATGACCCGAGGAATGACACACAGAGACGAAACAACATGAGAAAAGAGATTGTGAACTTAAAGTGAAAAAATGACATCAAAATGTAAGAGAATTAAGCTGTAAGCAAAATGAAGATAGTCATACACCTGTAAATATGCTTGGAACTGCAAGAAAGCTAAGAAAACAGTGTCCTACTCCCACTCACTGGAGAATATGCCAAAGACACAGAAGCTTGTCTCAACATCTACTCCACAATTCAGACCTGGATGGTGATTAATGGTCTTTGCCTTAACGGTGACAAAACCGAGATCATTATCCTGGCACCCAGCGAAATTCTTTCCATACTCAGCCAAGACTATTCACACATGACGGTTGACAACATCAACATACCG
This sequence comes from Ambystoma mexicanum, assembly GCF_040938575.1. Lineage (NCBI taxonomy): Eukaryota > Metazoa > Chordata > Amphibia > Caudata > Ambystomatidae > Ambystoma > Ambystoma mexicanum. The sequence goes on from NC_090935.1 coordinate 923,727,665, forward strand.
GTCTCCTCTGCCATCAAGACCCTAGGAGTCTTCCTGGACACCACACTCTCCATGTCCAGACAAGTCAGCGCCATCTCCTCTTCATCCGCACTGACCACCAAACTCATCTTTGCCATAAAACCCTACCTCACCACGCCCAACTGCCTCTCCATCGCTAGAGCAACCACAGGAGCCAAATTAGACTACTGCAATGCCCTCCTAGCCGGCACATCTGCAAACAATCTAAAAAAGCTCCAAATAGTGCAAAACAATGCGCTCCGCGCTGCCCTGCACATCCCTAAATCCGACCATGTATCTCAGGCCTGTAGAGATGCGCACTGGCTTCTAGTCAGGGAAAGAATCAATTTCAAAATGCTCACCCTCACTCATAAATGTATCAATCATATTGCTCCGTCATACTTATCAGAAACCATAAACAGGAAATCCTCACTCCGTCCAACAAGAAGCCAATATGACAACCAACTCCAAGTTCCCATCATAAGAAGAGCCAAAGCTGGAGGCATTGGCTTCCCACACATAGCCCCCAAGCTCTGGAATGACCTCCCTATCTCTCTCAGAGCCGAACCATCCCTGCTATCCTTTCGTAAATCCCTCAAATCCAAGCTCTTTACCTAACTGGCACTCTCCACCCCCACCTCCACCCTTATCTAAGCTACACCGCAAACGTTCTGTTGACTGAAACATAACAAAATACAATGTAACTAAGTAACGCTACTGTAAGCATAATGCCTTGTAAATAATACCTTGTATGCATAGACTGTAAACCAAAATGCCTTGTACCCTAATCAACCTTTCCTCTTTGTAACCAGAAAATTGTCTTTTTTACTGTAACAGCGCCACGATGCCCTCGGGCTGATTGCGTGCTTTAAAAATCCAAATGAAAATTGATTGTAACCATAATTGGAGGAAGTCCGGGTAACTAAGGGGCGCCCCGCACCTGGTCGACCATTCTGCATGCTGCTAAGCAAAGTGGAAAAGTATGCATGGGGTTGGTGCCAACCCAATCACAGTGGAGCAAATAATCTAGGGTCCTATAGTTAGTAGAACCAATGAGAAGTCGTACTTTTAGTGACGTCTACAGTAGTCATTTTTGAAGGAAGGGCTTAGATGCCCACCTGACAGTGTTTTACCCAATCCCCTAACTCCGTTACAATATACAGATATAGTACCTATAGTAAAGTTACTTTTTCCTAACCAATAGAAATGCATATTAAATTTTCAGTGTTACATGTCAATGATGACGAGTTTTGAGTATAAATGTTACAACTTGTATGAAGTCCGTTGGAGTTTGAAGCAAGAAGGACGATCACATCACTGCTGATATCCATGACTCCCCGTTTTCTGTACTTTTCATTAAACAGACTCCCTTTGTCAAACCATTGAGTTGTTCTTATTGATTGGTGTTGGAGTAATGAATCTGCACCCCCATCCATCTCAAGGGTGCAGCTATCTCGTCTTAAAGTACTTTTGAGGAAACCTCAGCTCTATGGGCCGGCCGGGGGTGTCAGAGTACAAGAGAGTGAGATGGAAGATAAAATGTAGGCCTATACATACTGCAGTGATATACATGGAATAAAGCAGAAGAGTTTATTACAATGCAAGTTTTACTTTATTGACGGCTGCCATGAAATGTGGCTTTTCTGGAAATATAAAGAGTGGCATGAGCGGGGTTCTTCTTTACAAAATTGGTCTTAACTACTGAGAGCTGCATTTCACCTTCAGTAGTTAGACGAGGATCTGTAAGAAGTATAACAACATGAAATGAACTATGCAGTGTGTAACACAAGAGGAAAGCTAGACACTAGGATGACTCTAGAGTACTGGAGCAGTAAACTACATTGGTAGAATTGATCTTCCTGAAAGATGTAGGGTATTCTACAGAATGGCTCATGAGGACACAATTCACACCCTGCCTAGGTATTCTGGAAAGTCTTCAAAAGGGTGGAGCTTTCTTTAATTGGAGCCGCATGAGCGTCCTCAGCTAGTCACATGCACGTACTCCATGGTCATTTTTGTCTTTTGTCAATATCCACATATCCAGTGATTTATTTGATCCCTTTTTGGCCAATTTTCAGTTTTCAAAAATCATCAGAAGTCCTAAACAAGCATTGGCAATAGTTTGTGTAGGCATGGTAAAGGCACTGATGTAGTGGTATGAACTGGCTATTGATGGTAGCAGTTGCAAATTGGTGCGAGTGCCTGGTCATCTAATAGCAGTGCATGTAATATGCTTAATACTTACACACAAGCCACATTTGTTGGCTTTGCCAATCCTTGTTTTTTACAAGACTTCAGTAAATGCTGTGTATAGTGCTTATAAATATAGTGGCTAGAGGCAAACCTGGTTCAGACATTTTTATTACATCAACAGCTCCAATAAAGTCATTAACTTTCAGAAGACTGTTTTGAAAAAATACTGGCAATCATTTTGAGTGTAAAGTTTTATGGTATGGCTCGAGTAAAGCGAGCTTCAAGAGTTCCCATGAGGTGGTGGTTTGAGCGGGAGAGGCAGGAACTGGGTGGGAATGGCCATAGGGATTTGCATGGCCCTGGTGAGTCAAACCATGGGCAAATAACTAAAAACCACCTTCGAGATTTGCGTCCCTCCTCATATGCCACGTATCCTTCTATCTGTACTCTAATGCCATAGTTTCAGTTTATATAGGTAGTGCTACACTGCCATCTAATAGCCCAAACTAAAAAGGTAGTCAGGAATTCGAAGACTTCCATAAACAGCACAGTTCCTAGATGCCTGCATTTGATGACCATATACCTTCCTAACATATACAACATAAAAGCTCTACCTAACATATGACTTCCAGCTGTGGAGCCTCAGAAGCATTCTTAAACCTGCCGATAGTCTATGTATTGCCCCTGCTGGTTTCCCAGAGCTCTATCTGGCCATATTGAGGTTCTTTTAAATGGAAATAGATAATGCTACCTGCCCTTATTACCTAACAGTCCACTTCATTTAATTGTGTCAATATAAGCAATGTACTCCCAAAATTTTAAGCGTGGAATTATTTTACTTTAAATTGCACATAAAGTGTTACACGTTTTTAGGCATGGAACTGTTAGCTTCATCTAACACCACAAATAATACCAACCGACCAAATGAACTTATGTAACATTTTAACCTACTCGTCAAAATCCATTTTTTGGCACTAACATCTGAATTATAAAGCTTTCAAAAGAGATTACATGTATGGTAAACAGAATAACATGATCAAGCTGCATGAATGACCTTCGCCGACCTCTACATCAATGTGTGGTGATGCATTTGAAAGTGTATGTGCTCACTTGTGGGGCATGCAGTAGTTACTGTGGAAGCAACATGTACTAAGCATCTATTAAGGTGAATCAAGGTTACTGTTGCTATGGATAATTGTGATGTACATTGACAGTGGGCTGGAGGTCTGCTGGACCTTGCTGGTTCTAGAATAACGCTGTCCTCATGCGTGGTGAGGGTAGAGGAAATAACACATATTTAACGAGGGAAATCAATGCAAGACATTTGCCAAAATGGGGCGCATTGATTTTATGTACAGCTCCAGGAATGCGTCTCCATCGCCCACTGTGAATCCTCTTAGCGGCGGCTCCGCAGGATACCGCCTGTGCTCGGAGGTCAATAGAAAATAAGAAGCAGTCTACAATGTAAAATGCAGCTGTAGATTTACTTACTTATAAAGGGATTGCTTTAAACAAATGAAAAAGTAAAAATGGCCCAAATTTACCCAGAAAGATACAAGTCGTAAGTCCACCTTATGCCCAAAATGAGACAAAACCTTTGTGAGGTAAATTGCACATATTCACGAAAAGGGCTTGCAATCAAAACAAAGCAAGGTGGTCAAGAAAAAGAAAGTATGTCAAAGCGGAATTCCCGTCAAAAGCGGAAGTCAAGCAAAGACGAATAGGTGTAAACAACCACTAGAACACATGAAAAGCAATATCTCTGCAAAACAATTGCCAGAAAATACATGACATCCACAATCAGAACTTAGCCACCAGAGAGGAGACTGCACACACAAAACCCAACGCAAGTACCGTAACACACCACATAACACATCAACACACATACTGACACATCATACATGCAGCCAATACAAAAATCCCGAAAAAGGTACAACACCCCCATGCAAGATTTACACACATTGATAACACAGAAGACACACCTGCTCCCCCCCACGCACAGAGCATCCCATACAAGTAAGTACAAACCAACCAATACAACAGCTATTCACATCACCACGCACATCATGGCACCACATGTCACGATATCAAGGCACACAGCGCCATGTAACACCCCCCATCCCAGGGCATGTATCAATGGGATTTGGCCATAGCACCTGCACTAAGCAATGGCACAATGCCACAGTCGCAGCCGCTGCTGTCCCCCAAGCTGAGGAGGAGGAGACAGAGGGATCGGGTCTTCCGCATCAGGGTCACCCTCTTCGGCATGTCCGACATGGAGGTCTACAGAATGTACTGCGTCCCTTGGCATGTCAAAATGGACATGTTGCAGAAGCGTGAGGATGCATTGCACCACAACGTGGCACAGCCACATGCCATCAGGGAAAATGTGAAGCTCTTGTCTGCCCTGCACTTCTTCAACACTGGATCCTGCCAGAGGAGCAGTGGCATCACTACAGGCATCTCACAGGCCATACAGGCATGTGCCCTGCACCAGGTCATGGCATGCATCACATTGTGCAGCTGACCCCATGTCCACATGCCCTTGACCCAGGACGAACAAAGACACTGATTCCCCAGGGTAATCAGTGCCATTGACTGCACCCATGTCGCACTATGCCCCCCAGGACCAAGCGCACATGTACTGGAACAACCACCGATGGCAGTCCATCAATGCCCTACTGGCCTGCAATGCCGGTTGCCTGTACATGGACACGTTTGCCAATTTCATGGGCTCTGTCCACGACAGACACATATTCAGGGTTTCCAGTATGTGTGCTCAGTTGGAAGCTGGACACTACGAGGACATGTGGCTGATAGGAAGGTGCTGCAACTCTCACCACCTTATACCACACACACACAGATAAATGCATCCACACACAGGCACACATTAACATGACCATCCAACATGTCTACCAACATGTGTACGTCATCACTGAGTCCACACAAAGCCAACGCGTATGCATCCAACACTACACATGAAGGAACACCCAATGCGGACTGATATAAATCATTGCCTTTCCTCAGCATGTGATGCCAGACTCATGATGCCATCTCTGCCCTGGGCATGGGTCCGACACTGGCCTTATTACACATATCGACATATGTTCATGCAAGGGCTCACAATGCACACAGTTTTTCATTGTGGTACACACAGGTAAGTAACTGGTTGGATGGGACCAATTCGGACCTGTCCGAAGGACTTATGACTGCCACACATATTCTAGCGAGCTGTCAATTGTACAACTCTCCCTACTCTAATCAGTAGTGGAAGGCTGCACTAAACAGTGAATCCTTCACTGTGGCATAAGAGAATTTCAACCCACAAACCACAAGGTTGGCAGAACACAGGGCCCATTCACCTTATCAGCATAGCACGCAAGTACAAGGTCAATGTGCTCCCCCAGGATATAGACAGGCCATGGCAGATGTGCACGGGAATGCATGGCACCTAACTTCCTCACACCATTTCTCCACACTCTTGGAATACCATGTCCATGACCAATCCACTTGGGAACCCGCCATGTCGTCCATGCATGGACACCACAAAAGAAGATGTTGAACCAATATTAATACCCATCCATGGGCACGACAACCCCATGCCTGTGCATGGCAATCCCAACAGCTGCATGGCCTGATGGGCACATTGTCGATGGCATCGACCCACTGCCTCTGGCACAGGACTAATCACCTAATACACATCGGTTTCCATGCGCATCATGAAAAAGTTGCATGTATGAGCAAATCGAAAGTGCACACATCATGGAATGAACATGCATGCCTCCCATGTGAATGACTCATGATTTCATGCCAATGGACAAACCTGCCATGACCATGTGCAAGCTCAGGTCCCACAATGTCCCACACAGCACAACCTACATGGCACAGGGCCCACCCACTTCATGAACTGGACACAAGTCGTGGATGGCACATGGTGAAATTATGTATTGATATGTACAGCATGGTGAAAATAATAATCAGAGGAAAGGTGCACACATAGTGGAGGAATGATTGAAGGGAAGTGCAGGTGAATCAAAATATGACAGTAAAGCCGTACTACATAGAGGGAGTCTGTCATAGATGTGATCAGCTGAAACATGAAGGTAAACAAACAATATACAAGGCACATTGTGCAGGGTGATTGAAATGGGATGTACACAATAAGTCAAATTAAATACATGCCACCTCCTAGAAGCCCACCCTGATGCCCTGCAGTACCCCCATCAACTGTCTGTTGGAGTCCACACTGTGACCTCCAGGCATGTGGATCTGAGCCATTGGTGAAATGCTGCTGTGCCCCTGAAGGTGCAGTGGCAACAGTCACTAGGGTGGAGAAAGTGAACTCCATTGGTTATGGTTGTACAATGGGCAGTGTGGGCTCTCACTTGCAGGTGGTCACAGACACGTCCAGTTGACGGGGGATGTCTTCTGTGGAGTCTTGGATGCTTGTGACAGTTGTGGTGTTGTGTACCGTGCAGTGTGGTGACTTGTGTGTGTGTTGTATATGTGTGTTATGTAGATGTGCGCATCCGGGTTCATTTGGGTTGTTAGCGCTTTGACGTGTCCTTCATGCCATAAGGCTTTGTGGTGTAATTATGACCTGTGTGTGTACATCTATTGTAGCCTTTTGTGCCGGGTTGCATGCTTTTTTGGTGCTGTGTGTGTGTCGGGATGAGGATATGGGTGTGTGCACACATGTTGTCCCTTTCATGTGAGTAGGGGTGTATTTCTACCTAATATGCACCTTGTTTGGTGATTGTGGGAGCCACATGTTCATCGTGGTTTCTTTGTTTAGTTTGTTTATTTATAAAGCACTCCTCACCTGAAGGTATCTGGGTGCTACAAGCATGTGAGGTTAGTTAGTTACAATACAAGAGAATTACAGATTATAATACAATACAGTATAGTACATAATAAAATGTAGGCATAATAGGACATACAGTGAATGTACATGGATAATATACATATATACAGATATAGCATTGGCGTTATTAGTGATGTCCATTTGAGGATGGTGGGAGGTCTTTGGAGGTGAGCCAGAGTTTGGTGTATTTCCTGAATTTTTAGAAGGATTGGTTAACTCTTAAGGAGGCGGGTAGGGAGTTCCAAAGTTCAGCGGCCATGACTGGAAAGCTACTGCTTCCTGCTTTTTTAGTTTGAACATGGGGACTCTTAGGCAGCCATAGTTAGTTGTCTTTGTGGGTCGTGAGGACATATCACATATCTGGTGTGGTCAGTGTGTGTGTGTTGCATATGTTTCTGTGTTGGTATCTGTTTGGCTGTATCTGTCTCGCTGTGTGAGGTGTGTGTCTTGGGGGTGCTGTGTCTATCTTGCATTGTGTTGGCTATGTTGCCATTGTTGTGGCGGTTATGGTTTATATATGACGTCTGACATGTGTTCTGCCATGGAGTGGTGTACTGTCTGGATCAGGTTGTCCTGCATGGAATGTGCAAGTGTTGGTGACATACTTTCTGCCTGCTTTTACGCTCTCTTGTCCATGTGGTATGGGGTTTGCATAGGTGTGTCCAGTGATTTGCAGGTGTTTCTCAGAGTGTGTGTCTGTTTTTGGTGGGTGGTTCTGAGAGAGTGTCCAATCATTTGTGGGTGTGTGACAGACAAGAGGTATACATTTTGAGATATTTAATGAGTGAACGAGGATCTTGGGAGATGAGTGGGGAGTGTCGTAAGTTAAATAATGATTTTGGTAATGTATGTGTGCAAGGCCAAGTGAACCTGCCATCTCAGTCGGTATCCAGGGCCAGCAGCCCTTGCGTGACATCTAGATGCGAAAAAACATCCCGCAACATTAGCAGAAACAAAGACCCGGAATATATTGAAAAGATGGACACCACCGTAACTATCGAGACAGATTGCCTCGACAACACAAGCTTGGAGCCTTTTAATTGGGCACCGGGCCATCCAATAACCAAGGCGGCGGTGAGCCGAATGGCAAAACCTGCCTGTTCGGAAGGCCAGTGTGCAAGGCCAAGCAAACCTGCCATCTCTGCCAGTCTCCAGGGTCAGCAGCCCTTGCTGTGGCTCTCTAGATGAGAAGAAACATCCATCAGCATTAGCAGAAACAAAGTCCCAGAATACATTGCAAAGATGGCCGCCACCGTAACTATCAAGACAGATAACCTCAGTGATGGAATCTTGGAGCCTTTTGATTGGGCACTGACCCATCCAATAAACAAAGCGGTGGTGAGCCGGATGGTGAAGCCGGCAAGGTCAGAAGGCCATTGTGCAAGGCCAAGCAAACCTGCTGTCTCTGCCGGTCTCTGCTGTATCCAATGCTGAACCGACTCTGCTCTCGTATCTACCGTCACAGGGTGTGCCTTGTCTGCTGCAGTCTGTGTGGAAGGTAAGATCCATGATCCAATGAAGGTGTGTGCTCTCCCAGGCCCTGATTTGTATACCTGCCCCCGAGCGAACCTAGCAATGTTACATCAAATATCGATTTGGGACCCCTTTGCCCATGATTCATGTCGAGCTGTACATAGCCTCTTGTTGAGTCACACAAACACTCCAGCACCACATGGCATCAACTTCTTGGAGCTAGCTGCCCAGCACTTTCCACCAGATATCACGCACTCTAAGACAGTCACCACAGTATATGTGCTTACCTGTGCACCTTTGGATGGTTCTGGATGCTCTCAGAAGAGATTGGCCTAAGCTACCTTTAATACGACAGCCCCAGCCAAGCCGACAGGCAATGCTGGCCCTCACTAAATGCCCACATTTAAGGCCTTTTAAAATCCTTAAAAACAAAATTGAGGTGTGCCGGTGTGGTGAGGCGCTGGGTTAGAACTAAATTTGAAAAGACAAACTAAAGTCAATGCAACCCTTACAAACCAAATAAGATTGGGTTGCTGCACGAAAGAGGGACCAGCAGTCACCTCAAAAACTGCTAATAAATACAAACACTTGAAAAATGTCACCTCTAAATGATTGCTCAGCCCAAAGCGAATGGTAAATGTCCTATTCAAATTGAATGTGTAACTGGTCAACAAATACAGTGAACCAAAGAGTCCAAAGCAATAGATTCTTCAGTCAAAAAAACGCTGTTGAAACAGATTTTATGAGTTGATGCAAAAACAAGACTGCCGACACGTGTTTCGACCCAAAACAATGGGCCCTTTTCAAGGCAAGACGTATGTTATTCAAACTGAGTTGGAAAACCCAAGCCCTCCTTAGGGGCAGATATATGGGCCAATTCTAAAGTAGTTGATTCTCCTCAAGAATATAAACGGCAAATAACTGAAGCAGTCTCTGTTACTGATACATTGTGGTACATTCCCAGAACATGGGAGTTTGTTCAAACGTTGCAACTGTAAGTTCAGGGGCTGGTTCCCCACTGTGGCCAGAGTCCAAACGCTTTTACGAAATCAGTGTTGTGCACTTGTGCATGTTCTGGGAATGTACCACAATATATGAGTAACAGAGACTGCTTCAGTTATTTGCCGTTTATATTCTTGAGGAGAATCAACTACTTTAGAATGATCTAATTCAATTGACACAAACGTGCTTGATGTTACTGTTCTTTCTGACTGTCTTGCATTGTTATCAGCAAATTCACTGGCCCAATATAATACCATTGTTGCATATACTATTATGGATAACGATATTCCTGCCACTGACACAAATACTAACGTCGTCAAGGCCCAATCCGCACACTGTGTCACAGCTCCCCCAGCAGAAAACATTGCATGTTCCCTTGTTAAACTCAGTACACCTGCAGCTTCGCATAAGATTAGCACTAAGGGCACTCGCCCGGTGGAAGCAATGGCTGACATCACTGTTAAAGGCCTGGTAACTGACTCCCTTTCTAAGGCCACTTATCCTATGGCACCCACCTATGTGACCAACCCAAAATGCAACGTCCCTACAGATGCTGGAACTAGCACCATAGCCAAGGTACCAGGATACCTCAGCCCTGACCTACTCATACCTGCACCAGTAAAAGGAGCACTAATCAATGCAAGATCCTTACTGGCTCACGCCTTAGACATTTGCAACTTAATTACTTCCAACTGCTTAGACATTATAGCCATTACAAAAAACGTGGGTTCACCTTGCAACTGGTCCCTCCCTTTCCTGGCCATCCCAGACAACTACACTATTTATAGGAAAGATAGATCAACTGCAAAAGGGGGTGGGGGATACCCTTCTTTGTAAATAATGTGCTTTCCATTAGACAAATAAATAGCCCAACATTCCATGCCAGAGAAATCCATTCTATCGAATTGTCCCTCTCCCACACAGCTACTCTTAACCTTCACCTCATCTAAAGGCCCGCAGGACCAGTACTGTCATTTGGGGAAGACATCTCTCTACTCTTCTCCTTGGAGGTCAAGACATCTTCAAGAATCATCCCCACTGGTGACTTAAATCTAGGATTTAACAACCTCACAGACATCCATTCTCTTTCCCTCGCTAAGGTTCTTGAAGCTTTGGGCTTCTCCCAACGTATCACTGAGCCTACCCACATCAAAGGCCGCACCCTAGACTGGCTTGCAGAATGCAATAGTAGCATCAATATAGTTTCTAATCTGCCATGCCCGTGGTCAGACCAAAATGTTATCTCCTTCGCTATCCCAGTGAGTAATTCTCCCCTTCAGACAGCACTGCTCCTACCAGCCACTCTTACTAGTGATGGAAGGAGGGGATGTTTTGAACCCCTCTCATCTATACCTGCACTTCCTAGGTAGGCCCAGTCGTGGCTGCTTTGGGTTCAGGGCCCCGGCCCCGGAGCACTCGTGCGGGAATATCTCTGGGAACTGTGACCCCCCCTTGTGATGCCCCTCATAACAGTATAAAACCAGAGATGGATAAGACTCCATTTTGTAAAGCACCAACTCCATTTTGTAATATTAAGACAACCATGAGATTTCAATGCGAGCCTGCAGCTCTCCCAGCAAGGCGCGCACAGCGAGCAAGTTCCTCCCCCCACCTCCTCCCCCTTTTGCCGTCCCTGCAGTTGTTCGGTTCCCATGAGAAGACAGGCTGCGAGAATGCAACAAAATCCACACTGTATCTTCTGTCTTCCATCTTACTTCATTGACCCATATACAGCCATGATCAGGGGCCAGAGCAAAAGCTATCCGTCTCTATAAACCTGCCCAACACCCCCACAGACCCTGGCCATAAAAAAACATGATGCCCTCCAGGATAGAGTCAACAGATAAGAATGGCCCTTGAGTTTATTTTGATCATTTATGCTCTAACGTAGACAGAGCCAACATACCTCTTGCAAACAGGATCATGTAAACCTAATGTAGGCCAATTTGTATATGAGCGAACAATACAACATATTTATGTATAACCAGAAATCCTCAATGATCAATATAACACTGTACACACCAGCACTGAGCTACCTCATTTCCATTAGTCTATACGTTCAAATGTAAATATGTGCGTAATATGTTGTAAACATAATACAGCAGCTAATCACTCTCAGTAAGTTATAATCTCTTCCAAGGGTGCACATACAGGCCGCAAGTCATAAGCTGCCTCTTTTCTTTATATATGTAAAAGATGACTGATCCAGGTATGTGTTTTGTTTCTCAAATGAACTCTGTTGTTTCTCTTTGCTATACTAAGAATATTGAGTCAAATGGAAAATATAGTATGTTTTAAACTAGTATGACTTAAGTGCAGCTCAGCAAGCCACGTGTAAAAAGCCTGCATGAAAAAAGTGTCTTCTAAAAGCCATGTTTCATTATGCAATAAGGAACCACACGGCAAAGAAGTCTCGATTCCCCCATGCCACCATGGTGTCAAAATAGGTCAGCAGAGAGTTAATGATGTTTGGACATTCGATCACTGAACCTCCACTGTGAAATGTATACCCATAGTGATATGTGCCTTTTGCGACCCAGTCATTTCAACCATATATTTAGAATCCCCTTTGTTGTTACCAGGTGGACACCCCAGACCGTACAATGACACCATGAGCTCTACCCCTTAGTCAGTATATTCTGAATTATCCAAACAGGTCAAGTGCAGTATTTAATGGAGTTTAATCTATTGCCAGTAATAAATAACCTACCTTTGAACTATGTTTTTACAAGTATTCAAGATACAGGTCTCAGAGGTTACCAGACAAACAGATTATGGTAGTGAATGAATGGGAGTGTGTGGCCACAAGGGCAAATGTCACATGGTCAGGGCACAGAAGAAACATAAGTGTCTACCCGGCATACCAGCTCGATGAGCCCAGCTGACCGCTTGACCCGGGACATCACGTCATCTCACCACGTGCCTTCAAGCCAATCAAGCACCGCTGACCCTATGGCACCTATATGTGACCACTCTTAGGGCCTCATCAAGAGATGGACTGTAGCCCTTAAATGCGGTGGTAACGGTACTACCGCTGCATTTAAGGGCTGGCCCTATCACGAGTTCGGCGCTAAATCGACTGTTTTACCTCCAACTTTTATATGGAGGTGAAAATTCCTGTTTTTGGCTGTATTACAGCCGGCTGTATTAGCCCGCAGTAAAGGCACTGAACATTTCCCATTCGATCCAATGGACTCAATCAGGAATGGGGATTTACAGTTAAGGCCCAACCCGTGATCCGGTGGTAGTACCACCGGACTGGTCAGTGCTAGGGCTATTACAGTCGGCGGTATTACAGCCGGGAATACAGCCCAACTCGTGATGAGGCCCTTAGTGTCCAATCCCGACTATTTTTGTGCCCCCTAGGCCTTCCCATAGCTGATGACATTTTTTTGTTGTATATAACTCAATTGTAACATGTTTTCTGCGGAGCGCTCTCGGCATGAGCAGAGTAGATTCTGCTTGCCCTATTTTAGTTAAAGCTTTCCTTACCTCCAGCACTTTGTCCTGGTCTCATTCCCTTTTGGGATGCATCATTATTGACTCCATTGGGAGATTTAACTGTATGTTTGGGGGTCTCTCACTTACACTAGAAATGTAAGGAACATCACAGCCACTCACAGCCTTCAAACCCTCCACCATTGATACTGCAGCAATGGTCGATTTATACAACCACTCTCTCCTCCAGGTGATCGACAGAGTGGCCCCGCTGAGCAAGCGAAAACCAAACTGCCAGCTCATGTGTACACCTGGTTCACCCCTAATCTCAAAACTATTTGCTCTATAAAACGAGCAGCTGAGACAACCTGAAAAAAGGATCCCTCCAACACCAACAAAAACCACTTCACCACTCTTTCGAAAACCTACAAGTTTACCATACTCCAAGTGAAAAATTCCTCCTACAATGATAGTTTCAATAAAGCCCAGTCTGGCACCAGAGAGATATTTGCTTGACCTGGATCACCAGTTAGCCCTGCGGCCAGATGTCTCAAAGATAGAGCATGGTGTGTAAATATACAAAAGGCACTACTGGACAAAATCTCATCACTTCAAACCAAAATCCCAGCCAAAAAAAAAACATATGTCCAAAGGAACACTCCTAGCTCAACCCCTAGTGCCCACTGACTATCTTTCCCAACCATTCGAATTCTCACAAGTATCAGACCTAGAAGTCACTAAAATCATCGAAGGTCATAAAAGATTACACTGGTGAGCTAGCCCCTTTCATCGCCTCACTCATCAACACTTCATTTACCTCAGGTACAGTACCCACCAACCTCAAAGATGAGCGGGTCCTCCCACATCTCAAAAGACCAACACTCGACCCAAGTATCCCCACCAACAATCGCCCTATCACAACTGTCCCCTTCCTTCTCAAAATTCTGGACAGAGCAGCATACTCACAAATCCAAAAGTACCTTGAAACTTAACATCTTTTGGGATTGTGACAATCAGGCTTCCGGGCAGGACATGGAACGGAATACGCACTCCTTGACTTAAAAATACAAATGAACAAACTCAAAGATAACGGCCCTCCTGCTTCTGCTCGACCTCTCAGCTGCCTTCTACTTGGTGGATAACACCATCCTTTGTCGGCACCTGGCCTCAGCAGCCCACCTCTCCCCAAAAGCAATAACTTGAATTGAATCCTTCCTGTCCAATAGAACTATGAGAGTCTTCTCACCATCAGCATCTGCCTCCCTGACCCCAATCACCTGTGGTGTCCCCCAAGGCTCTTGCGTCTCACCCACGCTATACAATACCTTCACTTAGCCCCTTTTCAACCTCCTTGACTCCATGGCTATCTCCTACACTCATTATGTGGATGACACCCAAATGCGTCTAACCATCATAGGCAATTACAATACTGATCCTAACTCACTGAAGATCATTTACCAAGTTGTCCAGGCTTGGATGGCTGCACACTCGCTCTGCCTCAACGACGAGAAGGGGAGAGATGCTGCTCATTGGATCTAAAATGTGCTAAACAAACTTGACAAAGCCTACACATCATTTACAATAAATGGCAACTCTATCACAGTCTCCAAAGAAGTCAACAACCTTGGGGTTTACCTAGATTCTTTCCTCACTTTAACCAGACAGGTCAATGCCCTAGCCTCATCTGCAGCCTACACAACTAAACTTCTCAGAGTTAAAGCAGACCCTTCCTCTCCACTGACTGTTGCATCATGTTACCAATAGCTCTTATACTCTCCAGACTTGACTACTATAGTGCCCTCTTTACAGGAACCTCTTTAGGCAATATAAAGAAAATTACAGGCCATACAAAACAATGGAGCAACATTAAACATGCCCAAAAATTACCAAATATCTGCGGCTAGAAGAGTCGTCCACTGGCTCCCTATTTGCAAGCAGATCAATTTCTAAACTCCCACGCTAACTCATAAATGTTTGACTCACACGGCCCCTAAATATCTTTCAAACTAATTCAAGGGACACAGTTTCACTGTGGTGGCAGCAAAATACTGCTATGCCCTACAACAACATCTTAAATCTGAAATCTCCTTCTAGACCTTCTGTAAAGGCCTCAAAATGTGGCTCTTCCCACAAGATGTCTAACACTGACACTGCATCTTAATAAGTAATGTACTTCATAAACTCTTAAACTACTTGCTTTAATCTGTGTAATTGTACTTTGTACAAAAGTATACTGTGCTATCTGTAACCATATATAAATTAACTGTGTGCTTTGTAAACAACACCTGATTGCCTTTGGGTTTGGTGCGCTTTATAAATGCCAAAATAAAATAAGTAAGTGTGGTGCGCACTGCAGGTATGTACGTGGATGCATGCGGTGATGGCAGGAATGTTTGGCAAAAGTGTGTGGGTGCACAGGAATGACATTTGCGGGTGGTATGTGCACTTGTTCGTCATGTTTGACTTCATTTTTCCTTGATGCGTTCACTTACGCTGGCATTATAGGGTGTATATTTGGATGTACATGCGTTTTCTTTGGTGAATCAGCCTTGACTTGCATCTGTTTTGGTGCCCAGTGTGAGATACGCTGCATTTCCATGTCTGATTAAGTGAATTTGCCTTTTTGGAAGAAACTTACACTGTACGTACGCCCATATTGGCTTTTGTCGTGACTTATCCACTTAAAGGTTGTCGTTGGTAAATCAGGCCCATATATCTTTGTGCGTTGCTTTCCACTAGCACCACACTCCTCCTGCTTTTGTGGCTGCAATCCATCTGAGATGAGAATGGCGCAACTTCAGTGAGACGCAGATGCACAACTTGACCAGAGAGGTGGCTGGCTGTGTAAAGAGCTACTGGACTTGATTTACAAACTGTTTTGCAATGGGGTTGCATCAATGTAAAATGCCTTTGTAAATCAGGCCTGGTCAGCATTAGGGGCACTTTTGGAAAGCAATCTGGAATCTGCATATGCAACAAGTGCTCTTTACTTCATTGATGTGTAAGAGATGCATACGGGCAAATTCGCAGGGGTATACTTGGTACGTCATTTTGAAGCAATGTGCTGAGGGCGTGGACATGTTGCGCATCAAATGAGCCACATCCCTCATCCAGTATGAAATTGAGGGCATGTTAGTGCTGAGACAGCCTGCAGGAACTTGTGGTTGTTCAGAGTACAAGAACCCCAGTGGAATAAATGAAGAGATCAATTTCATGTGTTATCTTTAAATCCTGACTGACCCTCATGAACCTTTTTGCATTGTACACATTTGCGGGGTAATTCATGGAATAAATGTGTGCCGAAAACCGTATTCATGGAACACATTGCGCGTGGTTTACCTGAGGCCTGCGTTGAATCCGCGCGGGTCCAGCACCTCATTGCGACATCACAAACGCCTTGCGCGATACGGCCAGCAAAGGCACACACTGTCCATCGCACACACCTAAAAAGGGGAGTGACACGTGGACTGGAGAACAACATGCAAAAATATGGGCGTAAAGGGTGAAGCACCGCAGTAAAATCCCTGCAACGCTCACACGTGCCCTAACAACACATATTCATGGAATCGAACAGGGCTCACCGGCACGCTGCAAAAGACGCGCAAATGCAGAAACACGTACGCCACTCAAAAGCAGGTGTAAGCGCCCCTGCGCACCAAAGCCAATGCATACAAGTGCGTGCAAACAACAAAAATGTGCATAAAGCTATGATGAATCTACCATTCCTCGCAGCAGTGATCATGGAGCACCGCAGGAGGAGGAGGAGGATAGCCAGGCCCACATTTTTTTACCCAGGACCAGCTGGTCACTGAGTGGGAGGATGACTTCACATTACCCACCCTGTGCTCCCAAGCACTGAGCCCCTTGGAAAAGGTGGTCAATGTACTGCATTTTTTGGCCACTGGGTCATTTCAGCGGACAACTGCCATAGTTGGGGCTGTCTCACAAGCCACGCAGTCAAGCTTCCTACACCAGGTGTTGGCAATCATGACTGCACGCCCCTCAGTCTGCAGGCACATATACATGCCCAGAACACCTGCCGAAAGGCAGGCCGTGGGCCAGGACTTTTAGGGGGTGGCACACTTCCCCAAAGTGCTTGTTGCCATTGATTGCACCCATTTATTTATTTATTTATTTTAATTCTTGTTATGCACCACATGCCCGTGTGCCTCAGGGCGCACAGAAAAAGAAAACAAGACAAGCAAAACATTAAAAGACTGGAACAGAGGAAGAGTGGAGAAGTCGTAGGATTACTCTATGTTAAAAAGTTGAGTCTTTATAGCTCTTTTGAAAAGAGAGTAGTTTTGAACCTTGCGTATTGCAGGTGGAAGTACATTCCATAGGAGAGGACCCTGGAAATTGAGAGTGGTACCTCCAAATTTAGCGATTTTAAATCTGGGGGAAACAAGTACTGTAGAAGTAGAGGAGCGAAGGTTCCTGCTTGTTGTCTTGACTTTAATGCATTCTGACAAATATGAGGGACTGCTTAAGGACACACACTTGTGTGTCATTGTTAACACATTATGTGTTATTCTGTGTTTTACCGGAAGCCAATGTAGCTTTTTCCTGTAGGTGGAAATGTGAGTGTGGCGCGATTGATTAAAGGTGGTGCACACAGCATTATTCTGAGCCACCTGCAAAGATTGTGTGTTGGCAACGGTGGTGCCGGACAGTAGGCTTTTACAATAATCTAATCTAGAATTGATCAATGCCACATCTACCTAGGGCCACCGAGCACATCTATCGCAATCACAAACACTGGCATTCCATCAACGTGGTGGTTGTATGCAATGCCAAGGGAATCATCACCTCTTTTATATGCAAACTATCCAGGGTCCACCCATGATAGTCTCATATTCAGAATGTCACCCCTAAACCGGGACATGGAAGCTTGGAGGCATGGCAACACATGGCTCATTGGTGAGTACAAGTGCCTGTGCACATGCATGCATGTCACACACAGATGGACAAAGCCAACTAATGACAACCATTCTCATCTCCCCAGGGGACAGTGCCTACCCTCTGAGCACCTACATGATGACGCCAATATGGAACCCCACCACACCACCCCAGGTAATATACAATGCAGCCCATATTGCAACCAGGGCCATAGTGGAGCGCACATTCGGAGTGCTCAAGTCACACTTTCTCTCCCTTGACCTCTCCGGTGGCGGCTACAATATGCACCACCAGTAGTGTGCAGGGTTATTGTGGCAGCATGTGTCCTGCACAACGATGCAACACGGTGGGGCGTACCAGTGGACATGGTGGTGCCCCCACATCCCCAACCACATGTATGGCCGCTGTGCATGGGAGGGGAAAGGGCACATGGCAAGGCTGCCCATACCCAGCTTGTGGCACAATTGTTCACCAAAAATCCCACCCATGTGGAGTGCACACAGGCCTGGCACATTCCAGGTGACAATCGATGATGACAAAGGGACAATCAACTATCACAACCTAACCACCCTGAGAATGTGTCCTTGGAAGTGCCACATTGTGTGCATCCCTAGCTACTTAAAACAACACAATCTTGTGTGACCAAAAGGCATACATTCAAGATGCAGTATGCCACTAACCCCGTGCAAAACAGCACATCCAAATACTGGTATGTCACCTAAACCATCCCAAAACCCATGTTACCCGGCCGACACACCACACCATGGCATACAATGTAAAAAAGTCTAAAGTAAATGCACAACACATGACACGACAGTCACAAAGTTCACTGTGACAAATGGAAATAGGTCCAAAACAATTCCCTCTGGCACATCAAAATGAAACCGTACACAGGAACATCCATTTACCAGCATAACATATCATAAACACAGGACCCAACAGTGAAAATGTCAGACAGTGACCAATCCAGTACCACAAGTGCCTCAATGTGACAAAGCCACCACATGGTCCCCTTCCATCTTGAGTGGGTCTCTGTTAGCTAAAGGGGGCAGGGTAACGCATACAGCATGAAGGGTATTAATGATGGAGACAGACAATATAATACATGAAGATGTAACATCATAAAATACACATTTACCAATATCCAAAACAAAATGCATGCTAAACATGCACTGGTCAACAATCATGAATCCCCACAAGGGGTGTATACACAGGTTGGACTTCAGTCTGGCCACAGAAATGATGGAAGCACATGCCTCTGTGTAAGTTACTGTCACACGCTGCCCTCCTTGCAAGCCCATGGAGAGGGGAAGCAGGAGTGGCAAATGTATCTGGACCCCAAGCCACAAACACAAACACAAGCCTGTATTGGCCCAGCCGGAACACACAGTGGAGGCCTACGGGTTTGTTTGTTTGTTTTATTTGTAAGGTGCACTTAACCCGGAGGAAACTGGGCACAACAAATGCATAAGTAGTTTTAAAGCTTTGTTACAGCCAAGCCATGTTACGTATAAAATAAATAGAGTCTAAGTCATTTTACATCAAAGTTGCAGACAAGGTACATTGTAAATACATACAGAGAATAAGGCAGAGACAAATTACATATAAGTAGAGGCTGAAGTCAATTTACATCTTAGTTATAGAGACAGAGTAGGTTACTTTACATTAGTGCCGGCAGTAAAATTAGAAGAGGTAACTGGGCTTGGTGCTAGAAGACAGATCAGATGTCATTTGCGTGCAACCAGTTCAATGTTTTACGCCTGAAGCTGGAGAGGGATTGGTCAATTCTAAGATTGATGTGTAGTGCAATCCAGAATTGGGCAGCTTTCACAGGGAAGCTGATTCCTCCAGATTTTTTAAATTAAAATCTCAGAATGTTAAGGCAGAAGGCACTCGTAGTTCTAGAGGGGCGGGTAGAGGTTTGTCTTACAATTCTCTCAGTAAATGAGGGGGTGCTGCCTTATTTAGGCACTTGAAAGTCAATGTCACTGTTTTGAACATGATGTAATCCTTTCTATTCAGCCAACTGTTTTCTCGTCTGAATTGTGAAACATGATCTCTCTTGGGGATATTCAAGGCTGTTCTTAATGCATTGTTTTGTAAGATTTTGAGTTTATCTAAGATATACTTGCTAGCGCACAGTTAAAGGGCGTTGCAGTAATCTAGTTTTGACAAAACGAATGCGCTTGCGAGAGTGATACAGATAGCCTTAGATAGGAAAGTCTAACATGCCCTAATTAATTTGCATGTGTAAACCGAGGAGGAAGCCAGGGAGTTAACCTGTTTGCCAAAGGTTATCATAGCGTCAGGTTAGAAGCCAAGAGTTTTAACTTCTTTCATAAACTTGATCGTATTTCCATCTATATTAAAGGCAGAGTAGTTGTCCAGTTTATTTAGGTTGGCAGTTGAACCCAGTATCAAGATCTCAGTTTTTTCGTCATTCAGGCATGGGCCATGTGTTGCCATCCATTCCTGAATGAGGAAGTAGATTTTATTGACCAAATCTAAGTCATCCCCATACTTGCCCGAAAGGGGGATAAGGATCTGGGTGTCATCTGCATAGTTAGTGTAGGTGACACCCAATCTGTTCAATTTGTCGAACAGAGCCTTGGTAAATATGTTTTACATGGCGGGCAAGACACAAGATCCTTGTGGCATGCCGCATGTAGTCAAGATGGGACCTGCAGATGCCGTTGGGGTGAACACTCTCATTGTTCAATTGTTTAAGAACGATTGGACCCAGGCGATCGCATCTTCAGAAAAAGAGGCAGCCAATGCCAGATGTCTGCACAGCACATCGTGGTCCACCAAATCGAAGGCTGCTGACAAGTCAAGGAGAAGAAGTAAGGCAGTTTTCCCATTGTCCTTGAGCTCATCGATTTGGGTTTTTAGGTCGATTAATGCCGTTTCTGTGCCATGTTGTGGCCTGAAACCGGATTGGTGGAAGCCTAGGAGGGGATTAGCCTTAAGGTAGGCCTGTATTTGCAAGTATGCAACTTTATCGATTATTTTAAGGAGAAAAGGCATTGTGGTAATTGGCCTGTAGTTGGTTGAGATGGCCGGATCTAGAGTCTGTTTGTTTAGTAATGGCAAGACCGAAGATTCTTTCAAATGATTGGGAACAGTGTTGGTCGCGATAGAGGTATTGATGAGTTTAGAGATGAAGGGGGCAAGCTCACTAGCTGTATCTTTAATTATTTGTGCGGGACAATTGTCACCTTGGCAGTTGGACGGTTTTAGTGAGATGATTTTTGCCACACAAAGCACCACACTGTTACACGAATGCACAATAGAGAAAAAAGAACATTTTGTTTTTTTTTTAAATGGCCATGGTGGACCAGGGGGGTGTGCCACCCAGGAGGTAGGAGGTGCAGGCTGTACCTCAACACCCACATCCGTAGATGTTGAGAATAAAAAAAATCCTCCATGGGTTCATGGCCTGCACCGCTAGCCTATAGTGGGAGAGATCTCGCCGCTGTCGGCACCCTCTGGTGTAACATTAGAAGGTGAGCATGGCAAGAGAGGCTCACCACAGATAGCCCTGGTATGCTCCTCAATTGCAGCAAGCATGCAAGCCTGAAAAGTCTGATACTGCATGATTACAGTATGGAGGTTCCCATGCAGCACCTCATGTATTGCATGGAGTTCTGCCTGCAAAACCTCACGTGACGCACGGATCTCCTCCCAGGTTGCATGGAGTTCCACATTCAAGGCCTCACGTGACACACGGATCTCCTCCTGGGTTGCATAGAGTTCAGCAGATATGTTGTGTGTCAGCTGCTCCATCTGCTGTCCATCTCTAGTGCAGCCAGATTATTTCTGAGGGAGGAGTTATCTTCCCTTAGGGCATCTCTGTGGGCCTCTGACTCTACAGCCATGGTGTGCGCAGAGCCACCAGTTCAGCCCATCGGTCCCTATTGGTGGCCAACCTCTCCAGCCTGTGAAGCGGCATATGGACCGCACTGCCTGCTGCTGGAGCTCCATCTGCCTTTCGTGGGGGAGAATGGAATTGGCCACTCTTTCCATGCCCTGAGCCATCATCTCACATGATGCCCCCTGTTGCTGTGCAGTGTAATACATGGAATTCTCCCACACAGTATTGCCCGGTGGTACATGGCCACTGCGTTCCTGGACACCACACCGGTTGGCCCAAGGATACCTGGCCCTTGCCGTGCTGGCACTGCCTGTGGCTGTAGGACTGCATTCCGCCCTTGCTGAGCTGCCCCAGGAACAGGAGCAAGTAGTGTGGAGCGTGACCCTACATCCGTAACCACCAGAGATGGACGTACCAACACTGACTGGCCCCTTGAAGTGTCTACCCCCACTGCAGGTGTGTCGGACAGAATAGCATCCACAGCAGAATCACTCACCTGCGACAGGAATGAGGGTTCAATTTCTGATTCTCCACCGGAGGCATAGGGTTCTTCAGAGGTGTACTCAGAGACACCCCTGGCCAGGATGGTCTGCAGCACCAATGGATTTTCATGGGCTACCACACCACGGCCTACACTTGTGCCTGCTTGGAGCTCTGAATACTCCACCCCCTCCGCCATCTCCTCCTCCACTGCTTCCAGTGCCTCATCACCTGCACAAAATCAAAAGAAGACATGAGCACACATGTTAACAGCATAGGCCACACACATAAGTATTACCATATTGACAGCCAACACATGAAGCAGCCATGTTACACATGACACAAACTCAGGCATGCACACAGTGCCAATGCAATGGAAGAGGACCCTGAAAGCAGACATGGATGCGTGTCAAATGGCAAAATAAGACATGTACTGCATGGTGCATAGCACCTGCATCACACACAAGCTTGTGACTGGCATAGTCCTTCCACAAACATAACAGATACCAACACACAGATGGCATGTTGCATAGTCATGCAAGAACAGTCAAACAGGCACAGATGGAAGTTAAATACTACTGTCCATTAGCCATGTACAATGCATGTCATTAGACAGTACATGAAAATCAATACAATAAAACACACATGTTTCACAGGCTGCAACGATGCTAGGGTGTTGAAATACAGTGAAGGAAGGCACGTGGATTAATCAATGGCAGGTCACTTTGACATCGCTCAAGTGAATAGGCATGTGGAAGTGGAGAACAGGGCTCAGAAGTGTGTGGGTGCAGTGCAGTACACATATACGGCCTCAACTATCATTGAGAACACAGAGGCAGTAATGTGAATGTCGTGGACTGATGGCAGTGTAATGGCAAGTGCAGTCATTCTGTCTAAAGTGTTGGTAGTGAGTTGGGGATGGCTTGGAGGCAGTGCATGGCTCAAAATGGTTTCTCAGAGTACCGTGGTGTAGCAGACACTGTGGGCAGGTGTCAATTGCATTCTTTCAGTCATCTGGGACTACAGCAGGGGAGAGGAGAACAGTAAGCACAAGACATGAGGAAGCATCAGAATTGCCCCCAGAAGCAACAACAGCAGTTGCATAGAGGCAGGGAGGCTGTACCAGAGGGAGGCTTACGCTCGACACATACGAAAACCCCAAACTAATGGCCATGAGGAGCAACTGACCCTGAGTGAGAAGGAAAGGAATGATGAAATACCATGAGAAGGAAGAACATACTGGAGATGGAGTTGAATTAATGATTGCCCAGGACCCATATGGACTTGCTGGGAATACAGAGGGTCCAGGAATGAACACTCATAGCCACTGTGAACCTGTGCCATCCAAACAGTCCGAGTGAGATACCCTGCACCAAGGCCATAGGATGTTCCCCACAGTCCAGGTCTGGCAGAGTTGCAGAGGGAAGAGTATATACACAGAAAATCGGATACTGCCCGTTTCAGTAGTCCGCCATCAGAATCACCAGTCCCATGGAGACAGTGAGCTGCTGGGGGATGGAGAGGTAAGGAAGAATGCCCCTGAGGAGGAACAGCCTGCAGGGTCGCCACACAGAGACGTCAGTCATGTGACGATAGAAGGCGAGTGTTGAGTGGAAGATTATCAAAGGCTATCCGCGACCATAGGTTGGAGCAAGAATAGGGCCAAGAGAGGCTGCACAGAGATTGTGATGGAAGGAGGGAGCAGGTGTGTTGATGAGGATTGTCTCCGTTTGCAGGACATGCTTTGTATGCAGTCTGCATGACAACAAGCGCATATCAGTCCAACATCACATGGGTCACACATGGCAGTCATGTCAATGTAGCCTGAACTGGCAGACAATCATAACACATCACCCAAGCAACATACACATGGCCTGGACACACACGCATCACCACTCACCGGACACTGTGTCATAATTTGGCAACCCTCCCACGCCTTGGACCTGCTCAACTGCAATGAAATCACCAGCGATCCCCTCATGTGGAGTGAGTTCTTCATCCTCTGATGGTGTCCCACTGCCAGTCACCAGAGTAGAGGCGAACTTTGTAGCCAGCTTGTCTTTTACTCGGTGTTGGAGGTCATGCCAATGCTTCATCACATCATCTGCTGAGCGCCTTGCATATCCCAAGGTGCTAATATCGTCCACAATGCACTACCAGTGGGCCCTGCGCTGAGCAGGCGTATGTCTGCTATCTGCTGTCACCAGCATGTCACGGCCATATTCTAACACGTAGTCCAAAAACGCGTCCAGTTACTCATTACAGAAACTCCCCTTTCTTGACGTGTTTGAGGGCTGAGCTGTGTCTGTGGTCCCAGCCTGTTCTGCTGGAGCATACGTCTTCCTCTTGGGAGGACGTGTGGACCCTGAGTGGCTTGTGCCGCTCTGGTCAGCAGGGGCTGAAGCGCAGGTGGACTGACCAATGGAAGCAGGCATTGACATGGGAACCGAAGGTCGTACTGCAGGTATTGGAAGCTGGGTGACTCAGAGCCAGGGTGGTGTCAGCTGCCCCTGCAGCTTCCACACCTGGCTGCTCCGGGCAGCAGATGACATTTCTGCCCCAGATCCATGTGACCTGGTGACAGCAACTTTCACCACATGTGCCTTGGCCTTCCTGACATGGAAATCGGCCTGTGAGTCTTCCTGTGCCTGTTCCGGGACCAATCCAGTTCGGGGTGGCTGACCCTCAGCCTGGGTGGCGGTAGCCGCAGTTGCACCTGCAGCTTCCACACCCTGCGTGCTTGTGACGGCAGATGGCGCTGCTTGTCGGGTCTGATGGATGCGGGGGATGGCAGCAGCAGCTACATCTCCCTGACCCGCTTGGGGGGGGGGGGGGGTGCATAGCTGTCCCTGCATGTGCCTGTACACCCTGCCTTCGTGGACCACCCAGGCCACGTTACCCACTTTGTCCTTCTTGGCCACCCTGGCCACATCCCCCAATGCGGTGACCTCTGGGAGGTCACCCAGCTTTGCCTCCCTTGCCACTTGTTGCCCTCCCAGTCATGGCACTGATGTACTAGTGCAATGGGAGGTGCAGACAGCAATTGCCTGGGAAATTGGGGTGAACGGGGCAGGGTACGTGATGGAAAATGTACCCCTGTGCTTCTTCGAGGCTGTATGTGACCCCTGGGGAAAAATAACGGGTCTGGCAATGATCAGGCACCCCAAAAACAATAACAAATGTGCATGTGACCCCTCGGTAGCCCACGTGCAATGAAAAAACTTCCTGCAGTACGCTGTGGCACCCAGGAACACAATAAATGCGTATGCGGGGAACATGTAGGCTACTATGACCTCGAAAATCGTGTACGCGACACACAGGGGCAACCACAGTGGGAAAAATGCATGCGCGACTCACCGTCTGCCTGGAAAAATGAAGAAAAACAAACGCACGTGTGCGCATAGGACACTCCCTGCCTGAACCAGAAGTACGCCCTGCCACAGTCGTGATCAATTTGCGCGTGAAGCCACAAAAATATGATTCTCACGCTTCGGTCTCCACGAAATGCATTTACATTGCACTGTTGTCCTACGTGAACGTTTAACCCGTACTAAACGGCAATGCTCAACGTCCAGAGCACATCACGTAACTTACGCACTTAGGGCCTTTCCTCTGATTACACGCTAACGCTCTGTTTCTGCACGTGTAGAGCCACTCTGCATCCGGCTGGCCATGCAAAAGCACATGGAAGACCCAGACTCCTGCCCACAAAGCCATTTACCTACCTCCAACTTCCCCAAGATGCCTCCTAGAACCATCTGCTGCTGCCAGCCCACTCTCGGGGCCTGCTGCCCACGTGCCCTGCATTTTGCTGCCTGCTCTGAAGCCAATGCCAGTGATCCTGTTATTGTGACCACCTCTGCTGATCCTGAAGACTCCTGACTGCCATTCCATCACTCCACAGCCCAACTCCAGGACCTTCTGCCCACCCACACCTGCCTTGGGGGTTGCCATGTCGGACTCATCTCCATCTGAGGCAAGTGACAACCCCCCGGCAGAGAAGCAGAGGGCTGTCAGCTTCTCCTCCACAGAAGTTGGCATCGTGGTGGAGCAAGTCCTGGGGCATTATGATGCCCTCTTCACTGGACCATCCCGCATCGACAAGGAAGGATGGAGTAAGATCTGGGCAGACATCGTGGGTACCATCAACGCGCAGGGGGTGGCAACCCCCGACTACCGACATGTCTGTAAGCACTGGTAAGACTTCAGATCTAAGACACTCAACAAGGCCCAGCACCTCCTCAAGTCTGCTGATGATGGAGCGAGGCACCGGGGCTGGTTTTCCACCAATGAGATGCGAGTCCTGGAGCTCATCGACCCAGTGCTGCATACCCAGGTCTTGGATTTGGTGCTCCGCCTGGAGTCGACTAGTACGTGTTCATGTGTTCTTATCCACCATAGTGCATGTGCATGTTGGCGTGTGGCTGGAGTGTGCACCTTGGCCTTATGTCTGTTATGCCTCCTGTACAGGTGTCTGTGTGCATGTCCCTGACCGGGTCTGCATGTGAGTCCATTCAAACCTGACCCACTCCTATGGTGTCTGTGTTGCAATGCGTGATGCGCACCAGCATGTAACGAGGTGCACATGTTTGCATACCTGGGTCTGGACTGCGGCATGTGAGAGGTGTGACACATGGGTGCTAATGTCACCATCATGGACATGCATGGTGCACATGTGCATGTGTCTGAGTAGTGAGTGTGTGACTGGCCAACCCCCTGGATGCATGACACATGAGCATCTCAATGCATGATTGACTCATGTGGCCCAGTTGTCCCCAAGTGCACTGTGACGGGAGGTCTACATGGCCTGATGCATGATTGTCAGGTTATGTGTGTGCATGTGATGTGCATGTACCCTAATGCATGTGAGGTTCAGCCCCTAATCTAATGTGCTTGAAGTGCCGTGTACATGGATGTGAATGTTTTTTGCACATGGCATGCATGATTGTGCATTTGTGTTGCTTGCACTGACCTGTGTGTTGGGGGGGTTATGGTTGTGATGTTTGACCGTGCCACTCATGTGCATTTACTTTGTTCCAAGCAGACATTTGTTTGGTACACTGATGCTTGTGTTCAATGTTTCCACAGCGATGACGGAGGAAGAGGGCGGAGGTGGCACTGTGGAGCAGCGCCGCAGGGATGCCCCCTCCAGGCACCGACACAAGGCCCAGTTGTCCTCCCAGGTTACGTCATCTTGCGAGAGCGAGGAGGCTGGTGCCGCGTCAGAGTCATCGGCCGCAGCTGCTGAGGGGAGGCCCAAGAGGGTGAAGTTGGCTGTGGGCTCCTCGGCAGTGGGAGGGGCAGATGAGACAACACAGGGGCAATCCGATGCGGAAGACAGTGGGGAGTCATCCAAGTTGGTGGTGGTGGAGGGGGAGGAGGACCGCACATCAGCCCTGCACATGGGGCCCGGCGGGGGTGATGAGGTAGGTGTTCCTGGTGCAGTTTGGGGTCAGGGGCCAGTGTGTGACTGGCCAACCCCCTGGATGCATGACACATGAGCATCTCAATGCATGATTGACTCATGTGGCCCAGTTGTCCCCAAGTGCACTGTGACGGGAGGTCTACATGGCCTGATGCATGATTGTCAGGTTATGTGTGTGCATGTGATGTGCATGTACCCTAATGCATGTGAGGTTCAGCCCCTAATCTAATGTGCTTGAAGTGCCGTGTACATGGATGTGAATGTTTTTTGCACATGGCATGCATGATTGTGCATTTGTGTTGCTTGCACTGACCTGTGTGTTGGGGGGGTTATGGTTGTGATGTTTGACCGTGCCACTCATGTGCATTTACTTTGTTCCAAGCAGACATTTGTTTGGTACACTGATGCTTGTGTTCAATGTTTCCACAGCGATGACGGAGGAAGAGGGCGGAGGTGGCACTGTGGAGCAGCGCCGCAGGGATGCCCCCTCCAGGCACCGACACAAGGCCCAGTTGTCCTCCCAGGTTACGTCATCTTGCGAGAGCGAGGAGGCTGGTGCCGCGTCAGAGTCATCGGCCGCAGCTGCTGAGGGGAGGCCCAAGAGGGTGAAGTTGGCTGTGGGCTCCTCGGCAGTGGGAGGGGCAGATGAGACAACACAGGGGCAATCCGATGCGGAAGACAGTGGGGAGTCATCCAAGTTGGTGGTGGTGGAGGGGGAGGAGGACCGCACATCAGCCCTGCACATGGGGCCCGGCGGGGGTGATGAGGTAGGTGTTCCTGGTGCAGTTTGGGGTCAGGGGCCAGAGCCAGTGCAGGTCACCGTGGTGGGGCCTGTAACTGCTCCTGTCCCGGGAACTGCGACTGCACCAGTGTGCACCTGTGGGCATGCCTCAGGCTGGACCCGTCCGCAGGTGGCGGGTGTATCCACGGCAACACATCTCCCACTACCTCAGGATGAGGCAATTCATGACAGGGTTGAAACTGTGCTAGCCGGTATTGCGAGGAGTACAGCCAGGCTTCCAATCGAGGTCTGTTGCCTCATCAACTGGCTATTACAGTCCATGGTCACAAATGTGCTACGTGTGCTGGCCACTGCTGCGACCCCCTCCTCCTCTTCCACCACTGTTAGCCAGTCGTCTTCCCTGTTGTCTTCTGGCCCAGATACCACCAGGGCCCCCTGTGGACCTGTCCTAACCATGGCGACCAGTCTGGTGGAGAGCACATCCCTGCCACAGTCGGGAGTCAAAGGAGTATCATCAGAGGTGGTCACGGCAGCAACAGGACCAATGGCAATGGAGGAAGTGCAGGCACCAAGCAGCTGGGCATGTGCACGACAGCCCCGTGGGTTGTCATCATCCCTGGGGCTGTCCCAAAGACGCAGGCACCAGGCTTTTCGGTGGCGACAGCACGCTTGTCGTAGGAGGCAACAGGACTCGGGCCCTCAACATCACAGGGGCAGGTATCGGCCATTGGGCAGGAGGGAAACATAGACCTCAACACGAGGTGTCTTCCGTGTTGCAGCGAATGGACCAGCAAATCGGAGCAGATCTGCAGCGGGCACAGGGGGCATGACTCATCATGGCCAGGGCAGAGAACATTCTGTGTCGGGCGGAGAGGCAGGCCGAGTTCCTCGAGGAGACTCACAGGGAGTTTGAGAGGAGCACTTTGGAGTCCCTGCGGGCCCTCGAGGGGAGAACAGAGGCCCACCTCAGGGAAATAGAAGCAGAGTTAAATGATGCCCTGGCCGAGACTCTGGGGGAAATGGTGAGTCATAGGACTAGCCCGCTGCCTTTGCAAATAGTTCATTAGGGTTAGGTTTCCTTTTTTATTTTTTTATTTTGGAGTTCATGGACTTTGCTCCGCATCTTGTATATAGTTCGTTTTTATAGTAGTTTTAGGATGTTCTTGTACTTTTGTATATAGTTTGGATCTTGTCGTTTCCATGGAGCAATGGTTTTATTCAGGCTTTTATTTGCATTTACATATGGTACAATGGACTTGGACCACAATTTGGATTATTTCTTTTTTCCATCACATTCTTTTTTTTCGGAATTTCCATTTCATTTTCATTTTGTATGATCATTATTTCATTGGTTTCATTTTTATGTGTTTCATTTAGATTCTGGGTATTCAGTACATTTTAATACGTTGGAGTACAAGTGGTGTCTGCTCTCAATGTGTTGGTGCATGTTTCAATATTCCTTGTCTGTATTATGTGTCCCTGATGTTGAGAAATGTTGTTCATATGTGTGCAAACATGCATGCATGTCTGAGTTTGTGATTCACATGTCATGGGGCATGTAATGGGGAGCAGGAACAATGGATGAGTGTTGAGGTGCACCGTGTGGGAGGAGCGTGTGTTGGGATTCTGGTGGACATATGCTACAAGATTGCCTGGTGTGCAAATGTGGGGTTCATGAGTTGGGGCCTGCCTGCAGTTTGCCATGACTGGTGGGGGGTGGGGGTCATGAGTCGGGGCCTGCCTGCAGGTTGCCGTCACTGGTGGGGGGTCATGAGTCGGGGCCTGCCTGCAGGTTACCATCACTGTGGGGGTTGTGGGGACGTGAGTCAGGGTCTGCCTGCAGGTTGCCGTCACTGGTGGGGGGTCATGAGTCAGGACCTGCCTGCAGGTTGCTGTCACTGGTGGGGGTCCTGAGTTGGG
Source organism: Ambystoma mexicanum (assembly GCF_040938575.1). Taxonomy (NCBI): domain Eukaryota; kingdom Metazoa; phylum Chordata; class Amphibia; order Caudata; family Ambystomatidae; genus Ambystoma; species Ambystoma mexicanum. The sequence goes on from NC_090935.1 coordinate 923,757,972, forward strand.
ACCTGCCTGCGGGGTAAGGTCAGGGGTGGGCTGCCTGCGGGGTATGGTCACGGGTGATGGGGGGTTCCTTCTGGTGTGGGCTGCCTGCGGGTATGGTCAGGGGTGACGGGGAGTCCCTTGTGGTGTGGGCTGCCTGTGGGTATGGTCACAGGTGATGGGGGGTCCCTTGTGGTGTGGGCTGCCTGCAGGTATGGTCACAGGTGATGGTCGGTCCCTTGTGGTGTGGGCTGCCTGTGGGGTATGGTCACAGGTGACGGGGGTCCCTTGTGGTGTGGCCTGCCTACGGGGTATGGTTATGGGTGGGCTGCCTGAGGGGTATGGTCACAGGTGATGGGGGTCTCTTGTGGTGTGGGCTGCCTGTGGGTATGTTCAGGGGTGATGGGGGTCCCTTGTGGTGTGTGATGCCTGTGGGGTATGGTCACAGGTGATGGGGGTCCCTTGTGGTGTGGCCTGCCTGCGGGGTATGGTCACCGGTGGGCTGCCTGCGGGGTATGGTTACAGGTGACGGGGGTCTCTTGTGGTGTGGGCTGCCTGCGGGGTATGGTCACGGGTGATGGGGGGTCCCTTGTGGTGTGGGCTGCCTGCAGGGTATGGTCACAGGTGATGGGGGGGTCCCTTGTGGTGTTGGCTGCCTGTGGGTATGGTCACGGGTGATGGGGGGTCCCTTGTGGTGTGGGTTGCCAGCCGGGTATGGTCACGGGTGGGCTGCCTGTGGGGTATGGTCACAGTTGATGGGGCGTCCCTTGTGGTATGGGCTGCCTGTGGGTATGGTCATTGGTGATGGGGGTCCCTTGTGGTGTGGGCTGCCTGTGGGGTATGGTCACGGGTGATGGGGATCCCTTGTGGTGTAGGCTGCCTGCGGGTATGGTATGTGGTGATGGGGGTCCCTTGTGCTTTGGGCTGCCTGCGGAGTATGGTCATGGGTGATGGGGGGATCCCTTGTCGTGTGGGCTACCTGCAGGGTTGTGTTCTCAGCTGATGGCAGCACGCACAGCCCTTTCCATGTGATTTGGCTGGCGCGAGCGGGTTACGCAATTTCGCGGATGTGTGCGAGGGCCTTCCCACGCGATTTGGCTGGCGCAAGCGGGTTACGTGATTTCACGGGGGTACGCAAGGGTCTTTTCATGCAATTTTGCTGGTGCGAGCGGGGTGTGCAGTTTCACAGGTGCACGCAAGGGCCTTGCCACGCGATTTGGCTGCCGCGAGCGGGGTACATGATTTTGCAGGGTTACGCAAGGGCCTTTTCCCACGATTTGGCTGGCGCGAGCGGGGTACATGATTTTGCGGATGTACACGAGGGCCCTTAACCCGATTTGGCTGGTGCGAGCGGGGTACGCAAGTTCGTGGGTGTATGCAAGGGCCTTTCCATGCGATTTGGCTGGTGCGAGAGGGGTACACGATTTTGGCATATACGTGAGGGCCTTTCCATGTGATTTGGCTGGCACGAGCAGGGCACGTGATTTCGCAGGGGTATGTGAGGGCGTTTTCACGCGATTTGGCTGGCACAAGCGGGGTACGCTCCAATTTTTCACACGATTACGATGGAGGGGGACTGTGTGCTGGGCCATGGATGGCACAGGGCCTTGGGCTGTATTGTGCATTTCAATGGCTGCATACGGGGGTGTGTTGGTGGTGTAATTGGCGCTACTGGATGTTCAATGTGCCACAGCTAGTAATGGCTTGGGAAATCTATGAATACGCGTGGCGCACAATTGCTGTTTTGCGCTATAACTGGCGCACGCATGGCGCACGCTCCATCTCTGCGAGCAGTGCTTGCGCTGCTTCTGCGCTGGATTCTATGAATTGGGCCCTTGATTTCTACAATTGATGCTAGCCACAGCCTTGAGATATATCTGCATATACTGATGAACCTGTGTTGTTCTATTCCTTTTTATTGTGATTGATGTACCTGTGTTTTTCTATTCCTTTTTATTGTAATTGACGTTCAAATGAGTTGTGACACTGAGGCATGCGCACACACAGCCAAACTACCTTATCCATTTTGTTACATCAATTTAATGTATAACTTGCATTTTCCATCTCAATGTAATTTATCTTGGAATGCGTTGTTATACTGAGACAGGCTCACTCACAGCCCAACCATGCTATCCATGCTGCTGTGTATACATCCATTTAAAGTATGATTTAGCTGCCTCATAGAACACTTTATGATTGTATCAGTCATTGCATATTGTATGGTACACAGTGGAAATTTTCAAATCAACAATGGTCTAATGATATGACTCACTACATGACCATTGATTTATAAGCATATCATCTCCTACTCTGAGATCGCCCGTAAATTTTGCAACCACTTGGTGCCAAACACTTGGTGCCATTCACATCATGGGTGCCCTCCTGTGTGCCCTGTCCTCAGGACGCGTGGGAGGTGAGGCCCACAGGAGGGCAAAGCACAACAGCAGGGAGAGTGCACCCCTCACCCCCCCTAACCCCCTCTCCCCGGCACACATGTAAACATCAGGGGGCACTGGAACAGACGGTGGTTCACTCTACCACTTCAGGGCTGCAACCTTACAGTGGAGCATGGCCACGAGGCTTGCACTTGCAGAACATGAGCAATGTGTAAGTGAGACATTCTAGCTCTCCTAACACCGGTCTCCAGCTCGGGGCATGGTCCCCCTTGGGAACCTATAGGTTTCAGCTTGGGTGCTTAGCATGGAGGAATACGTGGGTGGAGGTAAACATCATCCCGCCAAAAAGGCAAAGGGCCTCATTACACGGATGGCGGAGAACCATGGCACCGCCTTGGCGGAAAGGGGAATTACCGCCCCATTCCAAGGTTGGCGGGGCGGTAATTCCCCCTTCCACCATTGCCCTTCCCCATTCCCATTTTTGGCCCATAGGGCTCAATGGGAATGGGGAAGGCGCTAATTACCGTACCGCAAATTGCGGTACCGTAATTTGCTCCCTGGGTCCCTTTGCGGGTTGGTTTTTAACGCCTGCAAAAAGCAGCCGTTAAATCCCCCAACCCGCAAAGGGACCTCGTAGTAAGGCGGTAAGGATTTACCGGTACCGGTATTTTACCGGTACCGGTAAATCCTTACCACCATCCGTGTAATGAGGCCCAAAGTAGCATTCCATATATACACCCCTGACATGAGCGTTGAAAATGCAGATGCCACCACGATAAACAACAGCTGATCACAGGGAACCGACTAAGTTCACACTCTGTTCCAGGAATGGCACAGACACAGCTTACCGTAAACCTTCAAAAGGTAGGCAATCATTTGCACTTATAAAATAAAGACTCACGTTGTCTAGGACAGTAAAACTGACAGGATGGGATATGAGGGTGTGAATTGGTGACCCTCCCAGTACCCTTCCCCTCTGCCCTTATTCATTTCTTTGCACAGTAAGCAAAGGAGAACACAGAAGGTTGGAGAAAAACAAGAAAGGATTGGAAGGAGAGAGGCCCAACAGGTCCTAAGGCAGGTGCTTCTCAAACGTACATTTTAAACCAAATTGAAGCTTATGATAATGCTATTTAGAGAATCACAAGTTTAGCTTACATGTGGTTTTATGTTACATTTTTTCACGGTTTGAGTAGTAGCAAGAGGTCCTGAAGAAGGTGATACGATTTCAATTCTGCTGAAACGTCAGACTAACAGAAGTGGACGCCTAGGTCCTTTGGATAGTCTTCATCAATCAAACAAGAGAAATTGCAATAACTTTATCTCTGTGACGAAGACCCTGTTATATATGTTCATTTATAGCTATGCATATGCACCCAGATGGTGAATGATCTGGCTATATATGTATATTTCACACATTGATGCTTAATGAGAAGAGGTAGCACAACACAAGGTGATTAAGAGAAATGTTATCTGTATTTTGTTCAGAATAAAGTTGTGTACATGATGTTTTGTTTAAAATGTGTCTGTCTTTCTGTATAAACTGATTTTATAAAATGCACATGTGTAGAAAAGAAAATAACTGATTACATGTGCCAAAAAAAGAAAAATAATGCTTGCAAAAAAAGGAAATGCAAACCAGAAACAAGATCAGATTCTTTGAGTGAAAAGTATCCCAATAAATACATTATTTGGTGCTAATTTGTAAGTTCTATTTATAGTTATTCATTGACTGAAATCTAACTAAAGGAAAAATCAGAAGAATGAAATAAGTAAGAGTTGGGTATACCAATGTAAAAAATATTAGTTTAAACCCACTTTAGTCAAGAAAAGGGTTTTCCCTTTTGTAATGGAAGGCTTTATTGTTACGCTCTGATTAATTGTGGGCTTACCATTTATAGAGCTATCTCAAATTACCGCTCAACACATCAGTGGTGCCCACCCTTCTATCCTTTCTGTTCAGAGTACAAGCACATGTTCAGCACAGATCAACACTGCCCGAGGAACCCCCAGGCGTGGCAGCCCCCTCAGCCAAGGACCAGAGCTAAGGCCAGCTCCAGTGGTGGCTGCCTGTGTCTGCTGTGGTAGCACGTAGCCTGCAGCCAATTGATCTGCTGTGACTGATCAGGGAAATCGAATTTGGTTGTATTGTATTGTGCTATGCTCCAAAAATTGACCATTTCCCCCTTCTGGAAAAGTGGAATCTGAATTTGTTCACACCCAGTGCGGCAAAGCCCTCTCAGGACAAGCCAGTGGTGTTGAGCTATGCATGTGCACCGTAGACGCTTCCCAATTATACATAGCATGCTTCGCTATGTCCACACTTCTGTGCCTATAAGAACTGAGATACAGACCCTGTGTGGCAAAACGCTCGCAGGACAAGGCTGCGGTGTTGAGTTACGCAGGTGTTTGGCGGCAAAGGGGTAGCGGCACAGACTGTGAGCGTGGACAACCTCACCCTCCTGTCTGCAGCCACAAGGTAGAAGGTTTGGTAGTGTTAGCTTTGCTTCACTCCATGCATCCCCTGACCTTGCACCCCTTCACCCTCTTGCATACGCATTGCTGCCCTGCAACTGATTCTCCCACCCTCACATGCTTGCATCTCCCCTCTTTGTGCACTCCCTTCAACTCAGGCTGTGTGCGCTACCGTGTTTCCCTAGCAGTGTGCACTGCCTTGCATCGTAGGTCCCCTCATCCTATTCTCGTGCGTGCACTGGCACGCAAATTGGCTGCCTGCGCTCCCTTGCTCCCCTAGCTGCGTGCGCTCCCTCTCATCGTAGGTCCCATCAGCCTGTTTGCATGTGTGCGCTCCCTCACAACTTGTCATGTGCGCTCCCTTGCTTCTCTTGCTGAATGCGGTCCTGTGCATTGTAGGTCCCTGCACCCTGTTCTGCCCCCCACTTTGTTTCCGTTCCTTCGTCTTGCATCTCAGCCCTTCCTTCTTCAATCTATTGTGTACTATTCTGACACTGTCTGGTACTCCACTGTTTTTATTGTATTACTTTGCATTGTGTGCATTTTTCTTCTAGGTTTCTTTTGTATTCTGTGCCTTGTTGACTGCATTGACTTTGTGTTTGCTCAATACGGTTCTTGATATTGTGTTGCTGTCCATGTTTTGTGTCATCACATTGAAATTGCCTGCATCTTCACTTCTAGGTGCCATGCTGACCTCTATGTTTTTGCTTTTGGTTCTATACTGCATCTTCATTCTCTACTTCTAGGTTTCCGGTTATGCTCTTTTATTTGCCGATGGTTCAGTACTGCATCTGATGTGTAGGTCCTTTGTTCTTGTTCTTTGTTGTGCCTCCCTCCCTTCTCTGCCCCCTCCCTGTGCCTCCCTCCTGTACCCCTCACGTGACCTCCTCTCGCCCCCTCCCCTGCCTAGGCTCCCCTCTCCCTATCTCCTTCATCCATGCAACCCCTATGGTGCTCTCTGTCTCACCTCTCTTTTCTAACTGCTTTTCTATCCACTATTATATCCCTCTCACTAAGTCTGGCTGTAAAAAGTTCAAAAGGGACATCCTGGTATCCAACCCAGGTCTCCCTATCACTGATACCTATACCAGTGCTTTCTTCAGACAGACCCTTACTGACATCCTCTTTGTAATACCCTCTCCAGGCCTATGGAGCCCCATTTGGTCTCTGTTCTCTCTCCTTTTTCCTCTTCTTCCATTAATGGTGGCACCCAGTGGGAGGCACTCCTGGCCCCTTCAACTCCTCTAAGAACATCATTAAGGTCTACTTAAATGGCACCGTCTTGGTCCAGGGCCCTCAGGCCAATCTCCTCCTCTTTGCTAGATGCTTCCCATGCCCTATCAACTTCCTTTCCTCTTCTGCTATCCCTTCTTACCCCTCTCTGGCTCCTCTGTGCCTCCTTCCACTTCCACCTCTTTGGCACACCCTGCCGCTTCTCTGGCCACCCTGTTGCCTCCCTCCCCCGCACCCCTCTGGCACTCTCTTCTCCGTCTCTGACTACCCTGTCTTCCCTTGCTTCCTCCACTGTCCATCCCCGGGCACTTCCGCACGCTGGACCTCTGGCCTGTAACCCTCCCCGGAAGTCCTTCAAATGTGGCAACCTGCTCCACAAGGCTACTCTCAACTCTCGTTCAGCTTTCAAACACTCCTCTGACATCTGCCATCTCCTGGAAGAGCTTGATTTAGATGTACTCCGTCTCACCGAGACTTGGTTTATGGCCAGCTACGTCACGAGTTTCGAAACTCTCCTTGCCAATGGCTACAAGATACCCTCGGAACCCAGAACAAACCATCCAGGTGGGGGTTTTAGCCCTGATTTTCCCAGAGGGGATCTCTGCTTCTATCAATCGAATGCAGGTCTACTCCTCCTTTGAATAGCTGGTCTGCAGACTCCCTATCTCTCATGGCTTCTCTCTCACTGTGGCCACTATCTACAGGCCACCTGGCCTGGCCACCCTTTTCCTCTCTGAGTGGGCTGACCTCTCGTCCTCTCTCCTTGCCTCTACTTCTCAGCTTCACCTCCTAAGAGACTTGAACATCCACATGGATGCTCCCAGCCCTTCTTCAGGACTCTTTCGCAACGTCTGCAATTCTCTCTCTTTCTCTATTCTTCCTTCTGGCCCGACTCACTCTGCAGGACACACACGGGATGTTATGATCTCCTCAGACCTCCCCTTCTCTAACCCACTCACCACTCTCTTGGAGTGATCACTTTCTCCTTTCTTCGCACCTCTCTCATCCCCGCAGGTCAAGCCAATTCCAGCACTGTCACCTACCTTCTCGGTCATCTGACACATGATGCATGTGTCAGTTGAGGTTTTCGCAGCTACTTTCTCTCCTCCTCCTGCACGTTTGGCTGACTCACACCCTGACACATCCCTCCCTAACCTTTATCTCTCCATCTATATGTTAAGGATTTCAATCAGGCGACACACACTTTGTTCTCGGCCTAGTATGTAGCGCACAACTGATATGTGTTTCTCCTTATTTTATGCAGATTCAATTTGAGATGGTATACAACTCGTATCGCATCCCCCTTTTCAAATACCCTGGGTCACAATGGACCATGAACCAGGCTGGTTGGTGAAATGCAATATTTATTTATTTATTTATTTTAAAATTTAAAAAAAATCATACAATTTTTAATATGGGGCAGCAATCACCAATGTGGTGATAATCACAATGCAAATGGAATCTCGACACTTGGTTACCCTTCTCCTAGAACATATACACAGATCAATTGAATAAGAGCATTTTTTGAAGGTTTCCCCCTGCAATGTTCCCTCAACCCACAGATAATCGAATTCTGAGTGGATAGAAAGAAGCTGCAGGTAATCAGGAATAAGAAGACAGAATAACAATATGACCTTCCCTCACAGAATAAGAGGCAAAACAGACTTTAAACCCTTAACAAAGGCATAAAATAGCACTCGGAAATGGCAAATAATTAATTAATGGGCGGTTAAATTATAATGTTAAATTGGAAATCATATTGTGCATCCTTTCTAATATATATTGGCCTAAGCCCAGTCACTCTGCGAAGAAAACCGCGTTTCAAAAAGTTCCGATTTTGGATCAACTTCGCCGCCATTTTAGGATCATCCGCCATTTTGACTTCTGTTCACATGTAATTCTGTGTTCTAAAATGGTGGACTGTGTTTCCAACTTGTAACCGAGCCTTCCCGACCTGTTGCACCTAGTTAATGGTTAGACTGTCCGCAAGCCAAATGTTTAGACTGGGAAGAGACCTTCTCCCATAGATGACTTGTGGTTTTAGAATTGTCTGCACCAATTAACCTCATCCACGAACATACATCGAAGACAATACAAAGCAAATGTCGAGCGTGGACACTGGCTGAAATGCATTGTGAAGGGATATGTGCTAAGGCTTACTGCTAAATCCTGGAATGCACTTTGCCATTGTGACTTGTTTGAATATAAACCAAAGTAATCCGTGTGCATATTGTCGTATGAGCCATAAGGGAACTCGGCACAAACTCTAGACCACAGATTATTAAATTGCAGAAGGGCTGGACATCATTACTGAAATTGTATAAATGTACAAATGTCCAGATGTCCAGTACCTCTCACTCCTCACAATGAAGGGCTGGTACTCACTGTGATGTACTGAGGGCCAGATAGCTATCTGAATTTGTTTTCTTTGTAAACTGTGCAGTAGAATAAAGATCTGTGAATCTTTATAAGCCCGTGTTTGGTGTGTTTCCTTTTGTGGTACTCAGCCTTGATATTTTCTCTTGCTTTTACTGGTGGCGCCCGGATAGGGACCCTCAAGATTGATGCCATCTCGTTGAAGGTTGACACGGCTATCGGACGGTGAAAAAGGGGGCCCCTTTCCTGGATGAGAAGCGATACCTCAACAATACTGCATGATCCGATTCCTGGACGGTGAGCCCGCGGTCGGAGACGGCATCTTGACGAGGATCCAAATATCGAGCCGGGCAGTTTTGACAAAATCACCAACCACGTGGGACCTTTTTAGTCCTTTGTAATCCGATCAGAACTCCTTTGCCCTTTGATCAGGTGAGTCGTGACCCGATTCTTAAGTATCCTGATAATTTGTTTTGAGGTATTGTACTCGCAAGCACAATTATTGACCAGGTAACACCAGGAATCTCATATGCCTGAGAAATTGTCTGCCTGTTTCAGAGCATTATTCCGCAAGGACAGACAATCTTTGGAATTTAGCCGACCGGGGCCACAGGAGGGGTCTCTGGCGTGTACTATGTACTGTAAGCACAGCATTGGTAGTATAGTGTTTAATGATATTTGGCACAGACAAACTAGACATGCTTCCGAACTTCAGTGGCCAACCAATGGTAGTTTTGAAATTCCTCATATAGACTATTTAGAGTCTATATTATTAAAGAAAAAGGCTAGACCTAAAGCATTTGATGTATTACAGAATTGGAAGAAAGAAGCTGTGCAGCAACTTAAAAGTAGAGAGAAACATGCGTGCCGTCACATGTCCAACGCAAAAGCGTTGTTGTACTATCAAAATAAACAGTCTGAGTCAGTTAGGAGTATGGACAGGGCTTTTTCACTTGGTATTCAGAAAATCTATCCGTCTAAAGACTTTCATGTATCTGATGAGTTGATTGACAAACTTCTAAATGAACGAAGGCCTGGTGCCACTGCACCACCTCTGTATGTACCTATTCCTGCTGTTTTACCTCTTCCTCCGGCTGTTGTTCCTCCTCTTATCATTGCTCCTCTGCCTGCTCCTCCACCTTTGCCTACTGTTACGGGTTTGGTAGATTTGTCTTCTGTACCAGTGATAGCACCTTTGTTACTGATTGCACAAGATTTGTCTAATCTTCCTCTTCCAAGTGGTTCTGTCCCACTTGTAGTTGATAAGGGAGCGGAATCAAAGAATGTAACTCGTAATACTGTGTATACTCGAATATACGGAGGACTTCTTTGTCCAGGAGGGATTCATCCCTGTGAACATCAGCTTCTTCATGCATTATGCAGTGACCTATGAGCTAACCATATAGCCTGGATTTGAAAAAGGCAGCTCTGCCGAAACACGTGTCATCCACAAAGGCTCTAATATCACAAAAATAAAAGGAATTTATAACTCTGATCATAACTACTTGCCTATTCCATTATTTTTCGGCGCACTACGAAGGTATAGCTCAACACAACCAATACATAATCCAAAATATTGATGATCTGGTCACATCGAATGGGATGACCATCTACTGGAAAAAGATCAAGGGTCATTCCAAAGTAGAGGGACAAGACAAAACTGGAAATGACTTAGCTGATCAGCTGGACAAAACCGGGGCCATCCAAGGGGATCTAATAGAAATAGAGTCCCTGTTGTGGGAAATCCAGGTCACTGCTATCACTAAGTCCCAGACAAATGCTCACAATGATCTTTCAACTGCACAATGGAGTAAGGAGACCCCTGATGCTGATTTGATTACAGCTCAGAAGGAGGATCCAATAATTGGTAAGTTTTACCAACCCATTGAGGACCCTGAGAACTTTCCCCTGACGGTTACCGATTACATTGGGAAAGAGGACCTAAGAGTGTTGATGAAATGTCCAAAAATGTTCCAAATCCAAGTCGGTTTGTTGCTAAGGAAATCCCAAGCTGGCCATGATCAGTGGGTGGTTCCTACCTCATTCTGAAGCCTGATGTTAAGTCACGCCCATGATGCAGCCACCGCCGGTCATAGGGGGTTTCATACAACACTTGAAATCTTAAGAGAGGTTGCATACTGGCCACACAGCGAAAATGTTTGCCTACATGGAAGGGACCCTTTGAAATTATAGACAAGATCTCCCTTGTTGCCTACAAAATCCGCATCCCCAAAGGTAATTTGGCAGAAGGGAAGATAAGTGGGTCCATATTAATCAGCTGAAGTGTTGCCATCCCAGGCACACTCTGCAACAACTGGAGGAATCCACTGGAATCCCAGAGGGAGCCGCTCCAGAGTAATTCAGTTCCAACCCTAAAATATTCCACATACAGCATATAAAATTCTGTGATTCTTGAATATATATGTTCTTGTCTCCTAATTTAAAAAAAAAATGTATATGTTCATATCTTCTGATTTATAAAATGTACATGTTCGCCACACCATTAATAGTGGTGGAAAAATGTCTAGGAATGTGTATTGCGGCTTTGCTTTATCATCCTAGGAGAGATGAAACCATGGAGACTGACCAAAGAGCACGACCCAGGGACCGGGAGCAAAGATCCGAGGGGCCCTGGGTACCGCCCAATATTCCCATCAGTACCAGCGAGGAGAACTGATCGATCCAACCGGATGGAAGAAAAGATGCAGAACTGTGCCATCTACAGAATTGGGAGAAGATGATGCGGACATACCAGAGTGTGGATCAAAACATTCTTTGCACCCGACTCCCCCTCGACTCAAATTCAAAGTGCAGTCGGGCGGGGGGGTTTGTCAAGGGTTTTGACCCATGTTGAATTATTAGACGGGGTAGATGTGGGGATGAGCTGTCGCCGCCCATCATTCTATCCCAGAACAAAACTAAATCAATAGACTGGGTGGATGTGGGGATGAGCTGTCGCCGCCCATCATTCCATCCCAGAACCAGGAAAACCGTGCGGTTGTGCGCACACCAAAATGGTTGTCTAACCTGCCACCCACCAGTGCCAGCATGATGGACCGGAAGTGCCAGGGGTGAAAGGTGGTGTCAAAGGAAAAATAACAGGCCTGTTAGCTTAAAAGCGCTTTAAAATCACCTTTGTTTCCCTGAATGCAAGCTCAAAATGCCTATTTTAAACATCACAAGATATTCAAAAATCTCAATGAACACCAGCAGACATTTGGCAGAATGCATTCTTGTGTGCATACAAAATCTGGGAAGATGAAGAGCCCAAAACAATGTTTATAACAAAACTGGCTGAGCTGTGGATGTCAGCAGCTTAAGTGAAATTGGACTAAAACCACTAAAATCGAAATGTTTAAATTAAATGAGTGACCTACTTTTCAGTGTCACATAGTTTGCAACTGTTAAATGTCATGGTTTTGAATTTATAATCAGTTTTCTAGCTGCATGTGTAAAAATTGTAATTTTGATTTAAACTGGGAACAAACAGGACATTTAGCTAAAGCTTGACTTAAAGAAATTTAATTCTGCCTGACAACTACCCCGACGGGAGTTGAACTGGCTCAACAAACCTGGCTGCATCCTGCTGCCCCCACCAAAAGGAGATCACACCTCTCTGATTGAATTAAGGGAGGGTACCTGCAGATTGCAGGAAGTTGAACAAAGCCCTGTCCTGGGCTCAGGCAAATGTTATATTGGGGGGTCGTAAAATGGCTTCCTCTTGGGAGAAACTGGGAGGGGCAGTGCCTGTGAGAGCCAGCTGAGCTTGGGGGAAGTGGATAAACCAGTTATTCCACCATGTGATGTGGGAAGCCACACCCCTTTTTGACCAGGGCATAATTTTAAAAAGATAGATAACTCATAGTGCGGTGGTCAACATTATATAAATAATATCATTATTCTTGGGATTTTTCCGTGCACATTTTAAAAGGCTTTAGGACTCTGCACCATGTTCTGAGGCAGAACCCTGCTATTTATTGATATTGCAGACACTATGTTTAAGCTAGACAAATGAAAATTTACTGGAATGTGTGTAGAAGGGTGGTGTACAGTTGTGTCAAATCTGGAAAGGTTTAAAGGTCGTTATCTGGATGAAAAGGGGCAGAATTCTGTCAAAAGTGGACACAACATCGTACAAAGACAGAGATCGGATGGTTTGTTACTCCAGAAAATATGTTAACTGGACCTATAATATTAGAAAAATGCTACATAGATAAATGTGTGTTTGGATCAAATATAGATTTGTGTGCAATTTGACAGGGGCAGGATCCTCGGACCATAAAACCTACAGCATCACTCTGACTCACATTTCCTTCCCCAATCATGGGAGAGGGGAGAATTGGGCCAGTGACAAGTAGAGAGGGGCAGGTTTAGTTATGACCAACGCACACACCCACTTTCTAAAGACATAAAAAGGACCACTGAAAGACAGGTAGGACATTCACTTTCCACTTTCTTCCGGGACGCTTTGCCGGGAGACTCCAGACTTCAAATCCATCAACCTCCAGAGACCAGAGATCCAGAGAGACCAGAGATCCAGAGAGACCAGAGATCCAGAGAGACCAGAACTGTGCAGTGCTGAGAGCAGAACCAGAGACCAGACCGCTGTGAAGAACCGCTAGCAGAAGTCCAGCCAATCCTGACCCTATCGGTGACGAAGCCATTCCTGTCCAAAAGATAGTGTGAGTACTCTAGGACTGTGCCAGACTAATCTCTTAGTTTAAAATAATCTAATCCAAACTATTTTAGCCTATTAGAACTGCATCCTAGAATCGTGTCGTGTCATTCTGTCATCTTTAAAACTGAAAACTGTCATCTGTCATTCTGAGCTTTAAAATTTCAAATCCGAAAAACGACCTTGACTAAATCGGCCGTATCTCAGGAATCTTAAAGCTAAGATTCTAGGCTTTCCAACGAACCTAGAACTGACTTCCTAATCCTTATAGGGCCTCCATAATTACGCTCGACGCACCTGATTAAATTTGCCGCAATTTGATATTTTGCCCAATTTCAGCCACGTGTAAAAATCAGCAGTTCCTTGCTTTCCTTTGCTAAAATTCGTTTTAACCTGCTAGTTACTCATAGAGCATTGCTAAAGTGATCCTGAACTAATATAAACTAGATATCACTCACCCTGAACCTCCTACAGGGAATTAAAATCAATTTTAGCATCATTTCACTTCATTGCCACCACATTCAAAGCATTTTGGGCCTGTGTTTTAAAATCATACCTGTTTTTCTCTCTAAGCTTGCTAGGGGGGAACTGCATTCCGTATTGCATTTTGTTGGGATTCTTGAAGACTGTGTGCTCTCCTTCCATTTCTTACATTGCAAAGGGGGGGGGGTGAATTGCCAGAGAAAAAGTGATTATATTATCTTTTGCTAAATCATATCAAGTTATTTCTGTACAGCATTTTATTCATCATTGCATTGTCCTGGAAGCCATAAAAGCATTCTCAGCTACTTCATCCTCTCTATATCACTTCTAAGCCATCAAAAAGAGTGTACCACTGTAACATTATCCATTGTTGATCACTATCATCCTCACAAGTGTGCTATCAAATATTAATTTACTATAGAAGTGTGATATATATATATATATTGTTTAATTTTTCGAATAAAACCTTTTAATTTGCGAAACAAACCTACTTCTTGGCTCAGTGGGGTCAGGCGAATTCTAAGAGAGGGGTGTTATACAAGGGTTCATCATCCAGATTATAACTTGCCATAAAAATACATAAATAAGGGCTTCCCTTGGGCATCCCAGATAAGGCACTGACTTAGTGGGATTGCTTGATTGGAGTCACTTACAGGTGATAGTTTGGGCGCTATGTTTGTACAGAAAAGGTTCCTTCCTTGTTGTAAGTCGATAAATGAGGAAACACGTATTTGCACAAAGGACGCGTTTAGATGGATTTCAGACATTTCAAAAAGGTAGCAGGCGCTCCTCTCCAGAAAGAACATGGCATGATAACCTGTTCTGAGATTAGAGTTTGCAGCACACGCTTTTTGCTCACTGTACCTTTCACAGATGGGAAATAGCCATTTGCATATCAGTCTTTGTCCCGCCCACATGGGCAGTCAATTCCTCTCTGAACAAGAGTACCAAAAGCACCCCCATAGACGTGTTTCAGCCTTGTTGGGCCTCATCAGTGAGGTGAAGCTTTGTCTCTCTGAGCAGAGTGAGCAGGGAGTCCACGTCTGGTTGCCCCCAGGTAACTCAGGGTGACCAACCCCAAGTTCCTTTCAAATAATTCAAAAAGGTAGCAGGCGCTCCTCTGTTGGTCACCCTGAGTTACCTGGGGGCAACCAGACGTGGACTCCCTGCTCACTGACCTGAAATCTAAAGTTCTATTACAACAAATTGTTAGAGGCCCTAGAGGGGGTACTTCACAAATTAGGCGGCAGTATTCTCCACAGGGAAATGTGCCGTTGGGTCCTGTAAACGTGAACCAATGTGCTTATTGCAGACAAGAGGGTCATTGGCGAGCACAATGCCCAATCCTCCAGCAGAGGTCGAATAACACATTTGGTAACATGGGTAGATGATCCAGAGACAGCCCTGGGGCATGGGGTCCTGGTAGAAGTCAGTTTTCTCAAAATTTGCAACCTTTTTCACAGGATAATCAGTTACCGAATGTGGATAATAGAAACATTATGGATCATCCTTCTGCTGCATATCTCTCTGAAGACCTTCCTTTTGATGACATTTTGTTTCGCTAGGATTGCCCGAAGCAGGGTTTGGAACCGACACCTATTCCCGTTAATCAGGAAGGTCCCTACGTTGAAATAATAGTGGGAAATAGGAAACATCCATTCTTGATAGATACAGGAGCACAGAAGTGTTCCATTGACCATTCACAGATTCCAAACATTCCACTGTCAGGGCAAACCAATGTTTCTGTAGGGTTTTCTGGTACACCAGTAGTTTGTCCGGTTTCTTCCCTGGAACCCATTACATTGGGTCCATTCATGGACCTCTGTCCATTTCTTTTGACTATGAACTGTGGAGAGAATTTGCTGGTGTTGAATCTGATGAAGGAATTAAATGCAGTAATTCATTGTTCTTCGGATGGAGTGTGTTTGAAGATTTCACCACAGCAACTTTCTGTCTCTCAGTTCTTGACTAGACCTTTGCCACCGGAATTTAGTGATGTTCTGGGGTGTTTGTGGGCAATTGATGACAATGATGTCGGTTTTCTACAAATTGAGTCTGTTAAGATCATTTTAAACTTGGAGTAAAGTTGCCACGTATTCCTCAGTATAAGATTTCGGTTGATGGTGAGCAAGCTTTGAAATGCATAGTCTCTGATTTTGTACATTGTGGGGTAATTGAGGAAATTGCAGGTAGTTTGTGCAATAGTCTGATTTTGCCTGTGTACAAGAAAGGCGATAATGAAATTCTTTTTTGTGGTATCATTGATTTACGTGCCATCAATAAGATTGTTGCTCCACAATGTCCTATTGTGCCTGATGTGAGGACAATACTAACCATGATTCCGGCTTCTGCACTCACTTTAGTGTTGTAGATCTTAAAAATGCTTTCTTTAGCATTCATATACACAAGGATAGCAGATACCTGTTTGCGTTCACCTTGGGGGGACGCTCGTTTACATTCACCCGTGCGCCACAAGGTTACACGGAAAGTCTGAGCATCTATAGTAGGGCTTTGAAAGAGGAGCTTGATACACTCGAATTGCCTACCACTTGTACATTGCTTCAATACATATATGATCTACTTTTAGCTGCTGACTCAGAGAGTGCCTGTAAAGAGGGCACCATGTTGTTGCTTATTCACCTAGCAAAACATGGACATAAAGCTTCACTCAAAAGGTTTCAGTATTGTCGACAGGAGGTCACCTATTTAGGCTATCTCCTGTCAAAGGAGGGAAAAAGGTTGATGCCTGAATGGTTAAAAATCATTTCTAGCATGTCTGTCCCAAATACACAGAAGGAAGTCAGAGCCTTGATAGGAATGGCTTCTTACTGTAGGCAGTGGATCCCGAACTTCTTGTTAACGATTAAACCAATGCTTGCTTTGACAAAGAAGGGCATTTCTTTGCCATTGCCGTGGAACTTGGAACACCAGCAAGCATTTGATCTGCTCAAGACTGCACTGTGTTCAGCACCGGTTTTGGGCACCCCACATTATGAAAAGACCTTCATGTTGTATGTGCATGAACATGATGGATGTGCTTTGGCTGTATTAACACAGGAACACGGAGGGAAAAATAGGCCGTGCGGCTACTTTTCTTCCACCCTTGATACTGTTGCATGCGCTTTGCTAAGATGTTTAAGACCTGTCGCTGCTGCGTCTGTAAAACAGAGCGAGGGTATGGTCCTAGGCCAACTTTAACCCTGATGGTACCTCACTCTGTAGATGTACTATTAAACCGAACACAAATGCAACACCTCACCTCCGCACGATTAACGAGATACAAATTGATCTTGTTTATACCGCACATTAAAATTCAGAGGTGTTGCGTCCTGAATCCAGCTGAACTTTTACCTTTCCCGCAAGATACTGCTTGCAGTGACTAAGCGTCATATGACTGCCTCTACACCACAGAGCTAGAGACTAAAGGCAGAATCGACCTGAAAGATACTCCTTTGAATAATCCACAAGGGGAGCTGTTTTGTGATGGCTCCTGATTCAAACCTCCGGATGGTACATCAACGGCTGCTTATGCAATCACCACATTGAACACGATTGTGGAAAGCAAAAGAATCACGCATAACTCTGCGCAGGCCGCAGAGATTATAGCATTGACTCGAGCTTGTGGACTTTCTGAAGGGCTTAGAGTAAATATATATACTGAAAGTCAGTATGCTTTTGGGGTGGTTCACAACTTCGGTAGACTTTGGGCAGAACGCAGTTTCTTGACCTCACATGGAACTAAGATCCAATATGGCTCCTTGATAGTACGGTTACTCTCAGCGCTTGCACTCCCCACTCAGTTAGCAATCATGAAATGCGCAGCGCATCAGAAAATCATAGATGATGTGGGAAAAGGGAATACTTTCGCTGACCAGATAGCCAAACAAACTGCCATTGATCTCTATTCAGAATGTACACTTCAAGGGAAGCCACAAATGTTTGTACTATGGATGAGGGTATCAAATCTGTAAAGAGAATACAAGCTGATGCCACATTAGAAGAATCTAAACTATGGGCTGAGGGTTTGGCAAGATTGGATGATGACGGGTGTTGGGTGGACAAGTTAGAAGGAAAATGGTTGTTGCCAGATGCGTACATTACAATGATGGTCTCAATGGCTCATGGGCCCACCCACATCTGTGCGAGGAAAGTTTCCACAATGTTACAAAATGTCTGGGTGAATGATAAAATCTCCAAAATAGCTGAACGTTTTGTTCAGAGTTGTATGATCTGTCTACAGCATAATATGGGAAAGGGCACAGTTTTGGTCCACCTTCTGTCCCCTTCGAGGTCATACATTTTGATTTCATTGAAATGGAGCGTTGCAATAATTACAAGTATGTATTGGTTGTTATCTCCGCCTTTAGTAATGGGTTGAAGCCTTTCCTGTTAAAGATGCTACAGCAATGACAATGACGAAAACCATGCTTAAGGAATATTTTCCTAGGTTTGGTTTGCCAAGAGTCTGGTCGGACAATGGTCCACATTTTATAGCGGCTGTAATTTTGCAGATATGCGCAGGATTACAGATCGATAAAAGGTTCCATTCAGCTAGACATGCTCAAAGTGCGCCGGCACCAATCTGAAATGGCTGGACACCTTGTCGATTGTGTAATTATCAATGACAACAACCCCACAGACTAAGACTGGGCTCTCCCCTTTTGAGGTGGTTATGGGTAGGCCAGCAAACATTTGGAATCTGCCTAAGCCAAGATCCTTGCGGGACATTGAACATGTACTTCTTTCCGACTACTGTGACCGATTAACAAAAAATCTGTATTTGATTTATCAACAGGTGCAAGAAGCCCTCCCAGTCAAGTACGAGGGCCCAGGTCACAGCATACGGCCTGGTAGCTGGGTGCTGATCAAATAATTTGAAAGAGCATCATGTCTCACACCGCGTTGGAGGGGCCCTCATCAGGTCCTATTGGCCACACAGACAGCCGTACGAGTGACCGGACTAAAGCACTGGATCCACGCGTCGCATGTCAAGAGGATTCCCTTCCCTTTGCCACATGATACAGAAGATACAGAAATTCCTACCTGCACTGCTCTCAGCGATCACGCAGCATTGAGCAGCATCAAGAGTGCTTCGGAGACTCTCCCTGAGCCTGTGGGGCCTGGGGAAACAGCTGCTTTATCTCCACACTCTCCCACAGATCCTTTTTCACCATTGTCAGGGTCTGTCACAAATCCACCACTTCCATCAGGAAGCAATGACACGTTGTCCGCAGATCACGCAGTACCAAGAGTCACAAGGTATGATCTGCGTCCACAGAGCTAGAGTTACTGCACGGTTCGGCTGTGCCACCGGGAAAAAAATCATTGTAGGGCTTGTCTTTTTGTGCTGTTCTTTTGCACGTAAGGAATTCTGTTGGCTAGGGTTAGGGAAGGACTATGAAAACACGCGATCAGGAGATCGCCTGCAAATAAACTCTGGAATATTTCGTTTGAAGAAACATTGCCTGCAATCGCTCTCACTAGTACGTAATAAATAAGTGACTGTGTGCCCAATCATAACAATGGACAATCGAATGCATGATCTCTTAAAACGTATTGTTGTCTTGTAATTATGTTAACCGGCTTCACAATAGTAATTGCCTTAGGATTTTGGTATTTGGAAGAAGTACATCGGCTTGAAATTCTTTTGCCCACTGAAAATGTACCTACTGCTTCTACACCTTTTGTGCATCTGCACACTCCTAGAGACTCTCAGCACAGAGTTATCATAATAACACTTTATTACTCATAATGAATGCCACACATGCCATTTTTAATAGGTCTAATTGTTTGGTCTGCACGCATTTACCGCAACACAGAGATAATGGGTTGGGCTGGTATATTCATCCTTTACCTCTGACTACTGCATGTTATGCTTCTTTAAGGGAACTATTCTTTGGCCGATGGAACAATAGCATCTCGGGGAACTTTGATGGAACGAATTTGAATGATTTTGAGAAAAGAGTTCTAACGCCCCTGGGATGCTCACTCTTTGCAAATAGGAGCAAGCTTAATGTTGCTTCTATTAGGCCTTCTGATAGACTGTCTCGTCCTTTTCAATCTTTGATCTCTTTCAAGATGGCCCCTATATGATAAGATATGATATGATATTTTATTTATATTACGCTCATACACAGGTGTTTCAGAGCGCAACCAGGCAAAGGGAGGGGAACAGTGGAGAGAACAAACACAACGATCTTACTAGACCCAGTGACATTGAGAACGCACAAGTGCATGGGGAAGGGAAAAGGGGGAAAGTGCATGGGAAGGGAGAGAAATTGGAAAGTGCAGAGCATAAGAGAGGACAAGATAAATTATAAATTAAATAAATAAATACTATAGGCAATAGGGATGCACGCCACCTTTCTATACTGTTAACCACAGCCCCGATTCACTTTCTTTCTGCATACAGAGGAATAGTACTCAGTCAATGGGTGATTTCAAGGGTTGCACCAACGTTGCGAACATGACCAGTGAGGACAGACCTTTGTATGTAGGCAAACCTGTCTATTTCGTTTGCGGTAATGAAGCTTTCCCATGGCTACCTAGGAATTGGCAGGGAACCTGTTATTTAGGAATTCTGTTTCCCGGGGTATTCATAGCAAGAACCAGAGAAATATCTAAGGCTCGTCCAAGGCGGGACGAGAATGGCGATACTTCATCATAAGTTCTGGGTGACGTAGCGAAATCCTTTGTACCATTTTGGGGGAAAATATTAAACTCTGAGGATATCAGAAGACTAGCGAGAGCACTGGAGAGGACCATCACCTGGACCACCGACATACTCTATAACATGACTTTAGAACAAAAAACGATACGGTTATTGGCACTTCAGACCTGGATTGCATTAGGCGTCATCCTGGCTGAGCGTGGTGGAGTATGTAAATTAGTGGGGTCCTCTTGTTGCGTTTTCCTGCACATTCCTCCCCAACCATCTTTAATGCTATACAAAATCTGCACGTCCCTAGTTCAGAAGTGCATGTTCCCGAGGGAAACTGGGATTTTAGCGCTTGGTTCTGGGACTTCTTATGATCTTGGGGATGGAAGCTACTTTCAGTCTTACTGATGGGTATTCTGTTGTTTTTCTGTTGCTGTATACAGTGTCTTCCTGGCATATGTTCGGTGTTAGGAGGATGTTATGCACAGATGTTGGGAACATTAGTACACAAGGTACATGCCCCGGAGAGAATGACAAACAAATTTGTGTTGAAAGAAATTTCTGTTTCTGACCTCATGGCAATCGATATCTTTGATGATTGTGATTCAGGGTGTATGGACATTGAGACGTGGAGTTACTCGTAAAGTGACTAGAAGTAGTTTAGCGCTTGGCTTAGGCCAAAAGGAGGGTTTGCTGAACGGGAAATCATATTGTGCCTCCTTTCTAATATATATGGGCCTAAGCCCAGTGGCTCTGCGAAGAAAACCGCATTTCAAAAAGTTCCGATTTTGGATCAACTTCGCAACCATTTTAGGATCATCCGCCATTTTGATTTCTGTTCATATGTAATTCTGTGTTCTAAAATGGTGGACTGTGTTTCCAACTTGTAACTGAGCCTTCCCGACCTTTTGCACCTAGTTAATGGTTAGACTGTCCGCGGGCCGAATGTTTAGACTGGGTAAAGAGACCTTGTCCCATACATGACTTGTGGTTTTAGGATTGTCTGCACCAAAAAGCCTCCTCCACGAACATACATCGAAGACAATACAACGCAAATGTAGAGCATGGACACTGGCTGAACTGCATTGTGAAGGGATATGTGCTAAGGCTTACTGCGAAATCCTGGAATACACTTTGCCATGGTGACTTGTTTGAATGTAAACCAAAGTAATCCGTGTGCATATTGTCGTATGAGCCATAAGTGAACTCGGCACAAACTCTAGACAACAGATTATTAACTTGCAGAGGGACTGGACATTATTACTGAAATTGTATAAATGTACGAATGTCCAGATGTCCAGTACCTCTCACTCCTCACACTAAAGGGCTGGTACTCACTGTGATGTACTGAGGGCCAGATAGCTATCTGAATTTGTTTTCTTTGTAAACTGCGCAGTAGAATAAAGATCTGTGAATCTTTATAAGCCCGTGTTTGTTGTATTTCCTTTTGTGGTACTCAGCCTCGATATTTTCTCTTGCTTTTACAATAATTTATATATGTTTTATCACAATAGCATGTAGTTTATATAACGGGCAATCAATCACAAGGCAACGGACCAGCAAAAGGCATACAATTCGAAAATGAGTGGAAATTTTAGAACAGATTGCGGCGAAATGACACGTGTAAAAGTTGCATTTCTTTTCAATTCCCGCTTTAAATTACTCAAACGGTTTTTAATAAAAACAGGTGAAATACTTGATTTGGATTGCGGTTTAGGTCTCTAGCTGTGAAACTGGACGAGTTATGCAAGATATAAAAAGGTGCCTTTTGAGCAAAATGAAGCCGTAAAATAGGAAAGGAAATCAGTTGTGACAAAAACAGTTTTACTCTAGAGTATTCAGACTAGATCACCAAAGATGGACACAGTAAGATCCAGGGTTGATTCACAAATTCAACCTTGTTAGCCCAGCGCCCAACCCTGGCCGATACCAGTCTGATCACTCGAAATAGGACTAATGGTTTAGGATTACACAAGACAAAATTGAAAAGAGATGGCGCTAGCACTTTAGAAAGTCACGGGCAGGGTGCACAGATAATTCTAACAGTTTTTAACAAGTTATCAGGATAAGGATAGTATGGCTTAGAGAGTGGGATAAGGACAAAGGCAAGACAAGATAGGTTATGGGTTTCTAATGGGGTAGGGATTATACTCACAGTCCACTTTTAGTTTTGGGATTTTTGGACCGTCAACAGGTTCTGGTCACCACACGGCAGCGCGCCTGGCAAAAGAGAACAGCTGGGCTGTGCTGGTCACTGGATGGCAAGGACAGCGGAATGGCAATTCTGGTCACTGGATGGCACAGGTATCGCTGGATGCAGTCCAGCAACCACTGAAATTTGAATTAATTGTATTTATTTTGGTTCTGAATTGTAAGAAAACTGCTAAATAGAACCATTTCATTCATTGTATTTTCACATCGCAATCCTCTTCACATTGCTAGATAAGGGCAGGGTTTCATTCATCAGTTGTACTTTTTAAAACAGGCATTTTTCTCCTCTGTCTGGAAAGCCCTTTTTTACATGTGTGGTGAAAAGCTGACATTTATTTTTAAATTTGGTTTTTCATCTCAATCAGATTCCCACACTGTTCTGCAGCCATATTTATTTTCTCCTGTAGGCAACAGCTTTGTTTGAAGAACAGAAGCATTGAAATTGACATGTGCACAGAGCTATGATTTATTTGCAGGGTTCATTCCTTTGACACTTTGTAGCACAAAATAAAGTGTTTCCATGCACGGCAGAAAGTGACGTTTCTTGGGCCTTTTTTTCAGATTTGGCTTAACAGAGCCTGTCATTCAGGGGTCATGCTTGGTTTTGCTGATGCACAATGCGGATATGAATGGGCATGGTTGGGGCCTTATTATTCACAATGGTTTATGGACGAGCAGATGAAAATAGCATCAAAACAGCATTTTTTAAAGGTGAAAACTTTTCCTTTTTAATGGGGACTTTGGTCTTGCAGCAAAACAGCACTTCTTTTTCACTCTGTTTCTTATGTATATGTAAGAGTACACTGGCAAGCTCCCTTAGTGTGTCCCTTGTTCCATCCTGCCCACTACGTGCTTGGCAAGATGGTGCAGGCATCTTTTTGTTGCTGCACAACTCAGTTTTGAGGCCATGGTGCTCACTGGAACCAGCGCAACAATTTGCTTTTTCTGTTGAAGAGCAGCTTGGTTTTTGAGAAATTCTGTTCAGTGGGTCAATGTAGCCCACAGATCCCCCCACTCCCCTGACTCTTCTGAGATCCTTGTCGAGGGAAATTAGGGCAAGGTGGGCTTCATCAGTTAGGAGTCCTTCTTCTATCAGAGAGCTGCACATCCCGATCCTCTTGCTGTCACTCGTTGGAGAGAGGAACAACACCCACAGCTTTCTCTTGGATTTTCCTTTATGGTGTGGAGTGAGGCCCCAGATTTTCTTTGATTTCTCCATTCCAGGTTGCCGGGGAGGTCCCCCTTGGTCTTTGACTAGGCGCAATCAGTATGAATCTATTAAATAAATGAGAAATGGTTACTTCATTTTCCCACTAACTGCCTTCCAATAGGGTTGACAGCAGTGGGATATGCATTCAATAATGACAATTGATGGTGAAGAAAAATACTCCCTGTTACATAATTATACTTATAAATCCATTGTTCCCTTCTGATTCTTCTTTTTCTTATCCTCATGCTTCAGATGTCTCCTCTATTTGATTCTCTCATGGTTCCTCAATTTGCTGCAAAGTGTGTCTAGGATGACAACTCTTTAGCAGATTAATATGGACCAATTTCTCTTCTGTCAGTTCTCCTTTGGGGATGCGGATTCTATACGCGGTTTGTGAAATTTTAAATACAATTTCAAAAGGACCACGCCAACTGGTCAAAAATGTACTCTCTTTGGTCTGGTTCCTTTGGAAATTGTACATGTAGACCCTGTCTCCTACTTGGTATTCCTTTTTGGTTGTTTTTAAATCATATTGAGTCTTCATCCCCTCTGCAGATCTTTCTAGATTCTGCTGAGTGTATGCAAAAGCATATTGAAGGTGTTTTTTTAGATTCTCAACTTACTCATGAGTTGTGGAGGCGTTTATCAGTGTCTGCTCCTGTGTTCTATAGAGTAGATGCTGAGGTAACACCATCCTTCGTCCAATCATCAGCTCAAATGGAGACATCTTAGTTGCGGAAGAAGGTGTAGATCTGATGGCCATCAGGACAAGCAGTAATCGGATATCCCAACTTGGCTCAAAGCCTGCCACAAACTTTTTTAGAATGTGGGCAACCTTCACCTCTGCCAACTTAGCAGCAGCAGGGGTGTTTGCTGGTTTGGGGTTCTTGGCCAAATGTTTATTTTCTGCAGGTTTTTGGACCTCATAAATGTGTGTTGTCTGTTCAATGACCCATTCCAGAGATCTTTTGTCATGGAAATCGCTCACCAGCTGGGTCATGATATACTTTGGGAGTGCATGAATGAAGGTGGTTACAAACTCCATGTTATCCGTGCACACCCTCCTAGTGGTTTGTGCAAAAACGTTTGAGCTCCTGCACAAATTCGCCTGGAGCCTGATCTTCCCTGCACTGCAGATTGTAGGCCTCTCAGGGGTTTCTGTGGGCAGAAAAGTGTTTAAAGATGGGCACCGTGTAGGTGGACCATCTTGAATGGTTCTGGTACTTCAGTCCAGCAAAGAAGCTGGAGTACTCTGTGGAGAATGTCCATTTTACATACTCTATGCAGTTTGGGTTTTCTTTCAGATGAAAAGTGTCCATCATCTGCTTATAGAGTTCCAAGTGTTCCCAAACAGAATATTTTGCATTTTTATGGTATGGGGTTATGAAACTCCTAATGGCCTTAATCTGCCTAATGGGGTGTTTTGTCATAACTCTCTTGAGATTTTTTGGCTTCTTTGGCTTAGTCACCTGAGTCCACTCACCCTCTGACTCAGAGGCACTTCTAATTGAGGTCCCCTCATGATGATCTAGGCCCTCCCTGCTTCTGTGAGCTTGGGAGGGGCTTGCAGAACGGAAGGGCCTAGTTTCTCTATTACGGAGGTGCTCAGGAGAGTAGTCTTCTGACTCTTCCCTTCTCCCAGGTTCGGCCGAGTATCCCCCCACTGCCCTAGATGGGTAGAGGTCTCCAGGATGCTCTTTTGGGGCCTCATTTCATTTGATTTTTCATCAAATTGAACCAATTGGTCCCTTGGAAAGTAGTATATCTGTGGATCTAATTCCCTGACGCTCCCCTCATAGGAGACTTCCTTGGCAGAGACATCAGCCTTAATGTTTGGGTATCTATACAGGGATGCCCGTCCATCACTTTCTGGGGGGTGCTGACCTGTCAATTCCATCATGCTTGGCCTATTAAATTCTGATGCCTCACAGCTTCCGGCTCATGTGACCCGGCAGCCATGAAGTCAGCACTGCACAAAGTGTTAAATGGGTTTGAGTCCCTTAGTACAGAGGTCCTCTCTACCTGTTCAGGGTCCCTCCAGTTAGGAGTAAATCAAGCTCCCTCTTTCTCCAACATTGCTATTTTCTCCTTCTCAGCCCCTACTTCTTGATAATAAGATAAGATATTAGCCTTTTGATCAGCTATCAAGGCTTTACTAGCCTCTATAACCCGCTCTTGCGCAGCCACTTGTTTGTGGAGCTCATCATTCTTTTCACAGAAGGCCTCATTGTCTCTCTGCGCTTCCTGTATGGTTTCAGAATAATGAGACCATTTCTGTTGCAGGAGACTTACCTCCTGAGTTTGTGCATCTTTGGTTTGGGTGTTCTCTTCCAGAGCACCTTCTACCCGTCTGGTGTGCTCCAGTAGATTCCCATTCTCTGTTTTGATTTCATCCAGTTTCTGGAGGGCTTACTCACTTCCCTGTATTTCTATTTTCAAATTGCTTACTTCCTGGCCTAGGGCGTCTCTCTCCTGATTTAGGGTGCCTCTCTGTTCAGCCAGGTCATCCCTTTGTTTCTTGATCGTATTTCATTTTTGGCGCTCTTGATCGAATTCTGCTTGGGAGTGGAGGTCTCTCATAAATAATTTATTATTTTCCTCTTTCAAACTTTAAACCTGATCTTGCAGCATGGTTATTTGTCCTGAGCAGGCCCTGTTATAGGTTAATTGTTGAGTCAGCGCCAGAGAGTCAACCTTTTCCTGACACTTTATTTTTACTGCTTCTAGATGGGCCTCTATGTCTACATTATTCCACTGTTGGAGAGCCAAGTCCTCTTTTAATTTTATGATGTCATTTCCCAATTCGTCCTCCAAATCTTGTCTCTTTTGTAATTTTTCTGCTAATTGTAGTTCTATCTGGACTTGAGTTAATAGTTCAGATTGATTCTGCGCTGGAGTTTCATTTTCCTCATGCTTTTTCCGCATCCCTCCCATATGGAGATACATGTAGGCCACGATTCTAACAATTTTGATTTGCTCCTCTTTAATTTTTGGGGTCATACATAATTCACTCAAAGCTTGGTGTAATAGGCCACCGTCCTGCCACTTATCCAGTTTCATGCAGGTGACCTGTTGTGTTATTTCTTGTAGCCAGACTTTTTCATTCTGTTCTGGCCATTCACCTCTGACAAATAGCTTGTGCAGAAAGTGCTCCCTAGCCATATTAACCTCTACTGAAACAGCCATTTTGGAAATGTCCTTTCTTTATTATTGTATTTATTTATGTAAGGGTAACCTGTATTCTATTGCTTTCTGTCTATTTTGGGGTTGATTTAGCTTTAATTTTTAAGGACAGGCCTGGTACTTAAAGTATTTGTTTTTGGGAGGCGGTTGTACAGTGTAACACAGTATTCCAACCACACAATGTATCACTACCCTGCAGGTCAGTCTGCTGTGCTAGACTACACGGGTGGTAATCAAACTCAATCCTGGCTAACCAGCCCCCAGGTTTGTTAAGGATTTCAATCAGGTAACATACACTTTTGTCTCGGCCTAGTATGTAGCACACAACTGAGATGCTTTTCTCCTTATTTTATGCAGATTCAATTTGAGATGGTACACAACTCCTATCACACCCCCTTTTTCAAATACCCCGGGTCACAATGGACCATGAACCAGGCTGGTTGGTGAAATGCAATATTTATTTATTTATTTTAAAATTCAAAAGAAATCATACCATTTTTAATATGTTGCAGCTTTCACCAATGGGGTGATAATCACAATGCAAATGGAATCAAGACACTTGGTTACCCTTCTCCTAGAACATATACACCAAACAATTTAATAGGAGCACTTTTTGATTTAGGAAAGATAGCACCCACGTTACGGGTTTCCCCCTGCAATGTTCCCTCAACCCACAGATAATCAAATTGAGTGGATAGACAGATGTAGCAGGTAATCAGGAACAAAAGGCAGAAGACAGAATAAAAATCCAACCTTCCCTCACAGAATAAGAGGCAAAAACTGAGATCCTCCTCATTGGGACACCCCCTGCTCCCTCCTTTCCTCTCTCTCACTGGGCCCTCCTCCTGCTCCATCCTGTGAGGTTAAAAACCTTGGTGTCATCTTCAACTCCAACCTCTCCATCTATCCTCACCTCTCTGACATCTCTAAGAAGTCAAACTATCAGCTGCTCTTCCTCAGAGATATTGTTCCTTTTCTCACTTTACCCCAGAAGCTCACTGTCTCACTGTCTCCAGAGCTCTGGTCCTCTCTAGGCTGGACTATTGCAATAGCCATCTTCCTACCTCTACTCTTTGACAAGCATGGTATTTATTTAATGGACATTGATGATGTCCATTAAATCGATGATCCCCGAGCTGGTATAGTGCCAGAAGGCGTGGCAGGCGCCTCACTGTTACCAAATGTGCCCACGGCTGCGGAGCACATTCAACAACAATAGGGCGCTAATGCACCCTATTCACATCATTACCGGAGCAAGGAGGTTTTAAAAAAAACAAAGTGGCACTTTCTAGCCCCGCCCCCTGTTGACCAGGGGTGCGCAGGGGTGGGGGGGCACCAATTTGCCCAGGGCACTGCTGCCCCTAAGGTCGGCCCTGCTCCAGTAGATTGGTTAAGATTAGGACATGCAGGTAAACCCACAAGTCCTGCTGATAGAGTGCCACTGTATTCCAATGCTTTCTGAATCAGAGCCTACATACACATTGGGCCTCATTACGAGTATGGAGGTAGCCATGCCGCTTTTAGCGGCATCGCTACCCCATACCAGGTACTGGGCCCAGGTCCGTATTCCAGGAATGGGGAATTACCGGGACATTCCGACCTTGGAGGGCCCGATAATTCCCTTACCCGGGACCTGGACCTGGTACATCCCCATTCCCATTTGAATCCCCATAGTGCTCAATGGGAATGGGGAGGATGCTAATAACGGGAACATTAATGACGGGCCCGTTGTTAGCATCCTGGTCTGCTAGCTAGTCCCTCTAAGGATGCCTGGTTTTACCAGATGTCTTTAGCAGGACCCGCGAGCAGACCTCGTATTGAGGCGGTAGAGGGATAACGGCGCCGGCAGCTCTACCTGCCATGTTAATACTCTACCGCCTTTGTTGTAATGGGGCCCACTGTGTGGTACAAAGGAGGTGCGCGTGGGGTACATGGGTGTTTCAGTGCCCAGGCACCCGCAAGTCAGAGCTGCATGCTGCTTACTCGTTGCCATGAACACCCTACACTTCCCTAAAATCTGGGCACCGGGATCGCCATGGAATTTCATAAAATATCTCTCCTGGTACAAGGCAGAAGAGTATACGGCTTCCATGACAAAGGACAGTAGGTTTTATCATAGGCGTGTAAATTACTCACTGTGAGTCAAAAAATGTGTGGCCTCTCAAGGGAGACAACAGCGAGCACGAGAAAAGGCACGTAATAAACCAAGCAAAGTATGACTGGGAGTTCAGCAAAAGGTTGATGTGAGTTCAGTAGGGTTGCTAATTTATTGATGGGATGAGAAGTTCTGCAACGCAAAGTGAGGTGGTGTCTAGGTATAGACTTCGCAGAAATGCTTACATTTAAACCTAGCAAACTTTATACCCCTGAGACAGTGGTGCAGCTGGACGAAAAATGTCGGTGGCGTGGGCTAACTCTTCAAATTTTGGGAGCGGGGCTAACTTCGGAGACTGTGGGAGAGGGGAAAAGCGTAGTTGTCTGGGAGCATCTCATTTCTTTGCACATAAGAATATGACTATTCTGGCGCAGCTTCAACATCACAAGGCGTTAACTCTCCTTCACGCCTGAAACTACACACTTAAGAACTACTGTGAGAACGAGCTGTCTCCTGTTTCCCCCACCCTTCCAATCCCTCCCCTGACATCCAAGTAGTAACACCCCATCACGATTTCAATTGCCTTCACACGTCTGCATACCAATGCAGTTACACACAATAAAATGCTTTACACTAGCATTTGCCGGCCCATTGTTAGCTGTGCAGCCGCAGGCAGCCTTTATTGTATAGGTTCTGTCCAGTCATGGCTCTGTTGGTCAGTCAGGTGGCATGAACAGCTGAAGCCCAATCTGCCCAATGGTTGCTCCCCCACTGCTCTGTGATGCTATAATCATTACCCTGGCTGTGTGCTGGCCTCTCCCAGACAGGACAGGCGCATCTGGAACTGCGTAACGCCGAACCCCACTGCTCGCAGAATGCACTCCGGCCTGTAATGCTAAGAAGTGGGTACATTCGTACATCTGGTCCTCGGGTCGCTCCACAGGACGGGCTTCATAATAGTTTCAAGAAAGCACGCATTAGCAACATCCTGAGCTCGATTTATTTATCAGGCGGAGTTTGAGGATTCGGGATTGATTTAAGGGTTACGGTGCAACGGGTAAAAAAAAATGAATGCAAATGAATCCGAGGCAAACGGATTATGTTATTATCCAGTCCTAACATCTCACACCAGCTGCAGTGTCATGGTTGCTCACAATGCAGCGTAAGTGACTGAATTGTGTTTTCAATGCGAATGGGCGATGTCTTGCCCTGTCTTGCAAAATATCTTGCCCTGTCTTGCAAAATATGTCCACGTGACCTATTCATTCACGTCAGTGCAATCGCAATCTTCTTCCAATAGGATGATGTGTACCAACCCACCAATCAACACATAGCCCACATAAACTCACAACTCCTCCCACCGCCCCGTCTGTCTCACAAAATCCAACAACACACTGCTCCTCCTCCTGCCTCTCACCCCATCACCTCCCAGCAAAGCCTTCCACCTCATCTCAGCCACACCCAGTGCAGACAGCCGAACCCTCATCAATTCTCTCTCCACAGCATGTCTCTCACACCTAAGCAAAAAATGTCCCACAGTCTCAGGCACCCCACACACTGCACAGTCCCTCGACTCACGCTTCCCCACTCGATGCAGACAGTCATTCAGCCCCACATGCCCTATCCTCAACCGATTCAGCATCACCTCCTCCCCCTCCTCCATTCCAGACTTCCCACGTCCACCTTCACCGACACTTTCCCATGGACACCAAACATTCACCTGCCCTTCACCCCACTCACCCACCTCTCCTGCCACTCATCCATGACCCGTCTCACCACCACAGCCTTCACCTCATCCACACTCAAAGGCAACCTAACATGAACTGTTCCCCTCCTCATGCCTTCACCCACCGCCAGATCCACTAACTCATTACCCAAAATGCCACTGTGACTGGGGACCCACACCAACTCCAAATCCATTCCCCCACGCACACACCGATCAATCTTCCTCCTGATGTCCCAAAATCACATCCTTCCTATCACCATCCCCTGCCACAATCTCCTGCAATCCACTTAATGAATCCGAGAACACCACCACCTTCTCATACCCCAACTTGCACACCCTATCAATCGCCAATGCAATCGCCAGTAACTCAGCCGTACAAATAGACACATCATTCGTCAGACGCCCCACTTTATACTCCCCAGTGCTTTCCAAATAATACGCCATACCCACTCTCCCAGACACAGGATCTTTCGAACCATCCGTGAACACCTTACATCCTTCCTTCCCTGCCACATACGCCTGACCCAAAGCCTTGATCTCAAACCCCGCTTCTTCGACACCACACTCGCCAACTCTAAACACAACTTTGGAGACCCCATTATCCACATCGGCCATCTCACCAAATCCGTACCCGTTACAGCCAACAACTCGCCTACACCCCACTTCACCCCCTTCTCCCACATATGAAACAATAAAGTGCCCCCCTTCCTCCTCCACCGGTCCCTATAATAGTCAAACCTCCAATTATACTTCAAACATTCACGCACCGGATGAGCCACACTCGCAATCACAATCAATGTTGGCCAATGCTAACATTCGACACGATTTAAACGAGCGTTAAGGAAGGATTGGTGAGGGCTGGAATGGGACCATTTTACAACAAAGATTGGCAAGTTCTGTCCACAGGCTCACACGCTGCCAAAATACCAACACTTCTATATCTGCAATCTGATCCCGTGGAGCAACATGGGAAAACATATGAGGCCATAGTGACAGAGCAGCTATATGAATGGTTGCAGCGTTCCTTACCAAGAGCAAAGCTGTAGCCAGACATTGAAAGAGGGATGGTTGCTCTAGGTTCAGTGAATAGAAGAGGGTGGTTCAATGCGGAGATTGCAGGGTGATGGTAAAAAGGCTCAATAGAGGAAAGTCATTACCCAGTGAAAGGCATGTTCTGTAATCTCGGGATAAGGCGGGCAGTCTTGGGGCATGCTGTCTTCCACACTGAGCATAAAAAGCCCAACTACACCCTTGAGGTCATTTTTGTTATGAAAAAATGAACATATTATGTGTAAAAAGCATGTGTAAAACATGTATGAAGCTTTAAATGTTTGCCCACATTTTAATTGATTTTCATGGCAATGCCGGGACATAGAGAAAAATTAAAGCTTCTGCCACACCCATCCCCTCCACCAATCAAATCTACCTGCATTATCACCAGCATCTGATTTTGATGCTGACAATAATGCATTGTATTCATATGGACTCCACCTCCTTTTTGCGCCTGCTAAAAAACTGCGGATTCCATAGCAATGCATTGTAAATGTCACCTGCCGTGCATAAATGACAGGCAGCATTTGCACACTACTTAGTGCAAAAATACATTTTATAGATAATTTCCCGATTTGTACTCCTTATTTCGGACTTTGCATTTGTATGTTATTTTATTTAAATAGCCTTATACGCCAACACGCTTTTACAAGTAAAAGAAATGGTACAAATCATGCAGAAATATATGAGCAACCAAATCAGCAAGCAAGCAAATTGTCTGTAGAGGATCTACTGAAACCAGATTAGTGATGTGTGCCAGAAAGGCTACTTCCAGTTCAAGATTCTCCATAAGGTCCTCCCATTTTTACTGACCCAGTTTAGGGCCCCAGTTGTGGCTTCCCTTGTCTCATCTTCACTGGATTATTGTAACTCTCTATTTGGCACAGCTTGCCTATTTCATCCGGCGTTTGCAGGTTCTGCAGTGAGACTAGCTACCGGGATGCCTATGCTTGCTCACCCTGTTCTTCGTCATTTACACTGGCTCCCAGTGACTAAGCGCATTCAATTTAATTTGCTGTGCCTGGTCCATCGCGCTTTCTATGGCATTGGCGCAGAGTATGTATAAGTTACGTTTCACCCTTATGCCTCTGCTCGGCCCCTCCGCTCTGCCGTCACCTGTCTGGTTTCGGTTTCCCGTGTTAAATGTTCTCATATCGGTGGCCAAACATTTTCTATAGCAGGTGTTGTGCTCTGGAATTCCCTACCGTTGTCATTTCATACGACAGCGGACCGACCACCTGTCTTTCAGGCGGTCCTTAAAGTCTTACTTGTTTTAATTCATTTAACACTTTTTTTCTGCTTCCCTTATCCATTTGCTGTCAGTGCCACGATGCCTCTGGGTAGATGTTGCGCTTTACAAGTGCCATTAACATACCATAACATAACATAAGAAATTAGTCTTCAGGCAGATTCTGAAGAGAGGAAAGGAAGAGAGAGAATAAAGAGAAAGGGGGAGTGTGTTCCCATGTGTAGGAGACAATAGAGAGAAGGAGCACAAGTGAGATTTAGTACATGAAGGGCGAGGAACAGTTAGGAGAAAAAGATATTGGGACCAAAGAGAGTGGGAGTGTAGCTATGGCGGGGCCAGGCTGTAAAGAAATTTGAAAATGAGACGGAGGAAATAGAAAAGAGGGCACGATTCGAAAGAGAGCCACTGAAGTGATGCAAGCCCAGTGAAATGGACTCTCAAGAGGGTTAAGAGAAGAGAAAACAAAAGGGGAATTGTACAGAGTGGAAGTGAGTCAGGTGAGTAGCAGGAATACCAAGGAGAAGAAGATAACAACTTGAATATTTAAGAGAATACAAGGACACACAAGTATTGGTGGCGTTGAAGGAAACAGTGGTGGCTGGTGAATATTTTAACTGGATATGCCAGAGAGACCGAGCGCAGCAAGGGAGCCCACACTAGTCAAGGGGGGCTCATAGGAGGATTGCCCCCGAGAAATGATTTTAAATAATGGATGAAAATGGTGCATTTTAGAGCACACATTTTAGAAAAATTGGGTAAAAAGCCAAACAGTTTGCAATTGTGTTGCGTAGGGTCGCTCATGAAAAAAAAAATCGAATAGATTTAAGTCACCAACAGTGCACATTGGCATCTCGCCAACACTTTTTCAAGATGCCTTTTCCCACAATATATGCCAGCATACAATATATTTACACTGGCTGTGCCCAAACATTTCCATGCTGACTGCAACATTACATATACCCTGTTATTCTCATTGCATAATGCCATTAATGATACTATAGGAAACATGTCAATGTCTGTTCTCCCAATTTATGGCAGTATCCCCATATAAGGACATACTCCAGTTGGCTTTACTATTAAAAATGCATGCCAAAGTATGAAAACATGTCCAAACTGGCTGTACTAAAATGCTGCAATAAGAAAGGTCTAGAATAATTGCATACAAGTGACAGTTATTGCTTCGTAATAACACTTATCATGCTTGCTTTACCAACGATGCTCAATACAAAATACAATACCACAATAAGAAATGACTGAACTGGCTGCTTTGAAATGCCAGCCTAGCTTTATAATAGCACTTATGCTTGTTTTACCAAAGATGCCTAATACAAAATGTCATGCCACAGTGAGAATAATACCACTGATCCTGATTGCTTTATCAAAGGTGCCCAATACAAAATGTCGTGCCTCAGTAAGAAATGGCTAGACTGGTAGCATAAAAAATGCCAGGCTTGCTTCATAATACAACGTATCTGCTGCATTGGAATGCAAGTCTGGCTACATAATATCACTTATGCTTGTTTTACCAAGATGCCTAATACAAAATGTCATACCACAATAAGAAATGGCTAGACTGGCTGCATTAAAATGCAAGTAAAGTATGCGGTGTGCCAGCGCCTTTCAGTTAGACATAATCACAATAATGATGAATGTGATTATGTGTGATTGTGAGGCGCTGGGGTAAGTCATGTTTCTTTTTTACTGCCCATCTATCATAGATACCCAGTAAAAAAATGGCATGTCTGTCCTCTGGGTCCCAAACTCCTACATGCATATGCCAGGCATGGT
Source organism: Ambystoma mexicanum (assembly GCF_040938575.1). Classification (NCBI taxonomy): domain Eukaryota; kingdom Metazoa; phylum Chordata; class Amphibia; order Caudata; family Ambystomatidae; genus Ambystoma; species Ambystoma mexicanum. The sequence goes on from NC_090935.1 coordinate 923,792,756, forward strand.
GCCCAGGGTGGCAGGACATAGACATCTACGTCCAGTATAACAATACCATGCCTGTCCCCTTGGACCCCACAGTGCCTCAGACGGAGAGGTGATTGTGTCTGTTAGGGAAGGGGTTTGCGCAACAAAGGCATTTTTAAAATGCCTTTGTTCTGCAAACATCCTACCTCCACCTGCCAAAATCATCTCAGAACAGCACAAACACACACACACACAATTACACAACATATACACAGCAGACACTCAATGTCTAATTCACAGTAACGAGCACCCATCATGCACTCACTCATAACACAAGAATTCATGCATCCATACACATATTTAAATGATAAACATACACACACACACACATTTACACAACATACACACTTATGGAGGAGCCAGCCCTGTAAGAAAAGGAAAGGCTGTGCTATGTGGACTTGAAGAGCTGGTGCAAATTATGAATATTGCACAGAGGGACCATTTTTTGCATAACTATGAATGCAAAAGATACCCTCTGTGCAATATACAATGTCTTGAAAAATTACCTCCTGCATGATCAAAACATATTTTGGTGACCAAAGAGTAAGAAGAATACATTTCTAATTGCATCACTTGAACTCATAGTTCATGAGATGAGAGGGTATCCTACAGGTTCCCAGCCTACAGATTTAATAGCTGAAGAAAAACAAACTATTCACTCTAGGATTTCTTTTGATGTCTTATAAATACTATGCAAAGGCTGAGGAGCAACACTATAGCTATGACATTGGCATAAATAAAGCAGTGAACATTTACTTTACAGTCACAAAAGATGCTATGTTCGCTGAACAAAATAGCAATAGCATTTGTAGAATGTATAGGTGCAATTTCTTAAAGGCTTCTATTATTCTCCTGCCTCTAATCCCTGTATTACCCGATCAAGTGAGATAGGCACAGGTTTTCACAAAACTGGACCTCTGAGGGGCCTACCACCTGGTGCGCGTAAAATAGGGTGACGAATGGAAGACTGCGTTCCACACCACTTAAGGAATGTTCCAGGAGCCCAAACCTCACCATAGATCACGTCAGGGCGTATATTCGACTGCAAGGAACTTTTGCCCCTGGTACCAGGTCGATTTGGCAGTCGTAAGAATGATGTGGAGGCAGCGTGTTAGCTTGTTCCTTGGCAAATACATCTTGGGACTCCTGGTATTCGGTGGGTAAGACTCCTAGTAACCTCAATACTGGTGTTGTCTTAGGGGATGTGAATAGTGGATCTTGTGATGTCTGTCCAGTCCCATAACAGTAACTGCACTCCCTGGGGAAAGTTAGTGTTCTATTATGCCAATTTATTAGTGGGTTATGCTTTTCGAGCCAAGGTATTCCCAGGATCATCTGGAACTGCGGGGCTGAGATAAGGTCATATGAGACATCTTACTTATGTCCGTCTTGGCAGAGTAGGGTGACCTCCGATGTTCAATGGGTTACAGGGCCAGAACATAGATGAGTTCTGCCTACAGTGCTTACATTATCTGCGGTATCCTTGCAGCAAACTGGCAGTCCAATCCTGTCAGCCCTTTCCAGGTCCATGTAATTTCCCATGGCTCCACTATCCACAAAGGCTTCCAACATGTGTAACTTGGAAGGAAACCGTTGGTCTATGATAATTACTGGGATGGTGAAATGTGAGGTCAGGTGGTTTCTTGCTGTGCTCGACAAGCCGACCTCTATGTCTGTCAGGAGTTGAGTTTTCCGCCTCGGTAGCTTCTTTAACCCCGTCCATAGCCCCAACTGTTTTTTGGGGAGGCTTAGCCGGACAGTTATGAAGGAAATGACCAGACTGGCCACAGTACAAGCATAACTGTTCTTGTCGTCTTCTGTCTCGCTCTGCCTTGGTGAGTGGGCCTTGGACTCCGCCCAGTTGCAAAGCTTCAGGATGCGTTTCTACAGACTGAAGAACAGGCGTCTCCTTGGGTCGCACGTAGAATGTGCTGCCCTCTGAATGTACGCGGTCAGCTCTCTGGGTTTGTAGTTGATGATTGAGTTGGATGGCTAAATCGATGTATTCCACGCAACCATCTGGGGCATTAACGACTGTGCCAGAACGTCCTTGAGCTCCCCCCCGTAGGACCCTGTAGAACAAAGTTGTTTGTTTCTCCTCGGCCAGGTTGCTTCGGCCACCAGGGGGTTAAATGTTGCCACGTAAATCAGGAAGTCCTGGCTACCCTGCCGGAGGGACAGCAACTCATTATCCAAAGCTTGTCCTTGCCTAGGGTGGGCAAAGAGTTTCTCTAGCTCACGATGGACCCAGTATAATTGCAGAGTAAGGGATCGTCCCTATTTACTAATGGCACCAACCAATCAGCGGCATGACCCTCCAGGTACGACAGCACAAAGGCCACTTTGGATTGATCTGATGGGAACAATCCTGGTTTGCATAGAAAATGTAAGCAACACTGGTTTATGAAGATCCCACATTTCTTTGGGTCTCCTAAGAACCTTTCTGTTGGTGCCAACGGTACATTACCTGGGATGACTACTGGTGCAACGGATTGAGGTGGTACTATTGGTGCTGACATAGCACAGCCTGGCAACGGTGCCAGACCTGCCTGGGTCTGTAGTAATTGACAGGCAATCTCATCAGTCTTGTCCCTATTCACTACCAGCTCACGCCTCAATGTGTTTGTCTCTGCCGTGGTCGCATGTGCCTCCACCCGCAATTCCCACAATAATTGGGATAACTGATCTACTTCCGAGGTCTCTATCGCTCAGGCGTAGGGGTTTAAGGAGGGTTTGTGTTCTGTCACGCTCACCTGAGTCTCTGCAGGAGCGATGAAGCCCTCTGGTCCCAGTTCAGATTTCTACTCCACCTGGGGTTATAGGGCCACCAGGGGCTTCCTGTAAAGAGAGTGATACGTTTGAGGGTAATGCCGGAAAAAAGTCCTGGAAACACCCCCTTCGGCCCTGCCCATAATACTGGAATGCTGTGGTGGTGGTGCTAGGAAAGAATGGCTCACCTTTTAGTTTAGTATGGTGGGCTCTCCATCCTGCATCTGCAGGGGTGCTATGGTCCCAGGCTGCTACACTCTGTGCTGGGTTAACGTGCTGTGGCTGCTGTCACTGCCATCAATGGGCTGATGTTGCGTTATTGGCCGCTGTACTGTCACTCTCCAGGTAAGTGTCCGGGAACCAGTTCCTGCACTGGTTCCTCTGTGATGCGGGAGAGGCTGTGAACTATTCGAATACAGGTAAGTACGGATTTGCTGAGACCTCCCAGTTGCCTCACTGAGTTTTCGTGTGCCGATTGCTCAGGTAAATTAGTTAAGTTCAATGGGGTTGGATCTGGAGATACATGTCCAATTTCTAATCTGTTTGCTCTGTTTCTTGCCCTTTTTTGCAGGTTTCCAGGAGTTGCAGTGGAGCCAGACTGGCAAGCGGCATCTGAAGAAAGGCAGAGCGGGAGTGACCCGAAAAGTCAGCGCTTCAGGTGGAATCAGCTGGATTCCTGCGGAATGCTTTTACTGCACGCAGTCGCTGGAGATGTAAGTATGAAAGCACAGAGCTTCAGCAGCGATCTGACTTCTTCTTTCCTTCTTCTATCAGGTACTTGGAATCCTCAGGAGAGTGCCCGTAGGGGCGCGGAGCCTCAAAAATGCTGATCGATGAATCAGGAGTCCGGGAATTGGTAAGCGTGTGCCTTAGGCTACAGAATGTACACAAAGCATGGTCTGTTCTCTGGGCGTGGCTTATATAGGCAGCCAATTGGCACTAAAGAACCCATGTTGGTGGAAACAGGAAGTGTCATTCTACTTTATGGGCACTGGAATTCCTATGGGGGGAAATGAATGATGATTTGTTCCTGGCTTGCCAGGCCCTCAGCCACAACGCTCCTGCTTGCTCTTCCCTTCTACAACCATGAATTAAGAACAGAAGTAACTTGGATGTGTGATTCAGGCCTGTACCCATGACACCTTCTCAAGAGGAAATTATTTATATTAGTTTTAAATAGAATGAAACCACTTACAAAACGAAATTACTAAACTACAACGAATTTGCAACAAATGGAATATCGACAAAGATAGCTTTGCAAACATTTGTGTAGGTTAGTGGAGTCACACCACCAGCACAGAGCCATATTTCAATGAAGACGCATACAAACAAAAGCAAACAAACCTGATTGCCATACATAGCAGTGGACGAGGGTATGAAAAGGTTAACAATACTGTTATGGAACAAGAAATGCTGCTCAAAAAAATATCCCCAGCAAACATAGCATCAAATCTCCATTCCACGGAACCAATACGCTCAGTCTACAAATGGCCATGCACATCAATGTGTAACATGCACAAAAAATCTTTCACATCTTTAGCCAGTTCCTCAATCAGTATGTGAAATGCAAAGCCAAATTAAAAATGAAAATATTACAAACTATAGACGCTTGTCGAGTGCGTAAATACACAGGACTATGAGGAAATTCATTAGCCTGCATTTCTGGATCTACGTGCAAAAGCACCTTCCACAATATCAAAATGTTAGCAACACACAATTCAACTGTACAAAATCTCATTCATAAACTGTACTATGCAAAAAGTCCTGATTTAGCAATGGACCATTTAAATAACATTCTTCTACATGGTACAGCCAAAGAACCACTCAAAGAAATAGAGCACATCCAAAGCAAATATTTTGACAGGGAAACCCACTTACAAAACACAGTACCTTTAGAACAGAGAAGCAACAACCTTGCAGATGTCAACCCACTATTACACACATACAAAAAAGAAATACTAAAGTTTAAAAGCATATCTGCTGAAGTACCAAACTATGTGTGTGTGTGTGTCGCAGAAATCTTCATAAGAAGAGCACCAAAACTGTAGACATAATGTACAAAATAGAAGACAATGAGGAATCCCAGTGGTTCCAATTAGCTCTCTATCTTATAGCAGAAGACAAATACAAAATTATTAACCCAGAAAAACTTGACAACAACCAAATACCTTCACGGGCTATAACTAATAACTTGGAAATATTCCCAAAGCCAAAACCACTCCAACAACTTAACTTGTATGAGAGCTTTATAATCCAAACAGTACACCCATTTCAAGCAATAATATGCCTTCTACCAAAAACAGCAAAACTGCCTCCCTCTGAATTACTGAAAGGCATTTGTGGCAAAGTAGTTTATTTGCCATTAGATCTCAAATAAAATGTAGACACTCTGGGAGGGCAATGGCAAATAGATGAATCTTTGATTTTCCTAGTGAATGGCGTACCTGCAAAAGACAAAGGGGGTAATTCATAGAATTCAGCGCACAAGTGGCGCACGCGGCTGGCGCACAGTGTGCGCGAGCAAATTTCTGCGCCAGCCACGTGCGCTAAAATCCATTTCCGCGCACAGCGTATTCATGGATTTTAGCTTCCAAAACAAGCCGTGGCGCAGAGTGGCGCAGCGACCCTGCAGCAGCGCAAGTTACGCCCCCAACCCCTCCCCGTGCGCCATGCACAGCGCACAAATCCCGTACATGGCGCACAGGGCCCCAACCACGAAAACACCTGTAAAACTCCCCGCGCACCCCTGTGAATACACGTACCCCGCTGCACGGGGTGTGTCACATGTGATTGGAGTGGGGTAAGTGTATAACAGGGGTTCGCAGGAAGTTTCACATGCAAAATGCCCTGTGTGAGTGGGGTACGTGTATTCCTGGGGTGCGTGGGAAGATTCACACGCGATAGGGCCTGTGCGAGTGGGGCATGTGTATTCCTGGGGTGTGCGGGAAGTTTCACACGCGATTGGAGAGGGGAATGTGTATTTAGGGGGTGCGCGGGAAGTTTCACAAGCGAAATGCCCTGTGCGAGTGAGGTACGTGTATTCCTGGGGCGCGCGGGAAGTTTCACACGCGATAGGCCCTGTGAGAGTGGGGTACGTGTATTCCTGGGGTGAGTGGGAAGTTTCACATGCGATTGGAGAGGGGAACGTGTATTTCGGGGGTGCGCAGGAAGTTTCACACGCGAAATGCCCTGTGCGAGTGGGGTATGTGTATTCCTGGGGTGCGCGGGAAGTTTCACACGTGATAGGCCCTGTGCGAGTGGGGTACGTGTATTCCTGGGGTGCGCGGGAAATTTCACACACGATTGGAGAGGGGAACGTGTATTTCGGGGGTGCGCGGGAAGTTTCACACGCAAAATGCCCTGTGCGAGTGGGGTACGTGTATTCCTGGGGTGCGCGGGAAGTTTCACATGCGATAGGCCCTGTGCGAGTGGGGTACGTGTATTCCTGGGGTGCGCGGGAAGTTTCAAACGCGATTGGAGAGGGGAACGTGTATTTTGGGGGTGCGCGGGAAGTTTCACATGCGAAATGCCCTGTGCGAGTGGGGTACGTGTATTCCTGGGGTGCGTGGGAAGTTTCACACGCGATTGGAGAGGGGAACATGTATTTTGGGGGTGCGCAGGAAGTTTCACACGCGAAAATGCCCTGTGCGAGTGGGGTACGTGTATTCCTGGGGTGCGTGGGAAGTTTCACACGCGATATGCCCTGTGCGAGTGGGGTACATGTATTCCTGGGGTGCGTGGGAAGTTTTACACACAAAATGCGCTGTGCGAGTGGGGTACGTGTATTCCTGGGGTGCGCAGGAAGTTTCACACGCAATTTGAGAGGGGAACGTGTATTTCGGGGGTGAGCGGGAAGTTTCACACGTGAAATGCCCCGTGCGAGTGGGGTATATGTATTCCTGGGTTTCGCGTGAAGTTTCACACGCGATAGGCCCTGTGCGAGTGGGGTACGTGAATAACTCGGCTTCGCGTGAAGTTTTGCACGCAATTTTGCTGTCAGAGCGGGGTACGTGAATTTCGGGGGTGCGCGGGGAGTCCTACACGTGAATTGGCAGTGTGGGTCCGTCCAGGTGTTCCCTCTACATCCTCAATGGCCCCTGCAGGCAGCCCACACCACAGGGGACTACCCTGAACCCGTGGTCATGTCCCGCAGGCAGCCCATCCACCATGGGCATGCCCCCCATCCAAGCCACATGTCACCTTGCACTAGTGATCACCAACTCATGTCCCCCAGCACCCCCACCCCCCAGCAGTCAGGGGCACCTGCCAGCAAGCCCCCACTCATGTCCCCCAGCACCCCCAGCCCACAGCAGTCAGGGGCACCTGCCAGCAGGCCCCCACTCATGTCACCCAGCACCCCACCCCCCAGCAGTCAGGGGCACCTGCCAGCAGGCCCCCACTCATGTCCCCCAGCACCCCCACGCCCCAGCAGTCAGGGGCACCTGCCAGCAGGCTCCCACTCATGTCCCCTAGCACCCCCAGCCCCCAGCAGTCAGGGGCACCTGCCAGCAGGCCACCACACATGTCCCACACATGCCCCCCAGCACCCCCCAGCAGTCAGGGGTACCTGCCAGCAGGCCCCCACTCATGTCGCACAAATGTCCCCCAGCACCCCCACCCCCCAGCAGTCAGGGGCACCTGCCAGCAGGCCCCCACCCATGTCCCACACATGTCCCCTAGCACCCCCACCCCCCAACAGTCAGGGGCGTCTGCCAGCAGGCCCCCACTCATGTCCCCCAGCACCCCCACCCCCCAGCAGTCAGGGGCACCTGCCAGCAGGCCCCCACTCATGTCCCCCAGTACCCCCACCCCCAGCAGTCAGGGGCACCTGCCAGCAGGCCCCCACTCATGTCTCCCAGCACCCCCACCCCCCAGGAGTCAAGGGCACCTGCCAGCAGGCCCCCACTCATGTCCCACACATGTCCGCCAGCACCCCCACCCCCAGCATCAGGGGCACCTGCCAGCAGGCACCCACTCATGTCCCCCAGCACCCCCACCCCCCAGCAGTCAGGGGCACCTGCCAGCAGGCCCCCACTCATGTCCCACACATGTCCGCCAGCACCCCTACCCCCAGCATCAGGGGCACCTGCCAGCAGGCACCCACTCATGTCCCCCAGCACCCCCACCCCCCAGCAGTCAGGGGCACCTGCCAGCAGGCCCCCACTCATGTTCCCCAGCACCCCCACCCCCCAACAGTCAGGGGCACCTGCCAGCAGGCCCCCACTCATGTCCCACACATGTCCCCCAGCACCCCCAGCCCCCAGCAGTCAGGGGCACCTGCCAGCAGGCCCCCACTCATGCCCCCAGCACCCCCACCCCCCAGCAGTCAGGGGCACCTGCCAGAAGGCCCCCACACATGTCCCACACATGTCCCCCAGCACCCCCACCCCCAGCAGTCAGGGGCACCTGCCAGCAGGCCCCCACTCATGTCCCACAAATGTCCCCCAGCACCCCCATCCCCCAGCAGTCAGGGGCACCTGCCAGCAGGCCCCCACCCATGTCCCACACATGTCCCCAGCACCCCCACCCCCCAGCAGTCAGGGCCACCTGCCAGCAGGCCCCCTCTCATGTCCCACTCATGTCCCCCAGCACCCCCAACTCCCAGCAGTCAGGGGCACCTGCCAGCAGGCACCCACTCATGTCCCCCAGCACCCCCACCCCCCCAGCAGTCAGGGCACCTGCCAGCAGGCCCCCACTCATGTCCCCCAGCACCCCCACCCCCCAGCAGTCAGGGGCACCTGCCAGCAGGCCCCCAATCATGTCCCCCAGCACCCCCACACCCCAGCAGTCAGGGGCACCTGCCAGCAGGCCCCAACTCATGTCCCACTCATGCCCCCCAGCACCCCCACCCCCCAGCAGTCAGGGGCACCAGCCAGCAGGCCCCCACACATGTCCCCCAGCACCCCCACCCCCAGCAGTCAGGGGCACCTGCCAGCAGGCCCCCACTCATGTCCCACAAATGTCCCCCAGCACCCCCATCCCCCAGCAGTCAGGGGCACCTGCCAGCAGGCCCCCACCCATGTCCCACACATGTCCCCAGCACCCCCACACCCCAGCAGTCAGGGGCACCTGCCAGCAGGCCCCCACTCATGTCCCACACATGTCCCCCAGCACCCCCACCCCCAGCAGTCAGGGGCAACTGCCAGCAGGCCCCCACTCATGTCCCACACATGTCCCCCATCACCCCCTACCCCCCAGCAGTCAGGGGCACCTGCCAGCAGGCCCCCACTCATGCCCCCCTGCACCCCCACCCCTCAGCAGTCAGGGGCACCGGCCAGCAGGCCCCCACTCATGCCCCCCAGCACCCCCACCCCCCAGCAGTCAGGGGCACCTGCCAGCAGGCCCCCACTCATGTCCCCCAGCACCCCCCCCAGCAGTTAGGGGCACCTGCCAGCAGGCCCCCACTCATGTCCCCCAGCACCCCCACCCCCCAGCAGTCAAGGGCACCTGCCAGCAGGCCCCCACTCATGTCCCACACATGTCCCCCATCACCCCCACCCCCCAGCAGTCAGGGACACCTGCCAGCAGGCCCCCACTCATGTCCCATACATGTCCCCCAGCACCCCACCTCCAGCATCAGGGGCACCTTCAAGAAGGCACCGACTCATGTCCCCCAGCACCCCCACCCCCCAGCAGTCAGGGGCACCTGCCAGCAGGCCCCCACTCATGTCCCCCAGCACCCCCACCCCCCAACAGTCAGCAGCACCTGCCAGCAGGCCCCCACTCATGTCCCCCAGCACCCCCACCCCCCAGCAGTCAGGGGCACCTGCCAGCAGGCCCTAACTTATGTCCCACACATGTCCCCCAGCACCCCCACCCCCAGCAGTCAGGAGCACCTGCCAGCAGGCCCCCACTCATGTCCCCCAGGACCCCCACCCCCAGCAGTCAGGGGCACCTGCCAGCAGGCCCCCACCCATGTCCCACACATGTCACCCAGCACCCCCACCCCCCAGCAGTCAGGGGCACCTGCCAGCAGGCCCCCACTCATGTCCCACACATGTCCCCCAGCACCTCCACCCCCCAGCAGTCAGGAGCAACTGCCAGCAGGCCCCCACTCATGTCCCACACATGTCCCCCATCACCCCAACCCCCCAGCAGTCAGGGGCACCTGCCAGCAGGCCCCCACTCATGTCCCAGACATGTCCCCCAGCACCCCCACCCCCAGCAGTCAGGGGTACCTGCCAGCAGGCCCCCACTCATGTCCCCCAGCACCCCCACCCCCCAGCAGTCAGGGGCACCTGCCAGCAGGCCCCCACTCATGTCCCCCAGCACCCCCCCCGCAGTCAGGGGCACCTGCCAGCAGGCCCCCACTCATGTCCCCCAGCACCCCCACCCCCCAGCAATCAGGGGCACCTGCCAGCAGGCCCCCACTCATGTCCCCCAGCACCCCCACCTGAAGTCCTCCCAGCGCTTCTTGACATGTTGTAAGTGGCGGACTGCCACCCCCTCCGCTTTGATGGCAGTCACAATGTCCATCCAGATCCTGGTCTGTCCTTCATTGTTGGCTTGCAAACTTCCAAAGAGGGCATCAAACTGCCCCAAGACTTGCTCCACCAGGACACCAACTTCCCTGGCACTGAAGCTGGTGGCCCTCTGCCTCTCTGGGGGTTGCCAGTGGTGCCAGATGGTGTTGTGCCCGACAGGGCAACCCCAGAGGCGGAGTGGGTGGGCAACTGGGTCCTGGGGCTGGGCTGTGGAGCGATGGTATCCCAGTCAGGAGTCTTCTGTTCCAGCAGGGGTGGTCACAGCAACTGCACCCCTGGCTGACGTGCAGGCAGCAAATAGCAGGGCACGTGGGCAGCAGGCAGTCAGGCAGCAGCAGATGGCAAGTGGGAGCGTGCTCGGGGCTCTGGGGGGCAGTAATTCGGCCTTCTGGGCAGGAGCATGGTCTTCTGTGTGTTGTTGCGTGGTCAGCTTGATACGGAGTGATTTCGCACGTGAAAATCTTGCACGTCAGCGTGTAATTCGAGGAAAGGCCCTTCGCGTGTAAGCGGGTCAGCACACGTATGCGGTTTCATTGGACCAAAGCCCCTTAGCGTTTAAGCGCTTCTGTGACGTGACTCGTGCACGCATTTCCCTCGTGACGTGGGCATAGTGGTTCAGCGCGCGTGAAAAAACTGCACTTCCGCGTGTGGATGCATGTAATCCGAGGAAAGGGCCTACGCGCGTAAGTGACATGACGCGCGTCGGCGTTTCCATCAACACGGGTGCATGTTCATCGTACACGTCCAAAAACTGCACGTCCGAGTGTCAGCTCATGCAATTGGAGGAAAGGGCCTTAGCGCGTACACGCGTAAGTGATGCTGTACTTGTGGGCCGCTTTAAAAGGTACGTGTAGGACCCCATTCCCTTGTACGTGCTTTTCATGGAGAGCGAGTGGGTGAATTCTGTACTTTTTTTCGGTTCACACGCGATTACTTCACAGCGTTTCAAGTTCGTACTCCCTGTTACCTCTGACAGCGTTCTTTATTTTTTTTGGGCCTGTTTCCTCAAACAGCGTTCAATTCTTCTTTTGTCCTGTCTCCTCAGGCAGCGTACAGTTCTTCTTTTGGCGGGGGTGTCACGTTCTTTTTCCAGGCAGACGGTGAGTCGCGCACGCATTTACCTAATGTGCTCGCCCCCTGTGTTGTGTACCCCTTCAGAGGTCATTGTAGGCTGCGTGTAACACGCGTACACTTGTTTTTGTGTTTCTGTGTGCCACAGCTTAGTGCGGGTTCATTTTTCCACGCACGTGGTCTACGAGGGGTTGCGTGCATGTTACTTTTTGTTTTTTGGGGTGCCTGTGCGTTGCGTGACCCGTCATTTCCCCCAGGGGTCACAGACAGCCTTGCTAGAGCACTAGGGTACTAATTCCATCTAGTACCCTACCCTTTTCACCCCCAATTGCCCAGGACAATTGTTTACTGCAACTCCCATACGCACAACAACATCAGTGCCATGGTTGGGAGGCGACCAAGCAGTAAGGGAGGCAAAGGTGGCCGACCTCCAAAAGGTGGGCTTGGTGGGCGTGGTAAGGGAAGTGGCCAGGATTTGCAGGGTGCCCCTAGACCCCCATGTGTGGAGGACCAATCAGGGACACCCATGCCTCCCCCATGCTTGAGGGAAACGTGGCTGACACCATCCCAGCCCTTGTTGGACCAGCCCATTGTGGCACCTGAGTCGGCACAGGATGACTCCCAGGCTGAATTCCAGGTCAGCAAGTCCAAGCCACGTGTGCCGGTGCAAGTTGGTGTTACCAGGCCACGTGGATCTGGGGCACCGATGTCATCTGCTGCCCCAAGTAGGCAGGGTGGAGAGGCTGCAGGTGCAGCTGCAGCTCTATCCACCCCAGCTCTGAGCCTCCCAGCCGGGACAGTGTCGGTCCTGGTCCATCAAACTGACGTTGCCCCTGCCAACATCACACTTCAGCCAATGCCTGCACCAAGACCTATGGTCATTGTGCATTCGCACACTCCCCGTACCCAGTCCACCTGCGCTTCTGCCCCTACTGACCAGAGCGGCGCAAGCCACTCAGGCTCTGCTCCACCTTTGAAGAAGAGGAAGAAGGGTGCTCTGGCACTACAGGCTGAGACCCCAGACACGGCTACACAGTCCGGTACATCAAGGAAGACTAGCTTTAATGACCCCGAACTTGATGCACTTGTGAGCTATGTGTCGGCACATAGCTGTGAAATGTTGGTGACTGCAGGGTGCAAGACCACACCTGGTCAATGTAGGGCACACTGGCAGACCATTGCGAAACGCATAAGTGCCCTTGGATTTGTGAGGCGCACAGCTGATGATTGCTACAAGCGGTGGAATGACCTGAAACACAGAGCAAAGAACAAGCTGGCCTCAAATCATGCCGCTACTCTGGTGACTGGTGGTGGGTCGCCACAAGAGGACAACAAACTCACTGAACATGAGTCTGTTGCTGGGACCTTCGTCACAGATTAACAGATCCAAGGTGTGAGAGATCTACTTGATTACAACGCATTGTCCGGTGACTGCCCATGCGTGTGTGTGTAATCCATGTGTATGTTGTTTGGGTGACGGGTTCTGATTGAGTGCCAGGTGAGGGTGTGTACCCCTGAGTGTTATGGGTCACCCATTTGCTTCCTCCCATACATTCACGTGCCTTGGATTTGGGTATGACTGTATCCCTTCTGCCCACAGTTGCCAATTAGGGCCACATTAGTGCACTTTACCTTCAACTGTCATCTTGCAACTACATTGTTCAGATTTTGTAATTGTTCCTTCGGGCTGATTGTTTCCACTCTCCCATTTTTACTATGCATTTTTCTGCCCTGTTGCAACATATGTGATATGCTTCAGTCATTGTTTACAGCCCACACTGGGCCATTATTTTTACCTGGTTATGTTAATGATTACAACATTCAGGCCGATGGAGTATTGGGCTGCAGACATTTTTTATTAGGGCCTGTTTGCATGTGGAACATGACAGATGTTTCATGTAATGTTAAAGTGACCAACCATTGATCAGCCCACAATGACTGAATTATTGGACACTGGATGTGTTTCAGTGTGTGGCACATGCATATTTAGCAACACTATTCAGCATTAATCTTCGCATCATGTCGATGTGACATGGATGTATGACAGTACTCATTCACTGATATATTGCTGTAGTTTTGTAATTTAACGTGGCTATGCTACATGACATCTGTGTGGTGGCATGTGTCATGTATGTGTATTGGACATGCCACTCACAGCCTGATGTGTGATGCCAGTGCTACCCAACATGCTGCAAATGTGTTGCTTTTCCATCTTGCTCTCCCCAGTGTCTGCCTTTTTGACTCCACTTCCAACTCTTTGACAGTGCATGCATGGCAGGGTTATAGTCATGTGGGACATGTGTAAATCATGTACTGGATCTTTGGCTTATCACGGCCTATGTGTGTGCTATGGTGCTCATGCCTGTTTCCATTTGTTGTCTTTCATGTTTTTGCAGGTGATGACGCACTTGATGCTGTTGAGGTTGAGGAGATGGTGCAGACCCAGGAGGAATCTCAGGCACGACCGGGCACCAGTGGGGGACGTGGTGTGATGGTTGGTGAAAACCCAATGTTACCGCAGACCATACTGTCCAGGGGTGTCTCTGGGTGCACCTCCCCAGACCTCTATTCAGGTGCTGATTCGGATGATGAGACTTATGTGCAGTCACAGATAAGTGTTTTTGGCAGGGATGCTGTTCTGTCCAACCCACCTGCACCAGGGGTAGAACACTCTATGGGGATGTCAGTGTTGGTAGGTCCGCCTTTGGTGGTTACGGATGCAGGGTCACACTCCACAGCATCTGATCCTGTTCCTGGGCCAGCAGATCAGAGGGGGAATGCAGTCCTGCAGCCTCAGGCAGTGCCAGCACAGCAAGGTGCAGATCGCCTTGCCCCAAACAGGTGTGGTGCCCGCCGACGCGGTGGCCGTGCGCCACCAGGCAATACTGTGTGGGAAAACTCCATGTATGGTATGGCAACCCTACAGGCAGCATCAGTAGAAATGATGGCTCAGGCAATGGAGAGGGTGGCTACTTTCATTATCCCCCCTGAAAGGCAGATGGAGCAACAACAGCAGGCAACAGACTCCATTTGCCAATCACACAGGGAAGACAGGTTGGCGTCCAACAGGGACTGAAGGGTGGCACTGGAGACTCTGCGTGAATCCATATCAATAGAGTCCCAGGGCCACAGGGAAGCCCTGAGGGTAGAACTACATAACTTCAGGCAGACTCTGGTTGAACTTGAGCTTCCAGTAATTTAAGGGCAGAACAGCAGCTGGAGCAGCTAACACATTCGCTCTCAGCTACGCTGCATGCAACACGTGAAGAGATCAGGGTATCACGCGAGGCCATGCGTGCAGAAATGCAGGCAACCCGTGATGTGCTGCATGGGGATCTCCGCACTTTAATGCTCCAGAATCAGACCTTCCAGACCCGCATGCTTGCTGCCATGGAGGACCACACCAGGGCTGCTGCCTCCCATAGTGCCACCACCTCCTGATGCAGCAGCAGAGGATGAGCAGAGCGACAGCAGCTCTCCCACAATGGCATAGCCGTGCAGGACATGAGCCCAAGGAGGTATTTCTTTTTCCACAACATCCACGCAGGTGGGTTTTGGTGTTCACCCTGTTCTCGGACCTCCTGGGTGGCCTGCCCCCACCCCCCAGCCCCTACATGGGCATTTTGGATTTTAGATTTTTTATTTTTTTATTTTTTATTTGTTATTATTTTTTACAGTGTGTTGCCTTGTGTGGCTCCCGTGGGCATCCACTGTATTCCGGCTGGGCACATGCAGGCTTGATCTGAGTTTGGGTTAGATGCTTGGGTTCGTGAGACACACACCCCTCCTGCTTCCCGTTTCCATGGGCTTGCAAAGGGTGTGACCAAGTGACAGTGAATTACACAGTGACGTTGGGCTCCCATGAGCTGTGTGGGCAGTCAGTAGTCAATACTGTGTAGAGATCCCTAATGGATATTGTTGTTGTATTGTACACTGCATGGTGTATTGATATGTGCTTGTGCATCCATGTCTTCCTCCTAATTTGCAGGTTCCTTCCTCATGTCTTCACAAGGCTGTCTACTTTGTAGATGCAGTTCATGTTGTATGCAGTACACTGAGACATTTGCGTGGCAGCAACACTCTACAGTTGCAAGGGGTCGATGTGCTGGCGTATTCAGGTTGTAAGACTACCACTACTTGTACTTAGTACTGTCATGTTTTTGCATTTTTCCATGGTGTGTTGCAGCATTGTGTTGGTGGTAAGTATTTGGTAATGTGTGCTGTTAGTTATACATTACTGGGAGCATATGTGTGTGGGCAGTTTCCATTAGGGACGGTGTACTTTGTGATACTTGTGTCAGGTCTTGTGCATTGCTTTATTTGCTTTCACATTGCATGACATGCCATGGTGTGTTTGGTGGTGGAGCTGGGGAGGGGTTGGGTGACATGGCGCTGTTCTCATGTTGTATTTAGCAAGGGGTAATGAATTTAGCAGCATAGATGTATGCCTTTTGATGACACAGCATTGGTGGTGTTTGGGTAGGTAGGGATGCACACAATGTAACACTTCCAGGTGACCAATCTCAGGCTGGTATGGTTGTGACAGTTGAGTGTCCCTTATGTCATCATCATTGATTGTCAGCTGGTATGTGCCAGGGCTGTGTGCACTCCACAGGGGTGTGATTTTATGTGAAGTAATTAGCCACCAGCTGCGTACGGGCTGCCTCACCACGTGACCTTTCCCCTCCCATGCGCAGCGGGCGTGCATGTGGTTGGGGATGTGGAGGCACCAGCATGTCCACCGGCAGGCCCCGGCGTGTTGCAATGTTGTGCAGGACACATGCTGCCACTATGATCCTGCACACTACTGGGGGAGCATATAACAGCTGCCCACCAGAACGGTCGAGGGAGCGAAAGCGTGACTTGAGCACTCTGAATGTGCGCTCCACTATGACCCGGGTTGCAATATGGGCTGTGTTGTATCCTGACGTGGTGGGATTCCGAATTGGCGTCATCATGTGGGTGCTCAGAGGGTAGGCACTGTCCCCTGGGGAGGTGGTAAAAGGTATCATTAGTGGGGTTGTAACATTACTCAGTATCTGACATGCATGCATGTGCAGTGGCATTTATACTCACCAAGCAGCTATGTATCGCCATGCCGCCCAGCTTCTAGGTCCCGGTTTAGGGTTAACATTCTGTAAATGAAACTGTTGTGGGTGGACCCTAGATAGTTGGCATATACTGAGGTGATGATTCCCTTGGCATCACATACTACCTGCACGTTGATGGAATGCCAGTGCTTGCGGTTTCTATAGATGTGCTCAGATGCCCTGGGGGGACGTAGAGACACATGGGTGCAATCAATGGCACCTAGCACTTTGGGGAATTGTGCCACCCCATAGAAATCCTGGATGGCAGCCTGCCTTTCTGCAGGTGTTCTGGGCAGGTATATGTGCCTGCGGACTGATGGGCATGCAGTCATGATGCCCAACACCTGGTGTAGGCAGCGTGACTGTGTATCCTGTGACACCCCCCCACTATAGCACTTGTCCGCTGAAATGATCCAGTGGCCAAGAAGTGCAGTACATTGAGGACCTTCTCCAGGGGGCTGAGTGCTTGGGAGCACAGGGTGGGTGATGTGAGGTCATCCTCCCACTCACTCACCAGGTCGAGTATTATGTGAGGTGGAAACCTGTACCTCCCATCCACCTGGTCATCAGGCATCCCAAAAAGGCTGGTTCTGGCTTTAAACATTCTGGGCCTGACTATCCTCCTCCTCCTCCTGCGGTATCCCACGGCCAGTGCTGCTAGGAACGGTATATTCATCTTGGCGTCTGAGCTTGTTTGTTGTTTGCGTGCACTTTCTGCTGCGCGGGTCCACGTACGCCTGCTTCCTGCTGGTGTACGTGTTTCCGGATTAGCATGTCTTTTTTGGCGCATGCATTAGCCCCATTCGATTCCATGAATACGTGTTGTAGACGCGCGTGCGGGCGTTCCGCACATTTGCCTCCTGTACTTCCCCCGTGACGCCCACATTTTCACGCGTTGTTCCCCATTCCGCGTGTTACGCCCCCTGTTCCGCCTACTTTTGTTGTGTGTGCTGCGCTATGTGCGCTTTCCCTGTGCGCTTAGCGCACGCTGTTTGGAGACGTGTGCGCCAGCGTGCGCCACGCAGAATTTTAGCGCACATCCAGGGATTTACATGTGCACGGACTTCCATGAATCGCTGTGCGCGGGTTTCGCTGCGATTTTCGCACTTGCACTGCGATTTGCATGCTTTTGCACGCTTGCGCCGAAAATTTCAGTGCACATTAATTCCATGAATCGGCCTGAAAAAAAGTTGCAGCAACTAGGGGAATAACATAAAGTTAGAGAAACCCTGCAATATCTAAAAGACAATGAATGAATACTACAAAGAAATAAACATTGAAGAAAACCTGAGGGAAACCACCTAAATAATTCAAGACTCATCAGGAACTGGTCAATTTTAACTTCTAGATCCTACTGCAGCATCCAATGTTTTAGACCACTATACAATTCACCTACTGCACTCCAAAGACACCATAGATGATGCACTGGAAACATACCAAATGCGGCAAGCCAAAGCATCTCCAATCAGCATATGGGAAAAATGTGTAGAAGCACAAGCCTTTCCTCTAATTTGTCCTACTGGCAAAGGTGGAAGATACAATGAAAGACTCACACAAAAAACGGTGTCATAATACCACTCTTTACGAATGTATTCTGAAGACCCCAGATTCAGACAAAACATTGAACATATATTATACCTGCTCTTTAAAATTGAACTAGCAACTCTATGTTACAGAGTTCTACACACATTGAAAACAGGTTCCACTTTTCTAAATATGTCTGCTATGCAGCTACTTCAAAAGGAGGTAGAAAAAATTTAAGGGGTCGATTCATGGAATTAATGTGCGCCGAAAATTCCCACGCAGAGGTGCCAAAACGTGCGATTCGCAGTAAAAGTGCAAAAATCGCAGTGCAAGTGAGGGTACGCAGGGAAACCAGCGCACATCGATTCATGGAAGTCCGTATGCGAGAAAAACATTGGATGTGCGCTGAAAAAGTGCGCCGCGCACACCGGCGCAAAGGTCATCCAACAGCGTGCGCCACGGCCACTGTGAAATAGCACATAGCGCGGCGCACATCACAAAAGTAGGCGGAACACGGGGCGTAACACTCGGAATGGGGAACAACGCGTGAAAACATGTGCGTCACGGGGGAAGTACAGGAGGCAAGTGCTCGGAACGCCCACACGCTCACCTGCAACTCGTATTCATGGAATCGAATAGGGCAAACCAGCGCATGGTGAAAGACGCGCACAGGACCAAACAAGTACGTCACAAGAAAGCAGGCGGTAGCGTCCCTGCGCCTGAAAAAAATGTGCGCCAAAATGTGCGCTAACAAAAAGCACCCATATACAGCCATGATGAATGGTCCATACAGTGGCCCTCTAGGACAAATTAGGTGCAAAGGGGTACCGACAAACACGGACACCCGCTATGTGAAAAATAGCATGTGCGTGTGTTTCTGGGTGCGTGGGAAGTTCCACACACGATTGGCCTGGGTACGTGTACTTCGGGGTGCGCGGGAAGTTCCACACGCGATCAGCCTGGGTACGTGTACTACGGGGTGCGCGGGAAGTTCCACACGCGATTAGCCTGGGTACGTGTGTTTCGGTGTGCGCGGGAAGTTCCACACGCGATTGGCCTGGGTACGTGTACTTCGGGATGCGCGGGAAGTTCCACACTCGATTGGCCTGGGTACGTGTACTTCGGGTGTGCGGGAAGTTCCACACGCGATTGGCCTGGGTACGTGTATTCTGAGGTGTGCGGGAAGATTCACACGCGATTTCAGCAGGGTACATGTATTTCAGTGGTGCCGGGGAATGCTACATGTGATTTGGCCATGTGGGTCCTCCCAGGTATTCCCTCTACACCGTCCACGGCCCCTGCAGGCAGCCCACACCACAGGGGACTACCCTGCACCCCTGCTCATGTCCCACAGGCAACCCATCCACCATGGCCAAGCCCCCCAGCCAACCCACATGTCACCTTGCACTACTGATCACCAACACATGTCTCCTAGCACCCCCACCCCCCAGCATCCAGGGGCAGCCTCCACCAGGCCCCCACTCATGTCACCCATCACCCCCACCCCCCAGCAGTGCAGGGCACCCTCCACCAGGTCCCCACTCATGTCTCCCACCACCCCCACCCCCCAGCATCCAGGAGCACCCTCCACCAGGCCCCCACTCATGTCCCCCAGCACCCCCACCCCCCAGCAGTGCAGGGGCACCCTCCACCAGGCCCCCACTCATGTCCCCCTGCACCCCCACCCCCCAGCAGTGCA
The DNA here is from genome assembly GCF_040938575.1 of Ambystoma mexicanum. Taxonomy (NCBI): domain Eukaryota; kingdom Metazoa; phylum Chordata; class Amphibia; order Caudata; family Ambystomatidae; genus Ambystoma; species Ambystoma mexicanum. The sequence continues at coordinate 923,812,411 of NC_090935.1, forward strand.
GGGCACCCTCCACCAGGCCCCCACACATGTCTCCCACCACCCCCACCCCCCAGCAGTGCAGGGCACCCTCCACCAGGCCCCCACACATGTCTCCCACAACCCCCACCCCCCAGCAGTGCAGGGTCAGCCTCCACCAGGCCCCCACTCATGTCCCCCTGCACCCCCACCCACCAGCAGTGCAGGGCACCCTCCACCAGGCCCCCACACATGTCTCCCACCGCCCCCACCCCCCAGTAGTGCAGGGGCACCCTCCACAAGGCCCCCACTCATGTCCCCCTGCACCCCCACCACCCAGCAGTGCAGGGCACCCTCCACCAGGCCCCCACTCATGTCCAACTCATGTCCCCCAGCACCTCTACCCACCATCATCCAGGGGCACCCTCCACCAGGCCCCCACTCATGTCTCCCACCACCCCCACCCCCCAGCATCCAGGGGCACCCTCCACCAGGCCCCCACTCTTGTCACCCATCACCCCCACCCCCAGCAGTGCAGGGCACCCTCCACCAGGCCCCCACTCATGTCACCCATCACCCCCACCCCACAGCAGTGCAGGGCACCCTCCACCAGGCCCCCACTCATGTCTCCCACCACCCCCATCCCCAGCATCCGGGGGCACCCTCCACCAGGCCCCCACACATGTCTCCCACCACCCCCAACCCCCAGCAGTGCAGGGGCAGCCTCCACCAGGCCCCCACTCATGACTCCCACCACCCCCTACCCCCAGCAGTGCAGGGCACCCTCCACCAGGCCCCCACACATGTCCACCTGCACCCCCACTCCCCAGCAGTGCAGGGCACCCTCCACCAGGCCCCCACACATGTCTCCCACCACCCCCACCCCCCAGCAGTGTAGGGGCACCCTCCACCAGGCCCCCTCTCATGTCTCCCACCACCCCCACCCCCCAGCAGTGCAGGGGCAGCCTCCACCAGGGCCCCACTCATGTCCCCCAGCACCCCCACCCACCAGCATCCAGGGGCACCCTCCACCAGGCCCCCACTCATGTCACCCATCACCCCCACCCCCCAGCAGTGCAGGGCACCCTCCACCAGGCCCCCACTCATGTCTCCCACCACCCCCATCCCCCAGCAACCAGGGGCACCCTCCACCAGGCCCCCACGCATGTCCCCCAGCACCCCCACCCCCCAGCAGTGCAGGGGCACCCTCCACCAGGCCCCCACTCATGTCCCCCTGCACCCTCACCCCCCAGCAGCGCAGGGCACCCTCCACCAGGCCCCCACACATGTCTCCCACCACCCCCAGCCCCCAGCAGTGCAGGGGCAGCCTCCACCAGGCCCCCACTCATGTCCCCCTGCACCCCCACCCCCCAGCAGTGCAGGGCACCCTCCACCAGGCCCCCACACATGTCTCCCACCACCCCCACCCCCCAGCAGTGCAGGGGCACCCTCCACCAGGCCCCCACTCATGCCCCCCTGCACCCCCACCCCCCAGCAGTGCAGGGCACCCTCCACCAGGCCCCCACACATGTCTCCCACCACCCCCACCCCCCAGCAGTGCAGGGGCAGCCTCTACCAGGCCCTCACACATGTCCAACTCATGTCCCCCAGCACCCCCACCCCCCAGCATCCAGGGGCACCCTCCACCAGGTCCCCACTCATGTCACCCATCACCCTCACCCCCCAGCAGTACAGGGCACCCTCCACCAGGCCCCCACTCATGTCTCCCACAACCCCACCCCCCAGCATCCAGGGGCACCCTCCACCAGGCCCCCACACATGTCTCCCACCACCCCCAACCCCCAGCAGTGCAGGGGCAGCCTCCACCAGGCCCCCACTCATGTCTCCCACCAACCCCACCCCCCAGCAGTGCAGGGCACCCTCCACCAGGCCCCCACACATGTCCCCCTGCACCCTCACCCACCAGCAGTACAGGGCACCCTCCACCAGGCCCCCAGACAAGTCTCCCACCACCCCCACCCCCCAGCAGTGCAAGGGCACCCTCCACCAGGCCCCCACTCATGTCTCCCACCACCCCCACCCCCCATCAGTGCAGGGGCAGCCTCCACCAGGCCCCCACTCATGTCCCCCAGCACCCCCACCCACCAGCAGTGCAGGGGCAGCCTCCACCAGGCCCCCACTCATGTCCAACTCATGTCCCCCATCACCTCCACCCCCCAGCATCCAGGGGCACCCTCCACCAGGTCCCCACTCATGTCTCCCATCACCCCCACCCCCCTGCAATCAGGGGCACCCTCCACCAGGCCCCCACTCATGTCTCCCACCACCCCCACCCCCCAGCCGTGCGATTTGCCTGGGTATGTGTATTCCTGGGGTGCGCGGGTAGTCTCCCATGCAATACCATCAGGGTACGTGTATTATGGGTCCGTGTGAACTTCCACACGCGATACCAGCAGGCTACGTGTATTACGGGGTTCGCGGGAAGTTCCACGCGCGATTGCCCTGGGTACGTGTATTTCGGGGTGCGTGTGAAGTTTCACACGCGATTTTGCAGGGTACGTGTATTTCAGAGTGCGCGTGAACTTCCACACGCGACTGGGCCTGTGAGAGTGGGGTACGTGTATCCCAGGGGTGGCCGGGAATATTTACTCGCGACTGGGCCTGGGAGAGCGTGTTACGTGTATTCCTGGGGTGGACGGGATGATTCACACGTTCGCCTACAACGCGCCGAAAAATAAATGGTCCAATCCTGAAACACGTACGCCAGCATGAAGCAGGCATACGTCGACCCGCGCAGCATAAAAGTGCGCGCAAGCAACAAACAAGCTCAGACGCCAGGATGAATATACCGTTCCTAGCAGCAGTGGCCGTGGGTTACCAAAGGAGGAGGAGGAGGATAGTGAGGGCCCGAATTTTCACTCCCAGTACCAGCCTTTTTGGGATGCCTGATGACCAGGTGTATGGGAGGTACAGGTTTCCACCACACATAATACTGGACCTGGTCAGTGAGTGGGAGGATGACCTCACATCACCCACCCTGTGCTCCCAAGCACTCAGCCCCTTGGAAAAGGTCCTCAATGTACTGCACTTCTTGGCCACAGGATCATTTCAGCGGACAAGTGCCATAGTGGGTGGGGTGTCAGAGGCCACGCAGTCACGCTGCCTATACCAGGTCTTGAACATCATCACTGCACGCCCATCAGTCCGCAGGCACATATACCTGCCCAGGACACCTGCAGAAAGGCAGGCTGCCGCCCTTGATTTCTACGGTGTGACACAATTCCCCAAAGTGCTAGGTGTCGTTGACTGCACCCATGTGGCACTACGTCCCCCCAGGGTATCTGAGCACATCTATAGGAACCGCAAGCACTGGCATTCCATAAAAGTGCAGGTAGTATGTAATGCCAAGGGAATCATCACCTCAGTATATGCCAACTATCCAGGGTCCACCCACGACAGCTTCCTTTACCGAATGTCTACCCTAAGCCGGGACCTAGAAGCTGGGCGGCATGGCGATTCATGGCTGCTTGGTGAGTATGAATGTCACTGCACATGCATGCATGTCAGATGCAGAGTTATGTCACTACCCCACTAATGATACCCATCACCTCCTCACCAGGGGTCTGTGCCTACCCTCTGAGCACCGGCATGATGACACCAATTCGGAACCCCATCACGCCTCCCGAGGTAAGATACAACACAGCCCATATTGCAACCCGGGGCATAGTGGAGCGCACATTCGGAGTGCTCAAGTCACGCTTTCGCTCCCTTGACCGTTCTGGCGGGCAGCTGTTATATGCGCCCCCAGTAGTGTGCAGGATCATAGTGGCAGCATGTGTCCTGCACAATGTTGCAACACGCCGGGGCCTGGCTGTGGACATGGTGGTGCCCCCACATCTCCAACCACATGCACGCCCGCTGCGCATGGGAGGGGAAAGGGCACGGGGTGAGGCAGCCCGTACGCAGCTGGTGGCTAATTACTTCACATTGAAATCACACCCCTGTGGAGAGCACACAGCCCTGGCACATACCATCTGATAAGCAATGATGACTCGACCTGACAATTATGACGAACAAAGGGACAGTCAACTGTCAGAACCATAGCAGCCTGAGATTGTTCATGTGGAAGTGTCATAATGTGTGCATCCCTACCTACACAAACACCACCAATGCAGTGTCATCAAAAGACACACTTCCATGCTGCAGAAATGAATACCCACTTGCAAAATACTACATGAGAACAGTGCCATGTCACCCAACCCCTCCCTGGCACGGCCAAACAACACACCATGGCATGTCATGCAATGTGAGAGCAAACAAATTAATCCCCACAACATGCCCCAAGTGTCACCAACTACAGTGTCCCTAATGGAAACATGACCACACATGAAATGCTCAAAGTAATGCAGGACCTACAACACACATTACCAAATACTTACCAAGAATACCAATCACCTACACAACCTCCAACCTACCTTAAACATGACATTACAGACTTAAAAAATTGGTAGCCTCACTACCTGATGATGCCAGCACTTCGAACACTTCCAAGTATACAGTGTTAGCACCACGCAAGAGTGTAGGTGCACTGCTTACAACATGGACTCCAGTTCCAAGGTGGACCGCCTTGTGAAGACATGAGAAATGGACCTGCAAATTAGGAGGATGAGATGGATGCAGAGGCACATATCAATACACCATGCAGTGTACAATACAACAACAATATGCATTATGAATGTATACACAGTATTGACTACAGACTGCCCACACATTGAATGGGAGTCCAACGTCACCATGTACGTCAATGTCACTTGGGCACACCCTTTGCAAGCCCATGGAAACGGGAAGCAGGAGGGGTGTGTGTCACACAAACCCAAGCATCTGAACCAAATTCATGACAAGCCTGTATGTGCCCAGCCACAATACAGCGTATGCCCACGAGAGCCACACAAGGCAACACAATGTCCAAAAAACAAAAATTAAAAAAAAAAAAAAAAAATCAAAAATGGCCATTAATGGGCCCAGGGGGGTAGGGGAGGCCACCCAGGAGGTCTGAGGACAGGGTGCACACCAAAACACACCTGTGTGGATCTTGCGAAAAAAAAAAAACACCTCCATGGGCTCATGGCCTACACGGCTACCCTATTGTGAGAGAATCACTGCTGTCGCTCTCCTCACCCTCTGCAGCTGCATCAGGAGGTGGTGGCACTATGGGAGGCAGCCCACGCAAAGCCCTAGTCTGTTCCTCCATGGCAGCAAGCATGCGGGTGTGGTAGGTCTTGTTCTGGAGGAGAATTGTGCGTAGGTCCCCATGCAACAACTCACGGGATGTCCGAACCTCCGCCCTAGTTGCCTACATCTCAGCTGAGAGTGTACATGTGAGACGCTCCAGCTGCTGTTCTGTCCTTCTGTTTGTTAAAGCCTCAAGTTCAACAGGAGTCGTCCTGAGGTGAAGGAGTTCCACCCTCAGGGCTTCCCTGTGGCCCTGGGACTCTATGGAAATGGCTTCCCGCAGAATCGCCAGTGCCGCCCGCCTGTCCCTGTCGGACGCCAACATGTCCTCCCTGTGTGACTGGCAGATGGAGTCTGTTGCCTGCTGTAGTCGCTCCATCAGCCTTTCGGGGGGGACAATGGAAGTGGCCACCCTATCCATGGCCTGAGCCATCATCTCTGATGATGCTGCCTGTTGGGTTGCCATACCGTATATGGATTGCTCCCATGCGGTATTGCCAGGTGGCGTACGGCCACCACATCGGCGGGCACCACACCTGTCTGGGGCAAGGCGAACTGCGCCTTGCTGTGCCCGCACTGCCTGAGGCTGCAGGACTGCATTCCCCCTCTGATCTGCTGGCCCAGGAACAGGATCAGATGTTGCGGAGTGTGACCCTGCATCTGTAACCACCAAAGGCGTACCTGCCAACATTGACATCCCCATTGAGGGTTCTAACCCTGGTGCAGGTGGGTCGGACAGAACAGAATCCCTCCCAGGAACACTCACCTGCGACGGCACATAGGTCTCATCATCCGAATCGACACCTGAATACAGCTCGGTGGAGGTGTAGCCAGAGACACCCCTTGAGAGCACGACCTGCAGCAGTTGTGGGTTCTCACCCAACACCACACCACGTCCCTCACTGGTGGTCAGTCGGGCCTCAGACCCCTCCTGGGTCTGCACCATCTCCACAACCCCAGCAGTATCAAGTGCGTCATCCCCTGCAAAGACATAAAAGAAAACAAATGGAAACAGGCATTAGCACTATGGCACACAATTAGGGCTGAGAGGCTACAGAAACAGTACTTGATTGACACATGTCCCACATGACTAAAACCCTCCCATGCATGCACCGTCACTGCGTGTGAAGGGTAGGCAGATGGCACACATTGATGACACCAAGATGGAAGATGAACACATTTGCTGCATGCTGCCTAGCAGTGGCATCACACATTGGCCAGTGATTGGCAGGTCAAATACACATGCCATCACACAGATGGCATGTACCCTAGCCATAAAGTGAAGAGGGAGAGTAGGGCACCAATTGTTCATTCAGTCCAGTTTGCTCATGAAATTGATTTTTTCATTGAAATGGTTCAAATGTTTAACCTGGAGCTGCCAGTCCAAAATGGTCCTATAGCACAGGGACATGTCTAAACAAATCATGTCCAGGAAACAAAGCCAGTCCACTGTACCATAGCCATGTCAGACATGTGACAATAGGACTGAGAAATGCCGAGTAAAAGTGGTGGTATGCAAACAATCTGCCTGAATAAACAGAGGAAAATAAGCAACAATGCTGTGGCAAGATGATACTTCAAGGGCAACTGGCGTGGTGTTGGGCTGGATGTCTAATGTTGGCAGAAGGGATACTGCTATACCCAAATGCTGGGGCGCAGAATGTATTGGATGAGGCACATGGCTGACCCAAACCACTCAGGCACACACACCTTTACCTGGCACCCAAACAGAAGCCCTCCCACACACACCATGCACATGGATGACACACACATGCATGTGCACTCACCGGACAATGCCTCGTAATCTGCCAGTTCTCCCATGCCTTGGATCTGTTCCTCCGTGACGTAGGCCCCAGCAACCTGCTCATGTGGAGTGAGTTCTATGTCCTCTGCTGGAGACCCACCTCCAGTCACTAGAGTAGCGGCATGACTTGAGGCCAGTTTATTATTTGCCCTGCGCTTCAGGTAATTCCAGCGCTTGTAGCATTCAGTAGCTGTGCGCCTCACGATTCCAAGGGCACTTATGATGTCCGCGATGGTCTGCCAGTGTGCCTGACATTGTGCAGGTGTGGTCTTGGATACTGCAACAATCACCATTTTGCGGTCATGTGCGGACACATACTCTACATGTGCATTCAGTTCGGCCTCATTGAAGCTGGGCTTCCTTGACGGGCCGGACTGTGTAGCCGTGTCTGGGGCATCAGCCTCTACTGGACAAGCACTCTTCCTCTTCCGCTTGGAAGGTGGTGGGGATCCTGAGTGTCCTACGCCGCTCTGGACACTAGGGGCAGGAGCCCCGGTGGACTCTGTACTAGGAGTGTGGGATTGCACACTGAGCATGGAAGTTGGTGCAGGCATTAGCTCAAGTGTGATGGTGTCAGGGGGAATGTCAGCATGATGGACTTGGACCGACACTGTCCTGGCTGGGTGTGTGAGAGGTGGGGTGGATGGAGCCGCAGCTGCCCCTGCAGCCTCCCCAGCCTGCCTACGCGGGGCAGCAGATGACCTAGCTGCCCCTGATCCATGTGGCCTGATGACACCAACGTGCACCGGCGCACATGCCCTAGACCTGCTGACCTGGAAGTCAGCCATGGAGTCACCCTGTGCCAGGTATGGTTCCACAGTGGGCTGGTCCAACAAGGGCTGAGCATGGATGGTGTCAGCCACGTTACCCTCAACCAGGGGGGGGGCATGGGTGTCTCTGACTGCTTCTCCACACATGGGGGGCTAGGGGGACCCTGCAAGTCACGGCCACGTCCCCTACCGGATCCACCACGGCCACCACTTGGGGCTCGGCCACCTTTGCCACCCTTACGGCTTGTTCGCCTCCCAGCCATGGCACTGATGTTATTGTGCGTATGGTAGTCGATGTGAACTATTGTCCTGGGCAATTGGGGGTCAAAGGGGTTGGGTACCAGATGGTAATCGTACCCTAGTGCTCTAGCAAGGCTGTATGTCACCACTGGGGAAAGATGAAGGGTCACGCAACGCACAGGCACCCCAAAAAAGGGAAGTAAGGTGGACGCAACCCCTCCTAGACCACGTGTGTGGAAAAATAAACCTGCACTACGCTGTGGAACCCAGAAACACAAGAATGAACGTATGCATGTCACACGCAGCCTAGAATGACCTCTGAAGGGGTACGCGACACACGGGGCAAGCACAGATGTTAAATACGTGCGCGACTCACCGTCTGCCAGGAACAAAAGCATGAAAAATATGCGCGTGTACACGTTAGCAACACCCCCACCAAAAGAAGAATTGTACGCTGTCTGAGGAGACAGGACAACAGTAGAAGGGAACGCTGTTTGAGGAAACAGGCCCAGGAAAAAGAGGAAAAGAGAAAAAGCTGTCAGAGGTAACAGGGAGTACGAACTTGAAACGCCGTGAAGTAAATTGCGTGTGAACTGACAAGAAGTACAGATTTCACCCACTCGCTCTCCACGAAAAGCACGTACTAGGAAATGGCGTTCTACACGTACCTTTTATACACACGTCACAGATGCGCATACGCGATGAGGCCATTTCCACCAATTACACGCTTTGACACTCGGTCGTGTATCTTTTTTTTTACACGCGCCATTCTCTACGGCCATGCGCGTGATGTCATAGCTGCGCATGGGGGCCTTTGGGCCAATGAAATCGCATATGCGTGCAGATGCGCTTACGCGCTAAGGGCCTTTCCTCGAATTACACGCAGACGTGCAGGATTTTCACATGCCAAATCACTGCGTATCAAGCTGGCCACGCGTAAGCACACGGAAGACCACGCTCCTGCCCAGAAAGCCGATTTACTGCCCCCACAGCCCCGAGCACGCTCCCACCTGCCATCTGCTGCTGCCTGACTGCCTGCTGCCCACGTGCCCTGCCATTTGCTGCCTGCACATCAGCCAGGGGTGCTGTTGCTGTGACCACCCCTGCTGGAACCGAAGACTCCCGACTGAGATTCCATCGCTCCACAGCCCAGCCCCAGGACCCAGTTGCCCACCCACTCCTGCCTCTAGGGTTGTCATGTCGGGCACTGCAACATCTGGCACCACTGACAACCCCCGGCCAGAAAGGCAGAGGGGCACCAGCTTCAGTGCCAGGGAAGTTGGTGTCCTAGTGGAGCAAGTCCTGGGGCAGTATGATGCCCTCTTTGGAAGTATGCGCGCCGACAAGGAAGGACGGATTCGGATCTGGATGGACATCGTGACTGCCATCAACGCGGAGGGGGTGGCAGTCCGCGACTTCCAACATGTCAAGAAGCGCTGGGAGGACTTCAGGTCCAGGACCCTGAACAAGGCCCGGCGCCTCTTGAAGGCAGCAGATGCTAAGGGGCGCCAGGGCCACTTGTCGGAAGATCAGATGAGGGTCCTGGAACACATAACCCCAGCGCTCCACGTCCAGGTCCTTGAGAGGCAGACCCGTCTGGAGTTGAGCGGTAAGTGTACATGCTTCATGATTGTAAGCTGTGCGTGTGGTGATGTGCCAGTAGTGTGCCGGTTGCACATCTGTTTGTATGGGGCCGAATATGGGTGGGGGTGTATAGGGCCGTGAGGCTAACACATGCGAGGGCTGTCATGTGTGAGACATGGATGGTGCTCGTGTGTGTAGGCTTGCATGCCAAATGCAGTTGTGTGGGCACACATGTTTGGATGAAAGTGTATGTAAGTAGGCATGTTCGTGATGTCACGCATGTATGTTGTTTTCAGCTGCATGTATCAGCACTGTGTACATGTGCATGTGTGTGTATTTGACAAGGGTGCAACAGTGATGCAACATGGATGCATGTGACAGCGGGATGTGAAAGCCTGATTGGCAGATGTGACATGGATGCCCATCTGAACACTGCGACAGTTGGCTGAGGTGTACACATGCATGCAAGTGTGGTGGTGTGCGTGCATGTGTAGTGCACTCCCTGTGTTGCATGTGATGTCTGGCTCACCCTTGCCTGCTCATGCTGTTGTATGTGTATGGATGGTGCTGGCAGTTGTGATGTGGCTGTGGTATGGCTCATGTGTGCAAGTTGAAATGACATGTGTGTTGCCAATTGTGATGCCATGTCTGAGGTTTGCCAATGCCACTCATGTGCAACTGTCATGTGTGTATGTGTCCATTGTGCAGTGCCCTGATGCCTGTGTTTTATTTCTCCCTGTCTGCAGCATCAACTGATGAAGAGGGCGGAGAAGGTGCTGTGGAGCACAGCGGCGGGGATCGCACCGCCAGCCGGAGACGCAAGGCCCGGCTCCCCTCCCAGGTTGTGATCTCGTCGGGGAGTGAGGAGTCCGGTGCCACGTCCCAGGCCGCAGCTGCCGGGGGGAGGTCCAAGAGGCGGAGGTCGGAGTTGGACTCCTGGGCAGCAGAAGGGGCAGCTGGGACCCCACAGGGCCCAACGGGGGAAGATGGCACGGAGTCATCCAGGTTGGTGGGGGGTTTGGTGGAAGAGGAGGCTGTGCAAACAACAGAGACGGGGTCTGGAGGTGAGGATTCCACTGGTGCTAGTGGTGCAGTGCAGGACCAGGGACAGGAGGCAGCACAGGTCGCCGCGGAGGTGCCTGTGTGCAATCCTGTCCCTGATCCGGTCACTGCATGAAATTGCACCAGCAGGGATGCCTACGTCCAGACCCGTTTTCAGGCAGGGGATGAGCTCACAACAACTGGCCTTCCTCTGCCTGTGGACGTGGCTATCCGGGTCCAGGTTGAGCCTGTCCTGACTGGTGTGGTGTTGCATCAACGGGCCATGCGAGGTGACCTGCAGTCTTTTCATGAGGAGACTGCACGTCATCTCGAATGGCTCATTGACCGCGTCGGCCTACTGGGACAGGTCACCCAGGCCGGATTCCTCCGTTTGATGGGGCTTGCTACGACCCCCTCCTCAACTGAACCCCCTATGCGCCAGTCATCCTCCGTGCCATCTTCCCACCCATTAGTCAACTGGGTGCCCTGTGGAGCTGCCTCTGACGGTGCGGCCAGGCTGGTGGAGGAGGCATCCCTGCCACAGTCGGGAGTCGGACGTCCAGCAGGGGTGGCCACATCAACGACTGCACCCCAGCCAGCAGAGGATGTGCAGGCAGCAGGAGGCAGTGCACGGGCAGAGGCACAGCAGCAGCAGCAATGTGGTGGGAGCCATGATGGCTCGGGGCCTTCGACATCGGAGGGGCAGGCATCGGCCGGAGGGCAAGAGGACCCAGGATGGGAAGTGTCTTCCGTGTGGCAGCGGTTGGGCCACGCCATAGATGCAGAGCGGCAGCGGGCGGAAGAAGCACGGCTCACGATGGTCAGGGCGGAGAACTCCATGCGGAGGGCCCTGAGGCGGGCCGAGTGCCTCGAGGCAATCCGCAGGGAGTTTGGGGTGAACATGTGGACGGCCCTGCGGACCCTCGGGGCCATGGAGGAGGACCGCCTCCGGGACATTGAGCAGGAGTTTGATGATGCCCTGGCCCGGAACATCCCGAAGTGAGCCGTCGGACTAGCCCGCTGCCCTTGTAAATAGTTCTGTAGTTAGTGTTAGGCTTCCTTTGGTTTAGCATTTTTTTTGGACCTTTTGGTCAATGGGCCAGATTTTTGTATATATTTTTTTTTTTAGGTAGTGTTATTAGATAGGTTTCATTTCTTCGGTAGGGATCATGGACCCTGGATTGTTTATCTGTATATAGTTGACTTTTGGATTTTCATTTTTTTTTTATGATTTACCCATGGAGCAATGGTTTTCGATTTTAATTTTCCATTGGATTTACTTTTGTGCACTGTGACTTTGGACACCTTTCCTTTGGATTATGATTTGTGGTTTTGCATTATTTCACGGATCTGCTGGTTTATTTTTTTTAAATTTCCATTATTGTTTGTTTATTTTTGATTCAATTTATGTTGCTTTTAATACATATTTTTTCTTCAAACTTCAATGTGTAGTATAATCTCATTGGTTTCATGCATATCATGATATGGGTTTTGACATTCACTGACACCCATTGGGTGTATGTGAGGGACATGTGTTCTTTTCAAAACTTGCAATTGGAGTTCTATCATGTTTTTGCCATTTCTAAGTGGGTGGATGCAATACTCAGGTGGGTGTTTGGCATTTGAGGGCTGACCATAAGGGCCAGGGATCTAGATTGTGATGACATGTTGGCTGGGGGACATGGGTGGGGGCCTGGTGGAGGGTGCCACTGCACTGGTGGGGGGTGGGGGTGATGGGAGACATGAGTGGGGGCCTATTGGAGGGTCCCCCTGCACTGCTGGGGGTGAGGGTGATGGGAGACATGAGTGGGGGCCTGATGGAGGCTGCCCCTGCACTGCTGGGGGGTGGGGGTGGTGGGAGACATGAGTGGGGGCCTGGTGGAGGCTGCCCCTGCAGTGCTGGGGGTGGGGTAGTGGGAGACATGAGTGGGGGCCTGGTGGAGGCTGCCCCTACACTGCTGGGGGGTGGGGGCGGTGGGAGACATGAGTGGGGGCCTGGTGGAGGCTGCCCCTGGATGCTGGTGGGTGGGAGTGCTGGGAGACATGAGTGGGGGCCTGGTGGAGGGTGCCCCTGGATGCTGGGTGGTGGGGGTGCAGGGAGACATGAGTTGGACATGAGTGGGGGCCTGGTGGAGGATGCCCTGCACTGCTGGGGGGTGGGGATGGTGGGAGACATGAGTGGGGGCCTGGTGGAGTGTGCCCCTGCACTGCTGGGGGTGGGGGTGATGGGAGACATGAGTGGGGGCCTGGTGGAGGGTGCCCCTGGATGCTGGGGGGTGGGGGTGCTGGGGGACATGAGTGGGGGCCTGGTGGAGGCTGCCCCTGCACTGCTTGGGGGTGGGGTGGTGAGAGACATTAGTGGGGGCCTGGTGGAGGCTGACCCTGGATGCAGGTGGGTGGGGGTGCTGGGGGACATGAGTGGGGGCCTGGTGGAGGGTGCCCTGCACTACTGGGGGGTGGGGGTGGTGGGAGACATGAGTGGGGGCCTGGTGGAGGGTGCCCTGCACTGCTGGGGGGTGGGGGTGGTGGGAGGCATGAGTGGGGGTCTGGTGGAGGCTGCCCCTGCACTGCTGGGGGATGGGGGTGCTGGGGAACATGAGTGGGGGCCTGGTGGAGGGTGCCCCTGGATGCTGGGGGGTGGGGGTGCAGGGCGACATGAGTTGGACATGAGTGGGGGCCTGGTGGAGGGTGCACTGCACTGCTGGGGGGTGGGGGTGATGGGAGACATGAGTGGGGGCCTGGTGGAGGCTGTCCCTGCACTGCTGGGGGGTGGGGTGGTGGGAGACATGAGTGGGGGCCTGGTGGAGGCTGCCCCTGCACTGCTGGGGGGTGGGGTGGTGGGAGACATGAGTGGGGGCCTGGTGGAGGGTGCCCCTGGATGCTGGGGGGTGGGGGTGCAGGGAAACATGAGTTGGACATGAGTGGGGGCCTGGTGGAGGGTGCCCTGCACTGCTGGGGGGTGGGGTGGTGGGAGACATGAGTGGGGGCCTGGTGGAGGCTGCCCCTGCACTGCTGGGGGGTGGGGTGGTGGGAGACATGATTGGGGGCCTGGTGGAGGCTGCCCCTGCACTGCTGAGGGGTGGGGGTGGTGGGAGACATGAGTGGGGGCCTGGTGGAGGGTGCCCCTGCACTGCTGGGGGGTGGGGTGATGGGAGACATGAGTGGGGGCCTGGTGGAGGCTGCCCCTGCACTGCTGGGGGGTGGGGGTGGTGGGAGACATGAGTGGGGGCCTGGTGGAGGGAGCCCCTGGATGCTGGGGGGTGGGGGTGCAGGGAAACATGAGTTGGACATGAGTGGGAACCTGGTGGAGGGTGCCCCTGCACTGCTGGGGGGTGGGGGTGATGGGAGACATGAGTGGGGGCCTGGTGGAGGCTGCCCCTTCACTGCTGGGGGGTGGGGGCGGTGGGAGACATGAGTGGGGGCCTGGTGGAGGCTGCCCCTGCACTGCTGGGGGGTGGGGGTGATGGGAGACATGAGTGGGGGCCTGGTGGAGGGTGCCCCTGGATGCTGGGGGGTGGGGGTGCAGGGAGACATGAGGTGGACATGAGTGGGGGCCTGGTGGAGGGTGCCCTGCACTGCTGGAGGGTGGGGGTGGTGGGAGACAATGAGTGGGGGCCTGGTGGAGGCTGCCCCTGAATGCTGGTGGGTGGGGGTGCTGGGGGACATGAGTGGGGGCCTGGTGGAGGGTGCCCTGCACTGCTGGGGGGTGGGGGTGATGGGAGACATGAGTGGGGGCCTGGTGAAGGGTGCCCCTGGATGCTGGGGGGTGGGGGTGGTGGGAGACATGAGTGGGGGCCTGGTGGAGGGTGCCCCTGGATGCTGGGGGGTGGGGGTGCAGGGAGACATGAGTTGGACATGAGCAGGGGCCTGGTGGAGGGTGCCCTGCACTTCTGGGGGGTGGGGGTGATTGGAGACATGAGTGGGGGCCTGGTGGAGGGTGCCCCTGGATGCTGGGGTGTGGGGGTGCAGGGAGACATGAGTTGGACATGAGTGGGGGCCTGGTGGAGGGTGCCCTGCACTGCTGGGGGGTGGGCGTGATGGGAGACATGAGTGGGGGCCTGGTGGAGGGTGCCCCTGGATGCTGGGGGTGGGGGTGCAGGGAGACATGAGTTGGACATGAGTGGGGGCCTGGTGGAGGGTGCCCCTGGATGCTGGGGGGTGGGGGTGCAGGGAGACATGAGTTGGACATGAGTGGGGGCCTGGTGGAGGGTGCCCTGCACTACTGGGGGGTGGGGGTGGTGGGAGACATGAGTGGGGGCCTGGTGGAGGGTGCCCTGCACTGCTGGGGGGTGGGGGTGGTGGGAGGCATGAGTGGGGGTCTGGTGGAGGCTGCCCCTGCACTGCTGGGGGATGGGGGTGCTGGGGAACATGAGTGGGGGCCTGGTGGAGGGTGCCCCTGGATGCTGGGGGGTGGGGGTGCAGGGCGACATGAGTTGGACATGAGTGGGGGCCTGGTGGAGGGTGCACTGCACTGCTGGGGGGTGGGGGTGATGGGAGACATGAGTGGGGGCCTGGTGGAGGCTGTCCCTGCACTGCTGGGGGGTGGGGTGGTGGGAGACATGAGTGGGGGCCTGGTGGAGGCTGCCCCTGCACTGCTGGGGGGTGGGGTGGTGGGAGACATGAGTGGGGGCCTGGTGGAGGGTGCCCCTGGATGCTGGGGGGTGGGGGTGCAGGGAAACATGAGTTGGACATGAGTGGGGGCCTGGTGGAGGGTGCCCTGCACTGCTGGGGGGTGGGGTGGTGGGAGACATGAGTGGGGGCCTGGTGGAGGCTGCCCCTGCACTGCTGGGGGGTGGGGTGGTGGGAGACATGATTGGGGGCCTGGTGGAGGCTGCCCCTGCACTGCTGAGGGGTGGGGGTGGTGGGAGACATGAGTGGGGGCCTGGTGGAGGGTGCCCCTGCACTGCTGGGGGGTGGGGTGATGGGAGACATGAGTGGGGGCCTGGTGGAGGCTGCCCCTGCACTGCTGGGGGGTGGGGGTGGTGGGAGACATGAGTGGGGGCCTGGTGGAGGGAGCCCCTGGATGCTGGGGGGTGGGGGTGCAGGGAAACATGAGTTGGACATGAGTGGGAACCTGGTGGAGGGTGCCCCTGCACTGCTGGGGGGTGGGGGTGATGGGAGACATGAGTGGGGGCCTGGTGGAGGCTGCCCCTTCACTGCTGGGGGGTGGGGGCGGTGGGAGACATGAGTGGGGGCCTGGTGGAGGCTGCCCCTGCACTGCTGGGGGGTGGGGGTGATGGGAGACATGAGTGGGGGCCTGGTGGAGGGTGCCCCTGGATGCTGGGGGGTGGGGGTGCAGGGAGACATGAGGTGGACATGAGTGGGGGCCTGGTGGAGGGTGCCCTGCACTGCTGGAGGGTGGGGGTGGTGGGAGACAATGAGTGGGGGCCTGGTGGAGGCTGCCCCTGAATGCTGGTGGGTGGGGGTGCTGGGGGACATGAGTGGGGGCCTGGTGGAGGGTGCCCTGCACTGCTGGGGGGTGGGGGTGATGGGAGACATGAGTGGGGGCCTGGTGAAGGGTGCCCCTGGATGCTGGGGGGTGGGGGTGGTGGGAGACATGAGTGGGGGCCTGGTGGAGGGTGCCCCTGGATGCTGGGGGGTGGGAGTGCAGGGAGACATGAGTTGGACATGAGCAGGGGCCTGGTGGAGGGTGCCCTGCACTTCTGGGGGGTGGGGGTGATTGGAGACATGAGTGGGGGCCTGGTGGAGGGTGCCCCTGGATGCTGGGGTGTGGGGGTGCAGGGAGACATGAGTTGGACATGAGTGGGGGCCTGGTGGAGGGTGCCCTGCACTGCTGGGGGGTGGGCGTGATGGGAGACATGAGTGGGGGCCTGGTGGAGGGTGCCCCTGGATGCTGGGGGTGGGGGTGCAGGGAGACATGAGTTGGACATGAGTGGGGGCCTGGTGGAGGGTGCCCCTGGATGCTGGGGGGTGGGGGTGCAGGGAGACATGAGTTGGACATGAGTGGGGGCCTGGTGGAGGGTGCCCCTGCACTGCTGGGGGTTGGGGGTGATGGTAGACATGAGTTGGACATGAGTGGGGGCCTGGTGGAGGGTGCCCTGCACTGCTGGGGGGTGGGGGTGATGGGAGACATGAGTGGGGGCCTGGTGGAGGCTGCCCCTGCACTGCTGGGGGGTGGGGGTGGTGGGAGACATGAGTGGGGGCCTGCTGGAGGCTGCCCCTGGATGCTGGTGGGTGGGGGTGCTGGGGGACATGAGTGGGGGCCTGGTGGTGGGTGCCCTGCACTGCTGGGGAGTGGGGGTGTTGGGAGACATGAGTGGGGGCCTGGTGGAGGGTGCCCTGCACTGCTGGGGGGGTGTGGGTGGTGGGAGACATGGGTGGGGGCCAGGTGGAGGCTGCCCCTTCACTGCTGGGGGGGTGGTGGGAGACATGAGTGCGGGCCTGGTGGAGGGTGCCCCTGGATGCTGGGGGGTGGGGGTGCAGGGAGACATGAGTTGGACATGAGTGGGGGCCTTGTGGAGGGTGCCCTGCACTGCTGGGGGGTGGGGGTGGTGGGAGACATGAGTGGGGGCCTGGTGGAGGCTGCCCCTGCACTGCTGGGGGGTGGGGGTGGTGGGAGACATGAGTGGGGGCCTGGTGGAGGCTGCCCCTGCACTGCTGGGGATGGGGGTGGTGGGAGACATGAGTGGGGGCCTGGTGGAGGCTGCCCCTGCACTGCTGGGGGGTGGGGGTGGTGGGAGACATGAGTGTGGGCCTGGTGGAGGCTGCCCCTGGATGCTGGTGGGTGGGGGTGCTGGGGGACATGAGTGGGGGCCTGGTGGAGGGTGCCCTGCACTGCTGGGGTGTGGGGGTGATGGGAGACATGAGTGGGGGCCTGGTGGAGGGTGCCCCTGGATGCTGGGGCGTGGGGGTGGTGGGAGACATGAGTGGGGGCCTGCTGGAGGGTGCCCCTGGATGCTGTGGGGTGGGGGTGCAGGGAGACATGAGTTGGACATGAGTGGGGGCCTGGTGGAGGGTGCCCTGCACTGCTGAGGGGTGGGGGTGATGGGAGACATGAGTGGGGGCCTGGTGGAGGGTGCCCCTGGATGCTGGGGGGTGGGGGTGCAGGGAGATATGAGTTGGACATGAGTGTGGGCCTGGTGGAGGGTGCCCCTGGATGCTGGGGGGTGGGGGTGCAGGGAGACATGAGTTGGACATGAGTGGGGGCCTGGTGGAGGGTGCCCCTGCACTGCTGGGGGATGGGGGTGATGGGAGACATGAGTTGGACATGAGTGGGGGCCTGGTGGAGGGTGCCCTGTACTGCTGGGGGGTGGGGGTGGTGGGAGACATGAATGGGGGCCTGGTGGAGGCTGCCCCTGCACTGCTGGGGGGGGGTGGTGGGAGACATGAGTGGGGGCCTGGTTGAGGGTGCCCTGCACTGCTGGGGGATGGGGGTGGTGGGAGACATGGGTGGGGGCCTGGTGGAGGCTGCCCCTGCACTGCTGGGGGGGGTGGTGGGAGACATGAGTGGGGGCCTGGTGGAGGGTGCCCTGCACTGCTGGGTGATGGGGGTGGTGGGAGACATGGGTGGGGGCCTGGTGGAGGCTGCCCCTGCACTGCTGGGGGGGTGGTGCCAACATGAGTGGGGGCCTGGTGGAGGGTGCCCCTGGATGCTGGGGGGTGGGGGTGCAGGGAGACATGACTTGGACATGAGTGTAGGCCTGGTGGAGGGTGCCCTGCACTGCTGGGGGGTGGGGGTGGTGGGAGACATGAGTGGGGCCTGGTGGAGGCTGCCCCTGCACTGCTGGGGGGTGGGGGGGTGGGAGACATTAGTGGGGGCCTGGTGGAGGCTGCCCCTGCACTGCTGAGGGGTGGGGGTGGTGGGAGACATGAGTGGGGGCCTGGTGGAGGCTGCCCCTGCACTGCTGGGGGCTGGGGGTGGTGGGAGACATGAGTGGGGGCCTGGTGGATGCCTCCCCTGCACTGCTGGGGGGTGGGGGTGATGGGAGACATGAGTGGGGGCCTGGTGAAGGGTGCCCCTGGATGCTGGGGGGTGGGGGTGCAGGGAGACATGAGTTGGACATGAGTGGGGGCCTGGTGGAGGGTGCCCCTGGATGCTAGGGGGTGGGGGTGCAGGGAGACATGAGTTGGACATGAGTGGGGGCCTGGTGGAGGGTGCCCCTGCACTGCTGGGTAATGGGGGTGATGGGAGACATGAGTTGGACATGAGTGGGGGCCTGGTGGAGGGTGCCCTGCACTGCTGGGGGATGGGGGTGGTGGGAGACATGGGTGGGGGCCTGGAGGAGGCTGCCCCTGCACTGCTGGGGGGGTGGTGGGAGACATGAGTGGGGGCCTGGTGGAGGGTGCCCTGCACTGCTGGGGGAATGGGGGTGGTGGGAGACATGGGTGGGGGCCTGGTGGAGGCTGCCCCTGCACTGCTGGGGGGGTGGTGGGAACATGAGTGGGGGCCTGGTGGAGGGTGCCCCTGGATGCTGGGGGGTGGGGGTGCAGGGAGACATGAGTTGGACATGAGTGGGGGCCTGGTGGAGGGTGCCCTGCACTGCTGGGGGGTGGGGGTGGTGGGAGACATGAGTGGGGGCCTGGTGGAGGCTGCCCCTGCACTGCTGGGGGGTGGGGGGGTGGGAGACATGAGTGGGGGCCTGGTGGAGGCTGCACCTGCACTGCTGGGGGGTGGGGGTGGTGGGAGATATGAGTGGGGGCCTGGTGGAGGCTGCCCCTGCACTGCTGGGGGGTGGGGGTGGTGGGAGACATGAGTGGGGCCTGGTGGATGCTGCCCCTGCACTGCTGGGGGGTGGGGGTGATGGGAGACATGAGTGGGGGCCTGGTGGAGGGTGCCCCTGGATGCTGGGGGGTGGGGGTGCAGGGAGACATGAGTTGGACATGAGTGGCGGCCTGTTGGAGGGTGCCCTGCACTGCTGGGGGGTGGGGGTGCAGGGAGACATGAGTTGGACATGAGTGGGGGCCTGGTGGAGGGTGCCCTGCACTGCTGGGGGCTGGGGGTGATTGGAGACATGAGTGGGGGCCTGGTGGAGGTTGCCCCTGGATGCTGGGGGGTGGGGGTGCAGGGAGACATGAGATGGACATGAGTGGGGGCCTGGTGGAGGGTGCCCTGCACTGCTGGGGGTGGGGGTGGTGGGAGACATGAGTGGGGGCCTGGTGGATGTTGCCCCTGCACTGCTGGGGGGTGGGGGTGATGGGAGACATGAGTGGGGGCCTGGTGGAGGGTGCCCCTGGATGCTGGGGGGTGGGGGTGCAGGGAGACATGAGTTGGACATGAGTGGGGGCCTGTTGGAGGGTGCTCTGCACTGCTGGGGGGTGGGGGTGCAGGGAGACATGAGTTGGACATGAGTGGGGGCCTGGTGGAGGGTGCCCTGCACTGCTGGGGGTGGGGGTGATTGGAGACATGAGTGGGGGCCTGGTGGAGGCTGCCCCTGCACTGCTGGGGGGTGGGGGGGTGGGAGACATGAGTGGGGGCCTTGTGGAGGGTGTCCTTGCACTGCTGGGGGATGGGGGTGATGGGAGACATGAGTTGGACATGAGTGGGGGCCTGGTGGAGGGTGCCCTGTACTGCCGGGGGGTGGGGGTGGTGGGAGACATGAATGGGGGCCTGGTGGAGGCTGCCCCTGCACTGCTGGGGGGGTGGTGGGAGACATGAGTGGGGGCCTGGTTGAGGGTGCCCTGCACTGCTGGGGGATGGGGGTGGTGGGAGACATGGGTGGGGGCCTGGTGGAGGCTGCCCCTGCACTGCTGGGGGTGGGGGTGGTGGGAGACATGAGTGGGGGCCTGGTGGATGTTGCCCCTGCACTGCTGGGGGGTGGGGGTGATGGGAGACATGAGTGGGGGCCTGGTGGAGGGTGCCCCTGGATGCTGGGGGGTGGGGGTGCAGGGAGACATGAGTTGGACATGAGTGGGGGCCTGTTGGAGGGTGCTCTGCACTGCTGGGGGGTGGGGGTGCAGGGAGACATGAGTTGGACATGAGTGGGGGCCTGGTGGAGGGTGCCCTGCACTGCTGGGGGTGGGGGTGATTGGAGACATGAGTGGGGGCCTGGTGGAGGCTGCCCCTGCACTGCTGGGGGGTGGGGGGGTGGGAGACATGAGTGGGGGCCTTGTGGAGGGTGTCCTTGCACTGCTGGGGGATGGGGGTGATGGGAGACATGAGTTGGACATGAGTGGGGGCCTGGTGGAGGGTGCCCTGTACTGCCGGGGGGTGGGGGTGGTGGGAGACATGAATGGGGGCCTGGTGGAGGCTGCCCCTGCACTGCTGGGGGGGTGGTGGGAGACATGAGTGGGGGCCTGGTTGAGGGTGCCCTGCACTGCTGGGGGATGGGGGTGGTGGGAGACATGGGTGGGGGCCTGGTGGAGGCTGCCCCTGCACTGCTGGGGGGGTGGTGGGAGACATGAGTGGGGGCCTGGTGGAGGGTGCCCTGCACTGCTGGGTGATGGGGGTGGTGGGAGAGATGGGTGGGGGCCTGGTGGAGGCTGCCCCTGCACTGCTGGGGGGGTGGTGCCAACATGAGTGGGGGCCTGGTGGAGGGTGCCCCTGGATGCTGGGGGGTGGGGGTGCAGGGAGACATGACTTGGACATGAGTATAGGCCTGGTGGAGGGTGCCCTGCACTGCCTGCTGGGGGGTGGGGGTGGTGGGAGACATGAGTGGGGGCCTGGTGGAGGCTGCCCCTGCACTGCTGGGGGTGGGGGGGTGGGAGACATTAGTGGGGGCCTGGAGGAGGCTGCCCCTGCACTGCTGAGGGGTGGGGGTGGTGGGAGACATGAGTGGGGGCCTGGTGGAGGCTGCCCCTGCACTGCTGGGGGCTGGGGGTGGTGGGAGACATGAGTGGGGGCCTGGTGGATGCTGCCCCTGCACTGCTGGGGGGTGGGGGTGATGGGAGACATGAGTGGGGGCCTGGTGAAGGGTGCCCCTGGATGCTGGGGGGTGGGGGTGCAGGGAGACATGAGTTGGAAATGAGTGGGGGCCTGATGGAGGGTGCCCCTGGATGCTGGGGGGTGGGGGTGCAGGGAGACATGAGTTGGACATGAGTGGGGGCCTGGTGGAGGGTGCCCTGCACTGCTGGGGGATGGGGGTGATGGGAGACATGAGTTGGACATGAGTGGGGGCCTGGTGAAGGGTGCCCTGCACTGCTGGGGGATGGGGGTGGTGGGAGACATGGGTGGGGGCCTGGAGGAGGCTGCCCCTGCACTGCTGGGGGGGGTGGTGGGAGACATGAGTGGGGGCCTGGTGGAGGGTGCCCTGCACTGCTGGGGGAATGGGGGTGGTGGGAGACATGGGTGGGGGCCTGGTGGAGGCTGCCCCTGCACTGCTGGGGGGGGTGGTGGGAACATGAGTGGGGGCCTGGTGGAGGGTGCCCCTGGATGCTGGGGGGTGGGGGTGCAGGGAGACATGAGTTGGACATGAGTGGGGGCCTGGTGGAGGGTGCCCTGCACTGCTGGGGGGTGGGGGTGGTGGGAGACATGAGTGGGGGCCTGGTGGAGGCTGCCCCTGCACTGCTGGGGGGTGGGGGGTGGGAGACATGAGTGGGGGCCTGGTGGAGGCTGCCCCTGCACTGCTGGGGGGTGGGGGTGGTGGGAGACATGAGTGAGGGCCTGGTGGAGGCTGCCCCTGCACTGCTGGGGGGTGGGGGTGGTGGGAGACATGAGTGGGGCCTGGTGGATGCTGCCCCTGCACTGCTGGGGGGTGGGGGTGATGGGAGACATGACTGGGGGCCTGGTGGAGGGTGCCCCTGGATGCTGGGGGGTGGGGGTGCAGGGAGACATGAGTTGGACATGAGTGGGGGCCTGTTGGAGGGTGCCCTGCACTGCTGGGGGGTGGGGGTGCAGGGAGACATGAGTTGGACATGAGTGGGGGCCTGGTGGAGGGTGCCCTGCACTGCTGGGGGCTGGGGGTGATGGGAGACATGAGTGGGGGCCTGGTGGAGTGTGCCCCTGGATGCTGGGGGGTGCGGGTGCAGGGAGACATGAGTTGGACATGAGTGGGGGCCTGGTGGAGGCTGCCCCTGCACTGCTGGGGGGTGGGGGTGGTGGGAGACATGAGTGGGGGCCTGGTGGATGCTGCCCCTGCACTGCTGGGGTCGGGGGTGATGGGAGACATGAGTGGGGGCCTGGTGGAGGGTGCCCCTGGATGCTGGGGGGTGGGGGTACAGGGAGACATGAGTTGGACATGAGTGGGGGCCTGTTGGAGGGTGCTCTGCACTGCTGGGGGGTGGGGGTGCAGGGAGACATGAGTTGGACATGAGAGGGGGCCTGGTGGAGGGTGCCCTGCACTGCTGGGGGTGGGGGTGATTGGAGACATGAGTGGGGACCTGGTGGAGGGTGCCCCTGGATCTTGGGGTAGTGGGGGTGCAGGGAGACATGAGATGGACATGAGTGGGGGCCTGGTGGAGGGTGCCCTGCACTGCTGGGGGTGGGGGTGATGGGAGACATGAGTGGGGGGCTGGTGGAGTGTGCCCCTGGATGCTGGGGGTGCGGGTGCAGGGAGACATGAGTTGGACATGAGTGGGGGCTTGGTGGAGGGTGCCCTGCACTGCTGGGGGTGGGAGTGGTGCGAGACATGAGTGGGGGCCTGGTGGAGGCTGCCCCTGGATGCTGGTGGGTGGGGGAGCTGGGAGTCATGAGTGGGGGCCTGGTGGAGGGTGCCCCTGGATGCTGGGTGGTGGGGGTGCAGGGAGACATGAGTTGGACATGAGTGGGGGCCTGGTGGAGGATGCCCTGCACTGCTGGGGGTTGGGGATGGTGGGGGACATGAGTGGGGGCCTGGTGGAGTGTGTCCCTGCACTGCTGGGGTTGGGGGTGATGGGAGACATGAGTGGGGGCCTGGTGGAGGGTGCACCTGGATGCTGGGGGGTGGGGGTGCTGGGGGACATGAGTGGGGGCCTGGTGGAGGCTGCCCCTGCACTGCTTAGGGGTGGGGGTGGTGGGAGACATGAGTGGGGGCCTGGTGGAGGCTGACCCTGGATGCTGGTGGGTGGGGGTGCTGGGGGACATGAGTGGGGCCCTGGTGGAGGGTGCCCTGCACTGCTGGGGGGTGGGGGTGGTGGGAGACATGAGTGGGGGCCTGGTGGAGGGTGCCCTGCACTGCTGGGGGGTGGGGGTGGTGGGAGACATGAGTCGGGGCATGGTGGAGGCTGCCTCTGCACTGCTGGGGGGTGGGAGTGCGGGGGACATGAGTGGGGGCCTGGTGGAGGGTGCCCCTGGATGCTGGGGGGTGGGGTGCAGGGAGACATGAGTTGGACATGAGTGGGGGCCTGGTGGAGGGTGCACTGCACTGCTGGGGGATGGTGGTGATGGGAGACATGAGTGGGGGCCAGGTGGAGGCTGTCCCTGCACTGCTGGGGGGTGGGGGTGGTGGGAGACATGGGTGGGGGCCTGGTGGAGGGTGCCCCTGGATGCTGGGGGGTGGGGGTGCAGGGAAACATGAGTTGGACATGAGTGGGGGCCTGGTGGAGGGTGCCCTGCACTGTTGGGGGTGGGGTGGTGGGAGACATGAGTGGGGGCCTGGTGGAGGCTGCCCCTGGATGCTGGTGGGTGGGGGTGCTGGGAGACATGAGTGGGGGCCTGGTGGAGGGTGCCCCTGGATGCTGGGTGGTGGGGGTGCAGGGAGACATGAGTTGGACATGAGTGGGGGCCTGGTGGAGGATGCCCTGCACTGCTGGGGGGTGTGGATGGTGGGAGACATGAGTGGGGGCCTGGTGGAGTGTGCCCCTGCACTGCTGGGGGGTGGGGGTGATGGGAGACATGAGTGGGGGCCTGGTGGAGGGTGCCCCTGGGTGCTGGGGGGTGGGGGTGCTGGGGGACATGAGTGGGGGCCTGGTGGAGGCTGCCCCTGCACTGCTGGGGGGTGGGGGTGGTGGGAGACATGAGTGGGGGCCTGGTGGAGGCTGACCCTGGATGCTGGTGGGTGGGGGTGCTGGGGGACATGAGTGGGGGCCTGGTGGAGGGTGCCCTGCACTGCTGGGGCGTGGGGGTGGTGGGAGACATGAGTGGGGGCCTGGTGGAGGGTGTCCTGCACTGCTGGGGGGTGGGGGTGGTGGGAGACATGAGTGGGGGCCTGGTGGAGGCTGCCCCTGCACTGCTGGGGGGTGGGGGTGCTGGGGGACATGAGTGGGGGCCTAGTGGAGGGTGCCCCTGGATGCTGGGGGGTCGGGGTGCAGGGAGACATGAGTTGGACATGAGTGGGGGCCTGGTGGAGGGTGCACTGCACTGCTGGGGGGTGGGGGTGATGGGAGACATGAGTGGGGGCCTGGTGGAGGCTGTCCCTGCACTGCTGGGGGTAGGGGGTGGTGGGAGACATGAGTGGGGGCCTGGTGGAGGGTGCCCCTGGATGCTGGGGGTTGGGGGTGCAGGGAAACATGAGTTGGACATGAGTGGGGGCCTGGTGGAGGGTGCCCTGCACTGCTGGGGGGTGGGGGTGGTGGGAGACATGAGTGGAGGCCTGGTGGAGGCTGTCCCTTCACTGCTGGGGGGTGGGGGTGGTGGGAGACATGAGTGGGGGCCTGGTGGAGGCTGCCCCTGCACTGCTGGTGGGTGTGGGTGCTGGGGGACATGAGTGGGGGCCTGGTGGAGGGTGCCCTGCACTGCTGGGGCGTGGGAATGGTGGGAGACATGAGTGGGGGCCTGGTGGAGGCTGCCCCTGCACTGCTGGGGGTGGGGGTGGTGGGAGACATGAGTGGGGGCCTGGTGGAGGCTGACCCTGGATGCTGGTGGGTGGGGGTGTGCTGGGGGACATGAGTGGGGGCCTGGTGGATGGTGCCCTGCACTGCTGGGGGGTGGGGTGGTGGGAGACATGAGTGGGGGCCTGGTGGAGGGTGCCCTGCACTGTTGGGGGGTGGGGGTGGTGGGAGACATGAGTGGGGGCCTGGTAGAGGCTGCCCCTGCACTGCTGGGGGGTGGGGGTGCTGGGGGACATGAGTGGGGGCCTGGTGGAGGGTGCCCCTGGATGCTGGGGGGTGGGTGTGCAAGGAGACATGAGTTGGACATGAGTGGGGGCCTTGTGGAGGGTGCACTGCACTGCTGGGGGGTGGGGGTGATGGGAGACATGAGTGGGGGCCTGGTGGAGGCTGTCCCTGCACTGCTGGGGGGTGGGGGTGGTGGGAGACATGAGTGGGGGCCTGGTGGAGGGTGCCCCTGGATGCTGGGGGATGGGGGTGCAGGGAAGCATGAGTTGGACATGAGTGGGGGCCTGGTGGAGGGTGCCCTGCACTGCTGGGGGGTGGGGGTGGTGGGAGACATGAGTGGGGGCCTGGTGGAGGCTGGCCCTGCACTGCTGGGGGGTGGGGGTGGTGGGAGACTTGAGTGGGGGCCTGGTGGAGGCTGCTCCTGGATGCTGGTGGGTGGGGGTGCTGGGGGACATGAGTGGGGGCCTGGTGTAGGGTGCCCTGCACTGCTGGGGGGTGGGGGTGGTGGGAGACATGAGTGGGGGCCTGGTGGAGGGTGCCCCTGGATGCTGGGTGGTGGGGGTGCAGGGAGACATGAATGGGGGCCTGGTGGAGGGTGCCCTGCACTGCTGGGGGGTGGGGGTGGTGGGAGACATGAGTGGGGGCCTGGTGGATGCTGCCCCTGCACTGCTGGGGTGTGGGGGTGATGGGAGACATGAGTGGGGGCCTGGTGGAGGGTGCCCCTGGATGCTGGGGGGTGGGGGTGCAGGGAAACATGAGTTGGACATCAGTGGGCGCCTGGTGGAGGGTGCCCCTGCACTGCTGGGGGGTGGGGGTGATGGGAGACATGAGTGGGGGCCTGGTGGAGGCTGCCCCTGCACTGCTGGCGGGTGGGGGTGGTGGGAGACATGAGTGTGGGCCTGGTGGAGGCTGCCCCTGCACTGCTGGGAGTTGGGGGTGATGGGAGACATGAGTGGGGGCCTGGTGGAGGGTGCCCCTGGATGCTGGGTGGTGGGGGTGCAGGGAGACATGAGTTGGACATGCGTGGGGGCCTGGTGGAGGGTGCCCTGCACTGCTGGGGGGTGGGGGTGGTGGGAGACATGAGTGGGGGCCTGGTGGAGGCTGCCCCTGGATGCTGGTGGGTGGGGGTGCTGGGGGACATGAGTGGGGGCCTGATGGAGGGTGCCCTGCACTGCTGGGGGGTGGGGGTGATGGGAGACATGAGTGGGGGCCTGGTGGAGGGTGCCCCTGGATGCTGGGGGGTGGGGGTGGTGGGAGACATGAGTGGGGGACTGGTGGAGGGTGCCCCTGGATGCTGGGGGATGGGGGTGCAGGGAGACATGAGTTGGACATGAGTGGGGGCCTGGTGGAGGGTGCCCTGCACTGCTGGGGGGTGGGGGTGATTGGAGACATGAGTGGGGGCCTGGTGGAGGGTGCCCCTGGATACTGGGGTGTGGGGGTGATGGGAGACATGAGTGGGGGCCTGGTGGAGGGTGCCCCTGGATGCTAGGGGGTGGGGGTGCAGGGAGACATGAGTTGGACATGAGTGGGGGCCTGGTGGAGGGTGCCCCTGCAGTGCTGGGGGGTGGGGGTGATGGGAGAGATGAGTTGGACATGATTGGGGGCCTGGTGGAGGGTGCCCTGCACTGCTGGGGGGTGGGGGTGCTGGGAGACATGAGTGGGGGCCTGGTGGAGGGTGCCCCTGGATTCTGGGTGGTGGGGGTGCAGGGAGACATGAGTTGGACATGAGTGGGGGCCTGGTGGAGGATGCCCTGCACTGCTGGGGGGTGTGGATGGTGGGAGACATGAGTGGGGGCCTGGTGGAGTGTGCCCCTGCACTGCTGGGGGGTGGGGGTGATGGGAGACATGAGTGGGGGCCTGGTGGAGGGTGCCCCTGGGTGCTGGGGGGTGGGGGTGCTGGGGGACATGAGTGGGGGCCTGGTGGAGGCTGCCCCTGCACTGCTGGGGGGTGGGGGTGATGGGAGACATGAGTGGGGGCCTGGTGGAGGCTGTCCCTGCACTGCTGGGGGGTGGGGGTGGTGGGAGACATGAGTGGGGGCCTGGTGGAGGGTGCCCCTGGATGCTGGGGGATGGGGGTGCAGGGAAGCATGAGTTGGACATGAGTGGGGGCCTGGTGGAGGGTGCCCTGCACTGCTGGGGGGTGGGGGTGGTGGGAGACATGAGTGGGGGCCTGGTGGAGGCTGGCCCTGCACTGCTGGGGGGTGGGGGTGGTGGGAGACTTGAGTGGGGGCCTGGTGGAGGCTGCTCCTGGATGCTGGTGGGTGGGGGTGCTGGGGGACATGAGTGGGGGCCTGGTGTAGGGTGCCCTGCACTGCTGGGGGGTGGGGGTGGTGGGAGACATGAGTGGGGGCCTGGTGGAGGGTGCCCCTGGATGCTGGGTGGTGGGGGTGCAGGGAGACATGAATGGGGGCCTGGTGGAGGGTGCCCTGCACTGCTGGGGGGTGGGGGTGGTGGGAGACATGAGTGGGGGCCTGGTGGATGCTGCCCCTGCACTGCTGGGGTGTGGGGGTGATGGGAGACATGAGTGGGGGCCTGGTGGAGGGTGCCCCTGGATGCTGGGGGGTGGGGGTGCAGGGAAACATGAGTTGGACATCAGTGGGCGCCTGGTGGAGGGTGCCCCTGCACTGCTGGGGGGTGGGGGTGATGGGAGACATGAGTGGGGGCCTGGTGGAGGCTGCCCCTGCACTGCTGGCGGGTGGGGGTGGTGGGAGACATGAGTGTGGGCCTGGTGGAGGCTGCCCCTGCACTGCTGGGGGTTGGGGGTGATGGGAGACATGAGTGGGGGCCTGGTGGAGGGTGCCCCTGGATGCTGGGTGGTGGGGGTGCAGGGAGACATGAGTTGGACATGCGTGGGGGCCTGGTGGAGGGTGCCCTGCACTGCTGGGGGGTGGGGGTGGTGGGAGACATGAGTGGGGGCCTGGTGGAGGCTGCCCCTGGATGCTGGTGGGTGGGGGTGCTGGGGGACATGAGTGGGGGCCTGATGGAGGGTGCCCTGCACTGCTGGGGGGTGGGGGTGATGGGAGACATGAGTGGGGGCCTGGTGGAGGGTGCCCCTGGATGCTGGGGGGTGGGGGTGGTGGGAGACATGAGTGGGGGACTGGTGGAGGGTGCCCCTGGATGCTGGGGGATGGGGGTGCAGGGAGACATGAGTTGGACATGAGTGGGGGCCTGGTGGAGGGTGCCCTGCACTGCTGGGGGGTGGGGGTGATTGGAGACATGAGTGGGGGCCTGGTGGAGGGTGCCCCTGGATACTGGGGTGTGGGGGTGATGGGAGACATGAGTGGGGGCCTGGTGGAGGGTGCCCCTGGATGCTAGGGGGTGGGGGTGCAGGGAGACATGAGTTGGACATGAGTGGGGGCCTGGTGGAGGGTGCCCCTGCAGTGCTGGGGGGTGGGGGTGATGGGAGAGATGAGTTGGACATGATTGGGGGCCTGGTGGAGGGTGCCCTGCACTGCTGGGGGGTGGGGGTGCTGGGAGACATGAGTGGGGGCCTGGTGGAGGGTGCCCCTGGATGCTGGGTGGTGGGGGTGCAGGGAGACATGAGTTGGACATGAGTGGGGGCCTGGTGGAGGATGCCCTGCACTGCTGGGGGGTGTGGATGGTGGGAGACATGAGTGGGGGCCTGGTGGAGTGTGCCCCTGCACTGCTGGGGGGTGGGGGTGATGGGAGACATGAGTGGGGGCCTGGTGGAGGGTGCCCCTGGGTGCTGGGGGGTGGGGGTGCTGGGGGACATGAGTGGGGGCCTGGTGGAGGCTGCCCCTGCACTGCTGGGGGGTGGGGGTGGTGGGAGACATGAGTGGGGGCCTGGTGGAGGCTGACCCTGGATTCTGGTGGGTGGGGGTGCTGGGGGACATGAGTGGGGGCCTGGTGGAGGGTGCCCTGCACTGCTGGGGCGTGGGGGTGGTGGGAGACATGAGTGGGGGCCTGGTGGAGGGTGCCCTGCACTGCTGGGGGGTGGGGGTGGTGGGAGACATGAGTGGGGGCCTGGTGGAGGCTGCCCCTGCACTGCTGGGGGGTGGGGGTGCTGGGGGACATGAGTGGGGGCCTAGTGGAGGGTGCCCCTGGATGCTGGGGGGTCGGGGTGCAGGGAGACATGAGTTGGACATGAGTGGGGGCCTGGTGGAGGGTGCACTGCACTGCTGGGGGGTGGGGGTGATGGGAGACATGAGTGGGGGCCTGGTGGAGGCTGTCCCTGCACTGCTGGGGGTAGGGGGTGGTGGGAGACATGAGTGGGGGCCTGGTGGAGGGTGCCCCTGGATGCTGGGGGTTGGGGGTGCAGGGAAACATGAGTTGGACATGAGTGGGGGCCTGGTGGAGGGTGCCCTGCACTGCTGGGGGGTGGGGGTGGTGGGAGACATGAGTGGAGGCCTGGTGGAGGCTGTCCCTTCACTGCTGGGGGGTGGGGGTGGTGGGAGACATGAGTGGGGGCCTGGTGGAGGCTGCCCCTGCACTGCTGGTGGGTGTGGGTGCTGGGGGACATGAGTGGGGGCCTGGTGGAGGGTGCCCTGCACTGCTGGGGCGTGGGAATGGTGGGAGACATGAGTGGGGGCCTGGTGGAGGCTGCCCCTGCACTGCTGGGGGTGGGGGTGGTGGGAGACATGAGTGGGGGCCTGGTGGAGGCTGACCCTGGATGCTGGTGGGTGGGGGTGTGCTGGGGGACATGAGTGGGGGCCTGGTGGATGGTGCCCTGCACTGCTGGGGGGTGGGGTGGTGGGAGACATGAGTGGGGGCCTGGTGGAGGGTGCCCTGCACTGTTGGGGGGTGGGGGTGGTGGGAGACATGAGTGGGGGCCTGGTAGAGGCTGCCCCTGCACTGCTGGGGGGTGGGGGTGCTGGGGGACATGAGTGGGGGCCTGGTGGAGGGTGCCCCTGGATGCTGGGGGGTGGGTGTGCAGGGAGACATGAGTTGGACATGAGTGGGGGCCTGGTCGAGGGTGCCCTGCACTGCTGGGGGGTGGGGGTGGTGGGAGACATGAGTGGGGGCCTGGTGGAGGCTGGCCCTGCACTGCTGGGGGGTGGGGGTGGTGGGAGACTTGAGTGGGGGCCTGGTGGAGGCTGCTCCTGGATGCTGGTGGGTGGGGGTGCTGGGGGACATGAGTGGGGGCCTGGTGTAGGGTGCCCTGCACTGCTGGGGGGTGTGGATGGTGGGAGACATGAGTGGGGGCCTGGTGGAGTGTGCCCCTGCACTGCTGGGGGGTGGGGGTGATGGGAGACATGAGTGGGGGCCTGGTGGAGGGTGCCCCTGGATGCTGGGGGATGGGGGTGCAGGGAGACATGAGTTGGACATGAGTGGGGGCCTGGTGGAGGGTGCCCTGCACTGCTGGGGGGTGGGGGTGATTGGAGACATGAGTGGGGGCCTGGTGGAGGGTGCCCCTGGATACTGGGGTGTGGGGGTGATGGGAGACATGAGTGGGGGCCTGGTGGAGGGTGCCCCTGGATGCTAGGGGGTGGGGGTGCAGGGAGACATGAGTTGGACATGAGTGGGGGCCTGGTGGAGGGTGCCCCTGCAGTGCTGGGGGGTGGGGGTGATGGGAGAGATGAGTTGGACATGATTGGGGGCCTGGTGGAGGGTGCCCTGCACTGCTGGGGGGTGGGGGTGCTGGGAGACATGAGTGGGGGCCTGGTGGAGGGTGCCCCTGGATGCTGGGTGGTGGGGGTGCAGGGAGACATGAGTTGGACATGAGTGGGGGCCTGGTGGAGGATGCCCTGCACTGCTGGGGGGTGTGGATGGTGGGAGACATGAGTGGGGGCCTGGTGGAGTGTGCCCCTGCACTGCTGGGGGGTGGGGGTGATGGGAGACATGAGTGGGGGCCTGGTGGAGGGTGCCCCTGGGTGCTGGGGGGTGGGGGTGCTGGGGGACATGAGTGGGGGCCTGGTGGAGGCTGCCCCTGCACTGCTGGGGGGTGGGGGTGGTGGGAGACATGATTGGGGGCCTGGTGGAGGCTGACCCCGGATGGTGGTGGGTGGGGGTGCTGGGGGACATGAGTGGGGGCCTGGTGGAGGGTGCCCTGCACTGCTGGGGCGTGGGGGTGGTGGGAGACATGAGTGGGGGCCTGGTGGAGGGTGCCCTGCACTGCTGGGGGGTGGGGGTGGTGGGAGACATGAGTGGGGGCCTGGTGGAGGCTGCCCCTGCACTGCTGGGGGGTGGGGGTGCTGGGGGACATGAGTGGGGGCCTAGTGGAGGGTGCCCCTGGATGCTGGGGGGTCGGGGTGCAGGGAGACATGAGTTGGACATGAGTGGGGGCCTGGTGGAGGGTGCACTGCACTGCTGGGGGGTGGGGGTGATGGGAGACATGAGTGGGGGCCTGGTGGAGGCTGTCCCTGCACTGCTGGGGGTAGGGGGTGGTGGGAGACATGAGTGGGGGCCTGGTGGAGGGTGCCCCTGGATGCTGGGGGTTGGGGGTGCAGGGAAACATGAGTTGGACATGAGTGGGGGCCTGGTGGAGGGTGCCCTGCACTGCTGGGGGGTGGGGGTGGTGGGAGACATGAGTGGAGGCCTGGTGGAGGCTGTCCCTTCACTGCTGGGGGGTGGGGGTGGTGGGAGACATGAGTGGGGGCCTGGTGGAGGCTGCCCCTGCACTGCTGGTGGGTGTGGGTGCTGGGGGACATGAGTGGGGGCCTGGTGGAGGGTGCCCTGCACTGCTGGGGCGTGGGAATGGTGGGAGACATGAGTGGGGGCCTGGTGGAGGCTGCCCCTGCACTGCTGGGGGTGGGGGTGGTGGGAGACATGAGTGGGGGCCTGGTGGAGGCTGACCCTGGATGCTGGTGGGTGGGGGTGTGCTGGGGGACATGAGTGGGGGCCTGGTGGATGGTGCCCTGCACTGCTGGGGGGTGGGGTGGTGGGAGACATGAGTGGGGGCCTGGTGGAGGGTGCCCTGCACTGTTGGGGGGTGGGGGTGGTGGGAGACATGAGTGGGGGCCTGGTAGAGGCTGCCCCTGCACTGCTGGGGGGTGGGGGTGCTGGGGGACATGAGTGGGGGCCTGGTGGAGGGTGCCCCTGGATGCTGGGGGGTGGGTGTGCAGGGAGACATGAGTTGGACATGAGTGGGGGCCTGGTCGAGGGTGCCCTGCACTGCTGGGGGGTGGGGGTGGTGGGAGACATGAGTGGGGGCCTGGTGGAGGCTGGCCCTGCACTGCTGGGGGGTGGGGGTGGTGGGAGACTTGAGTGGGGGCCTGGTGGAGGCTGCTCCTGGATGCTGGTGGGTGGGGGTGCTGGGGGACATGAGTGGGGGCCTGGTGTAGGGTGCCCTGCACTGCTGGGGGGTGGGGGTGGTGGGAGACATGAGTGGGGGCCTGGTGGAGGGTGCCCCTGGATGCTGGGTGGTGGGGGTGCAGGGAGACATGAGTGGGGGCCTGGTGGAGGGTGCCCTGCACTGCTGGGGGGTGGGGGTGGTGGGAGACATGAGTGGGGGCCTGGTGGATGCTGCCCCTGCACTGCTGGGGTGTGGGGGTGATGGGAGACATGAGTGGGGGCCTGGTGGAGGGTGCCCCTGGATGCTGGGGGGTGGGGGTGCAGGGAAACATGAGTTGGACATCAGTGGGCGCCTGGTGGAGGGTGCCCCTGCACTGCTGGGGGGTGGGGGTGATGGGAGACATGAGTGGGGGCCTGGTGGAGGCTGCCCCTGCACTGCTGGGGGGTGGGGGTGGTGGGAGACATGAGTGTGGGCCTGGTGGAGGCTGCCCCTGCACTGCTGGGGGTTGGGGGTGATGGGAGACATGGATGGGGGCCTGGTGGAGGGTGCCCCTGGATGCTGGGTGGTGGGGGTGCAGGGAGACATGAGTTGGACATGCGTGGGGGCCTGGTGGAGGGTGCCCTGCACTGCTGGGGGGTGGGGGTGGTGGGAGACATGAGTGGGGGCCTGGTGGAGGCTGCCCCTGGATGCTGGTGGGTGGGGGTGCTGGGGGACATGAGTGGGGGCCTGGTGGAGGGTGCCCTGCACTGCTGGGGGGTGGGGGTGATTGGAGACATGAGTGGGGGCCTGGTGGAGGGTGCCCCTGGATACTGGGGTGTGGGGGTGATGGGAGACATGAGTGGGGGCCTGGTGGAGGGTGCCCCTGGATGCTAGGGGGTGGGGGTGCAGGGAGACATGAGTTGGACATGAGTGGGGGCCTGGTGGAGGGTGCCCCTGCACTGCTGGGGGGTGGGGGTGATGGGAGAGATGAGTTGGACATGATTGGGGGCCTGGTGGAGGGTGCCCTGCACTGCTGGGGGGTGGGGGTGGTGGGAGACATGAGTGGGGGCCTGGTGGAGGCTGCCCCTTCACTGCTGGGGCGTGGGGGTGGTGGGAGACATGAGTGGGGGCCTGGTGGAGGCTGCCCCTGGATGCTGGTGGGTGGGGGTGCTGGGGGACATGAGTGGGGGCCTGGTGGAGGGTGCCCTGCACTGCTGGGGGGTGGGGGTGGTGGGAGGCATGAGTGGGGGCCTGGTGGAGGGTGCCCTGCACTGCTGTGGGGTGGGGGTGTGGGAGACATGGGTGGGGGCCTGGTGGAGGCTGCCCCTGCACTGCTGGGGGGGTGGTGGAAGACATGAATATGGGCCTGGTGGAGGGTGCCCCTGGATCCTGGGGGTGGGGGTGCAGGGAGACATGAGTTGGACATGAGTGGGGGCAAGGTGGAGGGTGCCCTGCACTGCTGGGGGGTGGGGGTGGTGGGAGACATGAGTGGGGGCCTGGTGGAGGCTGCCCCTGCACTGCTGGGGGGTGGGGGTGGTGGGAGACATGTGTGGGGGCCTGGTGGAGGCTGCCCCTGCACTGCTGGGGGTGGGGGTGGTGGGAGACATGAGTGGGGGCCTGGTGGAGGCTGCCCCTGCACTGCTGGGGGGTGGGGGTGGTGGGAGACATGAGTGGGGGCCTGGTGGATGCTGCCCCTGCACTGCTGGGGGGTGGGGGTGATGGGAGACATGAGTGGGTGCCTGGTGGAGGGTGCCCCTGGATGCTGGGGGGTGGGGGTGCAGGGAGACATGAGTTGGACATGAGTGGGGCCTGTTGGAGGGTGCCCTGCACTGCTAGGGGGTGGGGGTGGAGGGAGACATAAGTTGGGGCCTGGTGGAGGGTGCCCCTGGATGCTGGGGGGTGGGGGTGCAGGGAGACATGAGATGGACATGAGTGGGGGCCTGGTGGAGGGTGCCCTGCACTGCTGGGGGTGGGGGTGATGGGAGACATGAGTTGGGGCCTGGTGGAGGGTGCCCCTGGATGCTGGGGGGTGCGGGTGCAGGGAGACATGAGTTGGACATCAGTGGGGGCCTGGTGGAGGGTGCCCCTGCACTGCTGGGGGTGGGGGTGATGGGAGACATGAGTGGGGGCCTGGTGGAGGCTGCCCCTGCACTGCTGGGGGGTGGGGGTGGTGGGAGACATGAGTGGGGGCCTGGTTGAGCCTGCCCCTGCACTGCTGGGGGCTGGGGGTGATGGGAGACATGAGTGGGGGCCTGGTGGAGGGTGTCCCTGGATGCTGGGTGGTGGGGGTGCAGGGAGACATGAGTTGGACATGAGTGGGGGCCTGGTGGAGGGTGCCCTGCACTGCTGGGGGGTGGGGGTGGTGGGAGACATGAGTGGGGGCCTGGTGGAGGCTGCCCCTGGATGCTGGTGGTTGGGGGTGCTGGGGGACATGAGTGGGGGCCTGGTGGAGGGTGCCCTGCACTGCTGGGGGGTGGGGGTGATGGGAGACATGAGTGGGGGCCTGGTGGAGGGTGCCCCTGGATGCTGGGGGTGGGGGTGGTGGGAGACATGAGTGTGGGCCTGGTGGAGGGTGCCCCTGGATGCTGGGGGATGGGGGTGCAGGGAGACATGAGTTGGACATGAGTGGGGGCCTGGTGGAAGGTGCCCTGCACTGCTGGGGGGTGGGGGTGATTGGAGACATGAATGGGGGCCTGGTGGAGGGTGCCCCTGGATGCTGGGGTGTGGGGGTGATGGGAGACATGAGTGGGGGCCTGGTGGAGGGTGCCCCTGGATGCTAGGGGGTGGGGGTGCAGGGAGACATGAGTTGGACATGAGTGGGGGCCTGGTGGAGGGTGCCCCTGCACTGCTGGGGGGTGGGGGTGATGGGAGACATGAGTTGGGGCCTGGTGGAGGCTGCCCCTGCACTGCTGGGGTGTGGCTGTGGTGGGAGACATGAGTGGTGGCCTGGTGGAGGCTGCCCCTGGATGCTGGTGGGTGGGGGTGCTGGGGGACATGAGTGGGGGCCTGGTGGAGGGTGCCCTGCACTGCTGGGGGGTGGGGGTGGTGGGAGACATGAGTGGGGGCCTGGTGGAGGGTGCCCTGCACTGCTGGGGGGTGGGGGGGTGGGAGACATGGGTGGGGGCCTGGTGGAGGCTGCACCTGCACTGCTGTGGGGGGGGTGGAAGACATGAATGGGGGCCTGGTGGAGGGTGCCCCTGGATGCTGGGGGTGGGGGTGCAGGGAGACATGAGTTGGACATGAGTGGGGGCCTGGTGGAGGGTGCCCCTGCACTGCTGGGGGGTGGGGGTGGTGGGAGACATGAGTGGGGGCCTGGTGGAGGCTGCCCCTGCACTGCTGGGGGGTGGGGGTGGTGGGAGACATCAGTGGGGGCCTGGTGGATGCTGCCCCTGCACTGCTGGGGGGTGGGGGTGATGGGAGACATGAGTGGGGGCTTGGTGGAGGGTGCCCTTGGATGCTGGGGGGTGGGGGTGCAGGGAGACATGAGTTGGACATGAGTGGGGGCCTGTTGGATGGTGCCCTGCACTGCTGTGGGGTGGGGGTGGAGGGAGACATGAGTTGGGGCCTGGTGGAGGGTGCCCCTGGATGCTGGGGGGTGGGGGTGCAGGGAGACATGAGATGGACATGAGTGGGGGCCTGGTGGAGGGTGCCCTGCACTGCTGGGGGTGGGGGTGATGGGAGACATGAGTGGGGGCCTGGTGGAGGGTGCCCCTGGATGCTGGGGGGTGCGGGTGCAGGGAGACATGAGTTGGACATGAGTGGGGGCCTGGTGGAGGGTGCCCTGCACTGCTGGGGGGTGGGGTGGTGGGGGACATGAGTGGGGGCCTGGTGGAGGCTGCCCCTGCACTGCTGGGGGTGGGGGTGGTGGGAGACATGAGTGGGGGCCTGGTGGAGGCTGCCCCTGCACTGCTGGGGGGTGGGGGTGGTGGGAGACATGAGTGGGGGCCTGGTGGAGGCTGCCCCTGCACTGCTGGGGGGTGGGGGTGGTGGGAGACATCAGTGGGGGCCTGGTGGATGCTGCCCCTGCACTGCTGGGGGGTGGGGGTGATGGGAGACATGAGTGGGGGCTTGGTGGAGGGTGCCACTGGATGCTGGGGGGTGGGGGTGCAGGGAGACATGAGTTGGACATGAGTGGGGGCCTGTTGGATGGTGCCCTGCACTGCTGTGGGGTGGGGGTGGAGGGAGACATGAGTTGGGGCCTGGTGGAGGGTGCCCCTGGATGCTGCGGGGTGGGGGTGCAGGGAGACATGAGATGGACATGAGTGGGGGCCTGGTGGAGGGTGCCCTGCACTGCTGGGGGTGGGGGTGATGGGAGACATGAGTGGGGGCCTGGTGGAGGGTGCCCCTGGATGCTGGGGGGTGCGGGTGCAGGGAGACATGAGTTGGACATGAGTGGGGGCCTGGTGGAGGGTGCCCTGCACTGCTGGGGGTGGGGGTGGTGGGAGACATGAGTGGGGGCCTGGTGGAGGGTGCCCCTGCACTGCTGGGGGGTGGGGGTGGTGTGAGACATCAGTGGGGGCCTGGTGGATGCTGCCCCTGCACTGCTGGGGGGTGGGGGTGATGGGAGACATGAGTGTGGGCCTGGTGGAGGGTGCCCCTGGATGCTGGGGGGTGGGGGTGCAGAGAGACATGAGTTGGACATGAGTGGGGGCCTGTTGGAGGGTGCCCTGCACTGCTGGGGGGTGGGGGTGGAGGGAGACATGAGTTTGGGCCTGGTGGAGGGTGCCCCTGGATGCTGGGGGGTGGGGGTGCAGGGAGACATGAGATGGACATGAGTGTGGGCCTGGTGGAGGGTGCCCTGCACTGCTGGGGGTGGGGGTGATGGGAGACATGAGTTGGGGCCTGGTGGAGGGTGCCCCTGGATGCTGGGGGGTGCGGGTGCAGGGAGACATGAGTTGGACATGAGTGGGGGCCTGGTGGAGGGTGCCCTGCACTGCTGGGGGTGGGGGTGGTGGGAGACATGAGTGGGGGCCTGGTGGAGGGTGCCCCTGAATGCTGGGGGTGGGGTTGGTGGGAGACATGAGTGGGGGCCTGGTGGAGGCTGCCCCTGCACTGCTGTGGGTGGTGGGAGACATGAGTGGGGGCCTGGTGGAGGCTGCCCCTGCACTGCTGGGGGGTGGGGGTGGTGGGAGACATGAGTGGGGGCCTGGTGGAGGGTGCCCCTGGATGCTGGGGGATGGGGGTGCAGGGAAGCATGAGTTGGACATGAGTGGGGGCCTGGTGGAGGGTGCCCTGCACTGCTGGGGGGTGGGGGTGGTGGGAGACATGAGTGGGGGCCTGGTGGAGGCTGGCCCTGCACTGCTGGGGGGTGGGGGTGGTGGGAGACATGAGTGGGGGCCTGGTGGAGGCTGCCCCTGGATGCTGGTGGGTGGGGGTGCTGGGGGACATGAGTGGGGGCCTGGTGGAGGGTGCCCTGCACTGCTGGGGGGTGGGGGTGGTGGGAGACATGAGTGGGGGCCTGGTGGAGGGTGCCCCTGGATGCTGGGTGGTGGGGGTGCAGGGAGACATGCATGAGTTGGACATGAGTGGGGGCCTGGTGGAGGGTGCCCTGCACTGCTGGGGGGTGGGGGTGGTAGGAGACATGAGTGGGGGCCTGGTGGAGGCTGCCCCTGGATGCTGGTGGGTGGGGGTGCTGGGGGACATGAGTGGGGGCCTGGTGGAGGGTGCCCTGCACTGCTGGGGGGTGGGGGGGGTGGGAGACATGAGTGGGGGCCTGGTGGATGCTGCCCCTGCACTGCTGGGGTGTGGGGGTGATGGGAGACATGAGTGGGGGCCTGGTGGAGGGTGCCCCTGGATGCTGGGGGGTGGGGGTGCAGGGAAACATGAGTTGGACATCAGTGGGGGCCTGGTGGAGGGTGCCCCTGCACTGCTGGGGGGTGGGGGTGATGGGAGACATGAGTGGGGGCCTGGTGGAGGCTGCCCCTGCACTGCTGGGGGGTGGGGGTGGTGGGAGACATGAGTGGGGGCCTGGTGGAGACTGCCCCTGCACTGCTGGGGGTTGGGGGTGATGGGAGACATGAGTGGGGGCCTGGTGGAGGGTGCCCCTGGATGCTGGGTGGTGGGGGTGCAGGGAGACATGAGTTGGACATGCGTGGGGGCCTGGTAGAGGGTGCCCTGCACTGCTGGGGGGTGGGGGTGGTGGGAGACATGAGTGGGGGCCTGGTGGAGGCTGCCCCTGGATGCTGGTGGGTGGGGGTGCTGGGGGACATGAGTGGGGGCCTGGTGGAGGGTGCCCTGCACTGCTGGGGGGTGGGGGTGATGGGAGACATGAGTGGGGGCCTGGTGGAGGGTGCCCCTGGATGCTGTGGTGTGGGGGTGGTGGGAGACATGAGTGGGGGACTGGTGGAGGGTGCCCCTGGATGCTGGGGGATGGGGGTGCAGGGAGACATGAGTTGGACATGAGTGGGGGCCTGGTGGAGGGTGCCCTGCACTGCTGGGGGGGTGGGGTGATTGGAGACATGTGTGGGGGCCTGGTGGAGGGTGCCCCTGGATGCTGGGGTGTGGGGGTGATGGGAGACATGAGTGGGGGCCTGGTGGAGGGTGCCCCTGGATGCTAGGGGGTGGGGGTGCAGGGAGACATGAGTTGGACATGAGTGGGGGCCTGGTGGAGGGTGCCCCTTCACTGCTGGGGGGTGGGGGTGATTGGAGAGATGAGTTGGACATGAGTGGGGGCCTGGTGGAGGGTGCCCTGCACTGCTGGGGGTGGGGGTGGTGGGAGACATGAGTGGGGGCCTGGTGGAGGCTGCCCCTGCACTGCTGGGGAGTGGGGGTGGTGGGAGACATGAGTGGGGGCCTGGTGGAGGCTGCCCCTGGATGCTGGTGGGTGGGGTGCTGGGGGACATGAGTGGGGGCCTGGTGGAGGGTGCCCTGCACTGCTGGGGGGTGGGGGTGGTGGGAGACATGAGTGGGGGCCTGGTGGAGGGTGCCCTGCACTGCTGTGGGGTGGGGGGGTGGGAGACATGGGTGGGGGCCTGGTGGAGGCTGCCCCTGCACTGCTGGGGGGGGGGGGTGGTGGGAGACATGAATATGGGCCTGGTGGAGGGTGCCCCTGGATCCTGGGGGTGGGGGTGCAGGGAGACATGAGTTGGACATGAGTGGGGGCCTGGTGGAGGGTGCCCTGCACTGCTGGGGGGTGGGGGTGGTGGGAGACATGAGTGGGGGCCTGGTGGAGGCTGCCCCTGCACTGCTGGGGGGTGGGGGTGGTGGGAGACATGTGTGGGGGCCTGGTGGAGGCTGCCCCTGCACTGCTGCGGGGTGGGGGTGGTGGGAGACATGAGTGGGGGCCTGGTGGAGGCTGCCCCTGCACTGCTGGGGGGTGGGGGTGGTGGGAGACATGAGTGGGGGCCTGGTGGATGCTGCCCCTGCACTGCTGGGGGGTGGGGGTGATGGGAGACATGAGTGGGGGCCTGGTGGAGGGTGCCCCTGGAGGCTGGGGGGTGGGGGTGCAGGGAGGCATGAGTTGGACATGAGTGGGGGCCTGTTGGAGGGTGCCCTGCACTGCTGGGGGTGGGGGTGGAGGGAGACATAAGTTGGGGCCTGGTGGAGGGTGCCCCTGGATGCTGGGGGGTGGGGGTGCAGGGAGACATGAGATGGACATGAGTGGGGGCCTGGTGGAGGGTGCCCTGCACTGCTGGGGGTGGGGGTGATGGGAGACATGAGTTGGGGCCTGGTGGAGGGTGCCCCTGGATGCTGGGGGGTGCGGGTGCAGGGAGACATGATTTGGACATCAGTGGGGGCCTGGTGGAGGGTGCCCCTGCACTGCTGGGGGGTGGGGGTGATGGGAGAGATGAGTGGGGGCCTGGTGGAGGCTGCCCCTGCACTGCTGGGGGGTGGGGGTGGTGGGAGACATGAGTGGGGGCCTGGTGGAGGCTGCCCCTGCACTGCTGGGGGCTGGGGGTGATGGGAGACATGAGTGGGGGCCTGGTGGAGGGTGCCCCTGGATGCTGGGTGGTGGGGGTGCAGGGAGACATGAGTTGGACATGAGTGGGGGCCTGGTGGAGGGTGCCCTGCACTGCTGGGGGGTGGGGGTGGTGGGAGACATGAGTGGGGGCCTGGTGGAGGCTGCCCTTCAATGCTGGTGGGTGGGTGTGCTGGGGGACATGAGTGGGGGCCTGGTGGAGGGTGCCCTGCACTGCTGGGGGGTGGGGGTGATGGGAGACATGAGTGGGGGCCTGGTGGAGGGTGCCCCTGGATGCTGGGGGGTGGGGGTGGTGGGAGACATGAGTGGGGGCCTGGTGGAGGGTGCCCCTGGATGCTGGGGGATGGGGGTGTAGGGAGACATGAGTTGGACATGAGTGGGGGCCTGGTGGAGGGTGCCCTGCACTGCTGGGGGGTGGGGGTGATTGGAGACATGAGTGGGGGCCTGGTGGAGGGTGCCCCTGGATGCTGGGGTGTGGGGTGATGGGAGACATGAGTGGGGGCCTGGTGGAGGGTGCCCCTGGATGCTAGGGGGTGGGGGTGCAGGGAGACATGAGTTGGACATGAGTGGGGGCCTGGTGGAGGGTGCCCCTGCACTGCTGGGGGGAGGGGGTGATGGGAGACATGAGTTGGACATGAGTGGGGGCCTGGTGGAGGGTGCCCTGCACTGCTGGGGGGTGGGGGTGGTGGGAGACATGAGTGGGGGCCTGGTGGAGGCTGCCCCTGCACTGCTGGGGCGTGGGGGTGGTGGGAGACATGAGTGGGGGCCTGGTGGAGGCTGCCCCTGGATGCTGGTGGGTGGGGGTGCTGGGGGACATGAGTGGGGGCCTGGTGGAGGGTGCCCTGCACTGCTGGGGGGTGGGGGTGGTGGGAGACATGAGTGGGGGCCTGGTGGAGGGTGCCCTGCACTGCTGGGGGTGGGGGGGTGGGAGACATGGGTGGGGGCCTGGTGGAGGCTGCCCCTGCACTGCTGGGGGGGGGGTGGTGGAAGACATGAATGGGGGCCTGGTGGAGGGTGCCCCTGGATGCTGGGGGTGGGGGTGCAGGGAGACATGAGTTGGACATGAGTGGGGGCCTGGTGGAGGGTGCCCTGCACTGCTGGGGGGTGGGGGTGGTGGGGGACATGAGTGGGGGCCTGGTGGAGGCTGCCCCTGCACTGCTGGGGGGTGGGGGTGGTGGGAGACATGAGTGGGGGCCTGGTGGAGGCTGCCCCTGCACTGCTGGGGGGTGGGGGTGGTGGGAGACATGAGTGGGGGCCTGGTGGAGGCTGCCCCTGCACTGCTGGGGGGTGAGGGTGGTGGGAGACATCAGTGGGGGCCTGGTGGATGCTGCCCCTGCACTGCTGGGGGGTGGGGGTGATGGGAGACATGAGTGGGGGCCTGGTGGAGGGTGCCCCTGGATGCTGGGGGGTGGGGGTGCAGGGAGACATGAATTGGACATGAGTGGGGGCCTGTTGGAGGGTGCCCTGCACTGCTGTGGGGTGGGGGTGGAGGGAGACATGAGTTGGGGCCTGGTGGAGGGTGCCCCTGGATGCTGGGGGGTGGGGGTGCAGGGAGACATGAGATGGACATGAGTGGGGTCCTGGTGGAGGGTGCCCTGCACTGCTGGGGGTGGGGGTGATGGGAGACATGAGTGGGGGCCTGGTGGAGGGTGCCCCTGGATGCTGGGGGGTGCGGGTGCAGGGAGACATGAGTTGGACATGAGTGGGGGCCTGGTGGAGGGTGCCCTGCACTGCTGGGGGTGGGGGTGGTGGGAGACATGAGTGGGGGCCTGGTGGAGGGTGCCCCTGCACTGCTGGGGGGTGGGGGTGGTGGGAGACATCAGTGGGGGCCTGTTGGATGCTGCCCCTGCACTGCTGGGTGGTGGGGGTGATGGGAGACATGAGTGGGGGCCTGGTGGAGGGTGCCCCTGGATGCTGGGGGGTGGGGGTGCAGGGAGACATGAGTTGAACATGAGTGGGGGCCTGTTGGAGGGTGCCCTGCACTGCTGG
Organism: Ambystoma mexicanum; assembly: GCF_040938575.1. Classification (NCBI taxonomy): domain Eukaryota; kingdom Metazoa; phylum Chordata; class Amphibia; order Caudata; family Ambystomatidae; genus Ambystoma; species Ambystoma mexicanum. The sequence goes on from NC_090935.1 coordinate 923,854,944, forward strand.
GGGGTGGGGGTGGAGGGAGACATGAGTTGGGGCCTGGTGGAGGGTGCCCCTGGATGCTGGGGGGTGGGGGTGCAGGGAGACATGAGTTGGACATGAGTGGGGGCCTGGTGGAGGGTGCCCTGCACTGCTGGGGGGTGGGGGTGGTGGGAGACATGAGTGGGGGCCTGGTGGAGGCTGCCCCTGCACTGCTGGGGGGTGGGGGTGGTGGGAGACATGTGTGGGGGCCTGGTGGAGGCTGCCCCTGCACTGCTGGGGGGTGGGGGTGGGGGTGGTGGGAGACATGAGTGGGGGCCTGGTGGAGGCTGCCCCTGCACTGCTGGGGGGTGGGGGTGGTGGGAGACATGAGTGGGGGCCTGGTGGATGCTGCCCCTGCACTGCTGGGGGGTGGGGGTGATGGGAGACATGAGTGGGGGCCTGGTGGAGGGTGCCCCTGGAGGCTGGGGGGTGGGGGTGCAGGGAGGCATGAGTTGGACATGAGTGGGGGCCTGTTGGAGGGTGCCCTGCACTGCTGGGGGTGGGGGTGGAGGGAGACATAAGTTGGGGCCTGGTGGAGGGTGCCCCTGGATGCTGGGGGGTGGGGGTGCAGGGAGACATGAGATGGACATGAGTGGGGGCCTGGTGGAGGGTGCCCTGCACTGCTGTGGGTGGGGGTGATGGGAGACATGAGTTGGGGCCTGGTGGAGGGTGCCCCTGGATGCTGGGGGGTGCGGGTGCAGGGAGACATGATTTGGACATCAGTGGGGGCCTGGTGGAGGGTGCCCCTGCACTGCTGGGGGGTGGGGGTGATGGGAGAGATGAGTGGGGGCCTGGTGGAGGCTGCCCCTGCACTGCTGGGGGGTGGGGGTGGTGGGAGACATGAGTGGGGGCCTGGTGGAGGCTGCCCCTGCACTGCTGGGGGCTGGGGGTGATGGGAGACATGAGTGGGGGCCTGGTGGAGGGTGCCCCTGGATGCTGGGTGGTGGGGGTGCAGGGAGACATGAGTTGGACATGAGTGGAGGCCTGGTGGAGGGTGCCCTGCACTGCTGGGGGGTGGGGGTGGTGGGAGACATGAGTGGGGGCCTGGTGGAGGCTGCCCTTCAATGCTGGTGGGTGGGGGTGCTGGGGGACATGAGTGGGGGCCTGGTGGAGGGTGCCCTGCACTGCTGGGGGGTGGGGATGATGGGAGACATGAGTGGGGGCCTGGTGGAGGGTGCCCCTGGATGCTGGGGGGTGGGGGTGGTGGGAGACATGAGTGGGGGCCTGGTGGAGGGTGCCCCTGGATGCTGGGGGATGGGGGTGTAGGGAGACATGAGTTGGACATGAGTGGGGGCCTGGTGGAGGGTGCCCTGCACTGCTGGGGGGTGGGGGTGATTGGAGACATGAGTGGGGGCCTGGTGGAGGGTGCCCCTGGATGCTGGGGTGTGGGGTGATGGGAGACATGAGTGGGGGCCTGGTGGAGGGTGCCCCTGGATGCTAGGGGGTGGGGGTGCAGGGAGACATGAGTTGGACATGAGTGGGGGCCTGGTGGAGGGTGCCCCTGCACTGCTGGGGGGAGGGGGTGATGGGAGACATGAGTTGGACATGAGTGGGGGCCTGGTGGAGGGTGCCCTGCACTGCTGGGGGGTGGGGGTGGTGGGAGACATGAGTGGGGGCCTGGTGGAGGCTGCCCCTGCACTGCTGGGGCGTGGGGGTGGTGGGAGACATGAGTGGGGGCCTGGTGGAGGCTGCCCCTGGATGCTGGTGGGTGGGGGTGCTGGGGGACATGAGTGGGGGCCTGGTGGAGGGTGCCCTGCACTGCTGGGGGGTGGGGGTGGTGGGAGACATGAGTGGGGGCCTGGTGGAGGGTGCCCTGCACTGCTGGGGGTGGGGGGTGGGAGACATGGGTGGGGGCCTGGTGGAGGCTGCCCCTGCACTGCTGGGGGGGGGGTGGAAGACATGAATGGGGGCCTGGTGGAGGCTGCCCCTGGATGCTGGGGGTGGGGGTGCAGGGAGACATGAGTTGGACATGAGTGGGGGCCTGGTGGAGGGTGCCCTGCACTGCTGGGGGGTGGGGGTGGTGGGGGACATGAGTGGGGGCCTGGTGGAGGCTGCCCCTGCACTGCTGGGGGGTGGGGGTGGTGGGAGACATGAGTGGGGGCCTGGTGGAGGCTGCCCCTGCACTGCTGGGGGGTGGGGGTGGTGGGAGACATGAGTGGGGGCCTGGTGGAGGCTGCCCCTGCACTGCTGGGGGGTGAGGGTGGTGGGAGACATCAGTGGGGGCCTGGTGGATGCTGCCCCTGCACTGCTGGGGGGTGGGGGTGATGGGAGACATGAGTGGGGGCCTGGTGGAGGGTGCCCCTGGATGCTGGGGGGTGGGGGTGCAGGGAGACATGAATTGGACATGAGTGGGGGCCTGTTGGAGGGTGCCCTACACTGCTGTGGGGTGGGGGTGGAGGGAGACATGAGTTGGGGCCTGGTGGAGGGTGCCCCTGGATGCTGGGGGGTGGGGGTGCAGGGAGACATGAGATGGACATGAGTGGGGGCCTGGTGGAGGGTGCCCTGCACTGCTGGGGGTGGGGGTGATGGGAGACATGAGTGGGGGCCTGGTGGAGGGTGCCCCTGGATGCTGGGGGGTGCGGGTGCAGGGAGACATGAGTTGGACATGAGTGGGGGCCTGGTGGAGGGTGCCCTGCACTGCTGGGGGTGGGGGTGGTGGGAGACATGAGTGGGGGCCTGGTGGAGGGTGCCCCTGCACTGCTGGGGGGTGGGGGTGGTGGGAGACATCAGTTGGGGCCTGTTGGATGCTGCCCCTGCACTGCTGGGTGGTGGGGGTGATGGGAGACATGAGTGGGGGCCTGGTGGAGGGTGCCCCTGGATGCTGGGGGGTGGGGGTGCAGGGAGACATGAGTTGGACATGAGTGGGGGCCTGTTGGAGGGTGCCCTGCACTGCTGGGGGGTGGGGGTGGAGGAAGACATGAGTTGGGGCCTGGTGGAGGGTGCCCCTGGATGCTGGGGGGTGGGGGTGCAGGGAGACATGAGATGGACATGAGTGGGGGCCTGGTGGAGGGTGCCCTGCACTGCTGGGGGTGGGGGTGATGGGAGACATGAGTTGGGGCCTGGTGGAGGGTGCCCCTGGATGCTGGGGGGTGCGGGTGCAGGGAGACATGAGTTGGACATGAGTGGGGGCCTGGTGGAGGGTGCCCTACACTGCTGGGGGTGGTGGGAGACATGAGTGGGGGCCTGGTGGAGGGTGCCCCTGAATGCTGGGGGTGGGGTTGGTGGGAGACATGAGTGGGGGCCTGGTGGAGGCTGCCCCTGCACTGCTGGGGGTGGTGGGAGACATGAGTGGGGGCCTGTTGGAGGGTGCCCCTGCACTGCTGGGGGGTGGGGGTGATGGGAGACATGAGTGGGGGCCTGGTGGAGGGTGCCCCTGGATGCTGGGGGGTGGGGGTGCAGGGAGACATGAGTTGGACATGTGTGGGGGCCTGGTGGAGGGTGCCCTGCACTGCTGGGGGGTGGGGGTGATTGGTGACATGAGTGGGGGCCTGGTGGAGGGTTCCCTTGGATGCTGGGGGGTGGGGGTGCAGGGAGACATGAGATGGACATGAGTGGGGGCCTGGTGGAGGGTGCCCTGCACTGCTGGGGGTGGGGGTGATGGGAGACATGAGTGGGGGCCTGGTGGAGGGTGCCCCTGGATGCTGGGGGGTGGGGGTGCTGGGAGACATGAGTTGGACATGAGTTGGGGCCTGGTGGAGGGTGCCCTGCACTGCTGGGGGGTGGGGGTGATTGGAGACATGGGTGGGGGCCTGGTGGAGGGTGCCCCTGGATGCTGGGGGGTGGGGGTGGTGGGAGACATGAGTGGGGGCCTGGTGGAGGCTGCCCCTGCACTGCTGGGGGTGGTGGGAGACATGAGTGGGGGCTTGGTGGAGGGTGCCCTGCACTGCTGGGGGGTGGGGGTGATGGGAGACATGAGTGGGGGCCTGGTGGAGGCTGCCCCTGCACCGCTGGGGGTGGGGGTGGTGGGAGACATGAGTGGGGGCCTGGTGGAGGCTGCCTCTGCACTGCTGGGGGGTGGGGGGATGGGAGACATGAGTGGGGGCCTGGTGGAGGGTGCCCCTGGATGCTGGGGGGTGGGGGTGCAGGGAGACATGAGTTGGACATGAGTGGGGGCCTGGTGGAGGGTGACCCTGGGGGCTGAGGGTGCAGGGGGACATGCGTTGGTGGGCAGTAGTGCAAGGTGACATGTGGGTTGGCTGGGGGGCATGGGCATGGTGGATGGGCTGCCTGCGGGACATGTGCAGGGTAGGCCCCTGTGGTGTGGGCAGCCTGCAGGGGCTGTGGAGGGTGTAGAGGGAACACCTGGGAGGACCCACACGTGCAATTCATGTGTGGTGCTCCCCGCGCACCCCTGGAATACACGTACCCTGCTGCCACGTACCCTGATGGAATCGCGTGTGATACTTCCCGCGCACCCCTGAAATGCACGTACCCTGCTGCCACGTACCCTGATGGAATCACGTGTGATACTTCCCGCGCACCCCTGAAATGCACGTACCCTGCTGCCACGTACCCTGATGGAATCGCGTGTGATACTTCCCGCGCACCCCTGAAATGAACGTACCCTGCTGTTTTTGCATGTGATACTTCCCGCACACCCCTGGAATACACGTGCCTGTTGGAATCGCATGTGTTACTTCCCACGCACCCCTGATGTACACGTACCCAGGACAATCGCGTGTGAAACTTCCCGAGAACCACTGAAATACACGTTCCCCGCTTGGCGTTTGCTGTTTGGCAGCCCTGTGAACTGGTCCAGGGTTAGCGCAGCCCTTTGCGATGATTTGTGAATTTTGAAGGCTTTTCCTAGCGCAAGGGCGTTCTTGGGGGCGTAACTGGCGCTGCTGCAGGGTCGCTGCGCCACTCTGCGCCAAGGCTGGCTTCGGAGGCTAAAATCCATGAATACGCTGTGCGATGAAAAAGATTTTTTCGCACGCGGCTGGCACAGTGTATCGCACGGGGACACTGTGAGCCAGCCTCGTGCGCCACTTTTGTGCGAATTTCTATGAATTACCCTCTAAGTTTTACGGTCAAGTATTACAAATCTTTTAGCAAACATGTGTGGTACAAAAGAATACTGGTTCCGACCTCACGCAGATGTACGCTGTATAATACACAACCTTGGCCCGCCCACATGGTTTGTGACATTAATTTGTGCTGAGTATGCATGGGAAGACATAAAAACATAAAAACACCAGGAGAATTCTGTTATATTGATCCTGTAAATGTATCAAGGTACTTCCATCATCGCTTTGTTACCATACTGAAATTCATTTGTAATAAAACAGTTCCTCCGCTCGGAGATGTGCAACACTTCTTTTGGAGAAAAGAATATCAAGCCAGAGGAGCACCACACATCCACATGGTTTTGTGGATTAAACATGCTCCTAAATTTGGTCAGGACACTGATGCCACTGTTTTGCAGTTCATTCACAAATATGTAATTTGAAAAATCCCTTCACAAACTACACATAGTGACCTACATGCAAAAATGTTGCAATTTTAAGAACACAAGTATGGCAAGTATTGTTGACGCAAATATAAAAACAAAGGAAAATACTGCTCCAAATGCCACTTTGGCTTCCCTAGACCATTTTTTTAGTAACAGAGCAAGTGAACAGCTTCATGTCTTCAGTTAGACACAGTGTCAAAGTCAAATCACCCAAGAACACATACTGCATACAAAGAACAGAAGGATCAAAGTACATCAATGATTACAATACAATCATTGCCCTTCTATGGAATCCAAGTACAGTTCTACACTATGCTTCATACAATTCTACTGCATATAGGCATATGTCACAGCCGACTTAACCAAAGCAGAAAAAACAGAGCTCAAAGACCTCTGGGATGATATATCATCTGACAAAACACTGTCACAGAAATTGTACAGCTTCGGCATTAAAATGCTCTTCCATAGAGAATGTGGCTGCTACTAAGCCGCAGTCCATTTATCTGGCACTGCCTTGTATGGGAAATCTGAAAACATTGTATGGCTAAACCTTGGTTTGCTGCATCCAGAAAAAGAGTTCTCAAATCATAGAAGATATAGAAACAATAGCCAAAAATGATTCTAACAGCCAGGACATTTTGAAAAACAACTTACTGTACATATACTACCCAAACAGGAGTACTGTCACAACTGAACTTAAGGGAGGAGGATGTCAATCCCCTCTCCCGAACCACAGAAGCCGAATGGATCGACCCCTCCCACCGTGGTTGGCACGGGCGCCTGGATGTTCGAATTACAGGTAGCCACGTGGCAGCCAATTGGGGGAAGAAGGAGTTAGGGAAAGGGGATGGACCAATAACGGGAAGGAAGGGAAGACATCAAGACATAAAACAACAAAAGACCCCTACAATTCCTGACTAGATAGCTTAATACTCCTGCAACCTGACCTGACTCTATCTTCAGTAATTAATTAACACATAACACGCAACCCTACACAAATCGTGAGCAAACATGGATTAGCACAACATAATGCACATAGAAAGGCGCTTTTCTCCATTTTTGGGAAAAGCAAATAACTAGAAATGACTTAAAACCATAATACACTGATAATGAACAGAGAACATTGAGACGTTCACATGCCTCACAAAACATGGATTAACATAATACACTGCACATAGAAAAAACGTAATACTGGAAATGCGGATTAGAAGAGTTGAATTTTTCCTGGTGCTTAGAACGTGAGGTAAGCAATGTGCCGGCTACCAGACTGGCATTTATCTTGCCCAAAAACCAAGGATTTATGTGCCTGCACTTAACTTTTGGTCCGGACGTTTTCCTGAGACGTCCGGACATAAATACTTGAAGCTTTTGATTTACTCCATGTTAATACTTCAAACCGGCCAAGTAAACAAACATAGAAACACTTAACTGATGGTCCGGGAGCCTACTGCGGCTGACCCGGACCTGTAGCTCTGGAGCGGATTAAGGAGCGTGTGCCGTCGCACCCCGGGATATAAAGATGCCTTGCGACATAACCGGCGTGATTCCTTCAGCCACTCGCTTACACCTTCAGCCTTCCTGCTTCGCTCCTGCCGCCGTCGCCGCCGCCGCCCATGCTCTCCAACATTAATCAACAGCACATGAGCACGGGCGGGCGGCCGTTAAGAGCCCAATCCCTAATTGCAAAGTGCCGGCAGCTGAGTACCGACAGGCCCAAGGAACTACACATTTCCCCATGCCTGCTGGGAATTGTAGTTTTTAGATATGCCGTACCTGCTTCCTCCTGCACCACAGGCCCTTATTCCTGACAAGTACTGCTTTGGAAACCATGTTTCTATACCATATAGCACAAAACTTTGCATACAAAAATAATATTAAACCAGATGAAAAAAATACATAGTCAAAGGTTGTGAGGGCAGCTTGTTTAAAGTTACCGAACGCAGCTTCATTAATCATATGAAACTATCATTAAAAACTCCTCAACATAAAGAACTGTATTACATGGCCCTACTACAACTTTTTAAACCATGGTGAAAAGAAGAAGATTTATTAGACACACATGCCTCCTTTGAAGATGCTTCCAATGCAAATGAAAGCACTATAACAGATATACATTTCATTCAGTACAAAACCATGTTAGACAATGAACACCAACAAGAAGAAGAACTCCAGGCACAACTAAATATAGACACTCCTGACAGCAGTTAAAGTTCTCTAACAGGAAGCCAAGAACCACTTGGACAGCCACTCATAGCAAATGAGGCAGAATTAGCCATGACTGAAGTAGAAAACACCATGTGTCAGTATGAGCAATCGACAGAAGACTTTGCTATACTCAAATCAAAATTAAACAATGAACAGCGTAGCATTTTCCTAGAAGTAACTAAACAAATTGAACATGGTATGCAGCACAAATCTAAAACTTGTACCTGTCAAGACTACAAACCTATGCTGCTGTATTTAAGTGGTCAAGCTGGTTCATGCAAAACATTCTTAATAAAAATCATCAGCAAGTTCCACCAACAATTGACAAACAACAAACTGTCAGCTGTTGTAACTGCCCCGACAGGCTTAGCTGCCTACAAGAAAGGTGGTGTCACTTTACACCAATTGCTATTCCTTCCAATCGAACACCAAAACAAATTAGACTATTACAAACTTTCATCAGAAGCTGCTATGGAACTACGCAGAATCTTGAAACACATGAAAATTCACTAATAGATGAGGTAAGCATGGTCTCCAACCAAATGTTGGCTTTGATTCATCTCAGATTGCAAGAGATCCTCAAAACGGACTACAAAGAACTCTTTGGAGGAAAACACATTATTGTTTTCAGAGATATTCTTCAATTAAAACCAGTGAAAGGTAAACCTATTTTTAAAACCTTAGGACACAAACTGTGCTGTACAGCTCTTGGCAGCATAAGAAATGTAAATCTTTGGCAACATTTCCAATACAAAGAACTAACTGAAAACATGCTTTAGACTGTAGACGTCACCTATGCCAACATTTTGAAAAGTATTCGGGTTGCTGTATGATCTAAAGAAGCACAGTCTATATTAAATATCAGATGCATCCATGAGCTATACGCCATAACACATGTGCTACTGATGTCATGGAACAATTAGCACACAAACATGTAAACGGTATGTCCTTGATGCCACCTCTTGCAAGCTGTACACAATTCATTGAAACAATGCTGAAAAATGAATGCAACCAATAGTGAAAATTCACTCCACAGACAAACTGGACTTGCAGGGTAAGACATCACCCATGTGTCAAGAAGCCACAACATGACTAAATACCTTAGAAAACTCTATCTCTAACATAGCTGGTTTAGAGAAAATATTAACATTGTATTTAAACAGTAGAGTGATGCTAAAGTGTAACCTTGATGCGGAGCAAGGATTCGTGAATGGAGCACTTGGTATAGTTGTTGACCACCAAACATAACCACGTGACAACAACATTCAGTTTGTCCATATGCACTTTGACAAACTTTTAGAAGTTAAAAGGATGGGATGCTCAACAGCCCGATTCCTTCTTTTCAAAGACATGTATGTATGCAGAGAACAATTTTCTCTGTCTCTAGCATACACAGTCTCCATTCATAAATCACAAGGTCTTACCCTATATCAAGCATTGATTGATATTGGCAGCACAGTCTTTAAAGAAGGCATGAGTTACGTTGCACTATCATGCCTACGTACACTTGAGGGACTATTTCTAGTCAATTTTGAACCAAGTAACGTCAACGCTGATATCCCTTGCATTGTAGAGTACAATAGACTACGTGCACTCTACACACCCCATTTGAAAATGTACCCTGTTCCTCAAAAGGGAGACTTTGTAAGAGAAAACTAGTGCAGACTCAACTTATACATGATCTCACAACAGTACCTCCAAAGAAATTAAAAGCAGCTGGTACTTCATCAATTACCACAACCAAAGAAGGATATACTGAATAAAAATGCATACCAATCTGCAGAAAAACAAAGCCAACTACCTCTTCAAAAAAACTACTTGCACGTCCATCAAATGACTCAGACACATAACTTTCTGGTCCATTCAAATTTTCCAATACAACTGGTGTACACTGCTATGCAAATGTAGGAATTAATATTCTATTCCAATTGCCACCAATTGTTGAAAACATGTACTTCAACGGCACAGACCAATTGTGTTTGTAAATGTTAGTCCTTCACAGAAATGCAACAAACAATCCTGACAACACTTACAGTGTTTTTAGAATAAGGCAGGAATTGGACTACTGTGCAGGAATGGTGAGATATTTAGTATAAACAGACAAGAAGATCCACAAGAATTTCTAATGTGCTTATTACAAGTACTGGAAAACAAAAACATACCTATAAACTAAATCTTCCAATTTTCATACATGTGGAAACATGCATGCAGTCTCTGCAACCATGTAATGCATGAACAAGTCCCTAACAAGCGCTTTGTGCATGTATCCATGCCTAACAGTGAATCCATTCCATTTCAGCAGCTTGTACAAAATGCAAACCATGGTTTATTATGTACTACTTGCAATTCTGATAATTGTTCCACCTTACAGATACAGTCAAATAGCAAGTACAGAATAGTAATGCTTTTGCGTTACAATGCAGATGGTTCTGAAAACAACTGCAAGCTGACTGGATTCACACATGGACAAGTAACACTTGGCAAGAAAACCTTCACAACAGTAGGCATAATCTACCATGCAGGAGCCACAACTAATACAGGTCACTATACTGCATACATTAAAAAGAAATGTAGATGGTGTGAATGTAATGAGACTTCCATTATTCTGAAACATAGATTACCAGCAAATCTTGCAAACGCGTACTTAATATTCTTAAAACCTAAATGTAGTCACTAATCTGAATATGAGTGTCTACAAAATGTCCTCAAAAACCTTTAAAACCACAAACTGGTAGAATAAGGCAACAGCTATGTAACAGGGAAAATGTATATCCACCAACAAGAGAAAACATGGTTGAAAACATACCCTGCAGAAGTGAAAAACTGTAAACAGTTAGAATTCGTCAATTGGTATCTACCTGTAACCATAATACTGCAATATATATTTTTCTGAGGAAAACCTCCAACACGTATTACGTATAAACATACACTCAACAACTTCAATACTATCAACAGTTAGAATATGCCAACAGGTATCCAAATGCCCCAAAATTCTGCAACATTACTGTGCAATACCACAGTACTTGCAAAAGATCAACAAATAAACGAATAAAGAAATACTGCTAAAATCTCATAAGAAATAAACAATGAGAATACACCAATTGGTATCTAACTACAACAATGGTACCACCACTTCCAAACCAAAAACCATACACCTTTCCAATTCCTCCTACTACAATCGGCCACTGCAAAAGACAACAAATAAACGTTGAAAGGTTTTTTTTTAATACTGCATGGATTTTTTTTTCCACAGACCCAATGGTCATGCGAACAAACACAGGAACTGAGCACATTGCACAGTACACTGGTTTGAAGTATATTACTTGTAAAGTACTAACTATGAGGGTCCACAAAGTTTACAAATGTCTTCTATGCAATGCAATAACACAATACAAAGTACCTACCCTAAAATGTGATATTTTCTTTAATCACAGAGAATGAAAAACCAATGCCTGCTACATTTTCCCATACCATGCAGAGAACTGCATACAGGCTCAACAATGCAAACAGTAAGAATACAATGATTGGTGTCCCAACATTCAGTGCATACCTGTATTATACTAGGATAGTTGTAGCCAGCCATACAATATCATGCACCCAACACTCTGAACACAGTCCAACAAACCAGCTGCCACACACCATGTCCACTTTTCTATGAATACTATTACACTACTTTCAGCCAGTGGACAAACTCTTCAGTACCTACCCCCTATGCAATCTACATGCCACTATCAAAATGTTTGCTTGCATGGCTGTGTTATGCTACAGTAGTTGTGGCCATGGCCTAGAGTCTCGGGTGCATGGCCTGAGACCTACAGCCTCTGGCCATGCACCGAAGACTCTAAGGCCTGGCCACAACCACCGCAGCATAACACAGCCATGCAAGCAAACACCTGCCCACTTACCACAACCCAAAAACATAACACACACATCTCACGCCCTATCCACTTCACTTGACATACTATTACAGTACTTGCAGCCAATACACAAACTCTTCAATGCATACCCTCTCCACCCAATACTCTACTAACTACCCAAAAGCAATACATCATAACATAGTGAAATACCCAAAAATCTGCCCAGTGGCGATTCTGTCTGCGGACTACCGCGCTGTCCGCAGACACTGTGATCATGACACAACCGTCTTCCATCTAAACAAATACAACATTTGACTCATCTTTTACTCCCCCACCCTCTGCAGCCCCATCTCCCCCAACACACTCCCCAAAATGGGATTTCGGCCCTGTTTGCCACCGCGCTATCCACAGATATCCACGGATCCAACATGACAGGCGCATCGGAAATGTGATGCAACTCACACTTCCCCCTAGCCAATCAGCAAGCACGTCATATGTCCGCGGACTTCTCGGCACCCGATCGGCCAATTATGGTCCTGTCCGTGGAGCAAACAGGGAAGCGAGTCAGCGGAGTGGACCCAGATGCCACACATTTTTTTCACCTACATTTAGCCTGTTTTTAAAATAAAGTACTGGATGGATTTTCACCAAATTTACGAAAGCACGCTTTCGGGACCAAGCCGCTGCTCCTGCTGCAAATTTGATGAAAATCCATCCAGCGTTTGAGCTGTAGGCTCAATGGAAATAATAACATGTTTGGGACCCCCTTGATGAAACCTCACCAAATTTGCCAACATAATTTAGAATGGGATTTATATTTCTTTTGCAAAGTTTGGTGAGGATTCATCCAGGGAGAGCGAAGTTATGAGATGAGCCACTTAACCATAACTACACGGTTAACCATATTACACTGTGGGTCATGTAATAACAGGAATCAGATCTTCTGCAAATGATCAATGTATTATTCCACAAGTGCTTAAATGATCTGCAATGCTTATTTATTATCATTGCTAGGCCATCTTCATAGGCTCCACCTATGTTGTCATCTCTCTATGCATTAGTAGAATAGCCTAGATCATGATACACTCCATAAAGAGTAACATTGGCAAAAAAGGTTGCTTGATATATTGTAATAGATATGTGTTTATACGTCACTCAGCAGAGATTTTAACATTTATTTTGGTATCGATAGCACCGACCACAGTGCTTTACACGTCTTCTTACACTGAATCTGAATCCTTAAAATAATAAAGGCAGATATCAACCCTAAATATGAAACACAATTGCTTAAAAGTAGGTGAGTTCAAAATGTTTTCCCTTGCAATGTATATGATCAAAGGTCCAAACTTTGCAACTATGTGACGTTGCAATATATAAAAAACACTACAAGTAAAGTATAAAGAATGATAGAATGAATAAAATGCAATTGCTATAATAGTGAAGATCACTGAACCAGTGATAATAGGACACAGCAGCAAAATGGGTAGCTGTGGAGCACATATATGAATTAATCTGCATATAATGCAGAAGAGCATGAGTTATGAAGAGCATTGTCTCCATGATAACCTGGGTGTCATGCGTGGCGTGGCTGACTTCATTCATCTCTGACCGACCCGCCCAGGTCCAACTTGGGTCCTTCCTCTCATCTATCTTTTTCTCTACCTGTGGTGTTCCCCAGGGGTCTAACCTCTCCCCCTGGCTGTTCAACCAATACCTGGCACTCCTTACCCACGCTCCTCTCTGCCACAGCTTTCAGTGCTATGCACATGACATTCCGTTCATTTTCAGGTTACCTTCGGCCACCTCTTCTCCGGTCCCTCATCTCTGACTGTCTGCTATCCAGGAGTGGTGTGCCGCCAATGACCTCTGCTTTAATGCCAGTAAGACTGAGATTCTCCTCATCGTCACACCCACTCCCTCCTTTCCTGTAACTCTCTGCCCGGTCTCTCTTGGCCCTCTTTTTGCTCCCACCTGCGAGGCAAAAAACCTTGGGGTCATCTTCGACTCTACGCTCTCCTTCTCTCCTCACATCTCTGACATCTCTAAGAAGTCACACTATCAGCTGCACCTCCTCAGAGGTATTCTTCCTTTCCTCTCCTTCCCCCAGAAGCTCACTGTCTCCAGAACTCTGGTTCTCTCTAAGGTGGACTACGGCAATAGCCTATTTCTAAATCTGCCTTCCTCTACTCTTCGCCCTTTGCAACTCATCCAGAACAGGACTGTGAGACTTGTCCTTGGCCTCAACCCCAGGTATCGTATCTATCCAGGATTGAAATCTATGCACTGGCTCCCAGTGGCTGCGAGGATTAAGTTCAAAACCCTATGTATTGTCCATAAGGCCTTCTGGGGCCTGGGGCCTCAAAACCTTCAACTCCCTCTTCCTAAATATCTTCCTTCTCGAGCTCTTCGCTCATCCGCCTCCAACTCCCTCTGGGTCAGCTGCTTTTCCAAGCAACAAGTTGGTGGTAAATCTCTTTCTTTGGCTGGGGTCTCCCTCTGAAACAGCTTCCCTACCTCCCTTAAACCTGAGGAGAACCATCTCCAGTTCTGGAAGCACCTCAAAACCTTTCTCTTTGCTTCTGCTTTTTCTCCTCCTCTCCCATGCTGTGTCACAGGGTTGCCCCCTTCTCACCTGTCTTTGTTGTTTGTGGGAGTTCTTCGATGGAGTTTTCTTTGGTAGAGTTCGGGTCTTGTATAACCCTGAGTGCAGGTCCTTGGGTTCCAGCGTGCGTTCAGCGTCCCGAGTCCTGGGAACGTTCAGATGTCCGGGAAGTCTGAGGAAATCCAGGAAAGCAGCAAAGAGTGCACACGGAAGACGAGTGCACGGAGATCCAGGATGCAAGGAGGACAAAGGAGGGGGAATGAAGGAGGAGGAATATAGGGGAACCGGGAACCAGGAATCAAAGGAAAAACACAAGCGAACTATGGCAGCACACGTCTAGCCACGCAAGCGGTAGCGTTAAGGGATGTGTCCGCTTTATAGAACGTAATGTGTACGGCGTGGAAACTGGTAAACAGTATTCCACGTTCGGCGGCCATGTTGGGAGTACTGCTGAGTGCAAGCCCCTATGGGTCAGGGACCAGGCAGTCCAGAAAGGACGCGTCCAATGGTTCATGACAGCATGCCTCCTCCGAAGGCCTGTTCCTCCGGGTTTGCCCGGGTGTATAAAGTGGTACCTTTAAAGTAGCCTGGGGGCGTTTAGGGTTGAGAACGGTTGCAAGGTGTGTTCACTGGGTGGATAGACTTTCCACTCCACCAGATACTGTAGCTGACCACGTCTATACCTGGAGTCACATATTCAGGACACTTCGTATTCTAGGTGGTCGTCGACAGCCACAGGGGTAGATCTTGGAGCAGACCGGGAGGTCTGGACGTATGGTTTCATTAGAGATGAGTGAAACACTGGGTGGATCCTCTTCCAGGAGTCTGGTAATTTGAGTCGAAGGCCACTGGGTTAATGATTTCCTTTATGGAAAAAGGGCCATAGTACCGAGGAGCCAATTTATTAGGTCGTAAGTGTTGAGGCAGTAGTTTCGAAGATAGCCAGACCTTATCACCTACTGCATAGGAAGGACCTGGTCTTCTTTTGGAGTCTGTATAGTGCTTGGTGTTAGCTCGGGCCCTTTCAAGGTGTTCTTTGGCTTCCTTGTGTACATTGATGAGGGTTTCAATCCAGGAGTCGACTGTAGGAACTGGTGTAGGATGTGGGAGAAGGGATGGTAGAACCGAAGGGTAGAATCCTTGACTGCAGAAGAAGGGGCTGGTCTTGACAGCTGAGTATAACAAATTGTTGTAGGCAAATTCAGCCACAGGAATTAAAAGAGACCAATCGTCCTGAACCTTGGTGGTGAAACAACGAAGATACTGATCCAGGGTTTGGTTCACACGTTCTGTAGCTCTGTTGGTCTGTGGATGATAACCTGAGGAGAGGGCACGTTGGATTCCTAGTATACGGCATAAGTGTTTCCAGAATTGAGGTATATATTGAGGACCTCTGTCTGATATGATCTTGGAAGGGAGTCCATGAAGTCGGAATATGTGTTCCAGGAAGATTCCAGTGAGTTCTGAGGAAGATGGTAATTTATATAAGGGTGTAAAATGAGCCATGTGAGTGAATAAATCAATGGTAACCATGATAGTTGTGTATCCCCTGGAAGGTGGCAGTTCAACAATAAGGTCTGTAGCAATAAATTCCCAGGGCGTTGTTGGTAGCATTGGTTGGAGTAGAAGAACCGTCGGCCTCTTGTTATCATGCTGGTTTTGATTGCAGACTGCACAGGCTTGGATGGACTGCTGGACGTCAACTTTCATTTTTGGCCACCAAAACTGTCTTTGTATTAAACGGAGAGTGTTGGTAATGCCACGATGTCCTGATTGAAAGGTATCATGACAGATTGCTTGTAATCCTTTGTTGCAGTCTCTGTGTGGGAATGACTTGGACATTGTCCTTGAACAAATACCCATCCTTGGTTTTATGATTCCATCGATTCTTCCCAGTAAATTCCTTCCAGATCTCAGAGGACTGGGTTTGAATCCGAATGTCTTCCAGGAGAGTGATTGCTTGAGCTACGAAAATTGTATGGGGAAACATCTTTGGGAAGGATCAATCTTCCAGAGTTTCGTAGTCGGGATGTCGGGATAAGGCTTCAGCAATTATGTTGTGTGTTCCAGGTACATGATGGATCTGGAACTGGTACTGGGCAAAGAAGAAGGCCCAACGGGCTTGATGACTATTCCTACATTCCATGGATTGTAGGACTTGGAGATTCCGATGATCCGTACGGACCTGAACAGGATGTTTAGCTCCCATGAGTAGATGACGCCACTCTGTGAAGGCTTGATGGATGGCCAACAATTCCTTTTCCAGAACAGAGTAATGGGTCTCGCTAGGAGTTAGGGTTCGTGAGAAATAAGCGATGGGGTGTTCCAACCTGTCCTCGAATTCCTGCTTTAAGACTGCTCCGATGGTGTAGTTAGAGGCATCAGTCTCCACTAGGAAAGGTCGATCAATGTCAGGTTGAGCCAAGATGGGGGCTTGTGTAAATTCCGATTTCAAACATTGGAATGCTTCGTCTTGGGCTGCAGTCCAGAGGAAGGGAGTATCCTTCTTCAACAATGTAATGATCGGTTGAACTATCTCCGAAAAGGAAGGTATACATTTCCGGTAGAAGTTGGCAAGCCCCAGGAAGGATTGAACCTGTTTCACAGTAGTTGGAACAGGCCAGGATAGTATGGAATTTACTTTTGAGTGGTCCATTCCAATTCCTTCTGGACTAAGGACAAATCCGAGATAGTGAACAGTAGAGACATGAAAAAGGCATTTCTCGGGTTTAGCCAAGAGTTTTTGTTCACGTAACTGTTGTAAGACTGCCTTGACATGTTCTTCATGCTTTTGATGGTCCTTGGAGTATATCAGTATGTCGTCCAGGTAAACTATGATGAAGAGGAACAGCATATCGGAGAACACCTGGTCCATAAAACGTTGGAAGACCGCTGGGGCATTGGCGAGTCCGAAAGGCATAACCAGGTATTCAAAGTGACCAAAGCATGTTCTAAAGGCTGTTTTCCATTCGTCACCTTCCTTTATACGGATCAGATGGTAGGCACCTCTGAGATCCAATTTCGTGAAGATTACGGCTCCTCTCACCGCTTCCAGGATATCCGAGATTAAGGCCAATGGGTAGCGGTCCTTGAGGGTGCATTGATTAAGACCACGATAATCATGACAAGGCTTAAGCTCCTTAGTATCTTTCTTGGGAACGAAAAACAACGAAGCTCCCGCTGGGGATTTGGATGGTCGTATGGTGCCATAATCTAGGTTGGCATCCAAGTATTTTCGGAGGGCCCTTTTCTCAGGTTCTGATAGGATGAACTATCCTTCCAAAGGGAATCACAGCCAAGGGTTCAGTATCAATAGCGCAGTCTTCAGGTCTGTGAGGGGGTAGGGCTTGAACCATGGCAGTTGAAAACACATCAGTGTAGTCCTGATAGGCTCTGGGGTCCTGGATAATATTTGTGACCATGAGTGGGGCTTGCTGGTCTGTCAGTATACCTTCAGAGGATCTTGATGAGGAATCCAGGGATAGGCAGTGAGACATGCAATGTTCGGAGCCAAGAAACAAGGATCCTGCTGCCCAGTTGATGTATGGATTGTGCTTCTGTAACCAGGGCATACCCAGTACCATGGGATAATGGGCAGACTTTATGATGTCAAACTTGATCATCTCTTGATGATGGTTTATCGAGAGCTGGATCTCTTTGGTTTGCAGGGTGATTGGTCCTGAAGAGAGAGGTCGTCCATCGATGGCCTCTACAGGTTGCATGATGTCTTGAGTTTCATATGGAATGTGGTGGGTAGTGACCCAATCCTGATCTATAAAAATCCCCATGGCTCCACAATCCACTAATTCCAGAATGGGGTAAGTTTCTTTCTTGGACGGCGATAGAAAGGCCTGCAATATCACAAGGTTGTTTTGTCCAGGAGAGTTCAAGAATGGAATAGACGTGGAGCAAACATCTCTCTCCCGAAGCTGTGCTCTGTCTAGGATCAGGAGCTGGCGTTTCCCAAACGCTGTGGAGGGGCCAAAGGACATTCTCTCACAAGATGTTTATCTGAGGCACAGTATATACACAGCCCGGTGTGAATCCGTCGCAATCTTTCTTGCGGGGATATGGGGCCACGGAAGGCCCCCAGTTGCATGGGTTCAGGGTCTGTGGTTGTGGCAGGAGTGGGCTCGGGTTTAGAGGGAGATTCTATAGAGGTCTTTTGGTAAGGCATCTTTGTTTTCTTCTTTCCGCCTTCCTTTCCTGGATTCGAAAGTCTATTTGTAAAGAGAGGTCCATTATTTCTTTGTTTAGTCCTCTCCGGAATAGGGTCAAGCAGGCCTCCGGGGACCAATCTGCTTCCTTGGTCAGTTGCTTAAAGCGTGTTACATAGGTAAGCATATCCTGGGACCCTTGTTGGAAATCCAAAAGACGTTCTTGGGCACTGTAAACCTGTTCTGGGCGGTCAAACATGGTCTTTGTAGCCCGTTGTAACGCTCACCTGGTTCCCACGGAGGCGCGGCGTCGAAGGCGCAGAACTCTGAAGATGGACAGGAAGGGCCCCTCTATTCTGGCTTCCCTGGCTCGTTGGATACCCTCCTTAGGGTTTGGAAGGATGAGCTCTCCATCCTGCTTCTGATGCAGGGGCGCGTTGAAACCCAGTTACTTCACTGGATTGAGGATTGATGGGAGTTCAGGTAAGCTTGACTGTTCAGGTAAGGCGCTGTAAAAGTTCTGTTCAAAAGTTCAAGCTTAATAATAATGTTCGTTGTCTAATTGCAGCAAGCGCTAATGCTTATGTCTTTTTCCCCTTAGGGGCCGGGGTTCGGAGTGCCGGAGATATGGCGCCGACCCGAAGTGAAACAGTTCTGGATGAGCGCTCAGGTAATGCCTTTGCATTCGCTCATTCAATGTCTTTGTCTTTTTTCCCCATAGGGGCCGGGGTCCGGAGATGCCAGGAAGCGGCAGGACCCGAAATGCAGTGGGAATAATCCAACAGGTAAGACTTAAAAGGAAACTGAGCTTTCCTTATTCCTTTTCTCCCTCTCACCTTTGTTCTTGTCTTTTTTCCTCTAGGCGCCGGGGCGTAGCTGAATCCGGAAGATCGCTGCTGAAGATGGAAGCGCCTTGCAAAGGTGAGTAAAATGCAGCGCTGCAGCGATCGAAACAAAATGCCTTTAAAATGATGTATTCCTTTTCAGGGCCGTTGGAGAAATGACTCCTGGATGCAGATTTAGCAGGTAAGGGCTTTTCTTCTCCTATTCTCTTCCTTTCTCCCCTTGCAGGTGTTCCAGGGTGCTGGCAGGCGTGGCTGAAGTCAGGATGCAGGAGCTGACACGGTGAGCGTCCAGCTGCTAGGTGCAGAACAACGCGAAGCACGTGTGGCTGTTCGGGTGGGGTTTAAATAGCCTTGGAAGAAGTTCCTGGTATGTATCCTTCCACCAATCAGGTATGTATCCTTCCCCTACCACACCCGGGTGGTGAAGTAGTCCTACAGGTAAAGTAGTCCCATTCAGGCCTCAAGAGGGCCTGGATGAAGCAGCAAGGTCTGCATCAGGTAAGTGTGCACCCAAGCACTTAAACACATATCCTCTTCTATGAGCCTGGCGCCTAAGGCGCCAGGACTGGGGTCAGCTATGAGCCTGGTGCCTAAGGCGCTAGGACTGAGTCCAAAGGGCCCCGACTTGGGCCCGCTGAGACTTCCCTGGGGAAAATGATGTCTGCCTCTGGGGTTGCTGGGCCCGGCCTGGCTCTTTGGAGGTAGGCATCATGACAGTACCCCCCCTCAAAGCCCCTCCCAAGGTCTTTTCCTCCGGGGGTTTTGGTTTGTGCGGGAATCTTCGATGGAATCGTTGAATTAATCGTGGTGCGTGAACATAGTTACTGGGTTCCCAAGATCTTTCCTGAGGTCCATATCCTTTCCAATCAACAAGATAGAAGAGTTTCGACTTAACTATCTTGGAATCTAAAATGTCTTTCACTTCGAATTCTAATTCTCCATCAATTTGGACAGGGCCTGGGGGCTCAGACAGTCTGGTTCCAGGTTGTACTGGTTTTAGAAGAGATGCGTGAAAAACGGGATGAATCCGCATGTTGGATGGTAAATCGAGTTTAAAGGCCACTGGGTTGATAATAGCTTTGATGGGGTAAGGCCCAATGAATCTGGGATTAAAAGTTCGCTCACCCTTGAGGGGTAGATGTTTAGTTGCTAGCCATACCTGATCTCCTACTTGGTAAGGAGGAGTTTTACTTCGGTGCAAATCAGCGTTTTCTTCATACTTTTTCTTGGCTTGCTGTAAGTGGGTTGTAGCTTCTTTGAAGGCTTGGGTTATTGTGGAATGTAGGTGATTTACTGCAGGCATCTCCAGGGTCAGAGGTGGATCTAGGTCAGAGGTCCGAGGATGGTGACCATACAGGGTATAAAAAGGAGTCTGTCCGGTTCCAGAATGCACTGAATTGTTGTATGCAGATTCTGCAATCCAAAGGATGTCTTTCCAATTTAACTCGGATTGGTGTAACATGCACCGCAGATATTGCTCGAGAGTCTGATTGGTTCTCTCGGTTTGTCCGTCGGTCTGGGGGTGGTGGCTGGTGGATAACCGCACGTCTATTTGTGCTAGTTGGCAACATTTCTTCCAAAAGTGGGAGATAAATTGACTTCCACGGTCTGAGACTAATATGGAAGGGAAACCATGTAACCGCACTATATTTTCCATAAATTCCTTGGCCAAGGTGGAAGCTGACGGCAATCCTTTTAAAGAGATAAAATGGGCCATTTTGGAGAATAGATCCACTATTACGAGAATCGTGTTGTAACCACCACAAGGAGGCAGGTCAGTTATAAAGTCCATTGACAAGGTGTGCCAAGGTGCTGGTGGAACGTCCAAAGGTTGAAGTAGGCCGGCTGGCCTTTTCTTTTGACTCTTATTTTGGGCACAGATTCCGCAAGACAACACAAATGACTTTATGTCTTTTCTCCAAGAAGGCCACCAGAAGTGGCGTTTGATCTTTTCTTCTGTTTTCGCGATACCGGGGTGTCCTTCCATTAATGATTCATGATGACGGGTAATGACAAGTTCCTGCAATTCTTTACTTGGCAGAAATAACCACTCTTGGAAGTAGGGTAAATCATCCTTAACGGTGTAGTGAGGACCCTTTTGACTCCATTCCAGTAAGGCAGAAGAGTCAAAAAGCTATTTTACTTGAGCTTGGATGTCCTCAATGGTTTGCAATGATGTCAAGCCCAGAATTCTTTGTTCCGGTATGATTGGCACAGGTTCTAAACTCGAATTGGGTTCTTCCATGCCTATCCGGGATAAGGCATCTGCCTTACCATTCTTGCAGCCAGGGCGATAGGTAATTACAAAATCAAATTCCGCAAAGAATAAAGCCCATCGGAGTTGTCGCGAAGATTGAGCTTTGGCCGTCTTTAAATACTGCAAATTTCTGTGGTCCGTAATTACGGTGATGGTGTGTCTTGCACCGAGAAGATAGTGACGCCAAGCCTTGAAAGCTGATTTAATAGCCAGTAGTTCTTTGTCGGTAATTGCGTAATTGAGTTCAGGTGGAGAGAATTTTCTGGACCAAAAGGCTACAGGGTGTAGTTGGTTAGTTTCTGGGTCTCTTTGCGACAGGACAGCTCCCATGGCTGAACTGGATGCATCGGTTTCCACGATGTAAGGGAGATCTGGGCGCGGGTGCTTCAATACAGGTGCAGAGGTGAATTTGGTTTTCAGGTCCTGAAAATCTTGTTCAGCCTCAAGAGTCCATTCAAAGCGTTTATTTTTCTTTAGGAGAGCTGTGATGGGTTGAACAGTTCGAGAAAATTCCGGGATGAACCTTCGATAGAAATTGGCAAAGCCAAGCATGCTTTGCACTCCCTTCACAGAGCTAGGAGATGGCCATTTGAGAATGGCGTCCACTTTCCGCGAGTCCATTCGGATTCCTTGAGGTGTCAGGATGAATCCGAGAAACTCCACTTCTGTGGTATGAAAAACGCATTTTTCGAGCTTGGCAAATAATTTGTGCTGGCGCAATTTCTCAAGAACTGCCCTAACATGGTTTCTGTGATCAGATTCTGAGGAGGAATACACCAGGATGTCGTCAATATAAACGATGACACAAACATCGATAAGTTCCCGAAGAACATCATTCATGAAGTACTGAAAGGCGGCAGGTGCGTTGCACAAACCGAAGGGCATTACTTGATATTCGAAGAGCCCAAATTTGGTGCGGAATGCAGTCTTCCACTCGTCGCCCTCTTTTATACGTACCAGGTGGTAAGCTCCTCGGAGATCTAGCTTGGTGTACACACGAGCATCTTTTACTTGGTCGATAAGCTCAGGTATCAGGGGCAAAGGGTAACGATTCTTAATCGTTATCTGATTTAGGGCGCGGTAGTCAATACAGGCCCTAAGGTCTCCTTCCTTTTTAGGTACGAAGAACAAAGCGGAAGAGACTGGTGACTTTGATGGGCGAATGAAGCCATTGGCCAGGTATTGATCCAAATACTGGCGCAAATGCAGGTTCTCAGGTTCAGTAAGAGCATAAATCCTACTACAAGGTAGTTGTGCATTGGGTACCAAGTCGATTTGGCAATCGTAAGATCGATGGGGAGGTAAGGTGTTAGCCTGCTCTTTCTGAAAAACGTCTTGGAATTCTTAGTATTCAGATGGTAGCTGTACAGGGGTGGAAGTTACAGAGGCTAGACCCATAGCTGGATTCCTTGGGTAACAGGTTGGTTCACAATCAGGAAAAGTTATCTTCTTTGCTCGCCAGTCTATTCTCGGATTATGTGTTTCTAACCAAGGGATACCAAGAAGTACTTGAAATTGTGGGGCCTTGATCACATCAAACACGATTGCTTCCCGATGTCCGTCCTGACCCACCAGAGTGATTTCAACTGTGGAATGCGTTACAGGCCCTGAGGCTATTTCGGTTCCATCAACTGTAGTAATTACATCTTGGGTTACTTTCAGGCGGAGAGGAAGCTTAATCCTGGAAGCCAATTCACGGGCTATGTAATTTCCAATAGCTCCACTGTCTATGTATGCTTTTATAGCATGCAACTGCTGAGGCTGTTTTGGGTTCACAAGCACCATTGGCATAACAAAATGCGAGGTCAAAGAGTTTGTTTTCAAGCTCGGCAAGCGGACCCCTACGCTTGTCGGGCTAGGTCGTTTCCCGAACCAGGTGTCAATAACTCGTTATCAGTGGCTCCAACCACCTTCTTGGGTGGTTTAACTGGACAACTTTGAAGAAAGTGACCGGAAGTTCCGCAATACAGACAAAGTTGCATTTGTCGCCTTCTCTCTCGTTCCTTCTGCGTTAATGGTCCTTTAACACTGCCAATTTGCATAGGTTCGGAAACGTCAGTACTCTTGGAGTTAACGTGGGTCTTGATAGGTACTCTGGTTTCATACTTGAGCCGATCTGCTTTTCTATTTTGAAGTCTGTGATCAAGTTGAACCACTAAGTCTATGTAGTCTGCGCAGGCCTGGGGTGGATCTACTATCTGAGCTATAACATCTTTAAGCTCTCCGCGCAGGCCTCGATGAAACAATGTGATCCTTTTATTTTCAGGCCATCCGGTTTCCACAACTAGTCTATTAAAGGTGGCGATATAGGACAAAAGATCCTGATTACCTTGTCGTAAGGATAGCAGTTCGTTGTCAAGGGCCTGTCCTTGCGAGTGTCGAGCGAACAATCTTTCCATGCTGGTCTGGAAGCCCTGGAAATCCCGGAGAATGGGATCATCCTGATTTACCAATGGAATAGACCAATCGGCAGCACAGCCACTGAGGTAAGATAGTACAAAGGCCACTTTGGTCTGGTCGTTGGGGAAGGCCCCGGGCCTGCATAAAAAGTGTAAACGGCATTGGTTCATAAAAACGGCATATTTCTTGGGATCCCCCGCAAAACGTTCCGGCGGGGCCAAAGGCATGTGTCCAGGTAGATTGATTTGTACCGGGTTATTCGAACCCATTGTTGTAGAAATATCTCCGGAAACAGGTAAAGGAGTGTGCTCTGCCTGGCCCTGCAATAACCTTTTGGCCAGATCATCAGTTCTTTCCTTGGATAGGATTAGTTCCCTTCTGAGAGCACTAGTCTCCTGGCGGGCTGAGTGCACTTCTGCCCGTAATTCCCCTAAAAGATGGGCCAGCTGATCTGTCTCAGAAGTCTCCATAGCGCCCAGGTGGGAAATTGTGGTAAGGCTTCGCGTTCTGTAACGCTCACCTGGTTCCCACGGAGGCGCGGCGTCGAAGGCGCAGAACTCTGAAGATGGACAGGAAGGGCCCCTCTATTCTGGCTTCCCTGGCTCGTTGGATACCCTCCTTAGGGTTTGGAAGGATGAGCTCTCCATCCTGCTTCTGATGCAGGGGCGCGTTGAAACCCAGTTACTTCACTGGATTGAGGATTGATGGGAGTTCAGGTAAGCTTGACTGTTCAGGTAAGGCGCTGTAAAAGTTCTGTTCAAAATTTCAAGCTTAATAATAATGTTCGTTGTCTAATTGCAGCAAGCGCTAATGCTTATGTCTTTTTCCCCTTAGGGGCCGGGGTTCGGAGTGCCGGAGATATGGCACCGACCCGAAGTGAAACAGTTCTGGATGAGCGCTCAGGTAATGCCTTTGCATTCGCTCATTCAATGTCTTTGTCTTTTTTCCCCATAGGGGCCGGGGTCCGGAGATGCCAGGAAGCGGAAGGACCCGAAATGCAGTGGGAATAATCCAACAGGTAAGACTTAAAAGGAAACTGAGCTTTCCTTATTCCTTTTCTCCCTCTCACCTTTGTTCTTGTCTTTTTTCCTCTAGGCGCCGGGGCGTAGCTGAATCCGGAAGATCGCTGCTGAAGATGGAAGCGCCTTGCAAAGGTGAGTAAAATGCAGCGCTGCAGCGATCGAAACAAAATGCCTTTAAAATGATGTCTTCCTTTTCAGGGCCGTTGGAGAAATGACTCCGGGATGCAGATTTAGCAGGTAAGGGCTTTTCTTCTCCTATTCTCTTCCTTTCTCCCCTTGCAGGTGTTCCAGGGTGCTGGCAGGCGTGGCTGAAGTCAGGATGCAGGAGCTGACACGGTGAGCGTCCAGCTGCTAGGTGCAGAACAACGCGAAGCACGTGTGGCTGTTCGGGTGGGGTTTAAATAGCCTTGGAAGAAGTTCCTGGTATGTATCCTTCCACCAATCAGGTATGTATCCTTCCCCGACCACACCCGGGTGGTGAAGTAGTCCTACAGGTAAAGTAGTCCCAGTCAGGCCTCAAGAGGGCCTGGATGAAGCAGCAAGGTCTGCATCAGGTAAGTGTGCACCCAAGCACTTAAACACATATCCTCTTCTATGAGCCTGGCGCCTAAGGCGCCAGGACTGGGGTCCGCTATGAGCCTGGTGCCTAAGGCGCCAGGACTGAGTCCAAAGGGCCTTGACTTGGGCCCGCTGAGACTTCCCTGGGGAAAATGATGTCTGCCTCTGGGGTTGCTGGGCCCAGCCTGGCTCTTTGGAGGTAGGCATCATGACACCCGTACGAACCCATCATAATCATCCAGGAGGGCATCTCCAGAATTAACTAAGGGCGTAGCCCAGGTTACTGCATTCTCGGAGAGATGCGAAATCATAAAGTCCACCTTTGCCCTGGGGGTGGAAAAGTAGTAGGGCTTAAAGTTAAAGTGCACGAAACATGAATCAAGGAAGCCACAACGGTTCTTTGAGGAGCCATCATATTTATCCACTACTCCGCCCAACAATACACTTTCCTTGGTCACGGAATCACGTGACAGGACTAGTTGGGTTAATGCGGCATTCTCAGCTTTGAGATTCTGAACTTCTGTGGTTAACTCTTGCATGCCTCGCATGAGATCTTGAACTGCAGCCTCCATGTCCATATCTGTATAAGTTTGTTGGCGTCTCAATCTGTCACAGGTTTCCCCCCTTCTCACCTGTCTTTGTTGTTTGTGGGAGTTCTTCGATGGAGTTTTATTTCGTAGAGTTCAGGTCTTGTATAACCCTGAGTGCAGGTCCTCGGGTTCCAGCGTGCGTTCAGCGTCCCGAGTCCTGGGAACGTTCAGATGTCCGGTAAGTCCAAGGAAATCCAGGAAAGCAGCAAAGAGTGCACACGGAAGATGAGTGCAGGGAGATCCAGGATGCAAGAAGGACGAAGGAGGGGGAATGAAGTGGAGGAATTTAGGGGAACCGGGAACCAGGAATCAAAGGAAAAACACAAGCGAACTACGGCAGAACACATCTAGCCACGGCAAGCGGTAGCTTTGAGACGCGAAGGGTCGCGGGGGTGTGTCCGCCTTATAGAACGTAATGCATACGGCGCGGAAACTGGTAAACAGTATTCCACGTTCGGCGGCCATGTTGGGAGTACTGCTGAGTGCAAGCCCCCATGGGTCAGGGACCAGGAAGTCCAGAAAGGACGCGTCAGATGGTTCATGACATGCTGACCTGGCTGAAACCGAAACTGCACTGGTTCCCTGGACATCCTCTGATCTCGGGCCCAGGTCCCTCCCCCACCAGTTACACACACCTGCACTGCTTGTCTGTCAACCCCTGCACTTGGGGACTGTTTCTGTATCCCTTCAGTCCCACTACCAGCACTTGACACCTGATGTCTGCACTACCTTGGCACTTGCCACCTGTTGGCAGTTACTTTTACTTATTGTTATTATTCTTTTCGCCTGTACTCCGCTGTCCCTTCCCCCATCCCATGCACTTGCAAGATCTGATCGACATCTGGCATAGTAGGATCACTGTCTGTCCTCCCTTTTTGCCCCTCCCTTGCCTCGTCGCGCCTTGAAACACTTGTGTATAGGCGCGTTATAAATGCCATATCATATCATATCATATCATATCATATCATCTGTGCCTGAATGCAATCATGTGAAGTTGATGACAGCAAAAAGAATAAAGCAGGGCAACAACACCTACATTTGAAAATCCTAAGGACTGAATTGAAACTTGTCTGCCAACCTATTTGTACTTAGGAGAGAAAAACACCAAGTGTATTATACTATCCTGCATATCCAGAGAAAAGGGGCAACAGCTATTGTCACAGTTATTGGTTATATCTGGTAGTCCCTGCATTTAGAGGAATACAATTAAAAGGCAAATTGGCAATTAAAATATGATTATTCAGATCTTAGCACTATTAATGGCCTGCGTCTCAAGCTTGGTAGATAATCGAGCGAAATAGTGGAAGGAAAAGGTAACTGGTTTTTCCAAATATGACCCACTCAAGAAATAGATACAACTCTGTAACTCTGCCAGAATTTAGTAACAATTAATGTGATAAGCTTAGCATGTTTGATCGCTAAGATGTTTTACAAAAAATATCAATGGGTGCTATTTTAGGTAGACCAAAAGGGTGTTTACAAAAAAGAAAACAAATATGCACATCTTGAAGTGGTGTTCTACTTTTCATCATCAAAACTTCATTTCACAGAGGAGCCATAAAGGTTTCACAACAACAACCATAATATATTGATGAACTGTCCTATTACAGTCAATTACACAAATAAATAACATAAAACAGAATAACCCTGAAATCCCAAGTTATCGCATGACAATACAATAACTTCTCATTCTAGATAATACATCAATGGCCATTAATGCCTGTGGGTGAGCCCTAGAGGCCTTTTCACCAGCAGGACAGTATTCGCTCCTGACAGTACAGACACCTGTGACATTGTTTCCCAAAAAATATGGGTTCAGTTCAATTCTGCTATTTACTGGGGGGTTACATGACCAGCTAGTGCTCAATATATCCATTGTCACTCTGGGGTCTCAGGGCTTCATCTCAATCAAATCGGGAATGTCCTCCCCCATTTTGGTTATCCTGGTACAGTTAACAATTTGTTTCCTAGTTACAAAGTAACATCCCCTCACAGATTGAAGCCAGTGTAAGCACATATTATGAAGTGCCTCCCGAGGTTCATGCTTCTTTGAGGTCAATTAAGGAAGCCCATGCCAGAATCATGACTGTGCTGTGAATGGCCTACTAGATTTGTCAGGGAGATGTGGTCTTGGGCCAAAGCACTGGCTGCCTTTGTGGGTACCACATTTACCCTAGGGGTTCTGCCTAACTGTGAACTACAGGCCTGCCTCGGTTAAAACAGAGCATCAAAATGCAAAGGCCCTTTAGGGTCAGGGCAAGCCTGTACTGATTTACGGGGTATAACTTTACCCCCTTCAGGATATACACTACTAGACCATACTTTATTCCCGTCACAGATTCCACTGTCTCCCTGGCTAGTCTTGGAGGGGTTGTGAATAAAGGGTCTGACTAAATTTGGGTAATTTAAGTTATGTGAGACCTTTTTCTCACCCTCCTGATTGATTGGTGGTTTCCCTTCATCTACTCTCTTTCCCGCAGTTTCAATTAGGGAAAAAAGCACATTCTTTATCAACAGACGTTCAGACAGAACTATGCTACAGCTATGACAACAATCCTTGGTCCCTGGATTCCAGTTCCCTTTCTGCTGAGGGTTGGCAAAGACCATTTCCTTAGAGTTAGGTGTGGGCTAGATGAACTGATCAATGAAACTGCATTGGTTTTCTTTGATACACATGCCATGCTCCCCATGGGCTCTCTACACACACTTACAGGTGATGGGCTGGAAAGTTGGTTTATAAACTTAGAAATAATCTTTTAGATGGTGATGTCCTCCCCCTGCTTGATGCCAAATTTCTGTTTCAAACCAAAGTGCAATATCCATTCCGACAGCCTAACACGAGGGGATGAACAACAAGAATATCACTCTGCATAATGCCAGGGATCCTAGGGACAGGGGTTGAGGCTGAAGGCAGCCAGACCAGAATCACCTGGGCACAATTGCTGAGCCTGTTTAGCTTAGAGACAGGCCAGATGTCCACCGACCCATCCCCCAGACGCCCAAAACCCAAGTCAGCAACATTTGAGAAAATTGGAGAGACAGGTGTTTTAGCGACATTAGTAATATCACAAATGCCAGTAGTTACCCCCTCTCTCCATGATGTCAGTAGTTACCCCCACCACATGATCAGACTAATGGGGGTGCTAGGTCCAAGATTGTCTCTGATTGCGTGTGCAGGATATTGAAGCTGATCCAGCACAGCTTTCAATAGTGCTAGAGGCATAATTGGATTTCCAGTACTATCTTGTCTCGATATAGCCTCTGTGGGGGATAAAAAACACTCCCATCTTTTCCATAAAGCCTGTTCTTCTTGCAGAGCTTGATCCTACCACTCAATTAACTGTACAATGGATAACATATGAAAACCTTTCTTCATCATCACACATCGTTCTGCCATTTGCTTAACAGTTTCTACTTCAAAATTAGAAATACTGTAAAAATATGCTGCTCTTTTTGTGTCAACATATGCAGCTTTGTTACCACAAGAAATCATGTCTGTCCTCTTAGTATGTGCTGTGCACTTCACCACAGCGATAGCCAATGGGAGCTTTTGTACCTTAATATGTTTGTCCAATAGTGGCGCATGTTGCACTGGTGTGCGGTCTGCGTAGAGAAGGAATCTATTTTTCCAGCATGACAACCCTGCATGTACGGATAACCTCACATAGTCAGAGTCAGAGTACACTATCACTTCCACGTCCTCATATCTCTGAAGTGCAGCGATAAGCGCCACTAATTCTGCAGCCTGTGCTGAACAATGTGAAGGCAATCTTGTACGTTTGAGTACTTCAAATTCCTGTATGCCTTTCTCCTGTAATTTGTTCAATTTTTGAAGACCCATGAATGAATAGGATCCCCCCAGAGCGTTTTCATGAACTTAGGGTATATCATCATAAAAATTAGTATACATTGTGCAATCATGTACATAATCCTCCTTCTCTACTGGTTCTACTATGAATGTTGCTGAACTCACTACTCTACATCTAACAGTTTTGATGGCTGGGTTTGAAATGATCACCTCATATCCTGACGCTCTTTGTGCAGTTAACGTACATTTAGGTTTCTCCAAAATGGCAAATAAGGAAGGCTCGACAAATAACGTCATTGAGCACTACATTGTAATACTTGCAGCTTTTTGAATTGTCCTCTCATTGCTAGATCTAGAATCCCACTGTAATAAGCCAATGGTTTATGTCCATGTCCTAATGTTGTCTTCTGCGTAAGGACTGCTGTCATTACCACTCCATTTGAATGCAAGAATACGTAAAACTCCTCATTATAATCTGCAATCCCTAACATGGTGGCTGCACAAATTGCCCTTTTCAACTCTTCCAATTCTGCTCTCTAGGGTGTCACCTTTCTCCTTTCTTGAGAGATTAGCTTTCCTATGTACAGGACATCTTCCTGGCATTACTGTAGTTTCTTTGTATCCACTTTGTATCCTTTTCCTGCCAATACTGTCACTAACTGGACTGAGTCTGCTCTGCATTATTCTTCTGTCTCACTACCCACTAATATGTCATCTTCATACTGAATGATTGTGCTCTCAAGTTGTATGTTGCCTAGGACCATCTGGAGGACCCTATTAAAGATTGATGGGGACTCACAGTAACCTTGTATGGTTGCACTGCTGATTTCTATCTGAAACGGAAGCCAAATCTTGGGAATCCTCATGAAGGGGAATTGAAAAGAAAGTGGTTTTTTAAGTTTACTACTGTAAAATATCTAGCTGTAGCTGGGATGTTACATAATATTGTAACTGGGTTCAGAACCAGAGGAAACTCTACTTCGACAGTATTGTTTATGGGACATATATCCTGAATAAATCCCCACAACGCCCCTGTTCATTACTTTGCTGGGTACACAGCCGCATTACATGTGGCATATGATGCTACCTGTATTCCCTGCTGTACTAAAGTGGAAATGATTTCAAATATACCTTGAAATGCTTCTCTGGACATGAGGTACTGTTTTGCTTGTGGTAAAATTGCTCCTGGTTTAAGCTTTATTTTACCTATTCCTGCTCCGCTCAATAGACCAACGTCATATGGACTTTTGGTACATAAAATGCTTGACACTCTTTCTAAATCTTCCTGGAAAAATTGTGTTTTTTTTCTTACAAATGTCATTCTCTGGGGTATTTCCCTATTCTCAACTTTAATCCAATAAGTGAGACATATGAAAAATACTGCCTCTAATTCTATGGGAATAGCCTGTCCTTCGTCATCATCCATAGGTATTTCCGCCTAAACATACATTTGTCAGGTATCCTCAGCAATTTACTTATCAATCCAGGAAGCCATGTCAACACAACCTTGCAATGCCTTTTAGCGTGTAACTGCCCATATAAATTCTCTTATATTAATGCAATTTATCCCTGGAGTGGAACATATTATCCCCTTGTCAGTAAATTATATCATCATGTTATTTTTTGTCATCAAGTCATGTCCTAATATATTAACTGGTATCTGTCGGGAATACAATAGTGGCCTAGACATGTCATGTTCTCCCATTGAAATTGGTAATTCATCAGTAAAAGTAACCAAACTCATAGCCCCAGAGAATTCTTGTGCATTCATGGCAATGCCAGGCGTTGGATACTTTCCCTATGGAACACTGGGAGGAGTCGCTCCTGTGTCCACAAGAAACAAAAATGTCTTGCCTCCAATCAATACCCTGACTCTTGGCTCATCTTGGGGGTCTGATGTTACTGATAGTACTGAACACATCAGGTTTCTCTGTGGGCTGTCCTATTGTGTATATAAATTAATTCCTGTACCCATAAAAGGATTTCCTCTGACCACTGTCATACTCCCTAGCCTGGATGTAGGTGTTTGTGAGGCTCTTGAATTTGCATTCCACTGTGATACCATTGCTTGTCGTGTTGAAGTGCGCTCTTGGGTCTGTACTTGTTATGTTAGCATAGGTGCCTGCTGTGGTTGCCCTTGCGGTGACTGTGATTGCAGCACAATCTGCTGTGCTTGCTGTATTTGCGGTGCACATGTCTGATACTGCGTGTGATCTTGGGCATAAAAGTCTGGTGGTACTGTACTATGCTGTGGAAAATAGCCTGTCCCCCCTCTTGGAGCTTCCCAGTTTTGCTGCATGCCCCCTGTACTACTACAAGTGTGAACCATATGTACCATTCTCCCACAATTCCAGCAATGCTGCTGCTGTCCTCCATTACATCCTCCTCCCCTTTGAGGGTTTGAAATCCACTTCCTTGTCCTCTAGGTCTGTACCCGCTATCGTGTGGTCAAAATTGTACCCACCCTGATCTACTGGGTATCATACATTGATTGGCTGTGTAGGCTGTAACTCTTGTGTAACCACTCCTTTGAAGCTTGTTTGCTTCCTCAAGCTTCCTATTAGTGGCCTTTTTCTTACTCTTCTCATGTAACAATTGACAATGATGTACAATAGTCAACTGTATTTCTGCCCATGGCTTTGCTTCCATCCCTTCCTCTTTTTTCATCTACCTTTGCACTGACACGGGCAGTCCCTGACATAATATATGATAAAATAATGCTGCTGTTTTTGGCCATGGTTATCTCATCTCAAAATGCCAATGTTCCTGAATATGCTGAATGTAGGAAACAGGATCTTCGCTCTCACCCATTTTCCTTGCTATACTCGTGCCCATGTCTGATGTATCAAGATACTGTACTCTAAGTGCCCTCCATGTGTCTGCTCTACAATTATTAATTGGCAAGTTTTGCGCTGTCACACTCACATTTCCCTCTGTTCTCCAAATGTTGGCAAATCTCCCCTCTAGGATAGCTGCTAGTACGCCTTTTACAGCACCCACTGCTAATGTGATTCCCGCTGTCATTCTTTCTAACTCATAAATTCTCTTACCCGCTCCTGCAGTCAAACTTGGTAACATATCAAATTATCTTTATTCATCTGTGGCTATGGTTTATATTGTAGTCGTCCTCCCTCTTTCTCTAATAACAGGAATTGTGTGAATACTGTTCTACAATCGGATCTACCTACGCTCCTTTTCTTCAGGTAGACTAGTTTCGCCCACTCTTCTTTGCCCTGGCAATGACCTTAATCCACTTACATAAGGCAGGGACATTTCCTCTATGCCATTCGGCCGTCCCTGTGGTCGTTCAGGATATGATATAGGTTCTGGTGTTTTTGCTTCTGGTTCTCCTAAATCTGACCACTTTACCCCTTTTCCTATCTATCAAAAAGGCGCGTGCGCTCTCTTCTCACACTCTCTCATTTTCTTGCCTTTCTTCATCTGACATCATTGCAACTCAACTGGTATGGCTGTTATCCCTTTCCTCTTTTTTTAATATCGTGTCTGCTTAGGGAAAGGGTTCTATGCTTGTCCATCATTACTTAATCTGATCCGTCTCTTGTGTCTCTAAGTGGAGATCCATCGATCAAGTTCCATTGAAATAATCTCAGGGTACGAACTACTACTCGCCAAACTCTCATTGAATGAAAACACCACAATTAACATAGTGGTCATCTATAGAGCCCCTAGCACAAACAGCCACTCAGAAACAGACATCCCACTAATACTGGTGCCCCTCCTCAAACCCAAAACGAAATGTATCATCATTGGTGACTTGAATCTAGGTTTTAATGATAACCAAGACACCAAAGCAACCGCCCTCATCCTGGCACTAAATGACATGAACTTCTGCCAACACGTCAATGTCCCCACCCATACCAAGGGCAGAACCCTTGATTGGATCCTCACCCTCAACACCAACATCACCTTAGGCCCGATTACCGCACTGAATTGGACAGACCATTACTGCATAGAATTTACAATCACTAGCGACGACCCCTGCACACCCAAGAACATAGTTATGGACTTCATCGAAAGTAGAAACTCTAAAAAGCTCACAGCTGAGAACTTCGACCCCACCTTGAACAAATTGCTAGACACCCACTCAATCCCCAGCAATGACCCAACTACTATCGCTGAGTACTACCACAAATGCCTCTCCACAGCGATTAACACCATAGCACCTGTAACCTCCAAACTAAGGCGCCTCAACAAAAAATCCAACTTCTGGTTCAACAAGGAATTAATCACCCTTAGAAGGAAAAAACGCTCTCTTGAGCATGCCCATAATAAACATCCCTCCCCGGACTCAGCTAAAGCATTCAAAGACGCAAATACCCTCTACAAATCAGCTATCATCTCACATAAAGCCAACGCCTACAATGCTCGCATTAACAATGCAGCATCCGACTCCAAAGAGCTTTTCTCTATCCTTAGAGAACTTGAAAATCCACTTCCGACCGACACACCCATAAACACAAGCAAAGAATGGTGTACCACCATACAAGATGCTCTTGCCTCCAAAATCTCTATGTTACAAAACAAAATCAACTCCAAAAAATTACTCCTAGCTACAAAAAACCTCTGCCTCCCTAATCACTGTACCCCTTCCAGTGACAACTCCAACCCCCCCTTCCAATTCACACCAGTCACCCACAATCTCGTACTCGACACTATCTCCAAACTAAAAGCATCCAACTGCAAAGGAGATACTGTCCCAGCCAAACTAGTCAAAGCCTGTGCACCCACCCTGACCCCCTCATCACGAAATGTGTCAATGCCTCATTCAATTCCAATACAGTTCCGACTTGAATTAAAGAAGCCTGGGTCACACCACTTCTAAAAAAAACAAATCTAGACCCCACCATTCCAACTAACTATCGCCCCATAACCACGGTCCCATTCTTACTCAAAATTATCGACAAACTAGCCTACAACCAAATTCAAACCCATTTAGAATCTAACCAGCTCCTCGGCACCAGACAATCAGGCTTCAGGCCCAACCACAGCACTGAAACAGCTCTCTTGGACCTTAAAATCCAGATGGATGCCATTAGACATTCAGGGAAACTTTGCATTCTCCTGCTATTGGACCTCTCAGCTGCGTTCGACTTGGTGGACCACGACAAACTCTGCAACTCACTTGCCCGTGAATTTAACTTCTCTGGGGCAGCCACTGCTTGGGTGAAATCATTCTTAACTGACCGCACCTCCAGAGTGTCCATAGGCAAAGAAGCAGCCAACCCCATCCCAGTCCCCATAGGAGTGCCCCAAGGCTCTTGCCTTTCTCCCACGCTGTATAACGCATATACCAAGCTCCTGTTCTCAGCACTTGACGATATGGGTGTCATATACACAAACTTTGCGGATGACACCCAGATCCTTATACCTCTTACAGGCAACTATGACCAGGACACTTTAACAATCAATAAAATTTACGCCATCATACAAAACTTGATGGCATTAAACAGCCTATGTCTTAACGATGAGAAGACGGAAGTCCTCATCGTAGGAGCTCCAGCCAAATTAGCAACCCTTGAGCCAGATTATTCAAACTTCAACATCGGCGGCACCAATACTCCAGTGTCAAAACAAGTAAAAACACTGGGCGTGTACTTCGATGCCAGCCTGACCATGACTAAACAGATCAATGTACTTTCCTCCTCCACGGCCTACACTTCTAAATTAATTGCACTCAGCCGACAATTTCTGACCCCAGCAAACTGCCTCACCCTGGCCAGAGCACTAGTCCTATCGAAATTGGACTACTGTAATGTATTACTACTGGGCACCTCCAACACCAACCTAGCCAAAATGCAACTTTTGCAAAACAAAGTCCTGAGGGCAGCGCTAGGCATAAAAAAATCAGACCATATATCCAAGACTAGGAAAGATGTCCACTGGCTCCCCATCAAAGCCCGCATCATTTTCAAAACATTATGCATCACCCACAAATGCATTACAAAAAAAGGACCTATCTACCTCAATAACACCCTGCATTCTAAAACTAACATAAGACTACTGAGATCCAACGACAAACTCCTCCTGGACCCCCCCCCGATTCAAAACCACAAGAGCAGGGGTTAGCAGCTTCACCACTTTAGCCCCCAAACACTGGAACACCCTACCCATCATCATCAAAAAAGCATCCTCCTTCACGATCTTTAAGAAACAGCTAAAAACCTGGTTATTCAACCAATTTTAGCACCCAAAGATAGGACCCCTTCCATCGGATACTGTTGTGAATACTTAGGCCACTGTATATTGTTGTGAATATGTTGTAACCTATATCATGTAATGCAACTAATGTAATGTTTGAATATGACTATTTTCTAAGCTGTCTTATAACCTCGCCGTGACACCCGAGGGTCTGGGCGTGTAACAAATAAATAAAATAAAATAAAATAAATAAATAAATCGATATTCCATCTGGTCTCATAACCATCTTTTTTCCTCATGTGTCTATATAATTCCCCAATGCTTTTCCCTATGCTTTCAGCCTCATGCTCATCAGCCCATGTCGGTTCTCTAGGTATCACATGCAGCTCCCTGCGGGGCATTAGCAACCGTCTCTCATCTTCCTGTTAACAATGTAATCTATTTCATCCTCCCATTGTTCTCTGCTCCTTCTCATTTCTCTTTGCTCTTCCCTCCTTCTCATCTCCCTCTTCTCTTCTTCCTCTCGCCTTCTCTGCAACCTTTGTTCTTTAAATCTCTATGTTTCTGTTTCCTCACATTTCTTCTTTTTCCCATCCTTTCTCTCTCTCTTTTACCTGCTCTTCATACCTTCTTCTTTCTTCCTTTCACCTCCCCTCGGTTTCCTTCTCATCATTGTATACCTGTTCCTTTCTTTCCTTTTCCTCTCTTTCTTTAACTTTGTGGATAGCCTTTCTGTCTAATTTAAGTAATATGTGTCCTCCCATTCACTAATTCTGTACAATTGTACTTCAATGGCTTTATCTTACTCTCTCTTTTGTCTCCTACTCTCTTCTTCTATCTCTATCAGTCTGTGCCTTTCCTCGATATGCTCCTCATATTTACTACGTGCAAACATATATTTGCGATCTTTAATCTTACTTTCTTCTGTACTATCTTCACTACTATTAGCTGGGGTGCATATATCAGATTAATATACCATGCTGCTGCTTTTAGCTTCTTTAGAGGATAGAATCCCTTTTTCTCTGTGGTTGCATTATTGTCTTTGGATGGAGAAAGAGGAGCCGAGGGCACTGCACCCTCTGCTCCATGCTGATTAAGCACCCACTCCTTTTCAGAAGGGTCTTTTCTCTCGCTCTGATACATTTTCTGTAGCTCTAAAATAGTGAACCTTTTTTGTGACTTCTTCTCTGTGAACAGTTTGTCAGCCATGCCCCTTACCCATTCATCGCGATATTTCCTAATCTTAGGTGTTTACCATGGTAATGTTTTGCACAGGTGTAGAAGAGGAGTGTCCTCCATGATGTCTTTTTTAACATTTCAAAATCATTACCAGACCTTTTATTGCCCTATTACTTTAATTATATCACAACAATTAGTTCACACAAGCACCATCAATCGCTGCCCATTTCCCAAACACAATTCTTCAAACAATGTTCAAGCCTACACAAAAATATTTGCTTTGCTCCTTTGTTACAGTTCTACAAATCTTACTTTGCTATATTTTTTCTCAACGATTACCCTCCTATAATTGGCGCCAATCACTTGTTTTTAGGGTCTGATAAGCAGTCAAATTATTACTATTTTTCATTATTTTCAGCTTACAACCCATTTGACCACAACTGCACTAACGTATTCATAACCCCAACCAAATGTGCACAACAAATTCTACAATTGTGTTTCTTTACTTTAACTAGTAAAAGTATCTCATCTCCATTTTACCCCATTTTGGAGTGTGAACCGCATCTGTCATATCGGCCTTGCATCAGGAATCCCTTGAAAATACCCCATTTGGATTGTGTTGGGTTCCCTTCTATCCCCTTGAGAATAGGAATCGAGGTATCTCTCTCTCTTAAATCAATCCCGTTTCCCCACGATATATATGTACACATGAAATGCAGTCCCTTCGCCAGTTTATTGGCCACTTTTGATGCTCTACTTACATCCACCGCTCAGTTTGAGCCCTTCGGTATAGACACTTCCTCATTTGATCG
The DNA here is from genome assembly GCF_040938575.1 of Ambystoma mexicanum. Lineage (NCBI taxonomy): Eukaryota > Metazoa > Chordata > Amphibia > Caudata > Ambystomatidae > Ambystoma > Ambystoma mexicanum. Next base: position 923,892,862 of record NC_090935.1, read on the forward strand.
CTTCACCTTCAGTCCACGGGGCGCATGTGAGGCCCGGACAGGAATTTCTTCAAAAGGCACCTGCTGACCATCTTGGTTTACATGCATGATTTCTCTGCTCTCCACAGAAACTTTGTGATCTTCTGGCTAATGGTGGAAAACGACAAGAATCTGAGAGTCTGGAACTGAACCATCCCCACCGTTAGCAAAATATGCAGTAGCTACTACAGTGTTCCAATGGCTGAATGGGATTACAAAATAAATGGTCTCATGCCCAAATAACCTGACAGACTCTTAGAATTTCTTAAAATACTACTTTATTATCAATTCAAAAAAGATAGGAAACCCCGCGCACAAACAGATTGTTGCTCACACGCTCTCAACAAATTTCAATTACACAAAAAGGTTTCATACCTTAATGTACATCAGCTATGACATCATCCTGCATGGCATACAGTAAAAACCTACCAGGTAGAGGTATTGGTTAAGGGAACATATATACCTATAGTTTATATACATGTTTGTATCAACATTGGCTGTCTCTTATCTGGTAGAACGCTTTGAACAACCTCTAACTGCGTACAAATACTGATAATAACATAATACCAGCAGCAGATAGGCTTCTACAACAATGTATTGTCTGCCATTACATAGACCCTTATGATTGTTTGGCCTTCTCTTCCAACCTTGTTAGCAACATGTGAGCAAAGAAACCCAGGTGGAAGGGAACAACGACAGACAACTGCTCTCATTAGCTAATTATCCTACCATCACTCATCAGTTAGGCCCTAAGCCAAGCCTTCTTCTCTGTAGTTGACCTTGCTGAACAGTCTGTTTCTCAGAACTTTAAAGTCTACGTACACTGCTATCTTCATCTGGAGCTTTTATGAATAGGCCTTGTCTTCTAGTTGTATACCACATGTGAGGATACGCTGAGTTTGTCCATTCTGTCTTTTTATTTAGTGCTATTAGATTCAATTATATTGGGTGCTATTTCACTCCTTGGCCTCTGGAGACTTGGTTGCTCCGTCTTGCATCTGCTTTCAACATCTTTGATTGCTCTAATCTTGGCACTCACAATTGTTCACTTCTTTATTTGATCAAAAAGAAATATGTCTTACACGCATGGCTTCTCCCGTTTGATTTCTTTCATGCCTTGCAGTTGTTTGTTGTTGCAGCCTCCTTGATTCTGAGCCAAGCAAATATCCTTTGTTATTGCACAAATCTGCATTCCAACAGCTGTCAGCTATGCAGATTTGGTATTTCTCCTCTCAAGGCTTCGTGCTTACTATTATACAATGCCAGCGTCCATTTTGTCAACATGGCTGCTTTTCTCGTGTTATATTTCCTACTTTGGCAAGTTTCTACATCGCCTTATCTACCTTGCGTTTCGGTGCTAGTGCATCCACATATCTTCTATTCGTCATTACATCACTTCACACATGTCAGACTTTACATATAGTTCTTCTGTGTCCAGTGGTGTCTGTAGGCTCATGTCTACCACCTCAGTTTGAGGATACATTTGAAACAGTTGTCTGTGTGCATAACGTCTCTCATACCTTGAATGTGATATTGGGATAATACGAGGTGTCATGCACAGTGTTTGCTGTTCTTCCAATATGACAGAGGTGAGGGGGTGGCTCTATGTACATCTGCTTCTCTACTTTTTTCTTCCTTGCTGGCACAGCAGAGTGGAATTCTGCACATGTCCTTGCGTGTGCTGAATTGTGGAACAGCACCGAGTGGCAGCCAGTGCTGCCACCGTAATAAGGTAAGTAGAGGAAACGAGGAGTAAAGTTTTTTAAATGGCTGCCCACGGCGAGGTGGCAACCTGTGGGTTCCGTAGAATGCAGGCCGAGATCAGAGATTTCAGCCCGCGTTCTGCAGAATCTGATTGGCTGCGCCGCACGTCCCGGATGCTTGTGGATACCTTGAATTCCCTCTTCCCTTCACAGAATGTGTCAAATCGATAGACTGTGTCTAAGCTCCCAATGTCCATAATGGCCAATATACATTTCTGCACACAAGGTGAACCAGGTGAGTCCCACGGCCGTATGTCTTTGGCCTCCAACCTCTTACACTGTGACACAGTTCACCCCACCACTTTTTGCAGATTTAACCACTGCTTTTAGTCCCACAATCTGCATTCAACTTTGTTGAAATATTTTCCTAAATTCTGGCTTTCACTGAGAGAACCGTGTGATGAGCACAGTCTTCAAAACCTGAGCTTCGTTTGGAAGGAACTGGTCAAGGAGATCCTCCATTTAACGGGCACCTATCACTTCAACCCTGCCATCATGATCATTAGAAACACCAACAAAAAATAGCCAATGGAGGAATTCACGAGATAACGTTTCTACTTCAAATAGCTATGAATTAGCTGCCAGCATACTTCAGGTATTGTTGTGAACTATGCAGCACTCACATACACAGAAGTCGGAAAACAATTGCGCACGTCATATGCAATCCGAAGATAACCAGAAAAAATTAAACACAGTTACCCAATGAAAATACACCTTCGACTGCACTGCATATGCGCCAAACTACCAACAGTAACAGAACTGCACTAAAGTGCATGATCGGGCTAGTGCACCATTTTAGACTTCTGTTGATAGGGCAAAAGCTGCATGAAGCCTAAAGTCAAACCTCAGTTCCTAGCCTTCCAATATCCCGTTCAGTAATTACTTCGAAAACTCACTTGTGTGCTGACAGTTTGTTTTTAATCCCCTTGCTTTCTCTGGCTTCGTTTTTCTTCACTTCATGCCACGGTCGCACACTTCCGGGGTGGTAGTGTGGCACATTTTTGTATTTGCAAAGGCTGACTGCACATGCGCAAATGACTTTTGTGCCTGTACACTACCATCAGTGAGAGTCAATTGGGCTGTATTTGTACTTGTGCAAATCTAATCACTTCTTTACATGCTGACATGTACCCCTATACTGTCCCTGATAGGTCACATTGCACAAGCAGAGCCAGTGACACGATATCCACACATTACCAGAGCTTATTTTGCAGTGATGGAAATGCTGCAGAAGCCCCCAGAATGTAATCACAACAGCAAAAGTTAAAGTATCATTGTATGTAGTGCTTGGGTGTAAGGGCTTCATACATGAATGCCGCTCTGTTTTACTTCTGTCCAATATTTATTAGATAATATTGTCAGGAATGCAATTTTTGTTTGTTCATAAAATGCTGTTGATATATCCATTTTTCAGGCCAGAAAGTGCTTTTGAAATATATTTTCATTATATACTGTTCTTGCAGTCTACCGCTACACCGTTTTGGAAATTGAGTGTGCCAAAGCTACATAGCAATTCCTTCACATTTCTTTCTTAAACATGATAAGCTATATCTCGTGTTCTATTTGCTTTTCCCATTACGTCTCTGGGCAATTTCACATGTCTGATACTATCTGTGCCTAAGGTGCGGATTACATTTGAAATAGGAAAGACCTTAGTGTAGATAGCCGATAAAAAATAAAAAAAGACTGTGGCGGCACAAGCATATATGTCAGCATCTAATGGGTGTAAACCGCATTACCGAGAGGAACACTGCGCCGGAAATCGATTGTTTGGTTAGCTTATGAAAAAAGTCCAATTCGAGGAGTCTGACCTCCTCGCACAGGCATTGACAGAGTTGCCTTCAAAGGTGCACGCTTCCTATCAGCGAGAGGAGCACAGAAGCAGAACCTAGTGGTTTACTTTGCAGGTGCCCTTGACCTCCAGACGACAGTCCCCTGTCTTTTGATGATTAAAGAACACATAAAAACCATACCAGTTTGTCAAGATGGTCTCATCCAAAGACCAGAATAATGAGGACGACAGCGAAAATCTCTGCGCCCGAGGAGTGAGGGAGGCATAGGAGTGTGTCAGGTAAGAGAATGTTCCCACACCCTCAAGGAACCTGCTATGGGTGGATCCAAGGTAGACATAAAAACAAGAACAAGACTTTACTCGAAGAGGAGAAACCATCCTTCCTACCACAGAGATATTAAGTATAGACTAATCTGTGTACCAACGATTTTAAAGTGGCATGGTTGGAGTTTGTAATTTCGGAGGGCATTTGTCAATGTCGGAGTGTTGAAAGGTGCATTCACGTGTTTTTATATGCAACTTTATAACGGTGTTCAACCACATTAGTCATAAATTGGGCACAGAGGGATGAACCAATTTTCACAGGATCAAACGGTGTGGTCAAGTCGGTTCACTGTTTAGAAAACAAGGGCCATTCATATTAAACCCTGATGAACAGTTCTGCAACCACCAACGTATCTGCGTGTGTAAAGAAACAAAATAAATAAATAAAGGTTACAGCCATCTGAAATCGCTCACAGTAATCAAGTCTTTCATGATCCCAGAAAGCCTCAAACTCTGCATGGCTCAAAAACCAAGATCGCTTTCTCGGGTGCCAGGTACCAACGCAAAAGTACAGATACCCTCTTCCCCACATTAACATTAAAAGTGATCCATCTCAAGTAAAAAGTGTGCAACCTCTGATTCATTTCAGATGCAGAAAAGATCCTTAACGGCCAAATTAAAACAGAACTCGTACTTCCAATTTCCTCCGAAATTTTCACCAACACAAAGGGTTTCTGTACGAGATTATGACAAGCTCCCGGCCCTCCTATGGATGCCACCGAGAGTCTTGCAGCCGCCACAGTAATAGATACAGTATTTCAGCTATGGGCAGGGGGTCCTGCTTGACTGGCACAGCATTGACACCGCATCAGGTAAGGCCATGGGGGGAGAGGGGGATCGGGGATGACGTTCCCGAGCCTAACAGTGCTGCTGTCAGCCATCCACAAGGGTGCCCATCTATCAACACCAGCTGTGGCACAGGGATCTGTAACACTGTCCAATTCTGACGGCTCTGTCTTCTCCTGCATATACGAATGACATTTGTAACACTCCTACTTGCTGCTGCAGCCACAGCACTTTGACCCTGAGCCACGCCCACCTGGATAGCCCTAACACTGGCAATTCTAGAATCAAGAGGCAATTTACTTAGCCATCTGCGTGGTAATAGTAAAAGAAACAAGAATAATATATTGCAAAATGTTAACATTACAGAAGGCTCTCCAACTAGTGGAATATCCCATCCCACAATGCAAAATATATAAGGGTGAAGATAATACCCTTGACGTTGGATGATGCATTCTATTGTGCGCATAGAGATGACAAGGAGGAATCAGCTTTTGCACTTATGCATTTTACTTTACATAAGGACAAGCAGGTCCCCAGAAGGGGTGCTGAGTACCTGCTTTATGCACGGTTCTGAACGTTCACTGCATCCTGGGGCAAAGGGAAGGTTGTCCAAAGGGACCCCTTGGACACCGGTCTGTAAGGGGGTGCGTAGTCACAGTCCGTATCCCACCTTCAGTGTGGTTAAGGTCACTAATCTCCAGATAATGTCAGGCTGGGAGATGGCTTGGGCAAGCCCTTTCAGCACATCTGAGGCTAGAGAGATATGATGTTCAAACAGGAGCCTTACACACAGAGGATCCCACACTGGCCCTATAAACATGGGTGCAGTAATGATTGTGTAAACCTCTGGACTGTAGCCTCACAGTGTCAAAGTAGCACCATTTGCAGCTGCACTGTAGACAAAGTAACGTTTTTAAAATGTGGCGCATTGTGTGTCCATCTTTACTTCTTATTCTAAATACAAAATGCAGAAATCATGTTTTAATGCAACGGGCACGGTTCCCATTTAAAAACAGCATTTAATTCAGAAGTAAATAGGTAAATAGGATACAATAAATATGTGGTAACAGACTGTCAACCATTCGGTCAATTTAAGTTACTGTAATATCTTTTGCAGTTTCAAAATGTATTATGGAACGTGAGTGGTGACCTTTCAAACATAGAGCAATATTATTGTTGCACTGGGCTTGGATTGAAAGCCATCAGCCACTATTTTCTAAATGCCAAATCGCCCTACTGCGACATCACACAGAGGAATATGGAATCCATTAGCAAGTGCTGTGATGCAATGCAAAAGGAATGCTTCGTTTTCCCCGACTTCCCTTGGTCTCCTGAGGCCCAGGGGAACCATAGACGGTACACTGTCTGGCCACCACACTCTCTGCAGCTCCCCTCACAGCGCAGAAGCCACATTCCTCTCAGGTGATGAAGGTGGGGCAAGACACCAGGTGTCATTTAGTTTGTTTGGGGGAGAATAGACAGATTGCAGTGATTGTGGTAGGGGGTGCTAAGTAACACATGTTTTGTTTTGCATGGGGGCAAGCAAGCAAATGGGAGGTCAACGTGGACACCAGGTTCTATACAGTGTTTTCTTCTTGTAGGGTAGATAGCTGTGTTTTTAATGTACTGCATAGTTCCCACATGCCTCTCCTCTCCATCACCTGTGGTGTTGGCCCATCAAGTAAGTATTGGACTAGGAATACAAGTTCAACACACAACATAACTTTGCAGATTAGTAGATCTCAACTATGCCCTATACTCCATTGAGGGCTTCCAATTTACATTATGCACAATTGTTGTCTAACAGAGGTCACCTTAGTGGAAGGCCTTAGTGCACAATGATGTGCCTGGGTCAGTAAATGAACATGGAGCAGGAACAAGACCAGACCCATGTAAGTGTAAACAAACAGGATGCTTTGTTTCTTCTTGGTTACAGCATAGGAGGTTAGCAGTGGGGGAGTATGGCTCATGCATCCATCCTGGCTCCTTCCTCTACCCCAAGTGCCTTAACTGTCATTCATGGAACCACATGGTTCCTCTCATTCCAGCATACATCATCACTTTCCATGAGGCCTACCTCTGCATTCACCCATACACATATACTCAGATACAACAGAATTAATCACTATAGTTGATTTCTACCCTTCCCTATCCTTCTATATTTCTATATTTCCATGCATTTCCCCATTCTGTTTTGTCACTGTCTACGGTAAGGTTTACATTTCACATACATTACAGGTGGTGGAATACTTAATTTTATTTGATTGTATAATATCACAATTCTTACCATTGGTTGTCTCTTTGAAGATTGACATTCCACTTGTATTTCTGTGAAGGATATATATCTAAATAGATTTGTGTTAGTGCACTATAACAGTAAAATACCCTATAGTTATGGCACATCTGGAATCCTAAACAAAATTTTGGATTTGTGATTATAAAGTATAATTACAATACTATCCCTAAAAACGTGACCACAGTCTGCACACACATCTATAACAAAAAGAGATTTACTTCAGGAAAATATTCTACAAAGTGGTTACCATTGTAAGAGAAATCCCTTAGTTATGTTTTCAAATGTTATGTATTCTGCTCAACCAAGTCATAGCTAAGAGACACAAACCACAGCCACATCCTGCAGACAAGAAACCCCAATAATTCACAATAACCAGCAAGAAAACCATGCAAATCCAAATAGCAAATTAATAATTATAAATACAAGTCCAAAGAACACAACAGTGGATTACCACTATCAGCAGGACCTGACATCACAAACCATGAATAGCTTTACATACTTGTTACTTGACTACGATGCTCGAAAAAGACACACAATCGAACCACGGCAAGCCCTCAATCTGTCATTCACAAAGAATGCAACCCTTGCAACACCAAACCTGCCATTTCAAATAACAAATCCCACTGCTGAGATGAGAAACCCACCAGTGACTAGGTATCCACCAATTCATCTATAAATCGTCAATCCCCAAGTCCCTGACCTATTCCCCCGGAAGCATCAGCTGCCATGCCCTAATTAAAAGCAAAACTTTCAACATTCTAGTAGATAGAACTATCCGCAACTCCCACCCATCCCTCCTACCGGTAATCACCATGCCCCAAATGCGAATCACGTCCCCCAACTTTAACAAAAACTTCCCAACAGATACATATGGGCCTTCTGAACTCCATGTCACTTTCTCACTAAGTAGCCCTGATTGCCAAGGCCATAAGCGAAAACAATCTTGTTGTCATAGCTATCAATGACACCTGGAAATCTGACAATATTAATCTTCTACATGACATTATTCAACATGTCAATAACAAAAAAGAGAAGTAAGAGGGTCATTTTGGTATATTTTCCCTCTACCTCCAGTTACTGTTGACAGTGAGAAAGTCATTTGTCTCTTTTTGAACACATTACCTCAAAAGGTCCCATCAACCATTTACCCCAGTTGTAATCAATGTTAACTACAGACCACCTATCAAAACAGCATCTTTCACAATGATCTGTACAACCACTTGGAGAAATGTTTGATCCTATACAGAAACATCATTGATTTAGGCTACTTTAACTTCTAGGCAGCAGACGATAACAACCTCCTCGCCTTTAATATCTTTGGAATCTTTGACAACCTTCACTTTGGTTATTAACCCTGCAGCCCAACCTACAACAAAGTCACTCTTTAGATCTGTTATTAATCCTTGGCTCACCATCAATTATCTCACACCACCAAACCTAACTCATTGTTGGTTGATTACCTGTTATTCTTCTTCCTGTCCTTTCCCAAACAATCAACCCCCCCATCTCTGTGCTACCATCATCCAGCAACATCCTTGCAGCTTTTCACCCACAGCATTCACCTTTGAATTCTCCTTACCTGATGCTCCATCATACCAACTAAATGCTAAAGCAATGCTTAACAAATATGCCTGCCTTCACTGCTTCATTCCACCGCCTGGGTCTGTAGGATGTTTTAATCAAGCAGAGGAGACCTGGCCTAGCAGTTTGGGCTGGGCTGCTACCATTTGTGGCAATACCTGACTGATTTGCATATGGCTGGACCCCTTTTGCAATGGCACAGACGGGCTAAAAAACAGTGGTGTGGAAGGTTGCCCAGAGCAATGCCAGTGGTTAAGATTCATTCAAAACCTTCCACCCATCACTTTTGTGGTTATGGTTTGTCTCACTATGTGAGAGAGGGTATGCCCAGACGTGGGTCCCTTGCTCTCTGCACCATAGGGAACCAAGTTGCACCTCACTGAGGAGGCCGAACAAGGCCGAAACCTGTCTGGGGTTGCTTGAGTTTCTGTGCAGAGGGGCCCTGGCCTAGCAGTTCCGGCTGGGCTGCTACCATTGGTGGCAGTACCTGAGTGATTTGCATATGGCTGGACCCCTTTTGCAATGGCGCAGACGGGGTGTGGAAGGTTGCCCAGAGCAACGCCAGTAGTTAAGATTCATTCAAAACCTTCCACCCATCACTTTTGTGGTTATAGTTTGTCTCACTATGTGAGAGAGCGTATGCCCATACGTGGGTCCCTTGCTCGCTGCGCCATAGGGAACCAAGTTGCACCTCACTGAGGAGGCCCAACAAGGCCGAAACCTGTCTGGGGTTGCTTGAGTTTCTGTGCAGAGGGGACCTGGCCTAGTAGTTCGGGCTGGGCTGCTACCATTGGTGGTAGTACCTGACTGATTTGCATATGGCTGGACCCTGCAATGGTGCAGATGGGCTAAAAGAAAGGTGCTGTAGAAGGTTGCCCAGAGCAATGGCACTGGTTAAGATTCATTCAAAACCTTTCACCCATCACTTTTGTGGTAATAGGATGTTTTAATCAGGTGGCATCTAATTCAGGGGAACTTTCCACCCAACCCAAACCAGGTGTGTACACATTTCCTTTAGTTGATAAAGTTATTTTAATGATTCTGGGACCCTGCTGGTGTATTCTATTGAGCCCCAAAGACACAGGACTACCCGTTATTGTTCTTATATTGGGATCATGAGCAGCAAGCTACAAACTGGACTTGGCGTGCACTAGGACTCAATTTTCTTTTGGAGGTAGAAACTCTGCATAGACTTACCAGATCACCTGAAGACTGTAATATGGGGAACCAGCTATTTATGATTTGCCCCAGTTCATAGTGTTTTGGTGTGCCTTGATTTTTGCCACAAATACCTCCTCCGCATTACACCTGCACATTTGCTACCATGAGTAACCAGGGCACACAATAAAAAGACCAAACTGATTCAATTCCTTTTATATGTTTTATAAGTAATTTAGATTAATGAGTAATACAAAACAGCATGTGCAATGTAACGCAATGAGTTTGTTTAACATGACATTCCCTGTAATTCAAAAATGAAAATACACATCCCAATCTCTTGATTCCCCTTTATCTGTGAGACAGATTCTATTCTTCAGGCTAAAGCATAACTGCAATCACATTTCATAGAAATGTTTTCCCTGCGATAAAGAGCCTTTTTTCACAATGAAATTCAATTATTTGGTGATTTCAAACCTTGAAACTTTTCAGTTGTCTTGGCAGCTTAATACCCTCTATTATATTTGAAGCTTGCTAATTGGATGGTGAAGAAAACACATAAAAAACTATCCAAGGCCACCAGGGGTCGCAGGTAAGATGGCTGCCTGATCGATCTGCTCCCTGTTTGGCCCCGGGATAACTGAGGAGTTCAATGAGATGAAGGATCGTCACCCGTTTGAAAAGAAGATATTTGGCTGTCGGAACTTTTAGGGACCCCAGAGACTCTCTCCCGAGCCTTGGAGGTGCTCCTGCGCTGGAGATAATCGACTTGGAGCGTTTGCACTCCCCTCCCCCTTTCAGGTCTGCGCCGTGCTGGAGCTGGAGCCACGGAGCTAAGCTCCACCCCACCGCGGCTGAGCCCAGTGCCACAGCCACCCAGCGGATCCCACGCTCCGCGGCCCTGCAGGCAGAGTAAGCAAGGACTGGCGAGATCCTTTGGGGGTCTGGACCCGTCCCTCCCGGCATCCACGGCCTCCCTGCCTTCCGCGCCCGGCGCGGCGCAGCGATATGGGGTGGACCGAGGAGCGGGAAAGCCTAGTGTGCGCTCGGGCTCTGACAGCCGGGTGCTCCACTGACACTGCTTTGCTCTTTGAGCCCCCTCCGGCATCATCTCGCACCGGCTCGGGCCGTCGCGGGAGCGCGCCCAACCTCCCCTCCTCCTCTCCCCCCCGGGGGGTCAGCAGCACTAAGTGCCCCAGGGACTCTGCACAGCCACCAGAGACACACAGCTTGCTGAGGCGGCCTCTACACAGGCACAGGCCGACACGGGAGCGCGCCTGGGTCCCTCTGACATGTTAAAGGCCCCCCATAGGGCGAATCACCCAGAGAACACTACTCTTTGAAGCTTGGTTCCTAGAATTAGCCCTCCTCAGCGATGGGGAACGTATCTTATCCCCACAAGGCAACCTCCTCCCTCACGGCCCCCACCCACCCTCCAGGGGGACAACCACTCTCCACAGCGGAGCCCTCCAGACCCAAGTGAACGCTACAGGAGCTACTATTCCGGCGACCCCCAAAATGGACACTCCAGGCCCATGCTGGCGCAACTGTGAGTACTGATAACCACTGGGGGTTGGGACCCAGACCACCTACCCACACCACGGACCTTCCACCACCATACTGGAGGTCCATTGTCAGGGGAGGACCAAACAGGAAGAAGCCTCTGACATCTAACTTAGAGAAACAAATAGATAATTTCCTGAGGCTCCAGATAGACCGACATTCGAGGCACCTGAGCAGCCATCAGTCACAGAGCCAAACTCAAGGATATAAGGAGCAAGGTGCACCGGCAAACCCCAAAGTTGAGCCCCGTGGTAGGAGGGATCCCCCATAAGGGAAACAAACCACTAAGACTCGCCTATCTCGCAATACCATACATGAGCTAAGGCAGAGGCAAGGGAAAAATCTCCGGACCCCTGGAGACACCACTGGGGACACTAATTAACCACAGAGATCAAAGGGCGAAAACACCTCATGAGTTGGAAAGAAACCTTAGCAAGATACCAATTCACACCCGGAGATCCAGAGATGGCTACCGGCGACTCAACCACACCGACCCCGGACATGAACACCAAGCAGAACAACATCCAAACAATCCTAGACGAAATTAGGGGGATGAGAACGGACATGGGAGCCAAGTTGGTCGACCTTACCGCCAAAGTCTCGACATTGGAGGACAGAATGGAGGGGGTGGAGAACAATCAGGCATCCACTGACCTCCTGGAAACGGATATGGAGGCAAATTTTCAGGGAGCTGCAGCGGCGGAAGGGGGAGCTCCATCTCAAGGTTGACTACATGGAGAATCGTGAACGGAGAAGTAACCTGCAAATCTTTGGCCTGACGGAGGTGAAAGGGGAGACCCAGGCCGGTCTGGAGGGCAAGGTGCAGGAGATCATCAGGATTGTCCTGGGAACTGACTCCGGGGAAACCGTCTTGATCGACAGGGTCCTTCGAGCGGGTGGAGGTGGCAGGGGCCCACGTTCTGTGCTGGCGAGATTCCACTACTATAGAGATAAAGCAAGAATACTTGAAAGGGCGAGGACTCTAAGAGACATACAATATGACAATTCCAGAGTGGCAATCTACCAAGACCTGTCCGCCCTCACACTGCAAATGAGGAAAAAATGCGGGGCAATTACTAGATGGCTACAGGAGAAGGGGGTCTGATAACGCTGGGGACACCCATTTTATCTATCGTTTGAATGGCAAGGCGAGAACCACCAACTTGTGACGGACAAAGACATCCAAAGAGCCATGGACGAGCTGGTGGGGTACTCCCCAGGAATTTCAGGAGAACAGAACTGGGCTGATAGGGACTCGAACCGGGCCCCACGAGGTCCTGATTTAAGCCAGGGGAAGCACAAAGTGAAGGGCACTCAGAAATTTCAGAAAACCAGACATCCCCTGGCGGGTCGCGGTGGACCCACATGATCACAAAGCGGGTGTAGAGAGAAAAGAAATATGATGTTATTTTCTGTAATGCAATTGCCTACACGACCTTCGTGAGCTCAGCCAGGTTGGGGGGAACCACATGTTGCCTTTGGGAGTGGCCACTGTTAGCGAAGTTTATGTTGAATTAACAATAGAAAGTCTGGGGCCCATTTGACTGAGGCACGGAGGGGTGTTGTTTTTCCGGAGGGTATTCATGTTCAGCCTCTAAGATTGCAGAGACCCTCTGTGATCCACACTGAAAGCTAATCCACAAAGGGTCCCGAGATGTGTGGGACACAGTGCGGGTTGTGGATGCAGGGAGGGGATAGTTGATTGGGGTCCCACAGGGAGATTGAATCTCAATTAAATTTGGGAAAAGTTCTTGAACGAAAATGCGGAGGTTACATTCCGCACCAGTTACTCTCCCGGGGCCCGGGCAGCGGCCCTGGTGGTTCGTTGACTAACCCTGATGTTTGTCGGGTGAGGGAGACGAACGCCTTACAAAATGGGTAAGGGAGATAGGGAACAAGGGAAGGGAGGGGGGAGGGACAAAGGGAAGGGAAACACCATGCCATGGAACTGGGGCTCAAGCATACGAATGATACGGGGGGTACACACAGAGGTTTCACAGGGCAAGGGTAGCGACGATCATGGTTGAAGGACGGATCGGTACGCTCAACGTTAAGGGCCTAAACTCACAAAACAAGCGATCTCTCACAAGCAACATGTTCTGCAAACAGAAACTACTAGTCCTCTTCCTACAAGAAACACACTATAGAAGGGGCGCAGAGTCGACAATAAAAGGAAAGGTGATAGGTATAAACTTCTGGGCCTCACAAATCCTCGAAGAGAGACGGAGTAGGCATTCTCCTTGGAAAATCACTGCACCTTACCAATGTCGAGGCGAAAAGGGGCTTTGGAGGTAGATTCTTTGGGATCAAGGGGCTGTCTCAGGGCACAAGTGTCACATTAGCCACCCTGTACGCACCCAACGCTGGCCAAATCAAGTTCATTCATAAAGTTCTGAAAGTCATGGACGAATGGGCGGAGGGAGCCATGATCCTGGGTGGAGATTTTAATCTTATCACAGACTCCCGACTTGATTGGTGGTCCGCCAGAGGGACGGGACCAAAAGCCCACACAAAGGATACTCTTGCCATGAGGGACCTCCTACAAGAATATTATTGGGTGGATGTATTGCGAAAATGTTGGCAAGCCCCGTGGGGTTACACGTTCTTCTCCCCTCACCACCAAACATATACTAGAATCGACTTACTATTGATATCAGAGGCAGGAGGAGGGGAAGAAGGAAACCCCACGGTTGAATCAGTGACCTGGTCGGACCATGAACTCCTCGTTATGGAATGGCGATTGCAAGCCACCCCGAAATCATACAGGTGGCCCTGTAACGACACCCTCATGAGGGACCAAGTGTTTAGGTAAATCCTACGTAAAGAAATAGAAGCCTTTTTCGTAACGAACGATACATGGGAAATCCCAATGGCCACAGTCTGGGAGGCGGCATAGGCCACCTTCAGGGATCTCCTTATCGCAGAGGGCTCGAGCAAAAAACAGGAAACTGCTCTGATAGAATCCAAACACTGGGAGGACATACGGGTTATGAGAGCGCAGCTGTGGAAGGCAACGTGGACCGCGAAAATCTCATGGGTGAAATGAGAGATAAGAGATAAGCCTTACATACAATCCTAATTGGGGTCGATGGTCAAACAAATGAGATACACAAAGCAGCGATACTACGAGAAGGGAGACAAGGTTGGAACCCTCTTGGCACACAGACTAAGGGGAAATAGGACAGGTAGATGGATAAAGAAGGTCAGGGATGGGGCGGCTAACACCCAGACAAAAACCGAGCACATAGCCGAATCATTTGCAGGCTTCTATAAGGCACTCTATACTAAACAAGAGGGCGAATCATTAGACAAGATCCAAAGATATCTCGAGGACCACCCCCTACCCAAACTCACAGACTCAGAAAGGGAGGCACTGAAAAGGGAAATAACAGAGGAAGAGCTGAGGGGTCCATCAAAAGGCTTAAAGTAGGTAAGACCCCTGGGGGAGATGGATACACAGCCATTTGTATAAACAATTCAAATCGGAGCTAATACAACCACTAACCAGGCTGTTCAACCAAATTGAAACCTCGGAAACCATCCCACCAACATTCTTACAGGCAATGATTACAGTAATTCCTAAGCCCGGCAAGGACCCTGCGGAGGGCAGTTCATATAGGCCCATCTCGCTTCTGAACACGGATGCAAAGATTTTCAGCAGGATCCTGGCAACACGCTTAGAAAAGTACAAACAGGGAAGTAAGTGGGCACCACTAGTTTAGAAATGTTTATATATCCAGGTAGATGTAGAGGTAAAACATGTATAATAGTAAATATTTTAATGGACTTCAAAATACACCAACAGCTAAAGACCAAGTAAGAATACAAGGTCACACAACCGCTCTCAAAAAGGGCCCGGATCCGGGCATTCAATCAAGACATTCAAAAATATAGTTCTTATCAGGGTATCACAGGAGTACTTGAAGGTTGGTAAATAATAAAGATGAGGTTGTCAGTTGATTTTCATATAGTATTTTATCGGAAGAATAAAGCTGTCACTAATATTTCCTTAGTGAGGGAGCATTTGCCGCAACCCATATATATTTCAGACTAAAGCCAATGCATTTCGGAACATTTTTCCTTCATCAGGGCAAGTCTTGGAAGATTTGTATGGGAGCTGACAAGTGTTAAAGCTGCCCACAGTAGGGTGCAGCGGTGCGGCATGCAGCAGGCAGCCGTAATATTAACACGTACGTGTTTCAGAGTGAAATCTCATTATGCAAAGGTTTAGCTGGAGGTAAGGCTGAGTCGGCTCACACGCTTAGAAAAGTGCCTGCCCCGACTGATCCACCATGATCAAGTTGGTTTTGTAATGAACAGACAGGGGGCCGACAGTATGCGCAAAACCCTACACATACTGAGCTCAAAAGGAGTGAAATCAGAGGGTGCCCTTCTCTTGTCTCTTGACACAGAGAAGGCATTTGACAGGGTGAGCTGGGCCTTCATGGAGGATGTTCTATAATCTCTGGGGATGGGACCCAAATGGCGGGGGTGGATGACAGCCCTCTACTCTCACCCCTCCAAAAGAGTGGTAGTGAATGGGGGTGAATTGGAACCCCTTCCATTGGAAAGAGGCACAAGACAGGGGTGCCCATTGTCCCCCTCACATATGCACTAGTGATGGAGCCCCCCCTGGGCTATAGCAATCAGGGGGACGACAAGATCCAGGGTATTAAAATAGGGGAAACCGACTATAAAATAACTCTGTTTGCCGACGATGTCCTCTTATACCTTTCTAGCCCATCTCAATCATTCCCTGAGGTGTTGAATAGCTTGAAACAATATGGGTACCTTGCCGGTTACAAGGTAAATTTAGACAAATCAGTTGCTTTTCCAGAAGGCCAGCTAAACGATGTAGAGAGGCAATACATCGACGACATTCCATTCTGCAAACAAACTAAGGGGCTCTGTCACCTGGGGATCCACATACCATCAGATCTAGCTGATCTTTTCAAGGCAAATTACCCCCCCCCACCGGTTGGCGATCAAACGTGACCTGGAGCGCTGGTCGAAATCCAGCCTCTCATGGATGGCTCGCCTTAACTCCATTAAAATGGTCATCCTCCCTAAATTTTTATATCTATTTCAAATGTTGCCGACTCAGATTCCGAAACCATTCCTCCTAGAGACAAAGCGGACCCTTCTCTGCTACCTATGAGCCAGAAAATGTCACAGGATTGCCTACGACAATCTTACAAGGCCCAAAGATGAGGGCGGAGTTAATTTCCCAGACCTAGATACATATTACAAGGCATCACAATTGCGAATTCTGGTTGACCACTTGGCGATGGGCCCAAAGAAGCAATGGGTGGGACTGGACAACACGCTTTTCTCCCCAGACGAATGGCTATGGGTTCCCAAGGCATCTATCCCGAGAAGGGTTTTGAAACATGCAGTCCTGGGGGTGTTATGGTCCATATGGAAAGAGGGGGGTTATCTCAGGTGGCTCACAACATGGCCTTCACCCCTAAACTGCATCTGGGCTCCCCCACTATGGGAAGGGATCAATGAACGATTAGCCTTCCAACAATGGTAGGAGGCAGCCTTTGTAGAGCCAGACAGCTCTGGGCAGAGGGGGTGTTTATATCCCTGGGGGATCTGAAGGACGCCCTGGCCCTTCCCAACCTCTCTCCCTTCCGATACCTGCAGCTTAAGGGTGCCCTCACTGAGAGTAAATGGGGAGACACGCTCAGGAGAGATTTAACTGATTTTGAGAAGTTCCATATAACATACAAGGGGACCAGAGGGGTGATATTGCGGTTCTACAGCTTTTTGTTGCTCTCCGTCCCATGGGACCCCTCATCTTCCCAGGTACAATGGGAAAAAGACCTAGGCACTCCCATAACCGAAAAGAGATGGACCAAGATTTGTAGACAGGCCAATCGCTCCACAGCCGCACCCCAATACCGCCACCAGGCCCTGAAGCTGATCCACAGATGGCACTACCCTCCGCAGAGGATAGCCAGAATGAGAAAGGGCTACGATCCCCACTGCTGGAAGTGCCACACTGAAAAAGGGGACTATGTATATGTGTGGTGGAAGTGTCACATGGTACAAACCTATTGGAGTGAGGTCCTCTTTTATCTACATCTTTTATCCATGACAGGACCTCACTCCAATTCTCAAAAACTGAGCACATTTTTACTCCTGATCTGCACAAATGTTTTGCACCAATGGACTGAGCTGTAAATATTAGCAAGGGATTAGATATTAGCAGGTTAAGGGTTAATAATTGCTAATGTTATGCTTCATTGCAACTGAGCCAATACTATACCATGGATTTGTATACTATGCTATGATATGGCTACCATCCAAAACGAGGTTTTCATTTTTCTTTTTTGTTTTATTTTATCACACAGCGCTGACTCACACCAGATTCACACCAGAGTCTCACCAGAGTCTCACACCTCTGCTGTCAGAGTCTGAGTTTACAAAAATTCTGCCCCAGCTGAAATTCAGAGCCCCATTTCACCTAGATACTCCCCCATTTGTTTCTGTTGAGACCTGACCTACCTATGGGCCCCTACAGAAACAAGACCATTGAAACAAACTCAGCAACATTTTAAAAAAAATGTGTGATTGTAAGAAAATAAGGAATTCATATATTTTGACTTTAGAAAATAGTATGCAAAATCATTCATGAACTTGCATATATTCAAATATCATGCAATTTGTATCCAAATTCTTCAAATAGGATATATTTTGATTTTTTAAAATATTTAGTTGAGATTTTTCTTTAGACCATTTTTTATTCTATATATTCGGGTCTTTTCTTTTGATCACCTTCTTCTTGTTTTTGTCATTTTTGTATTTTGAGTGATCTTTGATGTTGTTTTGAATTTTTAACTTGTTTTTCTTTTTCTTTTCAATAAATTATCAACACGCTAGAAATACCAAGTCCTTTCTCATGTACAAAAATGAGGAAGTCCATATTGTCCATAGACAATATTCTATGACTGGGTAGCTGCATTAGACCAACCCTAGAAATGAATCCATTGAAATCAATGTTTCTGTTGAAACCAACTTACTCCCAAATAAGTGTTCAACCTTCAATTGTTCAATTGTTCGGATGAATCAAAACAAGGAATAAGATATGATGCATAAAACCAAGTGCAAGATTACAGTTTTCTTTACTTGGTGGTGGCCATCACAAGCCTAACACTGAACTTTCAATCAGACCCATTCTTTCTTTAATGTGAAGCAAGCTTCCATCCTCTGCAAGCGAGACTTCTTTCAGGAGTCACCATCTTCTCCCACCTCTTCGGTTCAGGGGGTTTTGTTCCAGGGACTCCCGTTCATCAGCGGACTCAAAGGTCCTAGGGTCCGGTCGGTTCCAGCCTCTGGAGAGCTGGTGAAGCGAGGTGTTAATTTCTAAATCAAAAGAGAGAAAGATAGATTGAGAACCAAGAACACCAAATACATGCAATTACCTTTTATTTTGAGGTTTACCTGAAATAAAACAGTGCATTAAGCAACATAGCACATGCACATCATGATTTTTTTCAAGGATGTTTCTTCACAGCCTCCTGTAAATAAATGGATTAAGCACAAAAATACAATATGGGAATTCTTTTCATCTCTGACTGTAAAAAGCATGTAGGTTAAACATAACAAAATTCAACACAGCATTTTAAATCAAGAAACAATAGAAACAAATTAAGTATTGTTACAAAGATGCAGCATCCATTCAAAACACCTGCTAATATGATCATACATCAACCTGTGACACTTAACAAACTAAAAAAACTGGAACTCTTTATTCACTTTTTTTGTTGTTGCTTATATATAAATGTATATATTTTTTTACACACTATGCTCATATTTCCAATTATCTACTCACCTGGTTCATTACCCCTTTTTACATATCTTAAAAGATTATTCATAGTTACTTACCTGTTGGACCCTTCTTTTACCCCCTTTTCCCAATTAAATAATAGTTACATTTATACCTACTTACTTGCTATATTGAATCTCTTTGAGGTAACAGTGCTTAATTTCCTGAATACAACTAAATCTTTTACTCCCTATGAGCTCATGATATGATATGATATGGCATTTATAACGCGCCTATACACAAGTGTTTCAAGGTGCGACGAGGCAAGAGAGAGGGAACAGAGGGAAGACAGACAACGATCCTACTAGGCCAAGTGTCATTCAGATCAAGCAAGTGCATGAGAAGGGGAAGGAGGAAAGTGATGGGGGGGGCAAAGGGGAGGGGACAGTGCAGTATATGGGATAATAAAATAAATAACAAAAGTAAAGGTACAGCCAGCAGGTGGTAAGTGCAAGGGTAAGTGCAGACATCAGGTATCAAGTGAGGGTAGTGGGAAAGTAGGGATACAGAAAACAGTCCCCAGTCTCTTCAAACCTTCTTATATCATGCTTCAGGTCAAATGGTTTGATTTGGTTAACATGAAAAAATTGTTCCACAGTCAGCTCTCCTTCTTTTATAGCAATTCGGTAGACCACAGGTGAAACATTATCCACACTTGTAAATGGCCATCGCCAGGATGTGAGGAATGTGGCATTTTTATGTTTAGCTTTCCCAAAGTCAAACGTATATACTTGATTGCCTATCTCATGTTCCTTGATAGATGACGTTTTGTCATGGTATGATTTTGCACTGTTGGTGGCCTTTTCTGAAATCCATTGCACAAAAGCAAAAGCATGTTGCAACTTCTTTCTCAACTCATCCAAATATTCGTGAATTGTGGCTACATTTACCAGAACCTGTTCATTGGTCCAGTACGGTAAATGTTGTGGTAAAACCATCTTCCCGTCTGTTAGAATCGTGTGTGGACTGAGGTTTGTGGATCTGGATGGTGTTGATCTAATAGAAATTACCACTATAGGGAGTTGCAAATACCAACTGGACACAGCCTCAGCTACTCATTTCTTTAAAATATCAACAATTGACCTGTTGCAATGCACTGGTGAAATGGCTCCCATTGTCTTATTCTATCCTTTGAAATAAACCAAACCTAGAAAAAATATGATTGACTAACAAAGTGGCTGCCGTTTGGACACTGCAATCCGGGGCTGGAAAGCATTTTAGCCACTTGGACATTAAACAAGTGACCGTCATTAAGTACCTGTTTTCCTGTGCTGACCTTTGCATGGGACCTACAAAGTCGATTTTCAAATCTGACCATGCAAGTGTCAAACCTCTTGTCATTAATGCCACCATGTCTGTTGGAGAAGTAGGTTGAAACTGTGCACACACCAAGCTGTACATATTGTGACATGTGTGGGCAATAGGCATATTCTTTTAAAATGTCCAAAGTTTTTTCTGGGAACCTCTGTGGCCTGCAGTTATGGCATCATGGGCATGATGTAGCCTCAGACCCCGAAACTACAAGGTTATTGCCCATTGTATTTGGCCTCACACAGATACCCGAAACATCCACCCATCCTGCAGCTGAATTCTCTTTTTGTTCTTTACTAACACCCTCAGTTCTTCTTTCCCTTTCCAGTCCTCCTCAGTCACAGGATTTTGTTCTTCATTAAGCAAATGATTATATAACAGGCCCAACATAGGACCATCCTTTTTTGCCTTGACCAATACTGATCAGGAGTGTCAAAACTCCACTCTGCCACTGGCTGATCAAATATTCTTTAAGTTATGGAGCGTGTTAGCACCCTGTAGGTGCTCAATAGGAAAAACTCCCCCATCACAGCCACAATCTTGGCCAAAGTATTTGCCTCATCATTCCCTTCCTTGTCTTCCCCTGGTGTTTCCAATTGGCCTTGTATCTTCCTTCAATGAATGATCATGTCATTTTCTGAAACAAGTTTATCTATGGCCTGAATAATTTTGCCATGTTTAAGAGGTTTCCTGTTGTATGTGACCATTTCTCTCAATTTCCATTCGGGTAAATATTCCACAAAACTATTTTTGGCATAATCAGAATCAATTACTTAAAGTATTTCTTTGTATTTATTTACTACTGCTGTGAATATTGCTTTATAAATGGCAGCCGGTTCTGCAACTTGACTGCTTTTGGGACCCAATCTCATGCTCAGACTTGGAATGCCATTACATTTGACCCACACATTTCTTATTCATGCCACTAATTTCCTTTCAGAAACATCTCCCATGTGATATGATATGATATGATTGTTTATTTTTTATAGCGCCTATACACAATGTGTTTCAAAGCACTTCAAGGCAAGGGAGGGAACAAGGGAAAATACAACCACATTCTTACAGGCCATGAACAGTAAGGATGTGAAATTAACTACCGTACTCGGCCTGACGACATTTCAGATAGTGCAAGAGCTAAGACATAGATAAGGAAGGGAGGGGGAGAGTGGGGAGACAGGCCTGATGACATTTCTAGTAGAGCCAGAGAAAAACAAAAGGTGAGGGAGAGGGGTGCAGAAAGGGAGGAGAGGAACAAAACAAACGACTATCGTACTAGGCCTGACGACATTTCAGATAGTGCTGGATGGGTGGTGGGGAGGAAAAAAACAGTAATGTGAGGGTGGAGGAAACAGACAAGGTTGCTATCATATTAGGTCCTGGGACAATTCTGATAGAGTAAGTGCATAGAAGAAAGTAAGGGGAGGAGATAGGAAAAGGGAGAAGGGAAAGGAGGAGAGAAAAGAGAGTAAGCAGTCAAAAAGAGTAGAGAAGCAAGAGTGGAGAGCGAATACAATTGCAGAAGTCAGTAGTAACACATAATGTTGCAAGCCAGGATACAAAATGAAGATGGGAACAGCATGATGCAGGGCCACCATGAGTACAAGATGCAAAGGAAGCCCAGCATGAGAGTTGAGAAAGAGTGACGCACTGTGATTGAATGAAGTCCATTAAAGTCAAATCCAGCATTGGCCACAAGACAGTGATGGTGAAGGAAGGCACCAGGTGGGCGGGGCTTGCTAAGTGGTGAAAAAGAGCAGCAGGCAGGAAGGTACCAGGTGGGTGGGGCTTAGGCCAGGTGACCTAGATCCACTTTCACCTGCTCCCCATCTCCAAAGGAAAAGAAGCTGGAGGGCTCCTTAGGTAGGGAAACAGAGCGGCAAGCAGGAAGGCACCTGGTGGGCGTGGCTTGCTAAGTGGTGAAAAAGAGCAGGAAGCACGAAGGCACCAGGTGGGCGGGGCTTGCTAAGTGGTGAAAAAGAGCAGCAGGCAGGAAGGCACCAGGTGGGCGGGGCTTAGGCCAGGTGACCTAGATCCACTTTCACCTGCTCCCCATCTGCAAAGGAAAAGAAGCTGGAGGGCTCCTTAGGTAGGGAAACAGAGCGGCAAGCAGGAAGGCACCTGGTGGGCGTGGCTTGCTAAGTGGTGAAAAAGAGCAGGAAGCACAAAGGCACCAGGTGGGCGGGGCTTGCTAAGTGGTGAAAAAGAGCAGCAGGCAGGAAGGCACCAGGTGGGCGGGGCTTAGGCCAGGTGACCTAGATCCACTTTCACCTGCTCCCCATCTGCAAAGGAAAAGAAGCTGGAGGGCTCCTTAGGTAGGGAAACAGAGCGGCAAGCAGGAAGGCACCTGGTGGGCGTGGCTTGCTAAGTGGTGAAAAAGAGCAGGAAGCACAAAGGCACCAGGTGGGCGGGGCTTGCTAAGTGGTGAAAAAGAGCAGCAGGCAGGAAGGCACCAGGGCGGCAGGGCTTAGGCCAGGTGACCTAGATCCACTTGCACCTGCTCCCCATCTGCAAAGGAAAAGAGGCTGGAGGGCTCCTTAGGTAGGGAAACAGAGCGGCAAGCAGGAAGGCACCAGGTGGGCGGGGCTTGCTAAGTGGTGAAAAGAGTGGCAAGCAGGAAGGCACCAGGTGGGCGGGCTTGCTAAGTGGTGGGAAAGAGCGGCAAGCAGGAAGGCACCAGGTGGGCGGGGCTTGCTAAGTGGTGAAAAGAGTGGCAAGCAGGAAGGCAGCAGGTGGGCGGGGCTTGCTAAGTGGTGGGAAAGAGCGGCAAGCAGGAAGGCACCAGGTGGGCGGGGCTTGCTAAGTGGTGAAAAAGAGCGGCAGGCAGGAAGGCACCAGGGCGGCAGGGCTTAGGTCAGGTGGCCTAGATCCACTTGCACCTGCTCCCCATCTGCCTGTGGTATGCACATCCAACTACATACACAGTTGGGAGATCCCTGCAGGTTTCTTCATTGAATGCTTTGTGTGGGATGTTCAAAATGAGTTACATTTGTTTCTAGCACTGTGTTTTCTACTGCACAATCATGTAAGTCTGCTAGCCCTTGAGCGACAGTCCTTACCTCACTTCCATTGGGAATCCCTGCAACTCCAATGTCCATATGATTCTTTACTGGCCCAAATTCCCTGATCTGATTCTTTTGCTCTGTAAAAATTGTTAAGGCTGATGATTTGTTTCAACAATCACTTGTTCCCCTTTAATAATAGGGTGGTAATAATGTAATGCCCAGACAGTGGTTAAAAGTGCCTTTTCACATTCGCTGAATTTAGTTACTACCTGTGACAATGCTTTGCTGGCATATGCAATTGTTTTGTTATTTGCATTGGTGTTTTTGGTACAGGGCCGCTGAAATACATTGATATGTGAAATGTATCTCTATAAAGAAATCCTGGTTCTTTATTGGATAAGCCAAACATGGGGCTTTCATCAAACAGACCTTTAATTTCGCCACTGCCTCACTTTTTTCCTTTTCTCATTTCCAGGGAAATCCCTGCATCAGTAATTTAGTCACATGTTGTGTGATTTCTGCATAATCCTCAATGAATTTCTTGTTGTAACTTGTCATTCCTATCAAGCTTTTTAGGCCTTTCAAATTGTTGGGATCTTTTAATTTCTGAATAGATTTCACCATTTTCTTTTGTGGATTTAATCCATGCTCTGTTACTTCATGCCCTAGAAAGTTCACCCTTTTTCTACACCAATGTGCTTTTTGTAAATATACCTTTGCTCCAGCCCTTTTCAACTGACCAAGCACATACGTAATGCCATTGAAGTGACGTTTTAAGTCTTCAATTTTGATTAGCACATTGTCCAACATAAATCACAGTTCCTCTCTCCGCTGCATCTGGGAGTGCTTTACTTAGGAATATCCCAAAAACACTTCCACTATTGATATAGCCAAAGGGGACCTGGGGCCATGGATATTGTAATCAATTAAAGCAGAAAGCAAAGAGATTTGGTATATCTTTAGCTATTGGCACACACAAGTACTCAGCTGTAAGATTCAGAGTGGTAAATATGTTGGACACCTGAAATTTTGCAAGGCCCTGATCAATAAATAGGAGATGCCACCTTCAAACAGGTGCCCTTATATTTCGTTTTCTGAAGTCTGCACACAAGCCCCATTGGCCATTGGATTTTCGAGCACCTAATATGGGAGTATTTGAAGTACTGTGAATAGGCCTAATAATGCCACTAGATTCCACATTTTTTAATAATATCTGCCAGAGAGAGACTCAAGGCAGGCCAGCGGTAACCTATATAGTTGCAAACATACTAGCTCCCTACCATACTTTTCAGGTAGTGTAGAAACGTTAAATCGGTTGGCCCACAATAATAGGCATTTTTGGTAAAAACCTCTTTGAACTCCAGAAACATTGTCCTTAATTGGTCTCTCTCTTCTTCATTTGTGCAAGCATCTGCAGCTTCGATTTGTTCCTCTACCAATTTAGAACATTCTGGAAAATCCTCCAAAGGAGGAACCTCTGTGCTTTGCTCTAATTTTGCGGCAGTATCTCTTAGGAGGGCCGCCACCCTCAGATATTTGGAACATTGACCTCCATCTCAATTTGCTGTTTCACCTTGCTGCTTCTTTCTTTCAGATTCACCTACTTCAAAAAGGATAGAATTATCTTGATAACAGCATATTGCTTCTATTGGTACATAAGGGTAAACTGACAGGATCCTGAAAATCCCCTTTGGTTTAGAGTCCGGTGACTCCGGCAATTACCCCTGCGAAGTTGCATAGCCTCCAGGGATGTTGTTTAGATCAGCAGTGTAGTGGGATCCCTGTATTGCAATCTCTAATGCTGTATTTTCTTTTAAATAAAAGGTCTGGTATCCCTTGTTATTCACCAGTATTTGAATGGCGCCAGCCCCAATTTTTACCAATGGTGTATGTTCACATTCTAGCCCTTACAGTCTCATGGATTCCTTGAGGCACACAAATCTATCATGCCCTTCCATCTGTTGTCCCTTTCTGTATTTTAATGCTATTGCAAATTGTCTGGTGAAAGCAGGAATAGTGACATCCCTCTTTACCTGAAGCTCAACTCCATATGGCATCATTTGGGCACAATGGCAAGCTTGTCTTTGGCTTTCAAATTCAGGTGCTGCTCCACCTAAGCTGGCCCACACCTTTTGGTTCAAGAAATAGAACACTACACACATTCTGTGCATGATGTCCTTTCTCAAGTAGAACTTATTTTTGATCCCACTTACAATCCAAACATTGTGATGAAGGCTTTTGGAACCAATTGTGATTTTCAACATGCACCTTCCCATGATTCTTTGCCCCAATTCAGGGTCATCCAGCCCAAAGATTTGTTGATTTTATATTTTAAATCTTGGTATTTCCTCTCTGTCAAGTATTTGTTTAAACACATTTTTGTTAATGAAATACTTTTCTTGCTCTAGGGCTAACACTGTCTCAATCATTTCTCGATGCCCATTCACATGCACCAGAATTCAGGCCTGCCCATCTTCAATGTGTATCTCTGCAATTGTTGAAACATATTTTTCCTGATCTGACTCTGCAGCAATGTTTGGTTTACAATGTTCCTCATTTAGATAAAAACACACTGTTTTCATCAATCTGTGTCTGCCAATTTTCCTTGGGGTCCAGAAAAACCACTAAATATTGCTTTTCCTCTTATCTTTGTATTTTACTCTGACACATGAGAATGACAGTGATAATAGGTACACAGACATTTTGGAGATATACTTCTACCACACTTTCTGATCTAGCAATGCTGCGACATTCTGCACTGTTGTTCTGCCTCATTACCCTTTTAGGTTTCAGAGTTGTTTTTGCCAAAGACCACAATACCCCATCAATAAGAGGTGGCAGCCTCCTAAGGCAATTTGTTCTGATAAGTAATAGTATCTCATCTATTGGTGTGACCACCAATTTCGGTCTCATTCTGTGCTTTCCTGTTTTCATGTAGACTTCAGTGACACCTTCCACAGGTATTTTTTACCCATTGAAATTATGCACAGGGCCTACAGTCTGTCTCAATATCAGCATGTCCTGTGGGGATTTCTTCTCATTTATGCTTTGCATTAGTTTCTTTGGCATAATTGTTGCTTGAGCGCCTGTGTCAATCATTGAAAATGTGCTACACCTCTCTTCAATAGTGAAAGGTGCATAATATCTATTCTCACATTCTTCAAGTACACATATGAAGTGTGAATTGTTTATGTTTTCAGGGCTTACTTTCATTAAGTCTGCCGGACTTCTTGCTGGGCAAAGGGGCATATGAACAGATACCTTACCCCCTCCCCTTTTGCCCATCTCTTTTTGTATTGCTTTGTTTATTTTGTTGGGTTCAGAACCCCTTTTCAGCACAGCCACTGACTGACCCCTGTCTTGGGACCACCAGTGTTCATCCCCCTTTCCTCTACTGCTTTATCCACATTACCTGGGCCCTTTCCACTGACCTCCATTCTGGAACATAATGAATCTATATTTTTACAAGTGTCCTGTGGCAGAATGTCAGTTTCTGGTGTGTCACACTTACCTATATTTGTATGGTCATTCTTTTCTAGGGTTGGTTTCCACAAGGACATTCTAACAGATTAGGTATCGAATTTCAATTTTTATGGATGAAGTCAAGAATTACTACACACTACCACCTTAAGAACCTCCGTTTACCACCCCGAACAGACGGATTGATAGAGAGATTTATTAAGAAAACCCTCAAAATGATTTTGAGAAAATTGGTAGATGGGGATGGATGAAAGACTGGGATTGTATGATCCTGTGGGCCCTAGTTGCAGTGAGAAAGACCCCAAAGGTAGCCACCTAATTATCCCCTTTTGAGTTACTCTATGGTAGAGAACCAAGAGAGGTTTTAGACATGCTCCATGAGACCTGGGAAGAAAGAGGAAAGGTACCTATTACCCTCTCACAGACAGCTACCCGATTCCGAGAGCACATGAAACGCATCCGGAGTCTATTCCACACTCACATGGAGAAAGCTCAAGCCCAACATAAATCCACGTATGACAAGAAGGTACATTTAAGATCATTTTCAGTGGGACAGAAATTATTATTCCTCTTACCTACCTCTGAAAATAAACTTGTTTCAAAGTGGCATGGGCCCTATAAAGTGTTAGAGCAAACAGGAACCTGTACCTATAAAATAGCCCAAACTGATAGAAGGCAAAAGTCCCATCTCTAGCACATAAATCTCCTAAAAGAGTGGAAAGAAAATCCTTCTGCTACTACCTCCTCTATATTGTCCTGTTTCATACCTGAGGGGATAGACAACTCTTAACCTATTCCCCAAGAACTATTTAAACAGAAACAAGAAGATTTGAACAACCTTAATATGGCATTCCCTGATGTATTCTGTGAGAACCCAGGCAGAGTACATGGTACTTATTAAATCAGAACTCCAAAGGGAAAAGTGGTCCACTTGAAACCATGTAGACTCCTAGAAGCATGAAAGCAGATAGTGATTGATGAAGTTAAAAACATGCTAAAGGCAAACATTATCAAGCCGTCTTTAAATCCATGGTCCTCCCCTATTGTGTTTGTGAATAAACCCGATCATTCTTGGGCGTTTTGCATAGAGTTCAGGCAGGTCAACACCTTCCCTGGCTTCGATGTGTACCCTATGCCAATATCACCTAGGCCAACTAGTACTGGCAATACTAATTGTCTGACTATACCTAGATATAGGCTCACCACTATTGGTGATAATAGTTTCCCTGTAAAGACAGCGAAACTATGGAATACAATTCCCCAAGACCTGCGTAGCAACCAACCTTTCCTATCCTTCAGGAAAAATGCTATCAAACATATTATTTTGACTGACCCATAGTCTCCCACCTTTAGTCACTTCACTTACTCTCCTCATGTAATGGTATGGTACTTTGAACTACATGGGCATCTGTTCCACCAATGTGTCGAACTGGTATATGGTAGAGGAACTTATTGTAACTTGTATTTTTGAACTTTGCTTACTGAGGGAAGTTTTTTGTCTCTACTCTACCCGAGTCCGAGGGCTCTACAGAGTGATTCTCCCGCAATCTGTATATTTTGTACACTAGATATTATTGTAACTGCATAGCTACTACAATTTGCCCTCTGAACGAACCATGCGTTGTATCTACTGTAACTACTATTATATTTGCATATTTTTGTATATTGTATAACTCTGTAAACTGTATAACTTTGTAAGCCTTGCATCTTCATAATGCTGTGCCCTATTACCTCCGGGTCTGGAGCGCGTAATAAGTGAATAAACAAACAAACACACAAACTAGGCCACGCATCAATGAATTAATAGATAAACTTGGAGATGCCACAATCCCAGCAACCCTAGATTTAACCAAGGGATATTGACAGGTCCCTGTGCATGGACCTGACAAGGAAAAGACTGCTTTCTCGACACCAATAGGAGTATTACAATTCAAAGTCCTCCCTTTTGGACTGCATGGGGCCCCAGCCATTTTCCAATGACTTAGGGACCGGATATTACAGCCTTACTCAGTTTTCTGAGGGGCCTATATTGATGACATAGTCATTTATAGTAAAACTTGGGAAGACCATCTTTTTCATCTTTTTACTATTATAAGAACCCTCAGAGAGGCCGCAATAAATGCCAATCCATCAAAATGCCAGCTGGCTCAATCTGACATGAAATACCTAGGCTTCTTTGTAGGTAATGGTAGTGTGCAGCCCCAGAAAGATAAAGTTAGTTAAAGCGGTCCTAGATGCCCCAACACCCAAAACCAAGAGAGACCTCAGGGCATTCCTAGGATTGATTGGTTATAACCATAGATGTATCCGACATTTTTCAGATAGAACAGCCAGACTGACAGACTAAGAAATGCAGAGCCCCAGAAAATGTGTTGGACTGATGAGGACAATGCGTGTTACAATAACCTGAAACATAAATTATGCCACAACCCAATACTAATAGTAGTGGACTTCTGAAAGGAATGTGAATTACAGACCGATGCCTCCCTCACGGGGTTAGGGGCAGCATTATCACAAATATGTGATGGATTAGAGCACACCATCCTATTCACTAGTCATAAACTTTTCCATGTGAGAAAAGCTACTCTGTATTTGAATTAGAGGCCCTTGCCATCAAATGGGCAATTATTCATCTGAGATACTGTTACGTTCACCTGGTTCCCACGGGGGCGTCGACCGGAACTGGGCCGCTGTTGTTCCCACCAGCGTGACGTGTAGCGCCGAGATGACTGACTGGACTGGCCCGCTCAGCCTAGTTTGTCTGGCTCGCAAGAATATTCTTCTGCAAAGGAGAAGAGGAATTAACCACCCGTGGAATTGAGTGTCAACCCACCTTCCCCACTCCCGTTGTCTTCCCACAGATCACTCTTGATGTCCCCTCCTTAGTCTCACCTGATGGTTTGGAAGGATGAGATCTCCATCCTGCATCGACCGCAGGGGCGCGTTGATGATCAGTTACTTCACTGGCGTAGAGGAATTGGTGAGTTCCAGTATTGACTCTAAAGTCCAATTGTTCATAAGAGTTCAAATGTCTGATCTTCACTCTGTCCGATTCCTTGCAGGTTGCCAATTATTCCACTCGAAGATTTCCAAATGGCAATTGGTAAGATTCAGGTAAGTCTATTGTGGTTTTCCCCTTAGGGGCCGGGGTTCGGCGATGAAGCTGAGTTGACTGTGCCGACCCGAGATGAGGTGAGACCCCCGTGATAAATCAGGTAAGTTTTGTGGGGGGTAACTGGTATTGTCTTTGCTTTCTCTCCTTAGGGGCCGGGGTACGGCGATGAAGCAGAGTTGACTGCGCCGACCCGAGATGAGGTGAGTACCTCCCGTGGTAAATCAGGTAAGTCCTTGGGGGTAGCTTGTATAGCCTCAGAGAGTCCCCTTGCTCACCTTGCTGTCTTTGTCTCCTTAGGTGTCGGAGGGCGGCCGCGAGATGGAGAGAGCGAGATGGAATGCTAAAGTACCGCCAAGCAGGTGAGTTCAGCGCGGCGCCGTAGGAATGCGAAGCAATGCTTCAAAGACTTCTGTCTTTCAGTTCCGTGGCGAAATGGATCATGATTCAGGCAAGGATTAAAGTTAAAGCTCCTGTTCTAACCTTTATCCTTCTTTTCTTCTTGTTTCAGGCGTCCCAGGACTGAAGCGGGCGTGGCTGAAGACTGGAGCTGCTGAAAACACGGTGAGCGTTACGCTGCAGCAAGCAGAATAACGCGAAGCACGTGTGGCTGTCCGGGCGTGGTTTAAATAGCCTTGGAAGAAGATCCAGGTAAGTATTCTTCCACAGCCCCACCCAAGTAACAAAATAGTTCCTTCAGTAAAATAGTCCCTCCTAAGCCTCATTTGGCTTGAGTCTTCATGCAGCATGGTCTGCCTCAGGTGAGTATGCAGCATGGTCTGCTTCAGGTAAGTTATCAATAATGAGCCTGGCACCCATGGCGCCAGGACTGACTTTATCTTTATGAGCCTGGCGCCATAGGCGCCAGGACTGCACCCAGACAGCGCCTAACTGGGGCTTTTGGGCATGCTCCAAGTGGCATGATGCCTGCTTCCGGGGCTGCTGGGCCTGGTCTGGTCTTCTGGGGGCAGGCATCATGACAGATACTACCTTCTGGGGAGAAAGTTCACAATTGTTACTGACCACTCACCTTTGGTATTGATAAGTCAATGAAAGGACTCTAACCCTCGAGTCATGCATTGGTTCTTACACCTGTAACCCTACTGTTTCACTGTGGAACATCGAAAAGGAAAGGTACTGGAGAACATCGATTTCCTTTCCCGGTTTCCCTGTGAAACAGATGTGGCTTCATTGCATAGGGGAAGGGTATGTGAGAAACCAAAGAGTGTCTCACCTGCTAGTCCCCGGGGATCTCACTCTCAGGTGGCCAGGGTAAGGCCATTGCCTTTGTATCCAGACCCTGGGGGTGGACCAATGCGGGAGGATCACCTGGGTGAGTGGTCTTTGTGGAGTGGGGGTGAGGCAGCCAGTGGTGAGATGTGCTATTCCTCCCTTTTCCAAACCCATGAAACCCTCCTATTTCATATGATTCTCTGGTGTCCCAACTCCCCCCCCTTTCCACACAATGATTTGGTGAAGGAAGAGGGTGACAGTGTAATAATGCTTACTCTTACACATTGCATTTGACATGTCCCACTAATTGTGTCAGGCAATATCAGGCACTTGACCATAAGGGTATACATTGGATACCAATTAGCTCTCCTCACACAGATAAAAGGCGGAACATAGAAAAAGACTGTGAGCAAAGTGGAACACGAGTAAGAGCAGAACCTCCGGGGCAAAGGTGAACCTACTGGAGCAGAGCAATGGACTGAGGGACGAGAGCCTCAGGTGGAGAACCCGAGGTGTCATAAGTTTGCGGAAGGGAACACCTGCAAGTGTTTTATTTGGCTGTGAAAGGTCTGAGCCCGACTGAGGATGACTTATGTGAACTTTTGCTTTAAGAGGTCTGAGCCCGACAGAGGGAGACCCGTCATGAACTTTTTGGTGAACTGTGTTTTGGAAATTGGAAAGTAAGATTTTAACATGGAAGGCCAGGTGGGCCTCAATTCATGTCTTGAATTGTCTTTGTGTTAAGAGCCAGAGTGTATCAAATTGCCTTCAGGGACCGCCTTACCGCATGCTGTCCAATGTGGGGAGGAGAGCTGACTCAGCCACATTTATTCCTTATATTTGAACACTGACTTTCTTTTAAATACATATTATTCTTTTCACACTTATTGTACAAGATATAGGGCAGGCATTAGGTTTTTGTTAGCATAGGCCATTTTGATTTGACAGAGTCAACTAGGACTGTTTTATTTAGTATTTGGTCATCAAGAGTACGCCCATCTTAGCCATAGGACAAAGTAGGAGTTTCTCCAACCCCATTGAAACTTCAATAAAGGTTTTACAAATTGTAACTTTTGTGTCAGTGTCATACTTGTGATACCATGCATCCCTTACACTAGTCACTTGTTGTCACTGTGCGCACGATCACTCATGTGACATCCTGAACTTTCATTTGGCTGTTGTTTTTGAACTGCACACAATTTTCCTATTTGCTCAGACAACATTTTAACCTGGGCCTGTAAGCATTGGAACCTGTCCATGTCCTTAAACTCATCCCTCTGTGCCTTAGGCTGGTAGTGATTGAATTCACCCTAAATAGGCTTGTTCTGGTACCTTTCAGGAGATTGATTTCTGTTTGTGTTTTGCTTGAATTCCCATGACATCAGCGGTGGGGAATGTGGGGTGAGCATCCTTTGACCATGGTCAACCTGTGGTGGTGACTGACTACATTGGTGAGGTGCTTAATTCACATTTGTCTTTCAATTAGGTGTGGTTGCTCCCTGTGCTTATTTCCATTTTCAATGAACCTATCCACATCATTTGGCCTTTCCTGATGGCCATACACCATTGTGTTAGGGTCAAGTCTACTCTGGGCCCCCAATGTCTGGTATGGACCATTGTACATCTGATTTGGAGTGTTATTTAGCCCTGGAATATCATAGCAAAATCCCACCTTTGGAACCTTACCAAGTGCTGAGGACTAATGTAAGTTTTTATGCTACTGGGAACTATGGATTGGAACACAGGGGTTTGGAGTGGTGTTCTCGTTCGAGCCACACCCCTTTGGTTGTGTGGTGTGTCATTCTTTGCGTGAGTTTGGGCTGTTTCTAGTTGCATCTTTACAGACTTTACCTCTAGAACTGCCATTGAGGATTATTTAGCATTTTTGTGTTTTTTTTTCATGAGCTATCTTAAGGGATGCATAATTTCAGCAAAACTCTCAATTAACTTTTTATAATATTCAGCTAAGCCTAAAAAGAAATGCAGCTACTCCTTGTTGCATGGGTAAGGCGCTTTCTTGATCGTCTCC
The DNA here is from genome assembly GCF_040938575.1 of Ambystoma mexicanum. Lineage (NCBI taxonomy): Eukaryota > Metazoa > Chordata > Amphibia > Caudata > Ambystomatidae > Ambystoma > Ambystoma mexicanum. Next base: position 923,926,144 of record NC_090935.1, read on the forward strand.
ATACCTTTGAATCTGGGCATATAACCTTTCATGGATAACAGATGCATTAAATAGTCTACCTCACTTTTTCCAAATTTACATTTACTGTGTTGTACTGTCAAACCGTTCTTCTCTAGTTTCTTCAGAACATTACATAACCTCTCTTTGTGTTCCCTTTCACCAAGTCCATATATCAAGATGTCATCTTGCAACACTTGTACACCAGGTACACAATACAACAATAGCATCATAACACTTTGTAACACAGCAGCTGCTGATGCTAGACCAAATGGCATGCATAGGTAACAATATGACCCGAATGGTTTGATGAATGTAGCATATTTCCTCGATTCAGCATGCAATTGTATCTGCGGATACATCACTGATAAGTCAATTGTGGAAAACATCTCTGCCTTACCTACCAGGTTTAGCAATTCTGATTTAAAAGGTAAAGGATACTTTTCTACCACAATAACTGTATTCAATTCAGATTTTTTATTGTCAATTTTTTCTATATAGTTGCCCCAGTATTCCTTCCATTCTCTCCACGGGATTGGGGGGTCACCAGCTACTGCCAAAAATAGTTGAGGTGGGTGTATTGTCACTCCTTCCATACTGCAGAGTAATAGGAAGACATTTTTAAAAAGTAGAAAATAAAAAAAAACATTCATTTTTTCTGTAGCATTTGTAATTGATGATTCAAATTCAATCCTGAACTGTGAAATATTATCTTTTTTTGAGTTGCTTTGAATTCTCTTAAAATATCCTTGAAAATGGGGAGGCAGTGCTCAGATATAATTCCCATATCCGCTTCAGTGTTTGTGATGATTGTTGTGCTGCACATAACACAACGTATTTTCCTCCGTAGCCGTTGGATCGTAACAGGTTGTCACGGCTACCTTTAAAAACAAAATCAGGTCTGAAAATACCCGCCGTAAGCACGCTATGGCTGTAGGTTCTTTCATGAATGCCATCGAACGAGCGATGGGTTAGTGTTTATACATTTCCTAGGAAACTTCACACCAACTCACCCGATACTGCTTTGCACACGTGCCTGTGTATGTGCACCTGTGTATGGGTGTGAGGCAACACATGCACCGTCTTGCAATGTCTGGTGGTAAGGCTTTTCAAATTTAAAGCAATGACCCGCCGAGCTCCTTACTTGTGGGTCACTTCACTGCCCCTACAGTCAGCCCCTCTGCAAAACACAATTACGTATTGCACTCTTCAATGTGGCCTTCAGTGTCGTTCTGCGTGTGGGCTAGCACACTGCGATGTGACCTCCAACGTGATTCTCCATGTGCAGCAGTTATAGCGCTTCAATACTATAGCCTTCAGTGCTGTGGGCTATTTATGGAAGTGTGGGGAGCCTGCCCGCTCATCGCCAAATGATGCAGGTAAGTGGACATGTACACCGCACTGAGTTCTCTTGAAGTTTATTAAGATCAGGATGAAAGCAGCACCCCACGCACACCACTCTGTCAGCATCCAGCAGCAGGAACAACTGCTCTCCTAACCGTCCCTCTTAAAGCACAACATTCCTAAACCACCATGCCATATTAGATCACATCACACCCTACATTCCATGCATACATTCCAACTAGCTGGCTCCATTCTACAGACAGCGCTGGCACGTGCTTCAGGAAGGTTTACACTGACGGAAGCAAGGACATCCTATTCAAATGAATGCTCCATGCACAGAGAAGCGATAATAACCATGGAGCTGCTGAGGAACAGCATAAATTGCAATGTGTTATGGCAGGCAATCACATGTGGGGAAAGAGACAAAGGAGCACATGTAGCAAAAAGCGTCATCATTTTTGTGAATTAGTTATGTATCATGATAATCTGAGTCCAATAATTAATTATGATGTATGCAAGGTCATGACAAGGTCTTTTGCCTTTGCAAAGTTTCAAGGCATCTTGTATGTGATCAACATAGCCATTCTTGTCCCTACGAGGCCACTCAAAAGGTGAAGTGGGGTGCAAACATACAGGCGGTGAAGCAAAAATGAAAGAAAAACATCCAGAGAACTCTCTGGCGCGAAGTGATAATTTTCTATCAGCCCGACACCGCTGAGTTGAGGTTACAAGGTCTTTGCATTGCGCAGGTGATGTTGGGGATCAAAACATGGCAGCCAAGAGGTTAAGATCAGGCAGGGGTAGCAGGGTTTGAAGTTTCTACAGTAGCCATTTGTCATGAGATGTTTTGAAATTCAACTCCCAGTACCACCTGCAGCTGGTGTCCCTGGCCACAAACCAGAGCTCACTTGTCAATACCAAATACCAATACCAAACGTCCCTTACCGGGGGAAAAGGGGAATGTTGTGACAGCTGATATTTACAATCTCAAGGACAAGTTCAGTATATCTGCCTATGATCTGCGTAACAATAGCAACACCTTTTTATGCCTCATGTATGGTCTGTGATTAATTAGGACAAAACTGTGGTCATTCCACAGTGATGTATGGACTGTCTAGGGTTTCTATGAAGCTGTCGGACTGTTAAACTCCAATTGTCATACATATAAACTGATGAAGAAGGAACTGAGAGGAATGATCTTAACAGATGAATTTTCCCCAAGACACGTAGCCAAAATAAGAAACCGTGAAAGGCATCAATCTAGGCCACATTTCCTGGTCCACTACTATACTGATACATTCAATATGCTTCAGAATGGGCACATCATTGTTATGTGGTCCACGTTCCAGACCATGTACAGAATGACTGTGCTCGGTATGACACATGGAGGCTAGAAATGGGTAGGACATTTGTGGCCCTGACCCCGATCTTCCATTAGAATCAGATCCACGTTGGCTGGGGGGCGCACGTTCTCCTCAGAAATCTCTGCTTCATATACATTGCTTAGATTATCTTGCTGGCTTCTAGGCAATCCAAACCTCTACAAATTATCATATAAATTGCGATATTTATTTACGAATGGACAGTATATGAGCAGTCCGGTATATCAATAAGGTGGGTGGGTACAACATCTCCAACACTGGAAGATCTACCATCTTACATCTGGGAGTTCTGACCTCTTTGCCAGTTAAAGGTCAAAGCAGAATTTGTTCTATTGGTGGACAACATTGCAGCTGGTTGTTGTTGTCGACATCTGAGGGATTCCATAAAATAGGTCCTCTACCTGCACCTAGTTCTGGACATACCAGCAGAATGGTGTCCCTTTCAGATTAATCTATTTGACACATGGCTAAATCTTTCAGTCAGGGGCCAAAACTCAAAAAGTGCCACGAGTAAAATTTAAAAAGTGGCGAGGATGGGCCTCTTTTACTTGCAGCATTTTAGCAAATGTGCAGGTTACTTTATTCTCCAGAGGGAGCTACACCGTTCATGGGTGAAATGTGGTAGATTAGTGTTAAGAGCATGCACCATACATTAATGTTTAGAAGGTGATAGGCAACCTCATGGGTGCTGCACATTAATCGTCAAAGACATATGTGTATCCTTGTTTGATAGATAAGAGTGCAACAGAGATGGCAGTGGTTCATATGTCTGCAGTTCCACTTGAAAATAAATGCATGAAAGGGTCAGGAATGACCTTTCATAAAATGCCCATCCCCTTGTCCTTGTTCTAAACAGGCAAAGGGATATGTCTCTGTTTTCTGTGCATGTTTAAACAAATTCCATTTGTGAATATGGTGTTTGCTTTACAATGTACAGAAATGTCCCCTGACTTGCATACCTATGCAAAGGGTATTGGCATGTGTGAATCCCTTCATGAATTTAATGAACAGTGTGTTGGTGCACATGTTGAAATGTTCTAGCACATCTCATCACTTGAGCTCCAAAAAAGATTTGAGAATCTGGCCCTCATCTGCCACTGTATTTCAGCTCATGACTAGAGAGCCGTTGGCTCCAAGTATTCTTCCAGAAATGTAGGAGAGTGTGATCTATGCATTTCCCAGATGACAATGATTCCTAGTAGTCTGTTACATACCGAACAGGAATATGTTACTAATTAAAGCCTGTGGGCCAACCCAGGTATGCTATCCGATAACTCTCACCATGGTGACAGCATGCCCGATTCTCCTACTCCCATTTCCATCAGTACTTACCAAACCAGATGGTTATTTCTTCCATTGGGTCAAGAAAGAAGTCTTCTTCTGATGGCATGGTTGGTTCCCAGTTGATATACTTTTTCAAATTAGCTGCCTATTTTGTCAGAGTGCCAAACCCAGTACAGTTTAGACATATGGCCTGGGTTCGCTGGTTTGACCGGAAGCACTTTGATCCAATTTGAGCAGATATAGTTCATATTGGCAACTTTCATGACAAGTTGGTTCTCGCTATTTTCTTATCCTAAATCAAAATATACTCTTCAGCAATTTCTACTCATCTTGATTTGGTCAGGGTTTCGCTATTGGGGGAAGCCTCTCTATTAACCTGGAAGATGACAGCTGTAAGGGTATCACACCACTAACACACAGGTATTCTTACCAATCGGATGTAGATTTGGCCCTTTACATTTTATCAAGTCTGACGGGACAATTTGGATCTTTCGCTTCCAGCACTATTCGTTCGGGCACTACTACTCACGCACCTGGTGGCTTTTCACAGAGACTCAGATGTACTGGCATGAGATCATTTTGGTTGACTCTTTTCACCTCCTATAGTTGTGTTTCACATTTCAAAATGTACTAAAACTTCCTCAAGATTAATTCATTTTCCAGCATTGCTGGAACATTTCAGATTGTATTAAATGCAATATTTGAGCTAGTACACACTGGATGCAGATCCAATTCCAGTTCGAGGAACTCTTCATTTCCTTCAGTAACCCATACCAGCTGCTGTTCACCCCTACTCTAGCAAAATGTGTTAAATTTGGTCATGAGAAAGGATTGACATTTCCATTCAAGGGGCTCATTCATCCAGAGGGGTCATGCCTTACAAGAACGTGTATTACCAGGTGGGAAGGTAGTCTTAAAGCAGCTGATGTGTTCACTGTTTTGGTGTTCCAGACATTGTATTGTATTACAAGGAATGTTACAGTGGTGTTGAGCATCCACAATAGAAAGCCACAATGTCATTGTGTTCATTGTTGACCTCACTAACCATCACACATGAACATCCACTCACTATTTGTTTTCGGATAATGTCCTCACCAAAACCCGATTACCTGTCTACTCACAACAGTAGAACACATTGTGATGTCATCCTGATCTCTAAATGTTTACTCTTCTCCCCCAACCATTGACCATTCTTCCAGAAGCACATTCGCATCCACATGTCCATCACATTCCCGTCCTCTGCCTTATCCTAATATTCACCCTAATTATACAGAAACTGACCTTCTTGGTACTTTGTCATGTCGTGATCCATTGTATGCATGAGTGAGTGATGTCACTGTGAGAATATTGATAAGTGCCTGGAATGTTTGCAGGTGAACTGTTTTCCAGCTCAGGCAGTTGGTTAGAGCTAGCCTGGGTGGTGGGTGCCAGTGGGTCCCCTGTGGTGCTCTGCCCATTAACCGAGATATCTACATGTAACATCATGAATAAAGCAACTTGAATGAATGTACCTGCTGTCTCCTGGAGTTCTTCATTACAACAATGTTGACAAGCTGGCTTCAGATATGGACCACATGCATGCAGGAGCTGAAAACTGGTAAAAAGAAAGAAGTTACCAGCTGCATGGTGTGCAGTAAGAAAATAGGAGACCCACTGCTCCCGGAGCTGAAACTCCACCTCCCAGGGCAAAGAACGAACCACCCACAGCATAGAAAGGTGTGCCTAGGGGCACCTAGAGAAGCTGCAGGGCGAAGAGAGACTTCTAGCAGCCATTCAGGGCCAGCAGGGGGAGCCAGGGAGCCACCCAGCCACCCTGGGCTGAATGTTAGAGGAGAACTCTGTAGGAGACTGCTAGTTCCTGTAAAGCAGCAGCTTCTAGAACTGTCTTCAGTTTAGGGTTGGCAGAGAACGGTGCCGTCCAAGCTCGGGGAGCTGGTTTGCTGTCTGAGATTCTATTGTGCACCCCGGCCGCTTCATCCGGCTATTGGTTCATGCCGTTACAGAAGATGAAAAGCTGAGATACACTCATCAACACAAAGGATTGCATGATAATGTGCCACGGTAACACGGACAATAACGCTGCTAGGCCCCTTTTGCGGTGAGTGCATGGGACTGAACAACTTACTTGAAGTATGTCCAGTGAGGCAGTTGTAGCCCCTTGCAGCGTGGAGAATCACTTATCTTATGGTCTACAGGATAATGGTGACATCACTGGCGCTGCCTGAGGGGATGGTGATCGCTCGAATGCCTGGCGAGGTTCGAAAGAAGGTGTTCATCTGCCTTCTGACGTGAATATGATCAGGAGGTGGCTTGGTTAGCGTAAAGAACCTGTCAGCATTCTTTTCCGTAATGCCATCAGGATTTCTAGCATGACAACAAGGAGGTCTCCGGTGGAAAACCCTGGGCGAGGCGACAGGCTTGAAGAAATTAGAAGGACACTGCAGGTGGTAATGGGATGCTAACTTTCTTTGCTGTCGGCGCCCAGCGTGCTATCAGCAGTGTGGTGCATGATGGCTAGTGATGAAGAGCATAGCACAATTGCGGTTTCCTTTTGGTGTTATGCACCTTTTGGTTTAGCGACCCACTGCTGACCGTAAGGTGGTAGGAATTCTGCAGTTATCCTGGTGCCCGGAATTTCCTTGTCATTTTTGCAATGTAATTTGGGCGATTTGTCTCTGGGGCAGAGCACAGTTACTTGCTCCAGACTGGAACTTGATCATAATGCTGCTATCCGGCATTCTGAATGTCTTCGCAATGTGTTGGTTCTGCAGAGCGGCAACAAGCTTGTGTCTTGAAGAATGTATATTTGTGTGTATACCTGCTGCTGCAGCAGCTAATAGTTACAGGTCTACTGTGTAGTGAGATGTCAGCAAGTTACATGTTCTAGACTGCATGGATGCATAATGTGTTGTCATTCAGTTGGAGGACCTCACTTCCTGCATTCATGTTTTTCTCTAGTGCTGTTTAGTGTTTAACTGCTTGCGGATCATCAGGTGTATGTAGTTAGCACTACAAGGACTTTTAGGACATCACCGGATTTTGCGAAAAATGTTATTGTTTGCAACTAAACACAGTTAAGTCATGTTATTTGTGTTCTTAACTACCTTCTGTATGCATGCATCTTCTCTGCTCTTCAGTTGCTGGTTGAAAGTGCTAGCGTGGTCTCTGGAGAGAATGATATTTAGAACGTAAATGTAAGAAAAGTGCTTTTAGAGTGTGGAGTGTTTACATACAGCAAGTTGGTGGTTTGTCTGTGAGTTTATTGTTCAACATGCAGTACAGTGTGGGTGCATGTTGAAGTGTCAATGTCATCTGCTTGCTAATAGATGACCAAGAGCATTTTAGTTCATGTTAAATGTGAGTGATATGCAGATATAATTGTGTTTACTTAACGTGTGTATGTTTAGTAGTGTTTCCATTGTGATGTGTGGTAGTTGGGACCACTCCCACACTTGTAGTTATTTTTGTTTGTGTTCACAACATCTGCATTTCAATTAGGAAATGTTCTGGGGTACTTCTGCATTCCATGCAGGTTATGTGCTGAAATTATTGTTTTTTTTTCTGTTCGAGCATGATGAACCTCAACATGTGTTCATTAATGCGCTCAAGAACCCCCATGATTGGCGGTGCATACAGTGTTTATGGGTTTGGGACCCTGGGTGCCTTGAGGTGAAGACAGGGATCAGGTCGGTTTTCAAACAATTGTTGTTTGGTCAGCTGAACTGTTTGGTCACTTATATAGTGAGATCGCTGATGATTGATTTAAGCTGTAATTTAGTTTGAGCCCTGCTTGGGGGGAAAATAATCTTTGTTTTTTCTCCTTTCGAACCGTTCTGCATATTAGCGACACAGTTTGTTGTGTGAAAGGCCTCATATTGTGGCGATATTTTGAAAGTCAGCACATTTGCCTCTCTTGGTGGCGTGAGTAGGTTCTCCCAATGAGGGAACATTGAAATATGTGTGCTGAAGTAGTGTGGTTTGTGTGGTGCCATTCACATACAGTGTGCCCACACAGATAAGAGTCAATTGCTGGTTGCGTTTGGCATTCAGTGTGAATTTATTGGACCTTGGGCTGCCTGGCCAGTGGTTCAGGATGAGAAGCTGTGGTGTGGATTTCTTTGAGAGATTTTTTGTGTAGTGTTTTAGTTTCTCGCCTGTATGCTCTGGTGCATATTAGTCATATTTTGTATGCAGCACCTTGTTAATATTAATAAGGGGAAGATGTGTGAATTGGTGAATGTGATGCATGTGTGTGAAGTGTTGTGCTCCTTCCTGAGTGTGTTCCCCTGGAAGTTTTAGTGGTGTTGGCTTTATCAGACTGTGTCTGTACACATTCCTGTACCAGGCAGGTCCTGTGGTAGTTTATTTATGCCTTTTGTTTGGTAGGGCACGTTGTCATGGCGTTTGCACTCTTGACGTTGGCTTTGCGCTCGAGAGTGGCAGTCTCAAGACCTGGGGGTGGCAGACCCAAGAAGAAGGAGTTTTGTTCCTGTTTAGTTGGCTGTGTGCTGCAGTGTGTGTACCCCCATTGGATATGTGGGTCTGTGCTTGGTCGTGGCAGGATCAACGTCCAGGGGTGGCAGCTCTGGACAGGAGGTGTCGGGTTTTTTTTGAGTGTTTGAGGACATCATGTTATTCGGGCACACTGGCGGCAGTAGATTCTACCTGCTCAGAGACTGCATGTAGTGGTTTCAGGTTTGTGCTTTTGAATATGAAAGAAGGGAGGTGTGTCATGTCCTGATCCCTTGTCTGCATGAGTACGTGATGCCACTGTGAGAATGTTGATGAGTGCCTGGACTGTTGGCATGTGAACTGTGTTCTAGTGCAGGCAGTTTGTCAGAGCCAGCCTAACTGTGCTACCTTCATGTAACATAACATAACATGTGTATTTGTAGAGCATACGTTGACCCCAGAGGGGCATCTTGGCTCTATTGACAGATAACCAATGTTCATTGTTACCCAACTTAATGGTACTCATGTACCTCCGAAGGATGAAGGGTTGAGTGGATCTGCCGGGATTCAAACCTGTGACCATGGGGTCAAACACAAGTCCCTGTAGTGGCTACGTTAGTCCGTTGAGCCACAGACCACCTTATCTCCGTATTTACCTGCTGTCTCCTGGAGTTCATCATTACAATACAATTCTCCTCAGTGACTCTTCAGGACCGTCATTGTATTCTACTCTTTGATCCCCATTACATGGAAAACCTCCACGAGCTGATGCTTAAAAAAGGAAATAAGCACCCATGGCTGCAAACGAAGGACAACTTGCTAAATACCTTTAACTTGGAACAAGATATATGTTTCTACTGCCAAACCCCTTCCATTTACCTTCCGGGCCATTAATTCAGGACCTCATCTGGTCCCACACCATGTACAAAAATCATTCAAACCTTCCATGATTTTTGGCAAACTTTGCTTGGCCTTCTTTTTTTAAATCCTACACTTCTCAACATCCCCTGGGTGCCATCTAGCTTACTTGCCTATGGCTTGTTTCACTCTGTCCCCCCTTGACCACATTTTCCCTGAAGCACTTTCTCTCTCTCTGCCACCTTCAAGTGGCCAAATTACATCAATAGTAAATTATCTTTTTGGAGCTTACACGCCACCCCCCTACTCATATCTTTAAACAATTGCCAAACTCTGCGACCAACATCCTTGATTGAGTACAGGAGGTGTCATCTCCCTTCTTAAAACTGTATGCGGACCCATAATTGTATCTAGCATCTGCATAGTCTCCCTTTTGTGCTTCTGCAAAATACACAAGAGGGTATTCCTTATCACAATCACTTTTTTCCTCAGTGCACTTAGCCTATCGAACCATCTGCAGTTGTAGGTCCGTACACTGAACTCATCTAATAATATTTCCTGATTTCTTTCCTCTCATCACCACAGCTGTATGTGTGCCTTTTCTTTTCTTTTGAGAGTGGGGGTCTGTGACCTGGAGCTCTCCAGATGGTTTGGAGTATGATTGAATTAATTACTCACCATTGACTGTCTTGTCTAGGGCTGATGGTAGTTGCAGTGCAAAACATCTGGATAGTCAAAGGTTGCAGACACATGTTCTAGAACTACCGTGCCATTTTTACAGGTGTGGTTTTAACTCTGTCTTCCCCTAACAACACAAGCACAGCAAACTCCTCCTCAGAGTTTTAGTAAACAGTGTAATTCTGTGCTCCTCAGTGCAGTGTCCAATCGTCTTCTCAGGGACGTCATGTGGGGGTCACCAGAGATCACAAATGAAACCCTCGCGGGCCACAGTTGCAACCCCTGGGGACACCATGCAAACCCAACTTTAAAAGAAAAGAACATATTTTTGGGGGCAAAAATAAAATGGGAGCTCCTGGGGTAGCAGACTCTCTTCCGTGGTGTGGGGGCCCAGCCACACCAGGTCTGGTGGGTCCCCAGCACAGTCCTCACCCATCAGCTCTCGCAGCCTCCTGGTTCCTTTTGTGAGCAGCTTAGAGGAGCCGTGGGGGCCTGGAAGGACGGACCAAAGCTGCAAGAAAAAAGTAAGAAGGCTTTTATTTGTAATATGATGTGTGTTTTGCATGTGTGAAGTGCATGTCAGATGTTTGTATGTGAATGGAGGGTCGGGTCAGTGAGAAGTGATGTGTGTTTTTGAATATCCTGGGAGGGTGGTTGTGTGGCTGCGTAGAAAATGCAATGAGTGGGTTTAATCGAAGGTGTGAGTGACTGGTGGGTGCATGATAATGATGTGTTATTTATTTATCGCCTTAATTCAAAGCGCTTTACAGAGCAGATATTTACATACAATATCACCCAACCGAAATTGGTACTCATTTATCGACCTCGGAAGAGGGAAAGGCTGAGTTGGCCTTGCCGGGATTCAAACCTGCGACCTACAGATCACGCACAGATTGCAGCAGCGAGCACTCAACCCGCTGAGCTATCTTACCAGCATGAGAAGTGATGTGAGGTGTGTTTTATAATGTTCTGGGTTGGTGGGTGTGTGCCTGTGCATATAATGCTAAGACTGGATGGGTGTGTGCCTGTGTAGAGAATGCAATGAGTCCATGTAAGAGAAGGTGTGAGTGACTGGTGGGTGAAAGGGGATGCATGTGTGTGTAAGGCCCTGGGAGACTGGGACCACCAGAGACCCTGATCAATATTCCTGTCTTTAGGAAAATTGGCTGCTTAACCCCTGATTTGTGTCCATCAAGCCTACCTATTTGAACAAACAGTTTAGTTTACTGTAACAGTCAGAAAAAAACATGCATTCCCGCCCTGCTGTCACACATTGCTGTAAAGAGTTTACATCGAAAAGGTCTGTGCACATATGTCAATGCACACGTGCCATTTAGGTTAATCTCTTTCAAGGTATGTCTTACCTGTGTGACTGAGCTATAAACTAATTGACCATTGTGGCCAAACTGCTATGCAAAGCTAGTACATAATTAAAACGTATCAAAGGCTTTCTGCCGAGGCTTCTTGAAGTTTTTCAGATTTAAAAAAAAGGAAAAAAAAAACAATTCTAAAGAAATTTCTAAAATCAAATCAGAAACGGAAATAGTGCAGACGGAATTAGCGCGCGGATGTCTATAAAAAACAATCAGCTATGGCAAAAATAGCATAACTTATTAAAATGTAATTGCAACAAGAGGGCCTGCTGCGATATAGAGGTGAGACCTCTTAAAACACATCAGAAAGAAACAAGCCCACAAGAAACGTAACATGTATCGCCGTGTAGGAGCTGTATTATTATTGGCTTAATGCATTGCAGGTTGCGTTTTATTGGTCTGCCTGACCACCTCTCAGGAGCGTGACTAAGTCTGCCCCTCTCAGCTCGCGCAGCCCCGATGCACCTGAGGAGGCGTGGAATTACGGTGGAATAATACGTGCTGCGTGGGGCTCGTGGCTTATTGATGCCACATTGCGAGATTACAGTGTGATAGTGTTTACAGTTAGCCTGTTGTTTTATTTTAAATCTCCATCACACCCAGCACCTATATGTTGCGGACTTGAGGGTAAGCATTTTGAAAATATGTTCTCGGCGTAGAAATGCGGTAAAGGCGAGCCCTCTGCTTCCTGCGTTCGTGCTGGCTGGGCTCCGATTTGCGGGGTTACCAGACACGACCTTGGGACTTGTTCTCACCTTGATCTGCTCTAGAGCCTGATGTCAGAAAGATGTTTGGGAACGCTTGCAAGTGCACAGAAATATAAATCCCCAGAGGTCCTTTTAACAGCAGCATCAATGGGTTGCACATGCCGTCTCACCCAGACATGAGCCCAGCCCTGCTTTTACGGGACAGACTTTGATTTGTGTAATTGGAGGGCTTTTCTGTTTCAGATTACAGGAAATGAGTTCCACAGGTGCAGCCCATAGCCTGAATCCCGCCGCCCCCTTTGTTTCTGACGATCCAAATGCTGTGATATCAAGGGCCCAGTTAGACATGAATGCCCTATACTGAAGTGAACAAAGGACCATAGAAAGTGGTCCCACCATTTTAAAGTAGGCGTATGAGAGTGCTCCAACCGAAATTATTGTATGAACAGAAAATGATAGAGCTGCTTTCCTAAAACGATTAACTGATTAGCGTGACAAGCAGCCCATAACGTGCAAAATATGTGTGTAAATTAATATTTTGTTAGTGTTGATATTATTCTGTCTGGTTTTTTTGTATGCATATTTGAGCACAGGTAGCAGGACATTATTGGCAGTTAACAAACATAAGCATCATGTCCAACGTGAAATAGCAGATGTTTAGGTTTTAAAAGCACTGTCTTATATGCTTATGTGATGCCTCTAACTTTTCATGAGCAAGCTAACATATATCATGATGGTTCCACCTAATGGGAGGAAGGATAGCTCAGGGGCAAGCGCTAGTCTTGTATATTAGGCAATGCGCACAACACAGGTTTGCATCCTGATCCTGCACTTAGAAAGCACTCGCTGTTATTAAGCATGTTATAAATGAACGGAATAACAATGTAGCTCTTGAACTGGAAGCCTTGTGTTGGCAGTAGCCTCCCACCATTATCACTCGCTGCTGCCGCAGCGTGCTTAACGCTGTGCTTGCAAGTTAAGCCCTTTGGGCTTTTTTAGGGGCTAATGTTGTGTTTTTAAAATTAATTTTAGACAAATCCACACACCGTTTTACTTGAGTGTTTGTTCTTATCATATCTGCTCTATGCATATGTTGGTGCAGTGATCCATGGAGGTGTCTAACCCCCAGAAGCAATGTGGCCTTTGAATTTCCATCCGAAAAAGCCTTTTCCAAAGTGGCTTATGCCTTCTGTAGCCCGAGTAGCAAGACACCATCCAAAAGCTGCACCCCTCTGATTGGCTGCCACTTCATTTAAGGGCCAATCGCTTCAGCCGGGAGCCGGAATCCGGCCCCTGCAACCAAGGCCCAGAACAAAGGCTCCTGTCTGTGCCTGTCTGGGCTGAGGAGGGCCTGACGCCCCCTCTACTGCTTGCCCTCACTCCTCAAACTATGATTCCGCCTCTAGAATGCACTGCTACCACTTTCACTTGGACCCATGGACCTCTGCTCTCCCCTACGATCCATCAGTGAATGATGGCTGAACTCTCCCACTGCCTCCTCGACTAACTGTCTATACCTCTTACTTGCATTTATTCTCTGCCTTCCTTCCCTCATCTCACCTACCACTTCTCACACTGCATTGTACCTCTGATTTGAAAATAGGTGTGTGTGTGCCTTAAATCTGTTCACCTTTTCTTGCTTGTACAGTTGTGCGTCTTGTTTTGAAAATTCTCTTTATTTTTTGCATTAGTTTGTGCCTTTGTGACTACTGGGCCACCTGGTGAGTTAGCTTGAACTGTGCTGTGCAGCCACTCCTCTTTCATTCCTCTACTATCCTCTGCCATCCCTATGGCTCTCGCCCTCTCACCCATCTTCTCTAACTGCTACGCTATCACCCATCCCCTCTCTCTCACAAAGTCCGGAAGAAAAAGCCACAAGAAAGACATCCTTAGTGCAAACCCTGGCCTTCCCACCACAGACACTTATGTCAGAGCTTCTTCCAAAGAGGTCTTCACTGATATTCTCTTCTCTGTCCCCTCTCCAGATCTATGGACACCCCATCTCCTCTCTACTTTTTCTCCTTCCATATCCTCTCCCATTAATTGCAGAACCAATTAAGAAGTCCTCTTGGCCAGCTTCTTATCTTCACGCTGCTTCGTTAATGTCTACCACACAGGCACCATCCTGATCCAGGGTCCTCAAACTAACCTCCTTCTCTTTGACCAGATCCTGCCATCTGTCATTAACTTCCTTACTTCTCTGGCATCTCCCCCTACTACTCTCTCCCTCCCTCCTCTGACTAGTGTACCACGCCCCTGTACCCCACCTCAGAAAACCTTCACAGGCAGAGACCTCCTCCACCTGGCGACTCTTAATGCTCGCTCAGCTAACAAACACTCTGCCAACATCTCCCTCCTGCCGACGTTCTCGCTCTCATCAAAACATGGTTCAATGCCAGCTCACTCACTGCTTTTGACTCCCTCCTCCCTGAACGCTTCAAGATCATATCCAAGCCCCGACTCCGCCGTACTGGTGGTGGGGTTCCCTTAATCTTCCCTGAGTGGGTTCCTTTGTCTATCTTACCCACCCAACCCTACTCTTCCTTTGAGAGCATGCTGTGCAAGTTGGTCATCTCTCCATCCTCCACCCTGACCATAGCCACCATTTACCAGCCCCCAGGCTCTACCACCCTGTTACTCTATGAATGGGCAGATTTATGTTCTTCCTTACTTTCATCCACCTCCAATCTCCTTCTTTTGCGTGACTTCAAAATCCAATTGGACTCCCCTGTCACTGCTTCTACTCTCTTCATTGACCTCTGCACTGCTCTATCACTCCCATTCTCCCCTCCGGTCCAACCCACTTGGATGGTCACACTCTGGATGCCCCCATCCACTCTGACCTCCATCTCTCTTCTCCACTGGTCACCCCTCTATGCTGATCAGACCATTCTCTCCTTTCCTCCCACTTAGGCCTCTTCGGCCCACTGACCGGGCCCCCTAAAGCCCTGCCAACCTCATTCACCAACATCCGCCCAATGAAACGAGTGTCAGATGCTGCCTTTGCCTCCACTTTCATACTCGTTACCCCCGTACCTTTGACTCTACCACTGATTCTGGTCTCAGCAACCGCCATGGGGCAATCACCAATATTCTCAATACCCTTGCCCCAGTCATGAGAATCCGCCTGAAACCTGCCTCTAAGCGTAACACCAGGTATGACTCAGATCTTGCAGCCCTGAAACGAAAGTGCAGAGCGGCAGAACAGAAATGCCAAACCTCAGGCTCATCCTCTGACCAACTGGCTTGCCATCTTCAGCAAAAGCAATACAGACTCTCCATCGGTTCCAAGATAAGAGCCCAGATACAGGCACAGGTCTCTGGTGCAGCCAACAACATGACTGAACTTTTCAAGAATGGCAGGGAACTAGCCAACCCTTGTGCAGTCTCCTCCTCTCTGTCTCCCTCCCAGACCCTCTGCATCCCACTGGCCACTCACTTTCCCACCAAAACTCAGGACATCCTGAACTCACTTGTCAGTCTACCTCCCAACCCTTCCCACACCCCCTTGGCTCCTCTCCCTCCACCTTCAATCCTCTCCTACTTCTCATCCATCACACCGGATGAAGTTACCAGATTTTTTTGCTCCAAGAAGGTCTCTTCCAAACAGGTTTCCCCTTGCTCATCTGGAACTACCAAGGACAGCATTGGCTCTCTTGCCCCCTCACTTGCTGATTTCTGCAATCACTCTTTTGACACTGGATCTCCCCCCCAAAGCACTCCCTTGTGTGCCCCCTACTGAAAATACCTTCAGCACACCCCACATGTCCTGCCAACTGCCACCCTATCTCCATCACCCGCTTCCTGGGGAAAATGCTGGAGAACCTGACCATGCCCCAAATCAACTCACACACCAAACTTGTATGTGGTCTCCACGATCATCAATCTGGATTCTGACCATCCAGAGGCACATAAATGATTCTTCTGAACACCTGTGCAGAATTGCTCTCATCTCTGGACTCCAACTCCCCAGCTGTCCTCATCCTACTCGATCTCTCCTCTGCTTTTGACTTTTGACATGTTAACCATTTCGTCCTCATACAAAGACTCCATGATACCCTGGGTATCTCGGATTGGGAATTGGACTGGCTGACATCCTTCCTAACCGACTGCTCATCCCAAGTCATCCTGGGCTCCTTTTCCTCTCCTACTTCCTTCTCCACCTGTGATGTCCCCCAAGGTTCTATCTTCTTCCCTTGGCTCTTTAACATCTACCTTGCTCTGTAGGCACACCTCACATCTTCCTTCTCCCCCAACTTTCAGTGTTATGCAGACAGCATACAACTCTTCCTCAAACTTCCCTCTGACCCTGTTCACATTCCATCATCCCTGACTGCCTATCTGGCATCCAGTCCTGGTACATCTCCAACAATATTTGCCTCAACACCTGTAAAACTGGGAACCATCCCATCCAGACCCCTGCACCCTCTTTCTTCCCTTCACTCTGGACTTCCTCCATGGCACTCCCTCTGCTCCTTCTTATGAAGCCAGAAACCTTGGAGTCATCTTCGACTCTTCTCTCTCCTCCCTCCCTCACACTCAGGACGTTGCCAAGAAGTCTCACTTTCAGATGTTCCTTCTCAAATGAATTCTCCTTTTTCTTACTTTCCCCCAGAGGCTCAATGCTACCCGACCCTGGGTTCTCTCTAGACTTGACTATTGCAATAGCCTCATCCTGAATCTACCTTCTTCCACTCTGTGACCTATCCAGCTAATCCAGAATAGGGCAGTGAGACTTATATTTGGCCTTAAGCCCAGAGACTGCATCTTTCCTGCCATAAAAAGTGTTTACTGGCTCCCGGTTGTTGCACGGATTAAATACAAATCCCTCTGCATCATCCATAAGGCTGTCTGGGCCCGGGGACCTTACATTATTCATCTTTATCTCACTAAATACCCCCTATCCAGACCTCTACGTTCCTCTGGCACCAACTCTTTGTGTGTAAAGCGCTTTGCTGAACAGAGGGCAGGAGGGTGATAACTTTCCTCAGCTGGCTCCATACTATGGAACAGCCTCCCCCTCCCTCTACGCCTTGAGCACATCTTCTTTAAATTTCAGAAGCTCCTCAAGACCTTCCAGCTCTTTCCTCCTCATTCCCATCTTCTCTCCTCTGCTAATCTCACTGGATTGGTATCCTGGGCCCTTATGCATCCTCTGGGCTCCTGACCTCCACACTCAATCGCCCCAGCTTCTGTCTACTCTCTGCACTTGCTTTGGCACTCCCTCTGCCTTGGAAGCTCGCACTTACACCCAACATGGCTCCTGGCATGTAGCACCTACGTCACCAGGCACTTCATCTGTTATTCACTCACCAGCATGGACACTCCAGCACCTACTCCCTCTGCACTTTTCCTTGCTGCACTTGCCCGTTCTGAATTACTCACAGGGCATCATAGGTTTGTCCTTTTCCCCCCTTCTCAGTTGTGTATCCAATATGTATCTCTCCCTTGTACTCTCACTCACCCTGTGGGTGCTTTGAAACAGTATGTACTAATAAGCAAACAATAAAAAATAATAAAATAAAGCATATTGAACCACATAATCGATACTAACTTAATAATATCAGCCCTTCTCTGGGTTTGTGAAATATTTCCGAGTCTATATACTTTCCACAATCCTTTTCTTCCTGCTGCTGTGACAATGCCTCGGGTGTGAGTCTGGTGTTTCCAAGGGTATTACCTCTACAGATCTCCATTTCTCTTGGACGTGACTCTCTTTTGGAGCGAATTCATTTGTGCTTCAATCACATTTTCTTGATATTCGGCATAAAGACTGTCCATCTTCTGGTCCATTTCCAGACTACTTGAAAATGTAGCCATTCAAAGGGCATTCCCCTTCCAGTAATTCAATGGAATATACCAAAACAACATCCAAGGGATTGTCTTATTTTCGCCTGTTACCAAGGAAGTGTTCCACACAGAGTTTGAGCTTCTCTCGCTCCCGGGACTCCTCTTCCCCTCTAACACCTCTGCAATTCTGTTGGTCCACTTCTCGCTCCCGGGACTCCTCTTCCCCTCTAACACCTCTGCAATTCTGTTGGTCCACTTCAGTGTTATGCAGAGAGAAGCAGGTTGTCTAGTAAACTAAGCACTTTTCCCAAACCTTTCCCAAACTTACCTGGTTTTACTCTGCTGCGTCCTGTTAGTCTAACTAGGCAACTGAAGCTCAGAGAAGTTGTTAGAGAAGGGTGATCAATATATTCAGTGTATAGCCAGAGGAGCCCAGCTAACACCTAAGAGGAACCCAGTCTTCACAATCCCCTCATCAATTCCGATAGGTTTGCTGACAGAGCCTAGTGACTGCCACACAGCCACAATATGGCTGGATTCTCAGGAAATGTACGTAGGAGAGGCTACCATACCAAGGTAGTGTCTTTGATGTCACCAACGTATCCCTCCTATAGAACTGGAGGTTCATGGCTCTTTGGTGAGAAGGGCCTCCCCCAGTGCAGTCCTTGCAGACATGGTTGGCCACAAAGAATCCCTCCCTTCGTCTTGCCCTCATTGCTGTGTATTTGACTTACTGTGCCATACAACACTGTATACGCAAAAAGTGTGTCATGAACGTATATATCGACAATCGCCCCCATACACAACAGCCACTGTAAAGGAACCCTGACGTGTGCAAAGTCTGCATTCACAGGCAATATATTACAATACATTTTACAAATAGTACAATATTGACTCCCACTGCACCTGTCCTTCAATTTGTGACCATGCAAGTTTGTTGCTCTGAGTGACGGCACACACACACTTGCTTCCTCTTCCCCTTTGTCTGAATCTCACTCCCTTTGCCCACAGTCAACTGTGTGCTCTTTCACTTTTGACAGTCAGCCGGGGAATGCTAGATAGATTGCTCTGTGGTTTGTCAGGTTATGGTAACGCCTACCAGACAAACACGGCACGTCTTAAAGAGAATGCTGAGGCTCCTCTCTAACCCATCAGGCAGGCACTCACTCTTTAACTTGGGAATGTTCCTGTAATTATAGGGCAGTAGTCCACACAGCTAAATGCTGCTTTGCAGGGTCACTAAGCATGCCCTTTGTTCTGACGTGTGCTATGCTTTGGTTATCTAACACTGGCAAGGATGATTACTATCCCAAACTTCAGCCCTAACCCGCAGTCCCTTTCTTACATGTACACATATGTCGTGTGCACTTAACCTATGTCTCTCTTTGCTCTCTTCTCTCCCTCTTCTGTCCTGTTTTATTCTCTTGCAGACCAAGGTCTGGATATGGGCACACCATGCTACTTGTGGTGCAAGTCTCAGTGCTGTTGGACCACTGCAGTGGCATCTGGCACAGTACAGCACATTCTTACGATGTACTGCTATCATATGTCAGGAGTATGGTAATATTACACTGTGCTGTCAATCATTTGAGGGTGCAGTTGGTTGACATGTCTCTCATCGGTGATGCTTCTTCAGTCAAGGGTGCTCAATCTGTTCCAGTTATGCAAGCCAATTGCTTGGTGTGCTCGTGCGGCTGCTGGCAGAGGGTAGGCGAATGAACAATGAGAAAGGATCATGCTCATACAGGGAGGGGATGCATTACAAAATGTCACACTCATTCTAAAATAGGCCAGGGCCGCTCAATGTTCCAGCCGAGACTCTCAAGTTTATCAGTTCCTCTCAAATCGCCACTGATGCTGCTCAAAAAGTCAAATATATTCAGTGTAGACGCAGTGCTGTTATGGCAGCAGGAAAGTGCAACGTGCTAATAGTTCCCCTAAACTGAGCCGGTATGGCAGTTGCGCATGCTCTGTGTTTGATAAAGCCGGAGCTTTCCAATAATCCAGGGATTTCAGTGTGGTAATGTGGACGATCTGCTCAGTCTGCTCTACATTCTTTTGGTCAGTCTACAACTTAGCAATGAGAGGCCTGAGAGCACAGACGGGTGCTCCGTGCATCAGTAAAGTAACTGCAGGAAAGTTGCAAACACACAGTCAAGACATATCAAACGAAAGAGACCTACCAGACAGCCCGTTCAGATATTGCTACAGAGCCACAATAGCTATGAGACCACAGGTGCCGTGACGGAAGTAAGAGTTGTGAGCTGATCCGGGGAACGCTTTATACCAATGGGCCATGAAGTCGACACCTGCCCACATCCGTGTCATCGCAATTGGTGAAACAATCGTTTTGTCCCATTTAAGTTTCTTTAAAAAATGATGTTTGGGTTCCTAGGAAGATAGGGGTGGGGAGCGGGACGGGATACGGGGTCTCCCGCCCTCCGCCCCATTAAAAACCTGCTGCACAAAAATGTGGCAAAAACAGAAGTGCGATCAGACGTTCCTGGACCATGAAGTCAGCTACGCTGCTCAGCGGAACCATGATGGAGTAAATCACCTTTCGATGGCAGAAAATGTATTCTCATACCAGTCATTCATGAATGCAATTAATGAATGCAATGACAACAAGACCTTGATCTATAGACTAAAAGCATGACATTACTTTATTGCATTCAGGGCAGATTTCTCAGTTGGAAATGTATGTACCTGTGCACCCCATATGTACATTCTGCTGCGGGGCCTGCAGCAAGGCTAGCTGTGCCATTTTAGGGACAATGCCACTGTGCCTTGTAAGGAAACAGTGACAAAGAAATGAAACACAAACAGGTGCTTAACCAATGGGGGTAATCACAACACATAGCATCATTTGTGCTGGCAGTCCGTTCTTCATTGGGCACCTGAGCCTCAGACATTGTTAACATATGTATTCCGGTCCTACAAGCACTCTCTTAAATCTGAACTTTTTTAGTTACCTTCTCTGTGACCATTAACTGCAACAGCTACACCTGCTTCTACAGAAACCCCTCCCTCAACAGCTTCAGCGACGATAAACAATGACATCATATTGCTAGACCACACCTATAATCAGACGTCAATCCAAAGTCCAGATTCCTGTATGAAACTGGCACATGGATATTGTTTGTGGAGTTCAAACCAACAAAGAAATGGCCTGCCTTCACCAACCTTTGTGCCACAATTTGTGATGGAAACGAGATGACGTAGCACACAACTGGCATCCATGCCAATGGAGTGACTTTTTAGTAGATAGTCATAGGATAGTCCATTTTGCTCGTAGGACAGGGCTGCTTTATGAGCATTCATTTTAGGCCTTCGGAGAGCATCTCACCCTAACATTGTTTAATGGTCCAATTTGGTGGCATCTGTGATTTACTTTTGGAATCCACATGTTTCAAACTGATTTATCGCATTATTAGCTCAATGTACCTCATTGGTAACTTTTGGGGTAATGATGTATGTTTAAGTCGTACACTCATGCATTTTGTTTTCAGGACTTTCCTTTGTTTGACGAAACCATAGGACAGCTCTAAAATGGCCATTGTGCAAACATGAAATCACTCTGAGCCCAGTCCAGCACCCTGTATTGTGGTCTGGAATGGTTTAGACTGGTCCATGGCCCTAGACATGCAAATATGCACTCTGTGTGGGCAGTGCAGGGCACTTATTGTTTTTTAGGACCTTTCTGATTGGTTGGTCAACAAAACATTTGTGTGTGTGCCCTTGTGTCTGAATGGAGGGATGGCTTACAGCAGCCTCTGAGTGTATTTCTATAACTAGGGGAGGATCTGACATCATTTAAAATATGGTGAAAAATGAATATCATGGTTAGTATTTCAACATTTGCAAGTCAGCCTTTAAAGAAATATGTCTGATAACATTATACATCTGTGTATAGTAATGATTTAAGACCTCCACAAACCTCCCCTTTTTTCTACGCGAGCCATGCGCATCAAGGCCAGATCTGTTGGCAGAAGGGAGCTATACAAGGCCACTTGCATCACATTTCATATTTCCTCACTCCTCATGACAGGCCTCCAGCTTTATCCCCAACTATTCTGCCTTCCTCTGATATGTAGGTTCTCCATAGGTCCATATTTCCCTTTCCTGGATTTGGCTGGGCCATGCAATCTACATATATCCAGCCTCACAATGCATACAACTTTACCCTCAGTTCTTCTGCCTTCTTATGATGTGCAGGCCGTCCTATGTTGTCAACGTTCTAATGCCTGACTGTTGAGGGCCTCTGGTCTGCATATTTCTTTCCCTTTTCTTGACACGGCTGCCTGAGGTGTTCTTAATCTGTAGCATCACCTCTTCTGCCGCTTGTGGCCTGCAGGCACAGCACTGATCTAGGTGTGATCTTGTCTAACTTTTGCTGGCCCTTCCTGTCTCCATATTTCCTGCGTCCCCTTGTTACACCGGCCCAATGCAAACTCCAGCTGTACCTACACCTCTTCGGCCTTCTTTTGAATTGCAGACCCTCCATAAGTTCCAGCTTTCTCTTTTGTGATTGTCGCAGGCCTTTGCCATCTGCATATTTATCTCTTTTGCCTTTTCATGACACAGTGGCACGAACATGGTCTTTTGATTTACCTTCGTACTGCATGTTCACAGTCTGGCCATATGCACATACCCTTTACAAAGAAACAGAGAGATTATGGAGGACAGTGAGAAGAAACTGTCTAACTCAGTGTAGGCCTGCAAAAGAGAGAGATAAATCTAACGTGCACGTGAAATGGTACAGATGTCTCCTGCCATGAGTGTGGGGGTGAGGATGAAGATTAGACAAGACCATAAGACCCTGTCTCCTGTTGCTGGTGCAATAATTAATTAAAGGAGCAAGGGAATACCTGGATCATGGTGGAAGAGAAAGAATGAAATAGGAAGCCATGTGTTATGCAAAATTGCATACAGGCCCACATCATGGAGAAAGGGAAGGAAAACATGCAAGCCCACATCTTAAAATGGGGAGAGTCACCGAAGGCTGTGGGGAGAAAAGCAGTGAACATTGAGCAGTGGAAAAAATGCAGTGAAAAGGTACCCTTTTGCTGTAAGCATTGAAGGACTTATTAGGTGGATAGTGTTGGAATGTAATAGGTGAGCCTAGGGACAGAGTTGTACCAAACCATTAAAAAAAAGAAAATAAACAAATAAATATGGATGAAAAAAATAAAATGAGCATGGCAAAAGGATGACATGTGCGGGCTAAATAACAGATTTTCTTTTTTGTTGTTTATTGGTTAAATGTATTTATTCAACTTTAAGAATCCACAGAAACATAGAAGAGAGAAGGAAAAAAGTGATTAAAAGAAAAAACAGCAATGCATTAGAAAAGACGATCAAAAATACTCCATAAATCACATAAAACATTACTTCGATTACATAAAAAGGTTATCATAACCCAAAGAAGCAAGCATCTCTCAATAATTATTTGTATACATTCCAGATAGCACCAATAGATACTAAAACTAAGAGACCATTGCCTAAAGAATAGTCACATTAATATTCAAAGAAGAAAAATAGGTCCCAGTTCTAAAGTGCAAGTGTCTAATAGTTTAGTACATTCACGGAAGTCACTTATTACTGTTCACATTCTGACTTCAAATCTAATAATCATCAAATATATACATGAATAAATACAGTACTCTAATAGACCAACATGCTATCAAAATCTAAGACCTGTTCATTCAGATCTCCCTATCCTCTAAATGCAAGCTATCTAAGAAATGCACTGCTGCCATTGCAATAGACACTGGCTGGTCACTTAAACACTTAGCCCAAACAATTTACAATCCATGGTGTCTCCTTGAGCAAACATTCTTTTTAAGTTCATACATCTCAAAGTCTTCAGAGATGGACAAAAGGCCAAGAGATGCTTAAGGCTCTCCCAAATGATTAATCGTTAAAAAAATCTACATTTGTCCTCCCCCTTTGAAAACCCCCTGTGTGAGGAATTCGACATCTGTGATTCGTCACACGCTGCACCTCATTAATACCTCTCCCGTTCAAAGAAGGTTCCACTTAAACCGGATAAACTCCCACCTGACCTTTGGACATGGATAGAGTTTAAGATAAGGGACCAATTCTCCCAGACACGTATGTTTCCCGGCCAGATGTTTCAGACTAACATACCCATGAAAGCTAGTTATTGTTCCACACTAATTGGTGGAATAAAGCGTTCTTTTAACTCTAACCCAATCAGTTATCAAATCTGCCTTGGTCAAGTTATAATTGGCCAAGAGTTTAGCACATCTTACAGCAAAGCCGTTTAACACTGTTGCAGCCTCCTTTCTCAATTAAATGTCCCAAATCGCTATATAGAGTATTTGGTGAGGGGCATAAAAATGGGTGATATAGTGCCAATCTTGTCCATTGACCAATTACATTAAGGGAGTTAAGCTCAAGCTCAAACCTAATGGTGACTGTGGGGATGATCGCGTTTAGGATATCTAAGACCCTCCAGCAAATGATGCTTTCTATGTTACCAAGAAGCCTGAAACCCAATCCAGTTGGAGTTCCACACCATACTTAAGCTCGGTATGGTTTTCCCACAAAAAATGTAAGTAATGCTATACATACAAATTTACAATATTTGCTTTTGATATATTTCATTTGAGATACTAAACCATCTGCTTGTTGCCTAAAATAATTCATAATGTAGGCTTTATCTGGGTTACCATAAACGGGGTTACCTAGATAAACCAGGTGTTTTCACTTTTTCTAATACAACCTCATTTATAGTCAACCTCTTGTTTACACATTTTTTAGTATTTGTAATGGAGATGATTTTATTTTTTGCTGAGTTCATTTTTAAGCAATTCACAGAGGTGTAATTCATAAAAGCAATCAAACCTTTCTATAGACCGATACTAGGGCAGTCTAATGGGATAAATTGATCGGCATATGCTAGCCACTTTATACTCAACAACCATTTTCTACTCAACAACCCTATAGAAGGGGGGCGATGGTTGCCTAATCTAAATAATCTCCCACATCAGAAACATACAGATTGCCTTGCTTTCATGCCTCTGTTTTCTGTGTCAGCCATTTTTGTACTCAGACAAGGGGGAGGAGGATCACAGAGCCGGATTCATCTCTCCACTGTGCCTTCCTCTTCCGTCTTGGTAAGCATTTAATTCGATACTTGAGTAAGATTTTCAGGCAGTTGTAAATCGAATGGCTTCCTACCTGAATTAGCACCTGCTAATTATCTGGGTAATTCCATATAGAGTCATAAGTGGCTGCTGCAAAGTTTCATTTTTCAGGCAGCTTTTACTTTTTTGCAAAATGGAACATTAAACTGAAGAATAGAAACAGCGTGGCCCTGTTGTACTCTTCAGATTTGCAATCTTCCTTGAAATTGTGGACATTGCATGATGGGTCCCAAGAGCACCTAAGGGCAAACTTTGATCAATACATTAATGCAATTTGCATTTGTTATAACATGAGCTGGAATGGTGGCTGACCAAATACCTGGAAGTGGTGTGAGCACAAAAGATCAGGGAGGCAAGGTAAAAAAAAAAATAAGAGCGGGGTTCAGAGCTATTGCCCATGTTAACATGTGTCTGGAGGAAAAGGCCTAATGGGAGGCCTGGTTGGGATTTGTCACAAACGTCGGAGTAGTTGTACACAGGGAGAGAGATACCATGAGAACAATGTGACTGGAGAACTCGCTTGGTGGTTTCACTTGAAAGCATTGACTGTCACTGTGTGATGTTCTAAGGCTGCAGGAGGTGATCAAGCAAACACAATGTGCATAAGTATGTATGGTGTAAGTTATTTCTTGTGGTTGTTTTGTTTACTGCTCATGTAGTACTTGCACATCCAGTATCCTATACCGAGTATGAAAACTGCTTGCTAGAAAATAGTCTCCTCTGTCTCTATTACACAATATATGTCCTATACTTCTGGGTATAATGCCACACAGCTATGAATTGTGCTTCCAAAACCAATGGAACAATTCCACGATAAACAAGAAACAGCCATGACCACAAGAGTAAAGAAGCCAAATTCAAGACACCTAGTAATGAAGCTCAGTTGTTTAGTTATAGTATCATCAAGAAACCAAAATAACAGATCTAGTGAGATTTGATATCAAATGCTTTCATAGAGCTTGATGAATAAGTTAATACAAAGGAGACTAAGGTGTTGATTTCTGAATTCATTTACCTCGGTGGACCTAAGGATTCAAGAGATGCTTATAGGAGCACTATCATTGAATTAAATAGAGGTTGAATCTGTAGGAGATTTTGTTTTATTGGGCTAAATTTGGGATTTGGCGGTATTTTCTTACCATAAAAATATTGGCAGTGATTTGGCAGTAAATTAGTCTTACATTTAGAGCGGGTTTGGTATCACACTATTTTAGTGACCATACCTTGTTAGCTTGTATTGGTGGTAATTTTAGAGGTATCTTGTTTTGCAGTATTTTATTCCTGTGGTATAGTGGTGAGCATGGTTTATTTTTTATCCTATAGCCCCATTATAAAACAAACCTTTCCTTTCTATTAGAATGCCTTGTCTGTAGAGAGCCCCAAACTTATGCACTTCAGTGAACCCAATGAGTATATTCACTGTCCCACCTATTGTTTGTGGCTGGCATTACTGGTTTATGTACATCCAGTAATATATGTGCCATTAGGCATTACTGGCTTATGTACATCCAGCAATCTATGTATCAGATTAGACACCTTCCCATCAGCATGCAAGGAAGGGCTAACTCATTACATAGCACACACATCCTTTACCTTGTAGATATTTAGTACTGACTTTCTCTTATTTACTATTTCAATTGCAGTAGTAAATTAGTAAATGCACTACTGCATTGATATAAACCACCCCTTTGTACTTAACTTATGTAAATAACTCACAGATGCACGAATGACACAAAAATCCCAATTGTTTTTATATATGCATTTTGTATTGCATCTCATTTACAAGTCACCAAATCTTACCATGTTATTTACAGCATCATCTGCAATATAAAAGAACAAACAGAACAAGCAGGTATTTTGTAAACATGGATTAATATTCCAACATTTTGAAAATAGAGAAAAATAAACACGCCATGATTTCCTAACTTCCCTGCACTGCAATAAATCTTAGTCACACATACAGCATTTTATCTGGTCCTCACTTAGCACTTATTTTACCAAGGCCGGTAATTCTTTGAAGTCCCTGCACAACCTCGCTGTGTTTGCAGATGCAATGTCAGTGCGAAACTCCTCCATAAACTTGTGTTATGGGGAGCACCAACTGATTATATTCAGTCAGCGCTCTACCCCCTGGAAACTCTGTCTTTCTGTCTCCTCAGCCCATCATGAACTAACTGCTCTCTTCATTTCTATTTCTCAAGAAAACATTTGCTCGTCCCTTTATTGACGTGGCTTGTCTGCCTACATTTTCGACCAATCTGGGTAAAAAGAATGTTCCCTGTGCCAGCCTTCGTTTTCAAAACAATGAAAGCTTCAGGCCCAGAGTTACTGTTTCACTTTGCTTCCTGCAGCTTGCATATTTTCTGTTCTCACAAGCTGAATAAAACGCTAGTGTGCATTTAAAATGAATCTCAACAGTGCCACCAAAACATGGATTTCACCTCATTTTGCATAAAAGACTACATTCTCATGTTAAAAGTCAGCATTTAGTAGTTATGTTAATACTGTTAGTCAGTTATGTATTCTAATGTAGTCTTCTTACATGAAGCATCCAAAATACGTGGTGCATCTCATTATTTGAACCTGGCAGCACACTAAGCTCTTCTATGTGTGCTCTGAATATCTGCAGTTTCAAATTGGACCTGGCTGTGTTATAAATCCTGTACTTTGCATGCTCCAATAATGCTATATATTATACTGGCAAAAAAAATGCTATATCACATACTGGCAAATGCTATACAAGCTGGCAAAAATGCTATACATTCTCTTACATACCCTCCTTTTTCCAACAATTCTGGCTAATCAAATCCACAATTGGAGGAAACCCAAATTGTTCTTCTTTCTTTTTCCATCATATATATCACAATTGAAATAATAGCAACTCAGTGAAATGAACATTGAAATATTTCATAATAAACCACTGCTTAATCATAACAAAAGTAAAACAGATCCCAAACTGGCTCATAAGTCCTCATAGAAATATTGTATACATTTCTTTCCAACTGAAGTGTCTGTGTATATTCAATTGTCTTTATATAGATGTGAAACCAACGTTTTAGTAATAACAACAAAATAATAAAATAAAATGAATAAATAAATCAAATAACTAACATAACTAATCAAAACAATTAAATAAAATAATAAAATTGTGAGACTTCATCGCCCTCACTTCCAGTCACATAGGATGATATTATGCTCCACCCACAACGCTGCAGAATTAAGTTCAATTCATTTCTGTTCCATTAATGACGTTCACTATCTTTATGACCGCACCTCTGAGATGTCCTGATCATCAACTTTTCATCATCTGGTTCATTCGGTGAAACTCTTTCATCCTGGCACTCTTGGGTGCTTTTCCATAGAAATCATCTCTCTAGGCATCCCTGTCGCTCTGTCTTCACCTCCATACTTCGGTCCGGAGGCTTTATTTGAGCTTCATCCCGTGGACCACATGACTCCATCATCTCTTGCATCCTCTGGTCCTGTGACCTCCAAACCCAATCAAAGTTAGTTAGCTTTCTAAATTAAATAGAAAAGGGACAGATTAAGTACATAGAACAATACCAATTGTACCCTTTCTACTACTTTGTTAAAAGAAAAAAGTGTGGCTCAAAATATGATTTGAATACCTGCAATCAAGCACATGTTAAAGAGAAAACAACAATATTTACATTTCACATTAATTACTACACCTTTCTCAAATTTGGTAATTTCATCTGCATTTATCTCCACAATAAACATTACATCTATTTTTATTTTTTATGGCGCGAGACACTATGAAAACAGTCACTGTGTCTTTCTCTCCATGTACTCAGGGCACTTAAGCTGTCTCTACTTGCTCAAGTCTCCTGATTTCATGTTTGGGGTGACAGGGCTTAATTTGGTTAACATGAACACATTTTTCTGTCACCATTTCACCCTGTGTCTTTAATATCTTATAAACTACTGGGGACACCTTATACACAATCTGAAATGGCCCTTGCCAGGCCGCAAGAAATTTAGAATTTTTATGTTTACCTTTTCCAAAATTAAATTTATATATCTGATCCCCTACACTATACTCTTTCACAGACGTTTTTTTAATCATAATATGACTTTTCACTGTCAGCAGCTCTTTCCAAATGTCACTGCACAAATGCAAATGCATGTTGGAAATGCTTCCTCAGTTCTTCCACATATTTGTGAACTGTAGATGCACTCACAAGTGTCTGCTCATGTGTCCTGTATAATAAATGTTGTGGCAGTACCATCTTCCTTCCTGTAAACACCTCATGAGGACTGATACCTATCACTTTGGCAGGAGTCGTTCTGATTGCCATCACTACCAGAGATAATCATCAATCCCAACTGGAACCTGCCTCCGCTACAATCTTCTTTAATATCTCCAGAACAGACCTGTTGCAACGTTCAACATTTCCAGAAGAAGCGGCCGGTACGCAATATGCAGTTTCCTTTTCACCCCCAATATCTGCCACACCTTACTCATTAAGGTGCTTGTGAAATGACTTGCTCTGTCTGACTCTATTCTTTGTGGTAATCCAAATCCTGAAAATATATGATTTACCAGTAATGTAGCTGCTGTTTGAGCACTCCAATCTGGTGCTGGATACACTCTACCCATTTCGACATCAAACAAACCACAGTCAGAAGATAACGGTTTCCCCTACTCGACCTTTTAAAGGCTCTACATAGTCAATTTGCAAATCTGACCATGGAAGAGTTAAGCCTCTTTTCATCAGTGGAGATCAATGCATTGGTGAAGCGGGTTTAAATTGGGCACATACCAGGCACCCCCTAGTATATAATTCCACATCTTGGGACATATGTGGCCAGTAAGCATAATCTTTCAGTATCTCTAAAGTCGTTTGTGAACCTCTGAGTCCTGCAGTTATTGCATCATGTGCATAGTGTAGCATTAGCCCTCTGAATGAAACATGTACCACCCACTGTATTTGTCCTGTTATGGATTCTCTGATCATGAGTCCATCCTGTAGTCTAATTTGTTATTTATTCTTTAATAATACCCTCAACTCCTCTTTTCCTGTACAATCATTCTCAGATAAAGGATTTTGTTCGGGATCCATCACATGATTATAATAGATCCCCAATATTGGATCATCTTTTTGAGCCTTAATCAAATCTTGATCTGGTGTATCATAACTCCATTGCATACTGGTTGTTTTACATCTTTTGGAGCCTTAGAGCGTGTAACTGCAGCTATTTGTATTTCACCAACTAAGTTTTCCATGGGTAACAACTATCCCTTAACAGCCCCAACCTTAGCCAATTGATCTGCTTTATCATTTGCCTCCTTATCTTCTCCTGGAGTTTTCAAATGTCCACAAATGACCACAAATTTTCCTCCAGTATACTGTTAAATCATTCTCTGACACTAATTTGTCTGTAGCTTGTATCATTTTCCCATTCTTGAGGGGCTTTTTATTATATGTGATCATGCCTCTTGCTTTCCAGCCAGGCAAATATTCTACAAAGCTATTTCGTGCATAATCAGAATCAGTCACCAGGACAATTTCACTGAATTTGTTATCAACTGCAGTAGTAATTGCTTTATAAATGGCAGCCAACTCTGCTACCTGGCTACTCCTAGCCCCAATTCTCATCCCTATACTAGGAATGTCCTCACATTTCAACAAGACATTTCCTATCCCTGATACCAACTGTTTATTGCTGTCATTTTGTGAAAGGCACATCCGTCAACATATACAGTTGGTAAATTCTTACATGTATTTTCATCAAATACTTTGTGTGGTGACTATTCAAACTCCTGCAAACTAGACTCCACCTCTACTTCGTCTGATACATATTCAGCTGCACAGTCATGTAAATGTGCTAATCCTTGAGCAACTGGGCTCTTTTTATTCTGGCCATATCTCACTTCTACAGGAAAGCCTTGCAATGCCAATGTCCATGAAGTAATTCTGGACTGTGCTAGATTGCCTGACCTAATCCTTTTACTCTGTAAAAACTGCAATGGTTGATGATTTGTCTCAATGATTACTTTCTCCCCCTGAACAATGGGATGAAAATGTTGCAACACCCACACAGTGGTCAAAAGAGCCTTTTAACATTCACTGAATTTAATTTGAACTTGACAAAATGCCTTACTTGCATAAGCAATAGTTTTGTGGTTCAAATCATGTTTTTGAGGTAAAACTGCTGAGATACAATGTTCAGTGAAACCTATTACTATAAAGAAATCTCCTTTTTTTTATGGGATACGCTAAGCATGGTGCCTTTATGAGACATTCCTTCAATTTAGCAACTGCCTCAGATTGCTCCTTTTCTCATTTCTAGGACGTATTCAACTTCAATAGTTTAGTCAATGGTTGAGTAATTTCAGCATAATTTTCAATAAATTTCCTGTTATATCCCGTCATTCCTAATAAACGTTTTAAACATTTTGCATTTCTAGGATCTTTCAATTTCTGTATGCCCTCCACCTTTTTCTTTTGTGAATTTAGCCCATGTTCAGTTAGCTCATGGCCTAGGAAGTTCAGCTTTTTCTTCCACCATTGGGCTTTCTGTAAAGACACTTTGGCACCCGCCTTTTGCAATTGGTCAAGTACATATCTAATTTCATCAAAATGACTTTTCAAGTTTTCATTTTTTATCAGGATATCATCTACATAAAATATAGTTCCTCGTTCCGCTGCATCTGGCATAGCCTTTCTCAAAAATATGTCAAATTCGGTCCCACTATTGACATAACCGAATGGTGTTCTAGCCCAAGCGTATTGCATATTGCGTTTTATAAAATGAAAATGCAAATAAATTCTGAATGTCCTCTGCCAGTGGCACACACCAATATCCAGATGTAAGATCAAATGTGGTATACACCTTTGACCCATGTACTTGAGCAAGGCCTTGATCAATGAATGGCAGTGACCATCTAGACACTGGCACTCTTTTATTTAATTTCCTCAGGTCTGCACACAGATGCCATTGACCATTTGGCTTTAACACACCCAAAATAGGACTTTTAGAGGTACTATGAATGGGTCTGATAATTCCCCTAGATTCCAAGTTCTTAATTATCTCTACCAATGACTCTAAGCATGCCAGTGGCAATCGATATTGGCGCACAAATACTGGATTTCGCCCACACCCCTCTGGTAATGTGGCAACATGTAAATTAGTTAGGCCGCAATCATATGCATCTTTGGCAAATACTTCTTTAAATTCCATAAATATTTTTCTCAACTCATTCCTATCCTCTTCACTATCACATGCATCTGCTAACAGAATCTGCTCCTCTACCATTTTTGAAAATTCTGGGAACTCGTCCAGTGGAAGAACTTCTGTGCTTTCTTCCAACTGTGTGGCTGTATCTCTCTGTAAAGCTGCCACTTTTAAATATTTTGGCATATCAGCTTCCACTTCAATGTGCTGATTTTCTGTTTCATTTTCATTTAAGTCAAATACTATACGAATCTCTTGGTGACAGCACACTGTCTCATTGGAATCATAAGGGTACACAGTTTGAATTTTGAAGATCCCTTTGGGTTGAGAATACAGATACTCTGGCAACACACCCTGTGCATCTACATATCTCTCCGGGATATTTCCAATCACTAGGTAATTGAAATCTGCAGTATAATGTGATTTTTTTATGGCCATTCCTAATAAGGAATTCTCTTCTAGATGAATATTCCGACATCCTTTATTATCTACCATAATTTTGCCGGACCCCTCCCCAATATCTATCAATGGGGTATAATCATAATCCAGGCCTTGCTGTCTCATGGATTCATTCAAGCACACAAATGCATCAGAATCCTTCATTTGCTGTCCATTTTTGCACTTTAGTGTTATAGCAACCTGCTTGGAGAATGCAGGAACAGTAATATCCTTCTTCACCTGTAATTCAATTGCATATAGGACCAATTGTGCACAATGATAAGCCTTTCTCTTGTCTTCAAATTCAGGCACACGCGCACCTAGTCGGGACCATATTTTTTAGTTAAGAAAATCTAATACCATGCACATTCTGTGCATGATATCATTGCCCAGATAAAAATAATTTTGTGTTCCACTCACTATCCACACATTGTGATAGATAGTTTTTTGTCCAGAGTTATTCTTTAGCATGCAACTTCCTGCAATTTGATTTTCAAAATCTGGATTGTTCAAACCAGAGACATATTGGTTTTTAATTCTAAATTTTGGGATCTCCTCCCTTTCCATTATTCTCTGCAGTTGTTTCTCATTAATGAAGATCCTTTCCTGTTCAAGCGCCAAAGTGGCTTTCATCATTTTTGAATTGCCATTTATACCAATGTGAATCCATGGCTGCTCATCTTCCATGTGTATCTCAGCAAGGGTGGTGGTGAGTTTTTCTGTGTCTGCTTTAGGAGTAGTGTTCTGTTTGCATTTCTTCTATTTTAAATAGAAGTGCAATGTGTCTTCATCTATTTCAGTTTGCCATTTCTTCTAGGATCCCAATAAATCTGCACAGGTTGTTTTTCTTGTTTACTTTGCATTTTATCCTGACACAACAAAATGGCAGTGACACTAGGCACACAGCTATTCTGTAGGTACACCTCCACTGCATCATTTGATTTGGCAACAGTATGCCATTCATTTATACTGCTGTTTTGTGACTTTATTTTCTTAGGTCTTAATGTTTTTTTGGTTAAAGACCACAGTACCCCATTTACCCCATCTATGAGAGGAGACAATCTTTTCAGGCAATCTGTTCCCATCAAAAATGGAATTTCACAAACAGATGTGATCAATACTTCCTGTTTCATTGTGTGTTTTCTTATCTTTATATCAACCTCAGTAACACCCACGATAGGCACCTCTTCACCCTTAGTTATGTACTGGGCCTTCACCCAGCCTCACTGTGATCTGATTCTGTGGAGATCTCCCTTCATTGATACTTTTTACCAATTCTTTGGACATAATTGTGGCCTTTGCGCCTGTGTCAATTATTGCAAATATATTGCATTTCTCTTCCACTGTAATGGGACCATGATATCTGTCTTGAACTTCCTCTAACACACACAAAATTGCGAATTCTAACTGATTTCAGGATTCACTTTTCTCAGATTCTTCTCACTTTTGGCTAAGCACATTGGTAAATGAAAGGACATTTTTCCCTCCTTTCTGCCCATTTCCATTTGAGAAATCTTACTCATCTCCCCATATTCAGAGGTCCTTTGGAGTGTGGCCAATATTCATCCTTCCATCCGGGGATCATCAGAGTTCATACTACGATCCTCCAAATGAATATGCATATAAACATCACCTGATAATTTGTCATTTTCTAATTCTGGGCACTTGTGGGTATTTGGCATGATAGCAGTCTTTTTAACTTCCTCAAAAATCTGTGGCTCAAAGAACTCTTCAGGTGACTGATCTGTACCCTCCTTTTGAGTACTTATTCTTCCTGCCTGTATTTTATTAGCGTCTTGATTGTCTAGGGAGAGCGTTCTAACATCCACACGTATTCCCTGATCAATTGTATTACCCATGCATGAGTTGTCTTTCTTAAATCTGTCTCTTTGTTCTTTTGGAATTTCATGTCTTTCTCGTTTTCCTTTTTCATTTGTGCACATTTCTAACATTTGTTTTAACTCCAGGTTAAACCAAACCTCTTTTTTAGATGTATTTGCAATTTCTGCCTCATGTTCATTTGCAGGTATTTTCGTTTTTAAATCATTAAACAGCTCAGAGTCATTATGCAAAACCAGATCAAGTCAATTTGTCTTTTTATCATTGCAGGTATCATGAAGATTTAGTCACTTATTATCGGAAGCCACCGGTCACTACTATGGCCTTCTGCCCCCTCCTTTGATGACTGTTTTTGGGCCGTGCAGAGCTTTCCTATTTGTTCAGCCAACATTTTCACCTGGGCCTCGAGAAACTGGAATCTTTCCATCTCGCTAGAATCTTCTCTCTGCGGCCTATGCCGATATTGGTTGTTTTCCCTTGGTTGAATCTATTCTGATATCTCTCAGGAGAGTAATTCCTATTGGGGTTGTTTCTGAAATCTTGATTCATGTGGGGCGGAGAGCGCGGTGT
Organism: Ambystoma mexicanum; assembly: GCF_040938575.1. Lineage (NCBI taxonomy): Eukaryota > Metazoa > Chordata > Amphibia > Caudata > Ambystomatidae > Ambystoma > Ambystoma mexicanum. The sequence goes on from NC_090935.1 coordinate 923,961,228, forward strand.
ACATATGCTTTGGTTGTAGTCCCCGGGTGGCGGTGATTGATTGTATTGACGTGGGGCATAATTCATACTGTGCCTCATGTCCTGTCTCTCATTTTGTGAGTATTGTCCCCTATACTGATTCCCATTTTCAATAAATCGATCCACATACCGGGGTCTGTCCTGATTACCATATATCATGGTGTTGGGGTCAAATCTGCCCTGTGTCCCCAATGTCTGGTAGGGACTATTATTTCTTTGATTTTGATTTTTTCTCTGATTATTGTTCATACCTGACATATCAGGCCGATATCCTGCCCGGGGCCCGTCTCCTAAGTACCTGGGGCTAATGTAGCTCTACCTATTACTAGGATCATGTGACTGAAACATCAGGGCAGAGAGCGGCAACCTCTGTTGATTACCCCTCTGTTCGGGTGTCACATTGTTTTTGCTTGGACTTTGAGCGGACTCAAGTGACATTTTAGCTGACCTGATCTCCATTACTGTTGGCGAGGATTCTTTAGATTTTGGTCTAGTATATTTCATTTTATCTCTCTCTCTACCCTGACAGTATAGCACTTCATATAGCTTTGTACATTGGTGCAAAATCCACTCAAGTGATTTGTCACAATCAAATTCGCAGACTAACTGTGATATTATGTCTTTCTGCAATCCATAGAAATAGGCAGTTTTAAACTCATTGGAATTGGGATCAAAAGATACATCAAAACGATAAAAGACCTCTCTTTAAGTCTTGCAAAAATTGGCAAGGGGATGTATTTGGCCCAGCTGTAATCATGTATGCAACTTTCTTTGCCTCCTGTAATGACTGGAATGCAGAAAAATGATGTCTAATCTCTTTTTCAAAATCTGCCCATGTCATGTTCTGCTGTTCATTTAATCCTCTAATGATACTGGCTGTGGGAGCGTCCAGAGTTAAGTGAAAGTATTGTCTGTATTGTTCCTTAGGTATCTGGAGGGCTTTAAATATATCGTGCACTGCTTCTAAGTAGTCCTCTATACAGTACTCCCCTCCTTTTTTAAATGGTTTGATCAGGGCCTTGATTGATTTCATTATTTTGATAGGGCTACTTGGTGGTATGCTTGGGATTGCACTACTTTGTGATTCAACCCTTGTTTCAGGCGTATGGTATTGGTGGCGGCCCCCAATGGGTGTGTCAAACCCCCCAAGGGCGCTACAACCAAGTTCAGACACCGACGCAGCCACTGGGGCACTATCTCTCCGTGTAGAAATAGAATTCACCTCAATTCCATTGAATGTTGTGCCCTGTCCTTTGTCCTGGGACCTGGATTGCATATTTTCTGTTCCAAATCCTTGCACTTTTAACAAGCCAATCTGCCTCCTTACGCAAGTAATTGTTTTCATCACCCATCTTATTAATCACATTTTGCATATCGCTCATTTGCATTTGGCATTCATTTAACTCTTTGTCTCGTCTGTCTCTTTCTTGAAACATTTTAACTATCTCTTGTTCAGCATTTTGAAGATCACTTTCTTTCTCGAAATGTTCTTTTTGTAAAATTTGCATTTCCAAAATAACCTTGTCTAATATGATCTACCAATCCTTTCAAGTGTTTTAATTCTTGCTCACTATCCTCAAACTGTTTCTTGCTTTGGGACAGTTGATTGTCGAGTTCTTTACACTTTGACTGCATGTCCTTTTGACATACCTCCATTTCTGCTCTTAACTTTTCCTCCTGTTCACTAGCTCTATCTAGTTCAATGTTTAATCTGCTAATCAGCTTGGCATCATTTTCTTGCATTTGCAGAGACCTATTTAAAATGAACCATGTCTTGGCACATAGCCGTAGCAAACAATCTTTCTCGGCATGTTTATCAGCAACATTTAATAATCTCAAAAGACAGACCTGAATTATTCTACCTTCTGGAAAATGTTGTCCAATGGTTCTTTCTACACTTCCCCATAGATACGATCATGCCACTCTGTGGCGTTATTTGAGGACCATGTCCCATGTGCATATACTTTTGCCTCCAGATATTGTACCAACTCTGGGAATGTGGCCTCCACTTGAGACATTCTGAGATTCACGTCCAGTGTCACACTGGTCTCATAAAATGGGTTCCCTTTAATGCACATATGATAGTGTGGAATACACTTGCCACGCGCAGTAGATGCTCTACAGTCACTTTCCTGGCCAACGCACCATTATTTGTAGGAGATTTTGTTTTATTGGGGTTAATTTGGGATTTGGCAGTATTTTCTTACCTTAAAAATATTGGCGGTAATTTGGCAGTAAATTACTCTTACATTTAGAGCGGGTTTGGTATCACACTATTTCAGTGACCATACCTTTTTAGCTTGTATTAGTGGTAATTTTAGTGGTATCTTGTATTGCAGTATTTTATTCCCGTGGTATAGTGGTGAACATGGTTTTTTTTTTATCCTATAACCAAATCATAAAACAAACCTTTCCTTTCTATTAGAATACCTTCTAGTTGTCTGTAGAGAACCCCAGAATTATGCACTTCAGTGAACCCAATGAGTTTATTCAATGTGCCACCTATAGTTTGTGGCTGGCATTACTCTCTTATGTACATCCAGTCACCTATGTGCCATTAGGCATTACTGGCTTATGTACATCCAGTAATCTATGTATCAGATTAGACACCTTCCCATCAGCATGCAAGGAAGGGCTCACTCATTACATAACACACATCCTTTACCTTGTAGATATTTAGTACTGACTTTCTCTTATTTACTATTTCAATTACAGTAGTAAATTAGTAAATGCACTACTGCACTGATATCAACCTCCCTTTTGTACCTCACTTATATAAATAATTCACAGATGCATAAATGACACAAAAATCCCAATTGTTTTTATATATGCGTTTTGTATTGCATCTCATTTACAAGTCAACAAATCTTACCATGTTATTTACAGTATCATCTTTAATATAAAAGAACAAACAGAACAAGCAGGTATTTTGTAAGCATGGATTAATGTTCCCACATTTTGAAAATAGAGAAAAATAAACATGCAATGATTTCCTAACTTCCCTTCACTGCAATAAATCTTAGTCACACATGCAGCATTCTATCTGGTCCTCACTTAGCATTTATCTTACCAAGGCCGGTAATTCTTTGAAGTACCCGCACAACCTCGCTGTGTTAGCAGATGCAATGTCAGCACGAATCTCCTCCGTAAACTTGTGTGGGGGAGCACCAACTGATTATATTCAGGCAGCGCTCTACCCTTGGAAACCTTGTCTGTCTCCTCAGCCCAACATGAACTAACTGCTCTCTTAATTTCTATTTCTCAAGAACACTTTTGCCTGTCCCGTTATTAACATGGCATGTCTGCCTACATTTTCTACCAATCAGGGTAAAAAGAATCTTCGCTGTGCCAGCCTTCGTTTTCAAAACAATGAAAGCTTCAGGCCCAGAGTTACTGTTTCACTTTGCTTCCTGCAGATTGCATATTTTCTTTTCTCATAAGCTGAATAAAACACTAGTGTGCATTTAAAATGAATCTCAGCAGTGCCACCAAAACATGGATTTCACCTCATTTAGCATAAAAGACTACATTCTAATGTTAAAAGTTAGACTTTAGTAGTTATGTTAATAATGTTAGTTATGTATTCTAATGTAGTCTTCATACATGAAGCATCCAAAATACATGGTGCATCTCATTATTTGAACCTGGCAGAACACTAAGTTGTTCTATGTGTGCTCTGAATGTCTGCAGTTTCAAATTGGACCTGGCTGTGTTATAAATCCTGTACTTTGGATGCTCCAATAATGCTACATATTATACTGGAAAAAAAATGCTATATTACATACTGGCAAATGAGAAAATAAATGGATGAGAAAAAAAAAATAACACTGAATGTGGGTTGCAGCACAAAAGAAAGGCAGAGAAAGAAAGGGGACTGGGCAAGTAAATGAAAACAGAGACCAGAACATTTAATACGTGAATAGAAGAGCACCTTCCATAACTGAATTGAAACCCTGGAAATGTATTGTTATCTGTACTAGAAAGTAGTGAAAAGATCATTAGGGATTGGTGTGCTGGAGTAGGAGAGTAATGAACATTTGATCAGAAGATCAAGCAATGCCTGATAGAATGTTAAGCAGAAAAGTAAAACTAATTTAAAAAATAGTTGATTTCAATAAGAAGCATCATTATAAAAAAAAGGGTAAGGTACACAAAAGAAAAAAGGTAAGTAAAATGAGCACCCTAAAGATTCTGAAACAAGACCATCCAAGAAATGGACGACTACATGTTAGACAAAAAAGAGAATTGAACAGCTAGAAGAGCCAACTCCAGTGACATAGAGAAGGAATGCAGGCAGAAAGCATCAGGGAAATGCTCAGGACACTATCAAGGAAATCCTTGGTCCCTAACATGTTATGGTATTATATTAAGATGCGTACCTTGCACCACTGCCATTGTGATGTTCTCTGGGCACTCTTGCAGATCTAAAAGAGAGTCAGTGAGTTTGGTTATGACAAGGAGAGGAAAAAAGGAAGGATGTGGTGCTTTGCTTTGGTGCAGTCCAGAAGTGCCCTGAGATTTCCTTGTGTGATGTGATATCTTTTTAGCTGTGATCTGTTAAGAGCATCAAGGGCTTTGCATCCATACAGGCAACTTGGTGCTTTCAGTGGTGCAAGTGCGTTGGCCAGGAGCTGCGTGTGGCAAATGGTGTTAGAGTTGTGGAGCTGTGTTATTTGGAACCTGAGGAGAGTTTTTTTTTTAAAGTTGTGTGCTAGTTGGATATTTTGAGTTTGCATGTGGTGAGTAAGGTGAGTAAAATGAGGATTATTTGATAGAGAAGTGGTTGGTTCAGGAGGATGTCCATATCATGTGTAAACCTATGTTGCAACTCTTGATAGTGTTGTGCCAAAAGGCGTTGGGTTTCCTTGTAGTTGGAGGGGGCCAATGCACTGTGCTCTATTTCGATACAAATGAAAAAACCCTGGAAGGGGTTCTATCATTGTTTTAATGGTGCTCAAACGTGTTGTCTTCTTCGGTTCAATGGTATTGTTCTCGGTTCCATGTCATTTCATCGCAGGATGTTTTTTTGCAGGGTTTCATTATTTTTGGTTCCCTCCCAACCCCCCCATTTTCTTTAATTTGTATTTATTCCCAAACACCCACACCCCATATATATAGTTACCTCCCCCCCCCGAAATAACGTGATGGGTTTTTTCGGGAAAAAAATTCACGACAAAAAACCCAGTGAAAAAACATCCCGCGATGAAAGGACGTTGTACCATTGTTCTCTGAGTGACATGAGCTATTTTTTAACCGAACAGTTGGGAGCCGGTATAGCATTCTCTTTAGGTGTGTCCATTCTCTGAATGAGTTCAGTTTGGAGGTGCTGTTTCCACTGCTGCTTGGGTGTTGTCTAGTTTCTGTTGATTTTGCACTGAAATCCATGTTTGTAGATTTTTCTTGCATTCCGTGTGTTCTTGAAGTGTGTTGATTTCCATTGGTAGTGTTTTGCAAAATCTGCCCACCGTGATGGAAAAAACAGAGCCTCCTTGTTTACTCTGAAGATTCTTCTGGTTTCAATTTGCATGCCATTTTTGAATCGTAAGTGTCTAGTTGATCGGTAGTGTGAGATCATTTTGGATTACTTCTGATCCTTGACCCCGGAGGGTTCTGTGGGTGAAGAAGAGGTCATTGAAGTGTTTTCTTTGTTTAAACTGGTAGTTAGTTCAATGCTCTTGTAGATTGAAGAAACACTTGTTGCCTGTTGTGCTGATGTGGGGTCCCAGTGAAAGCCCATTTTCCATTAGTATCCTCAGATTTGCAATCATGCTAGATGTTCAAGGGCAGTCACCCATAGCTGGTATAGGTTTTTCGGGGTGGCATGGGGCATCTGTCAAACTATTTTATTTTCTGTGGGTAGAGTTTTAAGTTGCTAGCCATCATCCATTTGCCTAATTGTGTGAGGCATCTGCTGAAGGTGGCGATGCAATTTTCCTTTTGGTCATTTTCTATGTGATTTATGTGGTGACTACATTGTTGTAACAATTGAGCACATATATTTTTGTAGTCTTCCTCATTGGTTCCATAAGATGTGCAGTAATGGTGGTGAAAGGCTTATTCCATGAAGGGCTCCTCAAGTCATGGTCCAATAGTTTGAGCTGATAGGGGGAAATGTGTCATTTCGGTCATGTTAAATTAGAAGGAGCTTGTCCCTCAACATGTGCAACTAAAGATCTTGAGCATAGGCCAGGGCCTTAGTACAGTACATGTTTTCTAACAAAGAAGTAAAGAATTGAGGAACCAACAATATGAATATCTCGCGCCCACTCACTGGAATGCCCTACCTCCCACTATCCATGGAGAGGCCTCCCTCACCATGCTCCGCAAAATTCTGAAAACGACCCTCTTTACATAAGGCCCGACACATCAGCACGAATACTTATCATATATGTTGTAATATACGACCAAATGCAATATCTGTAACAACAGTATGATGTCTTGTAGTATTCATAATGTGTCAACAATCGCTATCATGCCTGTACCATGTAACTAAGTTATTGCATGTAACAGCGCCTCAATGTCCCTGGGCTGCTTGCGCGCTATATAAATATAAATAAATACAAAATTAAAAAAAGTAGTCTAAAGTCGGCAAAAGCCTACTGGAAAAGAGTTGCATGACTACCGCCTTATCTAACAAACCACACAATATCTCCAAACCATTATCATGCTTAGAACAGTTTTGCAAAATTTAAATCCACTAAGGCACTGAGGCAAATAGTTAACATGTGTTATTAGATGATATATCTTGCCATTAGGTCATTGTTGTTGATGAGGAATTTCCCCAGAGAGAACATGTACATGAGCAAGATGAAATTTGACAGGGAGGAGCCTTATGAAACTTTGATAGTTACCGGGCAGTGCTGTGATGCTTTCTGGGTAAGTAGGTCTGTATTGGAGAGGAAGGAGATGAACCACTGCAGGGCTGTTCCATCAAATGTCTTGTATCTTACAAAGATACTAAGGAGGGCTTCACGGTCAACAGTGTTAGGATGAAAAAGCTGGTCTCTCCTTTATCCATGATGTCAGAGCATTGGCAATAGCCAGGATGCTGACAGTCTCCATGATCATAGTCAAAACTGAATTGACAGTCTTGTATGAGATTGCAGCCAGTGACACTTCTTTAGAACTTTATGGCAACAGACTTCTCAATCACTTTGATGAGGAAGGAGAGATTTGTGATGGAGTGATAGTTTTCTAGGTAAATATGGTGCAGTAAAAGTTTCTTCAGCAGAGGGATGAGGCATGGATTCTGTTGAGATGTTGTGTGAGTCCTTCACCTGTGACAACCTTCACAATTGATTTGGGGAGGATGCAATCTTTGTAGTTGGTCAGTTTGAAGTCTGTGAGCGTGCTGGTCAGGTTTTCTGGAGTAATTGTCCTGGACTCTGTTCTTCGTGGTATGTCGTGGGCATGGTTTGCCCAGTCCAAACTTTTGGAGGGAAATACATTTCATGGTTAGAGAGGTGAATATTTTGTTGTGGGTTCTTCCTATGACAGGTTGCTTGATATCTGTGGTGTAGAGCAATTTGAATAGAGTCTCTCTGTTTTTCTCAGCAGCGTGCCTTCCTGGATAGTTTGAGGTCTATGAGTAAGGTATTAGTTGTGCTGCTGACTGATGCCATTGTGAAGAGGACTATGATTCTGTCAAGAAAATCCTTCTTGATTGGGGGGGGGTCAGTAGATGAGGTGAAACATGGCTTTCTGCATGTGGCTGAGTGAGAAGTGGCAAGTCAGTCATTCCAGGGATGAATGTGAGCCGGCCACCAATCTTCCATTTGTGGGCATCCTCATAAATACTGTAGTCTGTGGGGGTATGGACATCCAGGATGTTTTTGGAATTAGAAATAAGTTGCGCCTCTTTGTAAAGATTATCTCGAGGTTCTGAGCAGTGATGGGGTCAGCAAAGTCTGCTGAGTATAGCACCGTGACATTAGCTTTGATGAGCATGAGGTTGCGCATGTATTATGGAAGTGTAGTGTGGTTAAGGTTCATGGAAAGTGCATTAGGTTTTGTGGGTTGGAGGTGCAAGGGTGGGGTGTGTGAGGGTGATGATGGGAAGGGATGGGTGAGGTTGATAGATATGATGATGGCCTAACTCGGATCCATGGATCAGGGGTTCTGGTTGTATGTTTCAAGTCCTGACAAGCTGAAGTGAGAAACAAGTTTGTCTTCATCTGTCATCTGCTTTAGATGCCTGGAGTTAAACAGGGAAGGGAAAGGGATGGACAAAGAAATTAAGTGGAAAACAAATAGAAGTGCTTAGCATTTGAATGGGGCAGAGGCCATATGCCCTTGGTCCATTTGCACCAGTAATGTTAATATTTTCTGTATCCCTTCCCCAATAAAAGACAATAAATGTCCATACTCTCAGACATTAGGAATATTGCCAACTGATGCATATCACTATGAAACACTTCCAAGAATGTCTCACCCCATCCATGAACCAACCCACTCAGTTCAATAGAAATACAAACTGCTTCACCAGCCACATCACAAAAGCAGCATCCAGGTGCAGCCGGGGAATTGAAGCGAGTAGCCATCACCCAATGTGTGTGATAACAACACACCATGCACAGCGAATGCCAAGGTCTGTTGCTATTTCTGCTGGTGAGACTTCAGGGAATAGTAGAATCCCTGACTTTTGCATTGGTAAGCACCAAAGCTCTCCCTGTAAGTTACCAAGTGACCTCCACAACTGTGTTGCTCATCCAATGCCCTGCCAGCTGTAGAAAATGCATGCTTATCCACTGCCTTAATGCCCCTGTACTCTGGAAGTATCTGAAACCTCATTACCTATGCGTAACATGGCTGGAGTACATTGGAGTACATGTGTGCCTTTCATGTGTGTGGAGGTTTGTTGCAGGGGTAATGTGAAACCAAAAGCACTTTGAGTGTGTACTGCAAAACCTTGAGTGTTGGACTTCTCTGCAGCCTCTGTCACCTCTTACTGGGGGACGTGAATTCCTCTCAGGCACCTTCATAGGGTACCTGCCATGTAAACAAGTACAAACTGCAAGAGTTACTCACATTTCACAACAAAGACAGGCACGAGGTAGGACATCACATTGTCTGTGCTGTCTGCACCATTTCCTCCACAATTACCAATGGCCCATTCATTGTCCTGCACTGTCCTTCTCTGTCACATTCTCAGCCTGTGTGAAATGTCTCTTGAACTCCATCTCACATGTTATGCGCCCAGGAAGCATTCCATCTTATACATAAATAGTCCATGACCTTGAAAATGACCAAACACCTTTTGCCCTCAACAACTCCATCATCATCATTGCCTTCATCCGAAGGAGCTATATCATCTAACTCAAAGCATCCTTGAACCCTATTGAACCACAACATGTTCAGCCCTGTTTGGGGGTTGGGTAAGAACTTTTGGCCCCATCCCCATTTTCCAATGCATTGACATTGCTGCAACCAAAGACGGAACATGTAACTCTTCCTCCCCCTACTGATAAAGCCCCCATCTGAGTTGCAGCCATACTGTCTAGTGCGAACTCCACTCTTGTATCTGTGGCACTTGCTCCAAAACATCATGCCCACATCATGCCCCTTCCCGTGTATCCAGTGTTGCTTGCCAAATGCGGGCATTCTGTCAGGTGAGCAAGTATCTGTGACTTCCGATTCTCTGAATCTATGGGTTGAAAGGGAAGGTAATATTTGTAAAGGGCAGCCATAATGAGTAAAGTAATGACAAAAAAAACCATCACATTGAATTCAATGGCATTTATGCTTCCTTTAGTATATATGGTAGAGTCAGCCAGTACACTGATGGCATGGGAGTTGCGGGATGCATTGACCCACTAGGCTCTGCCCTGCGATATCACTGTGTGGTGGTGGCACCAGAACCAACAAAATGGCCGCAAAAAGCCCTATGCGCGCTAAACCTCTGAGAATTGCGTAGTGAAACCAGAAAGTTGGCTGCCATTCTACTTTGCCTGTGTCAGTGGTGGAGGAGGAGACCACACTGCTAAAACCTGTCATTGGGCTACCCACAGAGGGAAAATGGAAACTACATGAAAGGCAGTGCTTCATTGCAAGGAAACCCAGAAGTGCTCTGAAATCCGTTTTTCCTTGGTTGCTGTAATTACAAAATAATGGTTCCCAAACATCAGAAAAGACCAACATCCTTGCTGGGTGTTACCCGTCACTTTATTCAAAGAATCCACATAAGCACACAATTTCAGGAGAAGCAGATTTCACCACAAGAACATCCACATTAAAAAAAGGTGCTTGCCTGGGAAAATCTAACATTGGGTACCCGACCAAAAGTGCGAAAAATTGCCAAATCTAGACCCAAGCTCTCACCAAGACGGGGCTGGGATGAATACTTGCTCCAACAAATATCTGATATAAATATTCTATTGGTATTAAGGTTGCAAATTTGTAAATGTGTCTTGTATGAAAAATAGATTTCATGTGCAGAAACAGAGGGGAGGTTCTCCCTGGATCATCAAATACAGCGTCATCATGACACCAGGTTTTCTTCTCAAATCAGGGGAGAGGAAAAACCCTAACCAATAGAATACCAGGGGGTGTGCATAGTAGAAGTCAGCATACCCACCCTTTAGAAAATACATAAATAGAGACAGCTTAGGACCTAGAAAGACACACACATCCACTCACCATCTGATTGCTGGCAAAGCACTTTGCAAGAGAAATCCATATCCCAGACTCCAGAACTTTGAAAGCAGAAAAGCCCACTTCCAAAGCTGAACCATTCTCAGCTTGGCCTTTCATAAATCCTGAAACCAGATTTTACCCCAGACCTCCAAGGGGAACAACAAAAAGAAAAGCCTGGCTGAGCTGTGCTGCTTTCTTGCTAAGAATTCTTGCCAGAATCCAGAGATCCGACCCAGTAGAGCAGAGCTGTGACCAGATTGCTGCAAACCAGAACCAACCCGACAGATATAGCCCAATTCCACTGTGCAGTGACCAGAGTGCTGTGCTGAGTGCAGATTCAGAGCTCCTTGACTCCATCTCGTGTGCTAGCAGAATTCCAGTCCAGAAATCTTTGACCAGATCCCTGACGGGTCCATTCCAAACAGTGGTAGTGAGTATCCATAGTATAGGATTGTCTCTAGCATATGTATTATCCATAAGTAATCCCTATCCAAACCCACTCATTTATATACAGAACTGCATTGTAGAAAATCTTTGGTCTTACCTGAATCTTTCTCTCATCCCTATAGTCCTTTGGTAATGGTAGTGTTAAAATCATCTTTGTGCTAATATATTTGCTGAAGAAAGACAAGCGTCTCGGCAGGCAAAAACCAGCCAGAGGCGTCGCTCGACTCGTGGCTGTCCTGTGGTGTAGTTTGTGGTTTCATACTATCCCTAGTATAAGAAACCTTGTTTGTAATTTAAAAAAAGCGCAACCTTGTTTTACAAATTTTGACTCATTCTGAAAAAAACAACCTCTACAAAAACCTTCATAACTTCATCACCGTGTATGCTAGAAACAAAGCTAACATCCTCAGCTTTCCAACGAACCTAAAACCGCATTCCACCCCCTTATAGTTTTTCTGCAATCGCGCTTAGCGCACGCAGAAAAGTTTGCCGTGAATTTTTCGTTTGGCTCCAATTTATCACGTGTGAAACAGCTGTACATTGTATCCAACCTCAGAATTAAGTTTTCAATCTGCTAGTTACTCATTAATCATTGCTAGTGTTTATCTGAAACTATACAAAGCAGCACCCACTAGTATTGAATCCATTTAATGAATCAAATCCATTTTCAGTGTTTTTACCGTTCCATTCAAAGCCACATTCAAAACCATTTTGACAAGTTGCAATCATTCCTGTTTTTCTCTGAGTTTGCTGGGGGAAATTGGGATTGATACTGTATTTGTTGAGTGTGTATTCCTGAAACCTGTTTTTTCTCCTTACATCTCTTTATATTATACTGCATATTGGGGGGATTGAGTAGTGTGCAGGGGGAAAGAGTGATCACATTGCATTTTTGATTGTACCCACACAAAGTATTATTCTATGCTGAATTCTTTTTTCTACCAGTACTCTGTGTGATTAAAGAGATTTATTGTGACATCACCCCATTGGTGATCATTGTATAAATATTAAATAGTGTGATATATATATTGTAAAATACATAAAATAAATCTTTTTAACTTTGCAAAAACGCCTGCTTCCTGGTTCAGTGTGACCGGGTGGGATTCAAAGAGAGGGGCGTGATATAAGGGTATATCATTCAGAAATAAAAGAACTTATAGACATAAATAAATAATGAAGGGTTACAGCTGTGCATGACACGCTAGGCATTGACTTAGGTGGAGTGCCGGGTTGAAATCACTTACAAGATTGGGGGCTCGTCCGGGATTTCTGAATTAGACATACCACTTGTGACAGTGTGCTAACTAACAGGGTACATAATCTCTGTTGGGCTACCACGCTGTGTTACATTGTGAAAAGCACCCCTCAATAGGAACGCTCTAAGGAATTGGTCTGTTTTGCCAAAATAAAATAAACTCCTGTAAATCAGAAAGGAAATCAATATTTCCAGAATGGCGACCTTGATAGAGATCAATATGTCTAAAGAACACCTAATGCATAAATTATTTGTAAGGGGTGAATGGACAGAGCAGGATCAGAATGTGTAGTTGCAGGCAATCACAGAACCGACCACTGCAACAGGATTAGACATATGGCAATATCAGGGTCCATTACTTGTGGCCCTGAGTGAACTATATATGGCCCCTAAGGTACAGGAAGAGCAAAGCAAGATTGCCAAAATAGTGGCATATCTGTACCTCCATATTGGAGCAATACAGGACAAATATGCCGAGGGCCAAGATCTGGCAAACAAGCAAATGCAGGCATTAGAAAATCCCAAACTGATCTGGACTCTGTAGACCAGAGGCTGCAGAGGAGCCATGAATCAGAAAATGAAATTAGGCAATATCTAACCAAAACAAAAGAAGATCTGGGTATCCTGCAGCAGGAGAAGGTAGAACAGGATACCAGAATGCTGGCCTTGCAGAAGGAGTACCAAGAAAGTTTGGACTCTCTACTGCAGAGCCAGAAAAAGCTGGATCAGCAAATACATTTTAACAGGGCATGCGCAGAGCAGGTAGTCACCCTGCAAAGCCGCCTAGACAAACAAAAAGAAGATAATAATAAACTCATTCTGAAAGACCTGGACACCCAGGCAGAATTTGATGAAGAGTGCCAGAAAGCTGGGGCGCTCCAAAGACAGAGGGATGACCTGGCTGCACAGAGGCATACTCTTGCTCAGGAAAGGGCCACCTTAGGCCAGGAATTCTGTTATTTAAAAGAGAAGATAGAAGAAAACTACCTGGCCCTTCAGGGACTGGGTGACCTCCAAAAAGACCATGGAAAATTGTTAGAGCACACCAGGAGGGTAGAAGATGCTCTAGCAAGGAAGGACCAGGCAAGTCTGGACAGGACTCGGGAGGTAGCCTTCCTGCAGCAAAAACTGGCCCAGTCCTTTAAAACGACACAGGAAGCACAGAGAGACAATGAGGCTCTCTGTGAGAAAAATGACAGGCTCCACAGACACGTAGCTATGCAAGAGTAAGGACTTGCTAGTGGAACAGAAAGCTCAGGTTCTTGCATGGCAACAGGGAGCAAGGGCTGAGAGAGATGAGGTTCACTGGGAAAGGGAAACACCTGAGCATAACCTCAGGAACCCTAGTACTAGAGGCCTTCATATCTTCCAATCCCTGGACTCTGACATCCCCATCTCCACTGGCGCACATGAGCCAAGGGCCACGGGGATGGCAGACTTCAATCCAATGAGGAATATGGGGCTCATAGACCAGCACCTCCCAGGAATGGATGGGTGAGCATCTGGTTATGGGTTTCCAAGTACTGTCAAATTTAGTGGGGAACTGCATGAGAGTAGGCCCACTAAGGGCATCCTGAAAACTTGTGCCCAGCTAGGACAGTGTGGGTGGGTTCTCATCAAATCCTGGGAGAAAGGAGGAATCAGAAGACTCCTCTGAGCGCGCCAGGACACAGGAAACTAGGCCTCACATTCTGCCAGCCATTGCCAGACTCGCAGAATCCGGTAGAGCCTAGAAGACCAGACAGGCACCTCTGGGAGCAGTGCCTCTGAGTCAGAGGAGGAGTGGACCAGGGTCCCCCAAACCGAAAAGGCCAATAAGGGAAAAAGGGCCTTGCTCAAATCAAACCAATAAGGAGAGTCATCACGCCCTATCATAAGAAAGAAAAGTATTCAGTTTGGGAGCACCTTCAGCTCTTTGTACAGATGATGGAAACTTTCCATTTGAAGGACAGCGAAAAGTTGTATTCAATATGTGAAATGGACCTTCTCTCCAGAATACTCCAGCTTCTTTGCGGGGCTGGAGGACCAAAATCATTCTAGATGGTCCACCGATGGAGCGGCCCTCTTGAAAAAGAATTCTGTGCATTGAAATCCTCAGGAGGCTCGCAAGGCAGCCTACAACTTGCAATGTGGGGAAGATTAGGCCCCACAAGAATGTGTTCAGGAATTAAAGTGTGCCTTTGCGCAGACCACCATAAGAGTGCGCACTGACAGCAAACAGTTTGTGAATACTTTTTGCCACGCTCTCCCCAAGTACATCATGACCCAGCTAGTGAGAGACTTTCACGTGAAAAGATCACTAGACTGGGTCATTGAACAGGCCACACAAATTTATGAGGTGCAAAAGCCCATAGAAAACAAAAATAATCCAAAAAGCCGCAAACCAACCAACACCCCTGCTGCTGCTAAGGTGGCAGAGGTGAAGGTTGCCCCCATTTTAGATTTAGAGATGGGGGACCTAAAAACCTGCCTGCGCAGAATCAGAATAACCCCAAGCCCAGAAGGCCCTCGGCCAATCCCAGTCAGGGAGCCAGGGAGGAAATCCCACAAATGGGACCCCTAACTCTCCTGACTACATCAGCCCCGCTACAAGGAGAATAGACCCATCCTGGGTTATATGTGGACTGCTCCAGCCCAAGGGGGGGGGCCCAACCAAACAGCAGCTAACCCACGGAACTTCCCTCCTCACTCTCCCCAGGAGGGCAGTAATCCCCCAAATACTGGACATAATTTCTTCCCCAGGTACCCGCAAAACTTTCAACCCCAGAACAATCCATCCTTCTTTCCCCAATTTCCTGAGCCCAGACTGCCTAATCCAGGAGAGGGGAGGCCAAGGGTGGAGGGGTACCCAAACTTCACTAACCCGGGGTATTTTGGGAGAAGGGATAGCTACCATTCCCGGGATCAGCCCAGGGGAGAAATGAGAACCCCATATCAGCCTGAGCGGGTGTCAGAACTAGAGAGCGAGATCCAAAACATGGCACAGGATCTGCATTGCATGCTGAGGGCTCAACAGAACCCTCAGATGAGCATGCCGGTGCAGAATGCCTCAAATTCCGGACCTGGTGCTCCAGAGCAATGACTGGGGAAGAACCGCGACAACCCACCGGTTCCCAAGGAGGAGGCACAAGGGGAGGGGGGGTGTAAAGCCTTGGAGGAATCTTCCTTCCCCACTTGTCAAAAGCCCCTGGAAACCCAGGAACCGGAACCAAAATCTCCTGCCCCTGAAACTCTGCCACCCAAGGAGCAGAGAAGGGGTAGGAGAAATAAAGAGCCCAAAAAGACCCATCTTGAGGAGGACGTACAAGTCTTCCAATTTGAAGCAGAGGGATCCTCAGAGGATCCTGGGAAAAGGATCTTCTCCTTCAGAGATGGGGGAACTCTTCCCAAAGAAAAATGCGTCCCAAAAGATCTAAATCCAGACTGGGTAGATGTGGGGACTGAGCTAGCGCCGCCCATCATCCAACCCCAGGACCAACAGCATGAAAATCCCCTGGTTCAAACAGAGCCTGGCGACTGCCTCCAAAAAGGGGGGGGCAGCCCAGCACCAGAACCCAGGGAACCCAAAACTTCTCCCATATTTAGCTGTCTACTTTTCTTTTCAGATTCCCAAGAATGGTATGCCCAGACGAGACCCAAGCTACTCCTCACTGATGACGCCCAACAAGGCTGAAACATGTCTGGGGTTGCTTGTGGTCTCGTGCAGAAGGGATGTGACCTAGCAGTTTGGGTTGGACTGCTCCTTTTGGGGTAGGACCAAGCCTGATTTGCATATGGTTTTTCCGGTTCTGTAATGGCTTGGCAGGCTGAAAACCAATGGTCTGGAGGGTTGCCCAGAGCTTTGCCCGTGGTTATGATTAATTCAAAACCTTCCAGCCATCACCTTTCTGTTTTGGTAAAGTCACCCCGAGTGGGACGGGTATGCCCAGACGTGGGTCCCGAGTCTGCCGGACCTAGAGACCCAAGCTACTCCTCACTGATGACGCCTAACAAGGCTAAAACATGTCTGGGGATGCTTGTGGTCTCGTGCAGAGGGGATGTGACTTAGCAGTTCGGGCTGGACTGCCCCTTTTGGGTAGGACCAAGCCTGATTTGCATATATTTTTTTCCTTCTGTAATGGCTTGTCAGGCTGAAAAACGATGGTCTGGAGGGTTGCCCAGAGCTTTGCCCATGGTTATGATTAATTCAAAACCTTCCAGCCATCACCTTTCTGTTTTTCCAAAAAGGGGGGGCAGCCCAGCACCAGAACCCGGGGAACCCAAAACTTCTCCCATAACTAGCTGTCACCTTTTCTTTTCAGATTCCCAAGACCCCAAACAGAATTCTGCCCAAATCACCTCTCTATCAGTGTCTAAAACCAAGAAACTAACCCACCAGTTGTCCAAAAATGTACATTTTCTGTGCCCCCTTGAGGAGAAGGAGGGAAGATTTTATGCACCAGTCCAGATACAGGGGCAGTGTACAATTTTGGCACCGGTGGACACCGGATCCCAAGCTACCCATCAGTCAAAAAGGGCCTTTGATAAACTGAACTCGGGATGGGGGGAGAAATACCAAATTCCTCTCACCCCTCTTCCTGGACAACTTCAGAACTTCGACGGGAAGGAAATTCCCGTTGAGGCGACTGTAGATTTGGACATTAAAATTGGGCGACACAAGGTGAAACACCCGGTCATAGTTGTAACTCCAGAGGGCACCCCTTGTTTACTAGGGAATGACACCCTACGAGGTTGTCTCCCCTAATAGATTGTGTAAACAAGGTCCTCTGGACCCAGACTAGCCGACCAATAAAATTGAAACAGAGTGTCAACCATGTTACTTTCAACGTCACATGCCACATTGTTGAACACAAATCTGACCAAGTACAATTTCCCTTCCTGAACAACCAAATCCTAGACGTGACCGTAATAGCAGTAGGACAACAAACTGGTGATGGGGGGGGTCCTTTCTATTTCTGAAAATCAACCTTCCTTCCAGTCTAAGGTGGCATTCCACACTGGAAGGAAACACTCTAAAATTCTTTACAACTTTACAATCAGAAAATCCCACTCCTATAGTCCAGAAAGATGAGAAATCAGCTCAGAGCCTGGCTGATGTTCAGAAAATTGGAGAGCAGTTGTTCATCCCTGTTCAGTTAAATGAAGGGAAGGACTCTGTTCTCGCCCGAGTGTGTGTGAACAACGGTAAGAGCTTCATCAGTGAAGACATGTTCTGCAAACTCCCAAAAGATCCAGCCATTCCCACATTTAAAATTATAGACAAATGGGAAATGGACCTGGAAACACCCAATTCCAAACATCTCCTGCCCAGCAGGTGTGTGCTCATAATGCTCATAATCTCCATACGCAACAAGAGCATAGTCCATAATTGTTGGGTCATACGAGACGTCACTGCCGCCTTTTACTTAGACTGTGACATTCCCAATCGCTTTGCCATTAGTTTGGACCTAGTAAACTTCAAAGCTTTGTCCAGATTAGCGGATAATGGGCTTTGATGACCAAGAGAAAGCATTTAGGTCAGCTCAATTGCTGCCTTATGCAGTTGGAATTCCGATTGGAGAGGAAGTCACCATCCCCGAAAGGACACGACAATTCTCACTAGAAGTGAAAGTTAAAAGAGGGCATAAATTGAAAAACCATGATGCCTATATTCCTCTTAATGCTTATTTCCAACAGCAAGGGTTGGGAGTGAACCCAACACCACTAGTCAACATAGAACATGACACCATTCCAATAGAGGTGGATAACAGCGACTTAAAGAGTATCACTCTAGCCGCAAGCAACATTATTGGAATGACGGTTGATGACCAACATTTTTCCATAGATTTAGGTAATGAACTGTTAGGAACAATCCCGAAGGACTGTTTTGACAGTGATAGTGATGACAACACAACACCAGACAGGATCTTCACCCGGCATGGGAGGAATTTCCTGGTGTACGCTTCCTGCCCTTATGGTAAGGAAGATGTGACCTGTGACTTCAGGAGGGATGAGCTGATTTTCCAGGTCCATGAGGTCTGCCTTCGCCACCTGAAGCCACCAGTCCAAATCAGCACTTTGACCAGGGACCTCTCCACCCAGCTGGAGGAGGCTGCTGAGATAGAAAAACCGGAAGTCGTTCCAGGCTTCAGGCTGCCAGAGCAAAACTTTCCTTTCAAAAGGCACAGTGGTGCAGAACCCGTGTCAATTTCTTGGGGCATGAGATTACTCTTCAGGGTCTCTGTCCCCAGGAAAAAAAGGTGGAAGCACTCCAGAAATTAAAAGACCCCACAACTCTGCGGGAACTAAGGAGCCTCCTTGGACTAACTAATTACAGCAGAAAGTTCATTGAGGACTATGCAGAGATCACAAGAGCCCTGATCCATCTTTTGAAGGGGGGGTCAAGTGGGACTGGGGTCCAGAACAAGCCGAGGCAGTAAGACAACTCAAAAGAAGCCTCTCACAAGCACCTTGCCTAGCTTACCCTGTCAAAAACAAGGAGTTCACAAGACAAGGAGTTCTTCTTGGAGACAGGGTTCTCAAATACATGCTTGACTGCAGTATTGTACCAAAAGCATGACAAGGTCAATAAAGTAATATCCTATGCGAGTAAAACGTTATCCTCTGTGGAGGAAAAATTTGACGACAGTGAGTAGGCACTCCTGGCAACGGTGTGGGCATTGAAGAATTACTGCCTGTTTATCCAGGGGGAACACATCATAGTGGAGACTCCACACCAACCTCTGCAATATCTCCAAAGTGACAGAATCCAGGCAGGAAATGTGAGCAATTCCCAAATTACTTCCTGGATTCAGTCAATGCAAGGCTTTTCTGTAGAGGTCAAATATGGCCAAAACAAGAAGAGTCCCCTCGCGCAAGGTCTGGCTGACTTGCATAATTGTGCCAGAGAAAACTGTCTCGACGATGAAAGTCTAAAAATCAAGGACAACATGAAGGCATACCTTAATTCCCCACACAAAGTCTTTGAAGAAGACAAGTGTGAGGGAATTCCCACTGTTTACCATGTTGACAACAACAGGGAAAAAGAACTTGTGGCCGGCGTAGGGAATGCATGGGTGAACAATGCCCCAGAACATTCTGCTGGGTACAAGATTGGACCCCGAAGTAGTCAAGTGGCAGAGTTGATGGCTGTGCATCAAGCCATCCTCACTGCTGTCCAGCACCAACTCCACAAACTGGTCATAATCACTGATTCGGATAATGTACGGAACGGGTTTATGGAGCACCTGGTTAACTGGAAAACCAGAGGCATGCTATGTGCTAACAACAAACCATTGAAACATGGAAAATTAATTCAAAATATTGATGATCAGGTCACCTCGAATGGGATGACCATCTACTGGAAAAAGATCGAGGGTCATTCTAAAGTAGAGGGACCAGACAAAACTGGAAATGACCTAGCTGATCAGCTGGCCAAAACCGGAGCCATCCAAGGGATCTATTTGAGATTGAGTCCCTGTTGGGGGAAATCCATGTCACTGCTAGCACTAGATCCCAGACAAATGCTCACAATGAACTCTCAACTGCGCAATGGAGTAAGGAGACCCCAGATGCTGATTTGATTGCAGATCACAAGGGGGAACCAATAATTGGTAAGTTTTATCAACACATTGAGGGCACTGAGAACTTTCCCCTGATGGATACCGATTACATTGGGAAAGAGGACCTCATAGTGTTGATGAAATGTCCAAAAATGTTCCGAATCCAAGACGGTTTGTTGGTAACAAGATCCCCAGATGGCCATGAGGAGTGGGTGGTCCCTACCTCATTGCGAAGCCTGATGTGAAGTCACGGCCATGATGCGGCCACAGCCGGTCATAGGGGGTTTCATATAACACTTGAAATCTTAAAAGAGGTTGCATACTGGCCACACATGGGGCAGGACCTCGACCAATACTTGAAGGGGTGACTTGTGTGTGCACAATTTCAGCCAACATCCCTCACACACTGTGCACCTCTCCAAAAGAGGGGGATGACACTGCCATGGTCAGATTTGCAAGTCGATTTTATCGGCCCATGATTCGCTCCTCTAGGGGGAACAACTACATGTTGACCGTGACATGCTTGTCCCCCGGCCCCAAATTGCAAGGCAGAAACAGCAGCTGCCCTGATGATCAACCACATCTTCTCGCGTTTTGGACTACCCCAAAGGTTTGAGTCAGACCGAGGTAGCCACTTCACTAGCAAAGTAATGACAAAGATGTGGGAGATACTTGGGGTCAAAAGGAAATTACACATTGCCTACCGGAAACCTCTAGTGGTGTAGTAGAGAGATACAATAAGACAATTGTGAGCATATTAAAAAAGTTTCTGGCAGATTCTGGGCCAAGTTGGGATATTTGATTACCCTTTGTCCTGATGGCCATCAGATCTACCCCTTCATCTGCAACAAATATGTCACTGTTTGAGCTGATTACTGGACGGAGGATGGTGCTTCCCCAGCATCTGCTCTACAGACCCCAAGAGCAGACATTGATCAATGACTCCACAACTCATGAGTATGTTGAAAATCTGAGAAAACACCTTCAACATGCTTTTGCCTATGCTCAGCAAAATCTAGAAAGATCTGCAGACAGAATGAAGGCCCACTATGACTTAAAGACTACTAGAAAAGAATACCATGTAGAAGAACGGTCTACATATACAATTCCAAAGGAACCAGGCCAAACAGCGCACATTTTTGCCTAGCTGGAGGGGTCCTTTTGAAATTGTAGACAAGATCTCACCAGTCGCCTACAAAATCTGCATCCCCAAAGGCAGTTTAGCAGAGGGGGAAGATAAGTGGGTCCATATAACCCAACTGAAGTGTTGCCATCCTAGGCACACTCTGCAGCAACTAGCGGATTCTTCTGAGACCTCAGAGGGGGTCACTCCAGCTCCCTAGAATTCCAACTATAAAAATATTCCATCTATATAATCAATACATTGGCAATAGAAAAAAATTGTCCTGATTTGTCAAAGTGTATGTATCCGCCCCACTACATAAATAGTGGTGGGGAAATGTCTACAAATATGCTTTTGCTTTGTCATCCTAGAATTGGAAACCATGGAGACTAAAACCAAGGAAGACCACCTAGGGACCGAAAGCAAAGATCCAAGGGGCCCGGGGTATCGCTCAATACTCTCATCGGGAATCGGTGAGAAGAACCGGTCGATCCACCACTGATGGGAGAAGCTGATGAATTTAGACATTTGGAACAGAAAGAAAAGAAACTGATCATCCCAATCTTGCGACTTCCCATTGATGGGCAGTCAAAGGCAAATCACAAGGGGGGGCTTGTGGGATGCATAGACCCAATAGGCTCTGCCCTCTGATATCACTGTGTGCTGGTGGCACCAGAACCAACAAAATGGCCGCAAAAAGCGCTATGCACACTAAACCTCTGAGAATTGCGCAGTGAAACCAGAAAGTTGGCTGCCAATCTAATTTGCTTGTGTCAGTGGTGGAACAGGAGACCACACTGCTAAAACCTGTCATTGGGCTGCCCACAGAGGGAAAATGGAAACTACATGAATGGCACTGCTTCATTGCAAGGAAACCCAGAAGTGCTCTGAAATCCGTTTTTCCTTGGTTGCTGAAATTATAAAATAATGGTTCCCAAACATCAGAAAAGATCCAAAATCCTTGCTGGGTGTTACCCCTCACTTTATTTAAATAATACACATAAGCACACAATGTCAGGAGAAGCAGATTTCATCACAAGAACATCCACATTAAAAAAAGGTGCTTGCCTCGAAAATCTGTTAGATATGGCGGCAGTACCGCTGGCCGCCTGTATGAAAGCTGTCATTAATTACACTGGAAGCTTAAACTTGTACAGTAAAATCAAATGGTTGAAATGAAGTGACTTGCTATCAAAAACAATATAGGTTGCCACTATTTAATTTCTATGTTTAAAAAAGACTGTAATTGGAAATATGTTTTCATGTTTTGAAAATGTAAGTTTATTTTCATCAAAGAAAAATTTAAACAATGTGGATTTTTAAAGTCACCCCCTGATGCCAGTCACAGAACTTTAAAGCAAATTCCACTGCGTGCCCCAAACAAAAGGCACCTTCCTCCTGCTCGAAGCCACAGGATTTCCCAGTCAGATGTTAATGATTAGGGGAGGAGATTTTGCTCTGCTGCTCTGGGGAGAGGCAAAAGACTCCCTTGATTGAAAAGATATGCAGATGCAACTGTCAACAGAAACTCCTGCCAGGGGAAAGAGGCCGGGATTGCTCTTGACACACCAAAACTTTGGAGGCGGGACAGACAGTTATGTGTTTTCCTAAAGCGCAAGAAAGTATATTTTTGAAAAGGACGGACAGAGGACTGTGCAAAATTGTAAACATTTGTAAAAAACAGTATTGTTAATATGAAAATTCTGGTCATGGTTTAAAACTACTCAGAACTCTGTGCTATGTTCAGGGACATGACTACAGACTTTGTGGTTTCGTAGCAATTGTGGTGATGCCAGAAACATGAAACTTCACATGATTATGCCCAGATGTCATGCACACATATGTGTAAAAATGTGGACAAATCTGACATTGGGTACCGGACCAAAAGTGCAAAAAATTGCCAAATCTAGAGCCAAGCTCTCACCAAGACGGGGCTCGGATTAATACTTGCTCCAACAAATATCTGATATAAATATGTTATTGGTATTAAGGTTGCAAAATTGTAAATATGCCTTGTATGAAAAATAGATTTTATGTGCAGAAACACAGGGGAGGTCCTCCCTGGATCATCAAATACAGCGTCATCATGACACCAGGTTTTCTTCTCAAATCAGGGGAGAGGAAAGACCCTAACCAGTAGAATACCAGGGGGTGTGCCTAGTAGAAGTCAGCATACCCACCCTTTAAGAAAATACATAAATAGAGACAGCTTAGGACCTAGTAAGACACACACATCCACTCACCATCTGATTGCTGGCGAAGCACTTTGCAAGAGAAATCCATATTCCAGACTCCAGAACTTTGAAAGCAGAAAGGCCCACTTCCAAAGCTGAACCATTCTCAGCTTGGCCTTTAATTAACCATGAAACCAGATTTTACCCGAGACCTCCAAGGGGAACAACAAAAAGAACAGCCTGACTGAGCTGTGCTGCTTTCTTGCTAAGAATTCTTACCAGAATCCAGAGATCCGACCCAGTAGAGCAGAGCTGTGACCAGATCACTGCAAACCAGAACCAACCCGTCAGATCCAGCCCAATTCTGCTGTGCAGTGTCCAGAGTGCCGTGCTGCGTGCAGAACCAAAGCGCCTTGAGTGCAGTCCGGTGTGCTAGCAGAATTCCAGTCCAGAAATCTTTGACCAGATCCCTGACAGGTCCATTCCAAACAGTGGTAGTGAGTATCCATGACATAGGATTGTCTCTAGCATATGTATTATCCATAAGTCATCCCTTTCCAAACCCACTCCCTTATATCCAGATCTCCATTGTAGAAAATCTTTGGTCTTACCTGAATCTTTCTCTCATCCATATAGTCCTTTGGTAATGGTAGTGTTAAAATCATCTTTGCGCTAATATATTTGCTGTAGAAAGACAAGCGTCTCGGCGGGCACAAACCAGCCAGAGGCGTCGCTGGACTGATGGCTGTGCTGTGGTGTAGTTTGTGGCTTCATAGTCTTCCTAGTATAAGAAACCTTGTTTGTAATTTTTTTTAAAACGCAACCTTGTTTTACAAATTTTGACTCTTTCTGAAAAAAACGACCTCTACCAAAAACCTTCATAACTTCTCCACTGCGTATGCTAGAAACGAAATGTAAGTGTCAAATTGAAGCTTTCGTTCTTAGCATTCCAAAGAACCTAAAGCATTCCAACTCCTTACAGTTTTACCACAATCATGCTTAAAGGTTTGCGTACATTTTTCGTTTGGCTCCAATCTATCACGTGTGAAACAGCTGTACATTGCATCCGACCTCAGAATTAAGTTTTCAATCTGCTAGTTACTCATTAATCATTGCTAGTGTTTATCTGAAACTATACAAAGTGGCTCCCACTAGTATTGAATCCATGTTAGTGAATCAAATCCATTTTCAGTGTGTTTACCGTTCCATTCAAAGCCACATTCTAAACCATTTTGACAAGTTGCAATCATTCCTCTTTTTCTCTGAGTTTGCTTGGGGAAATTGGGATTGATACTGTATTTGTTGAGTGTTTATTCCTGAAACCTGTTTTTTCTCCTTCCATCTCTTTATACTGCATATTGGGGGATTGAGTAGTGTGCAGGGGGAAAGAGAGATCACATTGCATTTTTGATTGTACCCACACAAAGTATTATTCTATGCTACATTTTCTTTCCTACCAATACTCTGTGTGATTAAAGAGATTTATTGTGACATCACCCCATTGGTTATCAATGTATAAATATTAAATAGTGTGATATATATATTGTGAAATACATAAAATATATCTGTTTAACTTTGCAAAACAGCCTGCTTCCTGGTTCAATGTGACCGTGGGGGATTCAAAGAGAGGGGCGTAATATAAGGGTATAACATTCAGAAATAAAAGAACTTATAGACATAATGAAACAATTAAGGGTTCCAGCTGTGCATCACACGCTAGGCATTGACTTAGGTGGAGTGCCGGGTTGAAATCACTTACAGAGTACTCAGGCATGACTTGGATATGCCCTACAGTACCATGACATTTCAAAGTGTCAATCGATTGTGTGGCTACAGGCGTCTTGCTGATCATCATAGTGCAGTGTGTAGTTGCACTTGTAGGCATAAACATATGTTTATGGGTTAGGCCCAGTGATGTCTGAAGCCGATGAGGAACAGTGGACCTCATTCCACCACACTATCCCCTTTGTCGCTACATACCCCTCCCACACGGAGGAGTACTGTTGCAATGACTTGCAGGTACTCATCCTTACATTTGGTTTATATGCATTAAATGCTTAATAAACAGTTGTACCATTGTTTGGAAATTTGAACAGAGATTTAAATAAATCATAAGTACTATATTAATAATGTCTTAGCAATGGAAACGGCTGATGGAAAGTGAAAATCAGATGTGTAATGCATTTGTGATGAAATGCATTCCTGTAGCATTAGCACAGGTTTTCACTTCATCAGTACTCTATTGCAAACTGCTTTTAAGTATGATATGATATGGCATGTATAGCACGCCTATACACAAGTGTTTAAAGGTGCGACAAGGCAAGGGAAGGGAAACAGAGGGAGGGCAAAGACAACAATATTACTAGGCTTAGTGACATTGAGATTGTGCAAGTGCAGGGGAGAGAGGAAGGGAAAAGTGCTGGGGGAGGGGAGGTTGAGCAAGTGCCAAAAGTGCAGCAAACAGGTGTCTAAAAAGTGCAGGAAAGGGGACTGTATGGTTGCAGATACAAACCCCAAGTGCAGGGGTTGCCAGGAGGCAGTGCAGGTGTGCAAAAGGATGGGCATGGACCTGGGCCTGAATTCAGAGGGTATCCAGATGACCAGTACAGTATCAGACAGGAGATCAGCAGTGAGAGGAGGAGGGAAGGCAGAAACAAAGATGAAGGCCTTGAGGTGTTTCTGGAACCAGAGATGGTTCTGTTCAAATTTCAGATAGGCAGGGAGACTGTTCCAGAGGGAGACGCCAGCTGAAGAAAGAGATCTGCGCCCAACTAGTTTCTTGGAGAAGCGAATTACCCTCAAGAAATTGGACAAGAGAAGAGCTTGAGTAGGAAGATATGTCCGAAGAGAGAGTTGGAGGTATTTCGGGCCCAGGCCCTAGAAGGCCTTGTGGACAATGCAAAGGGTCTTGAATTTGATCCTTGCAGCCAGTGGGAGTGCACTGGAGAGATTTCAGGTCTGGAGATATACAATACCTGGGCTTGAGGCGAAGGACACGTCTTGCAGTCCTGTTCTGGATGCGCTGTCAAGGATGGAGATTAGAGGCAGGCAGATTTAAAAAGAGACTGTTGCACTAGTCCTGCCTAGAGAGAACCAGAGCTCCGGAGACAGTGAGCTTCTGGGGGAAGGTGAGGAAGGGAAGAATACCTCTGAGGAGGTGCAGCTGGTAGTTTGCCTTCTTAGAGAAGTCAGAGATGTGAGGAGAGAATGAGAGTGTGGAGTCGAAGATGATCATAAGTTTCTTAGCCTCACAGATGGGAGCAGGAAGAAGGCCAAGAGTGGCCGGCAGAGAGTGACAGGAAAGGACGGTGCAAGTGTGCCAAAGAGGAGAATCTCCATTTTACTGGCATTAAGGCAGAGATCATTGGCAGCACACCACTCCTGGATTGCAGACAGGCAGTCCATGATGAGAGAGCGAGAAGAGGTGGCAGAGGTGAGCCTGAAAGCAAGCTGAGTGTCAGCCACATAGCACTGAAAGTTGGAGCAAAGAACAGCAATGCGGTGGGCGCGAGGTGCCAGGTATTGGTTGAACAGCCAGGGAGAAAGGTTAGACCCTTGGGGAACATGATAGGTAGAGAGAGAATTGAGGAGAGGAAGGACCCATGTTGGACCTGGGAGGGTCGGTCCGAGAGTAAAGAGGTCAGCCAGGCCAGGGCCTAATAAGTGATACCCAGCTTATCGGTAGAGAAGGTGGTAAAATAACATTTACACCTAAGTCTAAATTCAGTTGTGATGAGTATTTTGGATCTATATTTACAAGGGGTGGAGGGGAAAAGTGAAGAGGCTTAGTTTCCAAGTCTGCATAGATTGGACAGAGGGAACCTGATATGTTTCTACTTACAAGAAAACAGAACTCCATGCACTATTAGTCATATACACTACCAACTGAAAGACTAAGGTGTAAATACAAGCTTAATTGGCGGTACACTTTTGTTTTTGTCACTCTAGTGCAAACTGAGTAAATGCTGCTGTGGAATCAGAAAAAAATACTATATTACGGCTGTTACACCAAGCAAAGGAAAATACACCGACACAGGCTTGTAAAGATTCCCAGAATCTTTATTACAAAACTGAACAGTATTCAACAAAGTACACAAATAGCTATTTGGCCGTCAATACATCACAGAGACCACCAGCAGGGTTCAATGTGAGCAGTGAACAGAATTTCCTATCTGGACATCAACACATTTATACAATTTGTAAAATGGTGTCCAGCCTCTTACAGGTTAATTATACACTGGGCTAGGGTCGCGCCAGGTTCACTTTCCTAATTTACATATCTCCTGCATGCGGCTTACTTTTGAATATATTTACTAACACACTCCATTATTCTTTAATTTAACGTTTACACTCTTTGCATACTGCTTTAATACAGACCAAACAAATGT
This sequence comes from Ambystoma mexicanum, assembly GCF_040938575.1. Taxonomy (NCBI): domain Eukaryota; kingdom Metazoa; phylum Chordata; class Amphibia; order Caudata; family Ambystomatidae; genus Ambystoma; species Ambystoma mexicanum. The sequence continues at coordinate 923,988,806 of NC_090935.1, forward strand.
TTCACATATTATATTCGGATAGCATTACTGTTCTTGTATACTTGTAGCTTAACATTGCTGATTCAAGTAAACCCCTGCTCCCGAGGTCAACAAACGACAAGGTCTACATGACCCTAACATGTAGCCTGAAGGCAGGTTGGACATTAACTCTCCTACAGAGGTTGGAGAGGTTAAGGCAAGAACAAGGGCACACGAGACGGCCATTTTAGATCACAGGGTGACTTTGTACAAAAACCCCCAAAATGGCGGTTCTAATCTAAAATGGATGCTTGATTCAAGATGGCGGTTTACATCAATGTCTAAGGTCAAGACCTTGCCATAGAGAGTTATTCGCGTACAATTTTAAGCAACTTGGCGTAGGCCAATATACATACAAATCGTTATAATAGGAGGCATAATTTAATATCCAGTTCGACACTGCCTCCATGCACTCATGGCAGAGTTTACAATGGATTGTTATGCAATCTTCCAACTTTTAGCTGGTTCGCGCCTTGAAACACCTGTGTATAGGCGCGTTACAAATGCCATATCATATCATATCATATTTATAATGTAGGCATAGGAATACAAAGCATTTGTGCTGGATTGAAAATATCCCATTGGCATTTGTATGCATATAGGATTGGGGTGGCAGAAATGGCAATTCCATTGTGTGTCCTATCTCTGCCATACAAATGGTTGAAAATAATCCTTGGCATAAAAAGCATGGATACATGTTTTATTCAAGCATTTTATGAATTCTGTTTATTCTATGCATCTGGCTCTTACCCCTCTTCTCTCAAGCACTCCCTTGTGCACCCCCTTCTAAAAAAGCCTTCTGCTGACCCCTCATTCCAAGCCAACTACCACCCTATCTCTACTTCACCCTTCCTTGGGAAACTCCTGGAGAGGTTGGTCAGCCCCCAGCTGACCCAACACACTGAGCTCGTTGGTTGTCTACATGACCACGAATCTTGATTCCGAGCATCCAGAGGGATGGAAACTGCTCTCCTGAACACCCATGAAGATCTGCTTGGATATGTTGACTCTAACTCTCCTGCTGTTATAATTCTCCTTGACCTCTCTTCTGCCTTTGACATGGTCAACCATTCTATCCTCGTAAAGCAGCTCCAAGATTCTCTTGGTATCTCAGACTGGACACTGGATTGGTTGACCTCCTTCCTCAATGACCGCCCTTCCCAGGTGCTCAAGGGCTCTTTCTCCTCCTCCACCACTCTCTCTACATGTGGTGTTCCCCAGGGCTCCATCCTCTCACCTTGGCTTTTCAACTTCTACTTTGCACCTCTTGCTCACCTGATCTCTGCCATCTCTCTTCATTTCCAGTTTTACGCAGATGACACACCACTCTTCTTCAAGCTCCCCTCTTTCTCCTCCTCTTCTTCCTCTATCATCCCCGACTGCCTGCCTGCTATTTGGTCTTGGTGCACCTTCAATGATCTCTGTCTTAATGCTTGTAAGACCTAGATCCTTCCTGTTGGGACACCTTCTCCCTGTTTCCCTCCTGCACTCTGTTTCCTCTATGATCTCACCTCCCTCTCCTTCTACGGAGGCCAAATACCTTGGGGTCATCTTTGACTCCTCTCTCTCCTTTACTCCTCATATCTTTAACCGTGCCAAGAAGGCCCACTTTCAATGAACCTCCTTAGAGGCATTCTCCCTTTCCTCACCTTACCCCAGACGCTCAATGTCTCTAGAGATCAGGTCCTCTCCAGGCTATATTACTGTAACAACCTCTTCCTCATCCTGCCTCTTTCTTCCCTCAGTCCTCTTCAAAGGATCCAGAATTGGGCTACAAGTCTTATCTTTGGCCTCAAGCCCTGGGACCGTATCTCTCCAGTCCTAAAATATCTCCACTGGCTCCCAGTTGGTAAAAGGACCAAATTCAAGACCCTTTGCATCCTCCACAAGACCCGCTACCTGTAACTCTCTCTTACTAAATACTCTTCTTCCAGATCCCTTCAATCTCCTAGCTTCAACTCTCTGTTGATCAAACGCTTCTTCAAGCAGAGAGCTGGGGGCAGATCTCTCTCCTCAACTGGTTCCCTCCTACGGAACATTCTCCCTCTCCCTCTCCATCTTGAACCAGACCACCTCAGGTTCAGCAAACAACCCAAGACCTTTCTATTCTCCTCCTCCTTCTGTCTCCCCCTCCCATGCTAACCATCCCTTGTCGCTGGGTTTGACAGCCTGGTCCTCAAGACTCTAAGTTGGTCCTGGTCCTATGCTCAATTGCCCCCAGCACCCCCCTGCACTGCCCTCTGGGTCGACTCCTGCCCTTCACGTGGTTTGCCTCCACCATGCATGTACTCATTGGTTGGAAGACCTCCCTCTCTGCCTGGGATGTCTCTGCCCATACACTTACCTGTTTCCTCCCAAAAGGACACCTCTAGCACTTCCACCCCTAGGGGACTCTAATAGCACGTAACCCCCATCCTTTTCCTTTTTCTTTCACTGCACTTGCACGCTCTGAATGTCAAGTCTAGTAGAAACGCTTTCCGTTTCTATGTATTCATTGTCAGTTTCAATGTTTATTTGCTCCCTTGTTCCTTCCGCCTTGTGGCACTTTGACACACTGCTGTTGTATAAGTGCCTTATAAATATCCAATAAATAAAAAAAAGAAGAAATAGTTCTTCATTGTGGTAGTCAAGATTGTCCTACATTGCATTCCGTGCACAGATGGTCACATAGCCATGTGTGTTGGCTGTATAGATCTGTGATTACCTACGTGGGACAATGGTGACTGTGCCTTGCAGTATGCATGGATGTTGCACTGTATATGCCTGTGATCCTGAGATGTGGTTGGTGTATTTGTCCCCACTACTCATACTGGGTTGTGATTGTGTCATGGATTTGGGTGTGCTTTTATGGGTGAGATTACTATCGGCAAGGCTTTATCGATATCTTGTGTGTGTCAAAAATGTGTTGGGTGTGGTGTGGTGATGTTGCCAGTGGTGGTGTTTGTTGCTCTGTGATTTTGGCAATCCCAGTGTTGCTCACTGTAATGCTCAGTATATGTAATGTGAATGTCTGTGCTGCCTGATTTGGCCTTTTGTGAAGAGTTGTGTTCATTTTACGCACTGTGGCTGCTAATGCATGTGTTACACAACAAACATCACTCCGACGTTTGTAGGGTAGATGAGGGTTTGCGTAAGGGTGTTGGTAGCTGTATCTGTGCTTCAGGTGAATGTGCGTTAACAGCACCACGGGTGCCTCCAATAAATGTAGTCATTGATTTCTCCATGGTGTCCATCATAGGAGACACTTCTGTGTAGGATTGGAATCTGAACAACTGGCGTACTAGGATGAGTTGGGGATGTGATGGCCCACTCAACCCTCAAACTTCTAGGATGGTGAAACGACACATTCATATTGATGAACAGGTACACTCAGGTGCTATTCCTCTGCCATATTTGGTGTGGCAGGTCATGTGGAGTCAATTTCCTCAGGATGGGTGTTATGGTGAACCAGTAGTTACACAGACCATACAGTGTCACTGTTGGTAATTAAGGTAGTGCCCAATTCAAGTTTTGTCAACAATTGTATTCACTCATTTTGTACACAACACCCACAGGTTGGAATTTGAATGATGTATGGACAATGTCCCTCCACAAGATACAGTAGGGTGTTGTGGCTACACATTGGAGGTGGTGACACTTGTGGTGGATTTTGATCGGGTATTGGGCTGAGTACTGAAATGCAGAGGTTTGGGAATTTGGGAACAGGGCTGAGTTCTTGTGGGGTGCAGACCCAGGAGGAGCTTGCCTGCTGTTGCCCTGTCCAGACCCCAGGTTCCAACCTCACCTCCTTCTCCACGCCTCTGCGTCCAGTTGCTGGGCTTTGTTGGGATGCACATTCCACTCTGGAAATTTGGTTCAGCTTGGTGGGTCCCCAGTGGTCAGCACTGACAGCACAGTGTGTCATGGTCCACCTCACAGTGCCCAGCCAGCTCTTCCCCCTGGGATCCCTGCGAGGGGCAGTGTCCCACATGGCCCACAGCTTCACGTTTCACTTCAGCGTCACTATAGCCTCAAGGCAATTGGGGAGACCCAAGCCAGCTATGGGGTGATTGGCTTCCTTCCTTCCTGTTGCACATGTACAGGTGAAGGGGGGGCATCAACTAGATGCACCACACAACCACTACCTGCGGTGGACAGTTCTTATCCACCATTGTACCCCCTCAGAGTGGGTGCTAATGGAGACAGACAAGTGAAAAAATGTATGAGTGAACCATGTGCATTATTTATTTTTTTCCAGCGGGATGCATGTGTGCAGAATTGTGCAAGTTTGGGGTGCACCTTGTGTGTGCTGGTCTTTTGAAGGGGATGCATGGGTGTGGGGTTATGTATGTGGTGTGGTGACTGGTGGTTGTGCAAGAGTAGGATTAGAGGGTGTAGGTGGACTTTGCATGTGGGGGCTCCAATTGCTGGTTGTGCAGGGAGTAGGAATAGTGAGTGAAGGTGCACGCTGCATTTGGGGGGGCACAGATATGTGGCACTCCTGTGACTGTTAAAGGATAGTTCCGGGACTTTTTTTTTATTGTCCCTACGGGTCGGCCATGTGTTTGTAAGCATAAATCGGTAGATCGTAGGAAACTTTCCTATGGACCTTACCCGACTTTTCGCCCATTATCGCACTCGAAATCAGCCTCCATTTTGTGATAATCCTATCATTCCGCCGCATCGACCTGGCTCACCTGCCTTTGCGGCACTAAATCAAATCCCCCGCCCCTGAGCCTGACATCAGCAGACGCGTACTGCCCATTTCAAGCACGTCTCGTGTCAACAATCGCTGCGCCTCAGCTATTGACGTGTTGCCATGGAAATGGCAGGACGCCTCTTTCCCCAATAAGTATAAACAGACCGTTTCACAACATACAGCAGCAGATTTTCGATTCCATTCCTCTCTCTGTATTACTTTGAGTATTCTGTGACTCGTTTCAGTGCTCTGGTCAGCTACCTTCGCCGCTTGTAGCCCGTGTGAACACCTGTACCATCTCTGTAAATTATTTTACTATCTTTACCGCACAATGGCAACAATAATGCCGTATATGTACGAGCCCGAGTACACCGAGGAGGAACTACTGGAAAGGCAAGCACGCGAAAACGATGGGGATTCGGACGGCAGTTGGGAGGACCAGTCAACGGATGAAGAGCCTGGACCATGTCGCATGGACGGCGTCTCCACCTGGTGCACGTGCAATCGGTGCGAGCTAATGCCAACTGAGGAGAACTGCTGCTGCCGTGAAAATTCCGGGTGCTTGGCCTACATTTCGGAAAGCGAGCAAAGTCTGCAGGAAGGCGAGCAAAGTCCGCAATGCATCACCGAGCTGCCAGAGTTCAGGGAAGCCTGCCTCTCACGGACAGTGTTGAGGATGATGATGGTGCTTATGCACGAACTTCGTGGCACTGTTCGTCCGCGTAATCCGAGTAACGAGTAAGTATACTCTGTTTGTGATGTCAGTGATGCCACCACTATTTCATGGTCGTCTCCCACATATAAAATTACATTTACATATCATTCGAACGCATGTAAATTGGTTCCATATAGTGCATTTTCTAGATATAATTTTTTTCTAAGAAAAATGACATGTGTTACCAGAATCGACATTGATAAGAAAGTTTGGTCAGTTTAATACAGTTTGCATCTTTTTTTTTCACAGGTGGTACAGGCTGGTGGCCTATCGTTGCTTCACTTGGTGGCTTCACGGGAGGCTCGGACACCGCGTTCGGAGAGTAATACATGCCTGTGCGGTACTTGCCATTAGACAACATTTCCCCAGTGACAGTGGACAATACCGCGGATTTTCCCTCGATGTGCTGCAACCTCAACTTTACAATGTGTAATGTTTATTATTTATGTTTAATTAAAATCTAAAATAAAGCCCAACATATATTTTAACAATGGTTGTTTTGATTTTTTAAATGAATCTAGTGTGTCTCCGTTGAATAGCCTTCCAGTGCCTTGTCTTGTCACACCACATGTCTCCGGCCAGCATCCTCCCTCACGTTGGCCGCACACCTTCAATCCACATAACCGTTGAACCCATATATGCAGCAGTCATACATATATTATTTTGTGGGTTGGCATCAAGCGTTGGCAATAAAAAGCTGTTGGATTTTATTGATACAAAACATGGTTATAGGTAAATAATAAATATGGTTGATCATAATAAATCCTCTTTTTGGGCACCGGGTACAGAGATGACCGCCATATATTCTCCTGGGAGGGTGAGGTATTTATAAACTCACCCCCCTGCCTTCCATGTAGTAGATCCTGCAGCCATCCTCTTACATTCAGTTAGATGGCCTCTCCTTGGTGAGGCCCTGCGGCAAACGGGTCTTGTCTGCACGACCACCGCCCCAATCCACCCCCCGCCCTATCAAAGGCAGTTCGCACCGGGGTACTTGCGCTGCTGGCAAGTGGAGCTGTCAGGGAGCGATAAAGGCCAAGAGGTGCCAAAGACCATGTACACTTCAAAGTGGTCTATAGAGCATGGGTTGTTGTTCCCATGTCTACCTCCAGACCCCGTGTCTCCTGCCAAGCATCCCCCTCACGATGGACGCCCCCCTGCAATCCACATAAGTGTGTCTCCATTCACAAGTCTTCCTGTGTCTTGTCTGCACGACCACCGCCCCGATCCACCCCCCGCCCTATCAAAGGCAGTTCGCACCAGGGTACTTGCGCTGCTGGCAAGTGGAGCTGTCAGGGAGCGATAAAGGCCAAGAGGTGCCAAAGACCATGTACACTTCAAAGTGGTCTATAGAGCATGGGTTGTTGTTCCCATGTCTACCTCCAGACCCCGTGTCTCCTGCCAAGCATCCCCCTCACGATGGACGCCCCCCTGCAATCCGCATAATGCCACGACATATACACGTCATTCATTCACAAACACACCCCTGTTTCGAATTCTTTATAACCCACTTCATATTTCTAATGAGAACTTCTTTGCGCTTTGCTAGTCAACCCGTGAAGGTGCTGGTTATCTGCTCTTCGTCTCTGTGAACTTCCGTGACCACTTTGAGCAAACTCGTCAGTTTGCAACCTGTGAACTGCTCCCTGTTCTACGACAAGAAACTACTCTGATCCCTGCATCTAACTGTTTGTTCGTCAAGGTAAGTCCATGTACCATAATCATTTTGCGTCCAATTTTTTAATTTATATCTATTTGCTAGTAGTCATCAAATTGCATCCATGTTTTCTTTTCGTTCACGACAGTACATGCAAGGAACTAGTCACATGTTCTGAGTTTAGTCAAATTACTTTTTCTATTTTTTGAAAGTTATTGAAATACTTATCCGCATGTGAATAACGTGTATAGTTCCAAGAACCAAAACGGACCTTGCATTTAACCTTTTATGTGTCATTTAATGTTTTAACACATTGGTATTCATAGAGAATTGTTGATCTTTACTTTTCAGAACTTTCCATAATGCCTGCCTGTTCCATTGGCGGTTGCCCTTCGAAGACCCATAACAAATCTGAAGATACTATAATGCATGTTTTCCCTAAGACAATAGATCAGATAAGAGAATGGGTCCGATATTGCGGATATCCAGCCTCTGAGCTAGAAAGTAGAGTCCTAGAAGTCTTTGCGGACAAGAGGGGTGATCGATACCGCATCTGCAGCAGGCACTTTAGCCCAGACATGTACTCCACATCATTGCTAATAAAGAAGAAAACACCGCGAGCGAGGCGAAAATTGCTCTCAACCGCTATTCCCACTCTATTCGTCCACATCCCTCCACTGGTGAGTCAAGTTTACGTATTTGTCTCTCAGCCTTGCGGTAGTGTGTAGCATTAGCTAACAATAATTTCCCCATTTATGTATCCACTCAATATGAAGGCGGAAGATTCTCCATCCGTGTCGTTATTGCAGTCATCAGCCACTTCAAGCGCCTATCGGGTAATCTTACTTAGCTATTCTGACACTGACTTGTTTTAGGCATGTAAATCAATAGTTTTAATTGATCGTGTAATTATTTTACCTAATGGTACACCACAGTACTCGTCCTCTAGTCTTTGTTTTCAGTTATAATTATTGTTATCCAAAATAATGCAAGTACTGTCTTTCAGGGAGATGCTGAGGAGTCCAACGCATTGACGACAACCGTAGATGTCACTCAGATGCTCGAGGTACGTTTCCGGACAGTTCCATCGATGGAGATCATCAGATCTTGCATTCTTGTAGCGTGATTGTTACACACAATGTTTCTTTCGTTTTTAGCCATTGGTATGTCCTTCTGTCGTCGCCCTCCTATGTGTCTTCTTTTTTCAATATTGTGTTCATTACTAATGAAAGTCCTATGTTTCAGGGAGTCGATGGAGCATTAGTCCAAGAAGAAGGGGGAGCATGCAGTTACGGGTCGGCGCAACAGCTTGCAGAAGTGTGCACCGCAGTTACAGCGTCCCTTGATGTTCTTATGCATTTCGAGGTATGGATACTGACAGATCAATCATGCGAGATCAAATGACGTGATTACATCCGCTATACTTCCTTCTTTATTAACGCAAGTACTATGTTTCAGGGAGCTGACGGAGCTTCTTCAACAAGAACATCACCCCTAGTAGTTGATGCAGATCTCTGGGTGGTGACACTTCCAACGATGGAGCAAATCGAATCATATTTAGATATCCATTATTTATTTTAGACAACTGATCATTTGTGCAGGTCTATTTAGATGAGCCGTTGACGCCTGCAGAAAGTTTATGTTCTTTTAAACAAAATAGAAAACCATACTAATGCAATTACTGTGTTTCAGGGAGTTACTGAAGCATCATCTTCAATAATATCATCAATGGAAGTCTATGCGGAGCCCGAGGTATGGATCTTGACAGTTCAATCTAACTAGATCAACAATGCGTGAACTATTGTCGTTTGAATGTTCTACACAATGCGTTCATTCGTGTTTTGCTATTGAGATGTACGTATGGGTATTGGTCCCCAAGTACATTTTGTGTTTTCAATATTATTATACATACTAATGAAAGTTCTATGTTTCAGGGAGTCGATGGAGCCTCAGTGAGTGATGGATGTGCTTATCATGAAAATATAGTCGTTGCAGCGCGAGAGGAAGTGGAGACATGCACACACGAGTCGGAGCAACAGCGTCCAGATGTTGAAGTTCGAGGCAAGAAAGTTTCAAAGAAAAGAAAGCAAAAGAAGGTTAGTGTCCTGTTCACTATATTATGTTGTCTTTCACTGTCAATAGTTCAATACTGTAAGTTGTGTTTAAACTGAACATCCCTTTTCTAATCTGTCCTCTAGTTGCGAGTGGGTGTAAGAACTAGATCTACACAGACAGTGAAGCGAACGAGAGATGTTGCTTGTCAAACCTTTTGGCAGGGACTTGAGACTGGAGATGCATCGTGCCAATGGGAAGAATATGAAGTGATTGACAACGGAGCTATACCACCACCAGCCATTGATAGTGAATGTCCTCCTGGTAGTTTGGATGCAGTCGGAGATCGATTCACAGAATCCACACCCGCAAAAAATAAGAGCGCGCGAAAGTTGAAGACATTGTTTTTTTCTCCCATCTCCGGACAAGGAACAGATGTTGCAATGGAAGAGAATGAAGTGGACGACAATGAAACACCATCAATATCACTCAGCATAGCGGAAGACGATATCAGAGATTGTACCTTTCATGCGAGTGACATGTCCTCAACGTTACAGGCCGAACCAGCTGGGATGCAGAGTGACAGTATAAGGAAAGAGGCCAAATTCATTGTATTCAATAGCTGTTTGATGGATATTATTACGATGATGAAATGTGGGCATTGGGTTGGTGGGGAAGTATGTGGGGAGCCATTGATTAATGTGACTCGTGCAATTCGAGGCACTAACCTTAAAATACATGCCACCTGTACACAATATCATCCGTTCGCATGGTCTGCACAACCCATGCTGGGGCAACTGCCAGCAGGCAATCTACTTTGTGCAGCGGCCGCACTTTTTAGTGGTTCAAGTTTTAAAAAGTTACAGTATTTCTTTCAGTTTGTGGGAATCCATTTCATTGCGAAAAGTCAGTTCTACAAATACCAAACCGATTATCTATTTCCAGCCATCAGCGAAGCTTGGAGAATGGAAAAAATGTCAATGGAAAGTACATTCGCGGGCAAACGCTTCAGGCTAGCCGGTGATGGACAGTGCGACAGCCCAGGATTTTCAGCCAAGTACTGCACCTACCACTTTCAGGACATGGAAAGTAAGAAAATTGTGAGTTCGGTGGTCGTGCAGGTGTCACAAAGTACATCCTCAGTGGCCATGGAGAAAGTTGGCTTTGTAGCATCATTGCAAGAACTACAATCGCGGGGAATGGTGATTGACCTGATAGCCACGGACAGACACGTTTCAATTGCCAAGACAATGAGAGAAGAGTACAAAAATATAAATCACCAATTTGACGTTTGGCATCTTGCAAAATCAATCAATAAAAAATTGTCGGCTGCAGGTAAAAAAAAAGAATTGCAAGGTATTTCACAGTGGTCCAAGTCAATCAGCAACCATCTTTGGTGGAGCTCAAAAACATGTGAAGGGTCGTTGGAAATTCTACTGGAAAAATGGCGGTCAGTAATGTTGCACTGTAGCAACGTACATCGATGGTCGACAAATGAACATTTCCACAAATGTGAACATGGCCATTTGTCCACAGAGGAGGCACGGAAGAAGAAGTGGTTGATTCCTTCATCACCCACTCACAAGGCCATTGAAAAGATTGTATTTGATAAAACTATAACAAAAGCTTTGAGGGGACTCACGGAATTCTGCCACACAGGAGATTTGGAGGTGTTCCACAATATGTGCCTCAAGTACAGGCCCAAAAGATTGCATTTTGGCATGGAAGGCATGATAAATCGGACTCTTTTAGCGGTCTTGGCACATAACCATAATGTTGGCCGTCAACAAAGTAGGACGACCGGAACTTTAGGGACGCTTCGCTACAATAAGGCCTTCACTAAAAGAAGTAAACAATGGGTGATCAAACCAGTGTTTGAGGATATGCAATATGAGTTTATTGAGAGACTTATCGTAGATGTCCTCGATAGGCACATACATGGAGTGGTGAACGAACCTATGCAAGGGACAACTGCATTGCCACCCAACATTGCCTCTGTTCCATGTCCACCTAAAGCAGAGCTCATTGAGAAATACACATCACGGTTTAAATGATTGTAATTTGATTGTCTGTTCTCTCGAGTCTCCTCATGTTGCAGGCCCATTGCAATTAAACCAAACAGTAATATAAATCATTTTTACAAAAATTATAGAATGTTTCCGTATTACAAACACATGGCCGACCCATAGGGACAATAAAAAAAAAGGCACGCAGACAAGATGTCCCTAAAACTAACTGCAGCTAACTAGAAATGTGTGCTCGCTCAAAGTGAAGGTCAGCTGCTTTGATGTTTTGCTCGGGTGGCGGAACGGCCCACGACCCAATATAAGGTTCTATTGTGATTTGACCTTGACAGGCCGGGACCATCCTGAAAGACTAAGAAAAGATAATGAATAAAATTTCAGAAACGAAACGATGAGCCACGTTCATTAGAAGAAGTAACGTCGGCAAAGAAGGAGTGGTGTTTCGGGTCTGCCCTACACAGAGACACAATGGAAAATGCAAATATAATGTAAGTAACTTTTGATGAGTTTATACCGCAATTTCATTACTATACAGTGGCTTTAAAGACGGGTTCAGTTGTACTTGTTCGTTCTATGTGGCATATTGTTTTCTACCGCGCACTATCTTGAGGAGAAACATCTGCTTTTACTGAAGCACCTCAAAACCTTCATCTTTGCTTCTGCTTTCTCTCTCCCTCTCCCCTGCTACAACTGGTCCACTGTCTGCGACCTCAGTCCTGGGCCCTTCCACTCTCCACCTGCACTGCCTCCCTGTCAACCCCTGCACTGGGGGACTGTCTCAGTATCCTACAGCCCCCCCTTCCCAGCACTTGTTCTGCACTTACCTTGCACTTGCCACCAGCTGGCCCTATTTATTTATTATTTTATGCTACTTACCTTGTACTCCACTCCCCCCCCCCCCCTCCATGCCTCGCCACGCCTTTAAACACTTGTGTACACCCAGTAGCGCTGTCCTCGCTATGAAATGAATAATTTTAATAAGGATCTGATGGTGAGACTAATTTCATTTTTTATGTTTTTAGGTACATCATTCACTACTGTCTGTGTCACGAGTACCAGACACCGGCGGACGGCTTCTACAGCCGCCAGTTGCTTCTCCGCGTGAACAACGTTACCACCCTGACCATTTTATGGGACGATCGCCAAGTACAAGTATGCCCTTACGCGGTACTAACGGTTAGATGCAACATACCTACCGTTGTGGTGGCCTAGTGCCTCGTTGTTGGAACAGCCATGCGATTATCAGTGCGACCGAAGAGCTTATTTTTATCGTAAACCAACACCCTGTGTACTGCACACGAACATCGCTTCCCTCAAGACGAACTAATTTGGATCGAGAGCAAAGAAAAATGCAAATCGCTGAATATTCTCTAAACATTTGATGTCCAATAAACGTACTTTGCCAAATGTACAATCTTGCCGTTTGCTTTTAAACCACGGTTTCACATTCCGAATTGTGGCGCTGTATTGTGAGATGCTCTAAGACCCTGTGTACAGCAAAGGACCATCGCGTTCCTCAATACGAACTTTTTGGAACATGAGCAAATAAAAATGCAAATCGCTGAATATTCTCTAAACATTTGATGTCAAATAAATGTACTTTACCACATTTACAATCTTGCGGTTTGATTTCAAAGTACAGTTTCATATTCCGAATTGTGGCGCGCTGTATTGTGAGCTGATCTGTGTTGATTTCCGGGGTCTGTGTGGAGTCGCGTAGAAGACGCCTGGGCGCTATTGCCTACGCAGCTCAGTCACGTCACGGATAGAGGCGGGGAATATGAATGTTTTGATAAAGTCTGTTTCAGGGGCGGGGGATTTGATTTAGTGCCGCAAAGGCAGGTGAGCCAGGTCGATGCGGCGGAATGATAGGATTATCACAAAATGGAGGCTGATTTCGAGTGCGATAATGGGCGAAAAGTCGGGTAAGGTCCATAGGAAAGTTTCCTACGATCTACCGATTTATGCTTACAAACACATGGCCGACCCGTAGGGACAATAAAAAAAAAGTCCCGGAACTATCCTTTATTGGTTGGTATGGGTGCAAGTAATGGTGATGACTTGTGAGTACTCACCATGCCATTTGTAGCTTTTTCGCAGCATATTTTGTCACAGTTCACATTCTGCGCAAAAAGGTCTATTACTGTGGGTCCTTGGTTTGCACTGGGGACGTGTTTTGGGCGTGTCAGCTGCAATCCTGTTTTCTTTGCACTTCATGTCACTGCTTGCACTTATTTCTGTAAATCACCTCCTCGCATGCTGCAATTTAGCAGACACTTTGCACGTTCTTCTGCAAATCAGGCACACACATCTACATTCTACATAATACACAGGGAAAGACCTCAATTTCTAAAATACTGCACACATGAGATCCAGGTTAATGACTATAATGGGATACTGTGTGCGACATTTCAAATGGAAATGCACCCCCCACCCCACCGACCGCCCCCACTCCTCAAAAGCCAACCCAGCCACACAAATGCTTTAAACCTTTGGAGACTGAACACATCTTGCTGAAATATGTAATCTTACATCTAGGAGACAAAAGGCCAATCAAAATCTGAGTCCACATGCTGAAATGTTACCGTGTACGGAAGGCGCAATAAAAACTCACAGCTATGTCTGTGGACAGATAGACATTCGTTTTTTGTTTTTTTTGTTACTTTCTTGTTACAAGCAATACTTTGCGTTTAATTGTGGACTCAAAGACGTATTCAGTCGTTGTGCCCTCCATTTGTCTGCATAATGCTTATGTGGCTTGTGTGGGCTCGAGGCTGAAAATAAACAGTAATTGTATAATCTGTCTCACTCGTCTCTTTTCTTAACCTAACCTCTGCAACATGGATACGATGGACAACAAAGGTATGATACACATTTTAAAGTCTCAGATACATCCACCAATCCCAAACGAGGTCCCATGGCAACGTGCATGTCTTCTTTGTGTTGAACCCTTGATTCCACTCATGGTATTTTCTCTTTTTTTTATAGTATGAATAGCGCGAGCTGTGGGAAATCTGTAACAGGGCAATAGAGGGTGGCGGAGATCAAATACGGATTCAGATATATACTTGTACATTCAAAGCACTCTTTGTGGCTAGGATTTCTTTTCATTACTTGCACAAAGCCTGAGTTCTTCCGCCCTACATTATGGAATCGGGAGACATGATTAGTGTGTTCTGCCACATTGGACAATAGCTAATACGGCCATTGTTCCCTCAATGAGCATGGCTCGTGCGTGTATCGCCAACGCGAAAAAAAGAACCCTGTGACATCTGTGTGTCCCCTTTCATGATATGCAATATGCAGCCATTATGTGTAAACGTTGCATTCCATGATGGAGGTGACCTGAACATTTGACTTCCGCTTTCAATGCATTTCAGCAAGGCTTTTTTTTTCGTGTAAGGAAACATTTCCTGCCTGGCCGAGATCGTGTATTCATTAACACTTCATTTGATGTGTCCTCTAGCATGCCACCAAGTGTCAGAGGAGAGCAGGGTCGTTCTGGGAATTTAAATCGGCTTGGGGCACCAATGTAAAAGTGGCCCACAACCGCACCAATTCGTTACTTTTCAGAAAAGACCGAGTACTTCCCGGGGAGTGCTTTTGGTAGAATATGTTGAAAATAATAATGCATTTGAAAGTGTATTTGGTCAGTAGAATTGGTTAAAAAGAGTGTAGTAACTTCTGAAACTGGTCCACTCTGGGCAAAAAAGTAGCCCATTCATTCAAAACAAACTAGATCATAGACTTGCACTTAGGGCATTGCCATATAGGACAGCCGAAGCCCGGAGGAGAGTCATTGACAGTAGCAATATCATTCAAATGTTTGACAGGGGCGCCTCACTCTACTTATGGAATAATCTGAAAGGTTGTTCAGGTTTAAGCCAATGTAGGCCTGTCTTATGCATGCTTATATTTTTTTACCATTGTTCTATAATATGAAAGGCCAGATGTATCTTTGTCCAATGCTGTCATGCGCAGTAGAGGCTGCCCGAACGCACAGAATGCTCTGCTAGAGGGAGCTGTTGCCTGATGATATACAGTGGTCCAAGACCCATCGTTTCACCTGTTGTCACCGCTAGAGGGATCTGTAGGTTTAGGATATGTAGTGATCCTACTGTGTTAATGAAAACCTGCACTTTGGCCCGTATACAAGGCCTGTAAACTAGATTATGAAATAAAGCAACACTTGAAATGCATGCCTGTGAGTCTAAATGATGTGCATATCATGCACAGGTGCATTGCAAGTACTTCTGCGTGGGTGCACTTTTGAGGGGGGTGGTTATAGGGAGTTTAGGGTGCATGCAATGCTAACAAGATGAACACTCATATAGTCCTAACTTGGTGAGTATTTAAAAACGTTTCACAATGCATATACATCATGGGGAAATGCACTAACATGTCTCAGTGTTAGAGGATGTATGTATTTGAATTGAGGAAAAATGCATTAAATGAACATATGTTCTCATTGCACAAAATGATTATACCCTCACATGCATCCCTTGACATTCACAAACACACACACACACGTATTATTAAATGTCGTAATGTACAGTAGTCCCATTGTTGCTGAAGAATACCCCACGACAACCACCTCCTCAGACTTCTCCTCAGCAGCCTCACCTGATGGAAAAGGTGCTCCCAGAGCCACATCGCTCTCTGAAGAGGAGGCCTCAATTTGGCATGGCTGTGGTCTGCAACTGGATCTGGAGGCCCTTTCCCTGCTCCTCTGCTTCACAGCTCTGCTACTTCCGTCCTTGCAGCTGCAGCAACTGTGGAAAAGGGGACAAAAAACATAGACATCAGTCAACAGGGACGATGCATATGTCACATACACAGCATTAACAGTAGCATGAATTCAGCATGAGTCAACCATCCACTGCCGCAGATGCATACGCCCATGCAATCTGCATGAATAGTAACACACAAGTGCAGGCACCACAACAATGATTCACAATCCTGAGACATGCACATGTCTGCCCAGTACATTCACGTCTGGCTACATACACATGTAATCAAACCTTGACATGTCACTACACCAATTCAAAAGTGACCCAAGTTGGACATGCAGGCAGGTCCGTGGAAACTGCCCCTGGACACATGTCTTAGTACTTCCATTGCATGGCTCATCTTGTCCGCTCACATATATATTCAGTGTAGGAAAGGATACAAACAGGACAGCCATGAGGAGTCACACATGGGACAGGGGAACATGACAGCATGACCATCACAGTGCTACAGAAGAGTGGGACCACAATGTGCACAACTGGGTCCATGCCATTAACGTCCCAGAGCAGTACCATCTGGAGAGTCCTGGGGACTCCAACTGCATTATGGAGCGCCACTGGCACCTCCAAGGGACACCTACCAGAGCATGTGTCCTGCTCAGCCCTTGAAGTGCTGGTCTTGCTTACCCACTCCCACAGCAGACATGCCTGCAGTAACACACATGCTCTGGGGCTCCTGTACTAGCACAGAGGAGTGCCCCAATCCCCCACGACACATGTCTGTCAGACTGGGAGGCACATACCACATACGACAATGCATGCACCAAGTGGTGTTCTTGGAGCTTTACTGCCAAGAAATGTTGCACCCAGCTGGGCAAGCTGTGACTCTGTGCATCTGGTGCACCATGCTGGTCAACATGTGCAGATAGGCATAGATGAAGGAACTGGCTGAAGCAACAGATGGATGTGAGGCCATGATGCAGGGTCATTCATGAGTACATCATGCCGGATCTGGCCTAAAGCCACCAGCACTGTAACAGTGTCTGCTAGTGGCATAACACTCTGTGTGGGGTCAGTCCAATCAAAATGGCTAGTGCCCCCAGAGCATTGCTAGGATGTGGGTCACATTGGGCCACATTCCCTGTGTTTGTTGTAGGATGTGAAAATAGCACTGTGCACTATGGATGTCCCACAACACTCAGGGTGATAGAGGGACTTGTGAGGGGTCAGTGATGTGAGGCGGACAACTGCTTGTCATTTTCTCAAAATATGGAATTGTTTTGGAGGCATTATAATAAGAAAAGACTTTGCTTGCCCTACTCTACACAGGAATTCCCTACCTGTTCTGAAGGCTGAGGGAACATTCTCTAGCATGGGAAAACTGGCCCTCACATTAAGAAAGAAACATACAAAAGAAATGATATAGGAACACAATATAATAAACAATATTAACACAATGGGGGTCATTACAACCCTGGAGGTAGCCGTGCCTGTAAAACAGGCACGGCAGCCGCTGGTATTCATTTCTTCCGGCGCCCAGTAATGGACAATTGGCGAGTCATTACGGCCTTGCTGGGCCTGGTATTTGCCTATTCCTGGGCACCAGAAACAAATTCTTCCCCATTCCCATTGGGCTCTGGGCTCAATGGGAATGGGGAAGCCGGATCCACAGGCACTGTTATAAACGGTGCCTGTGCATCCGAAATGATTTACTTGCGGGTGCCGGTACGGCCACGAGGCCAGTCCTGGTGGCCTCAATGGCACCCGCGAGCAGAGCTCATAGTTTGCCAGTCCGGGAACTACAGTGCCGGCATGCTTACTGGTACCGTAGTTCCCGGACCAGCAACCTTATAATGAGGCCCAATATCTTAATGGTGTTTCCCTTTCCTGGGTAAGATCCCTTCCCCAGGATTCAAATTTAACTCCAAATGTTCAGCAAAAGAAAAAGTAGGTTTCAGACCAGCTCTTTTAAGTTCAATGTCAAAGAAAAAGTTTATCAAACAAAAATCCACTGATAACAAATCTTTGTTCCTGGATGAAAAGATCCCCTTCCACCTTCCAGAAAAAGAAATGGCACCAATGGTAATGAGGGTTATGATGATAAATTGTCTCTTCTTCAATATCATTTTTCACGGTTCAAAAGAAGAAGGATGCTTTTCCTGTGCTGCTACTTCTATTTTAAACAACCACACAATTTTACTATTGGTATTATGAGAACAGTCACCTTTGTCCCACAGTATGTTACCATTTCAAACCACTTCAAAGTGAAATCTGCTGATTACTTAATATACCACCACAGTTCAAGTGTTACTACTACTGCTCAGTACTATTGAATTATTAGATATAACTTGACAAGACACTTCAACCTCTACAGGCATGCAAGACACTCTTACTTTAATGATCTTCTTAAAAGTGGCAGCCTCTTCACCTCTTCCGTCTGTTTGACTACCACAATTACAACCTTGTTCTGCCCATAAGACTCTCTCCATTCAGGCTTCAGCAGTCCTTCGAACCACAGGTTGCATTTTACTTCAAAGTATTCTTCACAAGCTGTTGCTTCCCCTTCTCCAGCTTTGCTACCACTTTTCTGCCACTTATAAGTCCAAGTAATTATCCAGAAGCTTAAGTGACACTCCCTTAGCTTTGTGGAACAATGGTGTATTTGTTTATTAGGCCACTTCACTGTTAACAACTTCACATTGTAGTTGTATAGCTCTTTAATGCTTCAAAAGACTGCATTCACTATGAAAAGGGGATGCTTCTTGGCTTGGGCAATGTGTGTTCTTCTCTTCAATACTTTTGACTCTTTACTTCTTAAACATAAACAAATGTCACTTCTGGATACAGTATAGAGTTCATCCTTTCAAGTGAAAACACAAAAAGGCACACGCAACCTCTCTTTCAAGTAGACGTTAAGGTTTAAAGTTGAATAAAGAATTGTATTCCCGTGTAACGGTAAAGGATGAGTTTCTGACTGCCTTTGTTAATGACATTTAGGCAGATGCAACCTCCTTTTGATGTAGTTGTCATTCTCTGCAACTTGTAACGTGATATAGTCAATGTTAGTTATACGCTAATGTTTAGAAAGCATTCCCTTTTTGTTGATAAGGGACACGCGAGCACTCCATTATACAGCATCAGTATTTAAATACCTCAACAATGGGTTTCAAGTGCTTTAGCTTCTCACACGAGTATGGATCTTAAAGTTATGCATGGCTGCTACAATTCCTGTTTGCGCAGTGTATTTGAACATAGTGCTTCACTCACTGGCTTCATTAACACTGGTTTTGCGGGTTGGACTGCTTTCCCCACTTCCTCAGCATCCTCTACTGCTTCAGGCTCGCTGGGGACCCACACCTTTCTGCAGCACGGATGTCTCTGGTCTGGCCACTTGTTTTGGATGTTTCTTTTCCTCCTGAGACACTCAGCTTGCCTTCTGCTGCACTTCCAAGATTCTGGAATCAGAGCAATAAGGCTCACATGGGAAAAACTCAGCCTCCTGCACGTCTTCCGATGGGCAGACTCTCCATTTATGAATTTTGGAGAAAAGGACTCTCTCAGAGCTTTCAGGTGAAAACTGCTGACTCCACACTGTGGTGTCCTTTCTATTCTTTCACTTTCTTGTGATTTGCCAGTCTTGTGCTTCTCATCTGCTACTGCTGCTACAGCCAGCCTTCCAGCGCTTGTTCCAACTTCTTCTACTCCTCCATTCCAGCTGGGCCTTTTATGCCTTACAGGTTCATTAACTGTCTTCAGGTGTGGGCTATTGGCCTTAATTGCACAACTACTGCAATTACTACTGGGCTTAATTGCCTGACTACTACATCTACATGCCTCTTCAGCCCTCTTCCTTGTCTCAGTATTCTGGGTCCTGTATTTTCTTTCAACAAAGTTAGGTGTTTCAACTTCTGCATTATTTATAAGGGTAGATTTGATATGATATGATATGATTTAATTCCCTTAAGGGGTTTAATGGAGGGGCTATTAGATTTAGCTATCACAGATTTAGATGGTGTAGGGATGACAACATTTCCATAATATTTTTCATTGCACCCTTGTGTTTGAGGAAGGTGTTTGGTCTGGGAAATCAAAAAGGATCTTTCTTTCGGTATAATTTGTTCTGATTTTCTAACCTTAGGGTTCATATGAGGTTGAGAGACATTAAAATGACAATAAGCCATAACCTCTTTAGGTTCAGTGGTAGGAATCTTCCTGTCAGAGAAAAAATACAGTGTCTCATCCCACAGAACCTCCTCGCCACTCTGGGCCCTTTCTCCCCCTAGGTGACCGTCCAGCAGTAACCACCCCCAGAGTTGGTATCCGGAAGTGCCTGCCTTCCCCTGGCCTCCTAGGAGGAGACTTTAGGCAAGCTTTCAATGAGGGATCCATAGGATTCATCACAGACTTCTGGACATGTAATGATGTCCCACTCAAGTAATTTGGCTGAATGTCACAGTCCGTCACGTCTGACATGCGTGTGTACCCATATGACTGTATCCCACGTGGCTGGACTTGGAAAGGACCCCATACCCTGGGCCATGTCTGTGTGACCTCAGTTCAGTAGACAGCCAGTGCTGCAGGTTGGGGTGTCTTGTTGGTCATTTATTTGCCATGGGGTCAGCTGGATGGGTGTGAGGAAAAGCCTGGGCCCAGGCACCAATATTGCTAGATGGGGTTGGCTACTATAAATGCCTACTCCACTGGTGTGGGGACGGGTAGGCTGCCACCCTGTGGAGTTGTCATCACCCTAGATTGCATTTGACAAATGAGTCAGTTTGAGTGGTGAAAGGGTATGGATCTTGTGGGTCCACAACCACTGTGTGTTGGTCAGGCCCTGTGGTCAGACAACCGCCCTTGTCCTCTCACATGACCACTGGGTTACTGCTGCACTGCCCAGCTGCTGCACTACTTGGATGGGAGGGACCCCCATGTACTTGGACCCTCCTACAGGGGGCATGCTCCTGAGTCAACAATGTCCCAACAGAGGTGGCATGTCAAACAATGCCTGTCTCAATGGCCATGGCTGGACAAGCAGTCCAATACAAGTTGAACCAAGTGTGTAAAATTATCTTGTGGATATACAGGGAGCCGAATGGACAGGATGCCCTGCCATTGTTGTGTAAGTCAGCTGAGGATGATTTGTCAACCAGGCACCCTGCAGGGATGCTAATGAACTTGGACAAACAGCAGAGCATCCCCAGCAGGAAAAGCTCTTTTGGCACTTTTTGTGTGGTACAGCCCATGTACGTTTGCAGATGTGCGTAGCCTGGGTGTGGCTGCAAGTTCCAAGTGGAGGGCACACAAGACCCCTACACACTGTCATCAGTAAACCCGGGGAAGGCAATGATGCCTTTGTGTAAACTGTGCACTCTGGGAGACAGAGGCGGTGGTTTGACATAAAGTGTCATGACTCCTCCTAGACACAACAGGAGTACATCTCAGATTGTAGCCCATTCAGACCGCTGGAGCCGACCAGCCCTCTGGCCCTACCATGCACACCCCATGTCCACCATCAGACAACCAGGCCTGGGTAGTGGACAACCTACAATTCAAATTACCACAATGGGCACAGGACCACTTCCTGTCCCCGTTAGAATAGAACTGGGAAGCCAAACACAGGGATAGGGGGGTGGACATTGCAGGTCTGGTGGACCACCTTGGGGCGGCAGAGTGCTCTTCTGGTCACAACATAGCTGTCAAGCCACACAGTCCCATGCATGACCCCTTGAGCCAGCCATGGATTGATCATGCACAACATGACCATGGGTGGAGAACTTAAATGATACCTGCTTGGGCACTTCTACATCCAATAACATGCGGCAACATGCACCCATGCCAGTTTTAGCAGAAAGCATGCAACCTGTACATGCACCTATTGCTATGGCACAAATACCTTTGGTTCCTCATGCATTGGGCTGACAGAACACACTGCAGTCCCCAAGAGGTTGATGCTCCGATGGATGCTGCGATTTATAAATTCCAGGCAGACATAGACATGTGTCAGTCTCAGCTGCTGAGTGAGGATGATGCAATATTCAATAGCTAATGTGTGACCCATAGAATTCTTGTGTGTGTATGTCCCTCACATGCCCCAATATCACAATCTTTCCTCTCTACCAATATGAATACATGTAGTCATCGACTCACATTGCATGTGCACTAGTGCATCAACTCATCAAAAACGGACAATGCACATACCTTTGCTTGGCCACATAAGCAGTTGTCTGCCATCAAATGCACACAGCATTGGCATGAGGCAGCATTCTGATGTAGATCAGTGGAACGCCCATGTTGTGTGCAGGAGGGTGTACCTACAATGATACATACCCATGCAGAACAAACACACACTGTAGAACAGTGCATCACATGGGTACTTGCCAGCATCTTCCAGATTTGACTGCCAGTGAAGAATCTGGTAGTTGAGTGCTTGATAAGAAGTCTACAGGACCCAGAGCTTAAAGGGGGGACAACCAATGGCCACCCGCATATTACACCTCCACAGGGGCATCTGCATTGAGGGCTGCCTTCGTCTTCCCCTGGCTCTGGTGCTTGAGGTCATCCCAGCGCTTCTTTCCGGTGTCAATGGAACAGACTGCCACCCCTTCCGTATTGATGGAAGCCATGATGTCCTCCCAGATCTTCTTACATCAGCCCTTCCTGAGCCGAGTTGCTGGGTTGAAGAGGGCATGGAAGTAGGTCAGGACCTGATCCACCAGGATGCAAACTTCATTGGAGGTGAAGTTGGCAGCCCTCTGCCTCACCTTGGTGGAGGCACTTGATGGTGATTGGGATGGGCCAGACATGGCAACCCCCGAGGTGGCCTTTACTCTCATCTCCTCCGTGCCTTGTGAGTAGGATGCCACAGATCCAAATCCTTCTGCCTCTGTGCATTTATATTGCCTCCTTCAGACCTGTATTGCCTCCAAACCCCACCATCTTCTGTGAGTATCTGCTGCCCACCAGTGCTGTCTCGGAGTGCCTCCTGTTTGCCCATTGCCTTTTGTCCTGTGGATCACCTCTACTGCCGAATTGGGACTTTCACCTCTCTGTTCCTCCACCACCACCTCTCCACAGCATGCCAGAAGCTTTCCGAGTATGACCTATGCATGTTTTGGTTATGGGATGTTTTCTGCATATCACGTAATGCTTTTTTCTTTTTCGGGAGCTTTCCGAGTATTGGATATGCATTATTTTGCTTTTGGGATGATTCTGCATATCGCGTACTTCTTCTTTTGGTTTTGGGGTGCCTTGGAGCCTTGCAGGACAACACATCTATGTAGTACATCATGTAGACTGGATTTTTACAGTATGTGTAGATTAGGTCTGCTAACCTATGCATTGTGCTGGTCTTCAAAATGGAAATGCCTCATGTTCAGTTCATATCCCTGTTGTTTAAAAGCAAAATCTTGCTGAATGAGCCATCAGTCATTAATTGCCCCAGCTATAAAGGCTCTGTCAATACAAAGAGCTTGAGCCAGACATTGTGGGAGGGGAGGTTGCAAGCCAGAGGGTGCGTGACTCAAGAGCATCTCGGAGGATGCATTCTCAATATGCACTCCTTCATTGTATGCGAAAGAATGCTTAACTTTTTACCGTCTGTGACTTCATGTGGAGCGGAGCTCAAGGTGCACAGGGGTGGGCACAGGAAGGGTCAGTCTCAGACAGCTCTATTCGATGGGAAAATGCCCCATCCACCTGGTGCAGGAAACGGTGCTGCTTGTATGTGTGGCAATGGCATGCAGCATACAACGAATTGTAAACATTAACAGTGTCTTGCAGCATGTATATCGCCCATTGGGTGTGACAATCATGACTCGCATTGTGTGCATAATGTCACCGGCAACCATTAACCGGCCCTGCCAGCCAGTGAACATTGATGAGCAACAATGGGCCTCATTACGAGCATGGCGTTAGCCGTGCCTGTATGGCTTGCACAGCTATCGCCATGCTGGCTACTGCCACTGCCTCTCGCGATTGGGCAATAAACGGCCCATTACGAATTGAATGGGCAGGTAATTGCCCATTCGCGGGTGGCGGTATTGCCGGGCTCCCGATCCCCTTTCTGCCACATAGGGTAGAATGGGGGTGAGGAGCATGGATGCTCCGGGACCGTTGATAACGAGTTATGCTCGCGGGTGCTGCAAAGAGCGCCAGGTAAAACCTGGCGGGCTGTCAGGCACCCGCAAACATAACTGGTAATTCGGCAGGACGGTATGAACTGTGCAGGTGCCTTAACAGCACCGTTCATACCATCTCCACCAGGATCGTAATGAGGCCCAATGTCTCTGCATAGATTCTTGAGGCCTGGGTGTCATGCCCCACGAGAATCCACAGATTCTGCCAGCACTCCACGGTCGGCTTTCCGACTCTTCTGAATCTTCAAACTCTTCAAGTGAAGCTTATGAATTGGATGTGGAGGACACAGTGAGGGACATGATGGCTGGCCCAATGGAAGTCCAGATGGGGCCGTTGAATCCGAGGAGGTGAGCCAGGAGTCACGAGTCTGGTCAGTGATAAGCTCCATGTCCGCAGTGGTTACAACTGCAAGATTGCCTTCACCTGTGTTGGGATGAGGATTAGGGACTAATGTCCAACTGAGGGTTGCAGACTGGCTGCCAATGACAGGGGTCCTACTGCGATGAGCCTGGACTCCTGCATCTCACCGCCATTGGCCACGCCCATGTGGTGGACGCGTGCATGACAGAGAGTCAGATTGGGTGCAGTAGATGCTGCTTGATACCATCCGACATAGAGAGATCATGCAGGAGATGGCCAGGGAAAATCCATTGCTGGCTGAGAACAGATTCTCACCAGCTGCCTCGGATTCACAACATCTGGCCTCTCAAGACCATCAGCAGTGATTGATTGACAGCCTGATGAACACACTTCATGCAGGGATGCAGTTCACAACGCTCTCCCCCAAACTGGGCATGGACGATAATATCAAAGTCAGGCAGGATGATCTGGCATCTCTGCAGACCTCCCTGTATTCAGATGCATTGGAACACAGAAAAGCCCTGCAGCTGGAGATGCTGGCAACTCGGGAATCCAATCACTGTGAGATGGAGAGCGTGAGGCCATCACTGCATGATGAACAATTGGCTACAAGGACCCATCTGCATGAGGAGATGGACACCTTGAGGCAGAAGCTCTCCCATCAATCTCATGCATCATGAGTGAGCACACATGCAGACTCTGTGGCCACTCAGGAGGATTTCATTGAGACCTCTTCACCTTTGGGATGCTAATGTATGCATTTGTATCATAGGTGGCCCTAGCCAGTGAAGACCAGGCTTTGGCACTGCATGGACAGGATGCACCACCACCCCTGCCATCACCTTAGGAACCACCACCGGATGGCAGCCACCGCTACCACCTGTGCCCTGATGTCCATGAGCCCATGGAGGTTTTAACTTTATTTTTGGATTTGGTGTTGATTCTTTCTGTCACTCATGTGGACATGGATACCCCCTGCCCCCAGGGTGGACTTTTGTTTCACCCAGGTCCAAGGTGGACACTTCCTTTTTCACCCATGTCTGCGATTGACACATTCTAATTTTTTGTCAACATTGAGAGCTGTGTCATTCGCCTCTTGAGGCCTTTATGAGTGCAGGACTGGACATGCAGCCATGCGCAGTGGTGTCAACTGGCATGGTTCACTTGATTGCAACAGGATCACGCATACAAGTGCAGATCACACTAAACATTGGTGTACACTTGTGAAGTCTGCATGAATTAGTCCTATAGCTGGTGAACTACAATGTCCCATGTTGTTGCAGGGATCCTGCCTCATCCAGTGACTACACTCCATGAGGGAATCTTTTAAGTATTTCAATCAGGCGAGATACCCTGGTCACAGCCTAGTGTGCAGCGCACAGATGATATGCGTATTTATCATGTCTATAGGTTCAATATTCTGAGTGATATACCAGTCATATCACACCCCTTCTCAAAATACCCCAGGTCACAATGGACCAGGAATCAGGCTGGTTGGTAAAGGTAATATTTATTTATTTAAAATTCAAATCAACATATACTTTGTAATAGGGAGCAGCAATCACCAATGTGGTGACAATAACAGATAAGAAGGCACGTAAGGCAGTTGGATTCACTTTTAGCAACACAGAAGGAAAACACCAGAGAAAAGAACACTTTTGGCTTGTTTGGAAAGATGTCATTCAAGTTAGAATTTCCCCCTGCAATATTCCTCAACCAACAAATAAGCAATTCTAACTAGATATAAGGAGGCAGCAGGTATTCAGGAATAACGGGTTGGAAATCTTACACTTTAAAATGACATTTGAAAATGGCTTAGCAAAACAATGAAAAGTGTGCCAAAATCCTTAAATCTCTACAAATTTCTATGGGAGCAAAATTGGAAAGATGCTAAAAATCATGAGCTATAGTTTGAGCAAAATTAAACACTTTGAATCTTAATGGAAGTTTGAGAATAATTTAAAACAAAAATCACACGTGTAAAACTTTGCAGAAATGTAGATTCCCGCCTAAATTGAACCAAACTATTTTTAAGAAAATCGGGTGAAATATACTGATTTTGAGTTTTTTTGGTTAGGATGTAGCTACAGGTCTTAGTTATAATCCAGAGTTGAAATGAAGTCTTTAGGTATTAAATTGAGTGAGTTATGCAATGTTGAATAAGAGGCGTTTTTGGAAAATAAAGGCGCAAAAAAGAAAACAGAAATCAATCTTTACATGGATAGTTATGCTCTGCACTAGGGCATTTAGGCTAGGTTACCAGATTGAAACACAGTGAGCTCTCGAGTTGATCCGCGGAACAAAGCCCAGCACCTCTGTGCCTGCCCTGGCGGACCACGTCCAATTACCAGAAGGAGGACTGAGGGTTTAGAATTTCACAAGACACAATTATTTAAAGAAGTTAGCACTAGTGCAAAGAATCAAAGGCAAGGTTGCAAGAATGGTTCTGACAATGTTACAGTGATCAGGATAAGGACTGGATGACTAAGAGATTGGGATGGAATAAAACAAGGCAAGGTATGCTATAATTTTCTATGCTTCCTATTGATACTACAATCCACTTTAATTTAAGATTTTGGACTGTCAAGGATTCTGGTCATCACACGGATCGGGTCTAACCAAGGTCAGCTGGGCAACTCGGATGGGACAGAATTCTCTGGTCTCTTCTGGTCACTGGACTGGACTACCTGGACTGGACTGCCTGGACAGGCCCTTCTGGTTTACTGGAAACTGGAGATCAGTGCGATAGTGAGTTTGCAGCAGGCATGCATTTAGTAGTAGCAAGCCCGCTGGATCAGGATGCTTCACTTAGGTTTTTGGGATTTTTAAAGTTTGAGGCCTAGCTGAAAATGGAGTCAGCAATGCACAGGCTTGGCTTTGCAAGAACAATCAGGATCAAGTAGGATGAAGAATTCAGGAACAGGACCCCAAGTAGGAAATCGGGAAGAAAGTCAGGAATCAGTGTCTTTCTGTGTGTTGTCAGGTTCCCTTATTTATCATGCCAAATGACATTACTAAATTACATGGCAGGGGCAGGCTTACTGTCCACACCCCTGATGCTAGGATTGGGCAAAAGCATAGAATCTGCATTACTCTTTGTGGATTGGATCACAGAAAAAGGATGCCATGTATATGGTGTTACTTTTACAATATCTAGAAACCTCCCCGAGTTCCTAGAACCAAAATTTAATTTTCCCACAAATACATATTTTTGTAGTTATGACCTCTAAGAAAATCAGGTGCACAGGTTAAATATTTCAATCCAAACCCCAAGTCTGTGAGACCTGGTTTTCACTTTATGCTACATTTTGGCAATTTTAACCATGAAAAATGTGGCCCAACATTTCCCAATTTTGTACATAGATGTGCTTTTACCCCTGGAATATGTGTACAAAATGTTAAGTTTGCAACATTAATAAATCGGACATTCTTTATAACTGTTGTTCCTTATGCAGTATTGAGTCCTACCAAGTCTTCAAATGAATAGCATAACATTAGATTTAAAACTACACACTTTCATATTGTTCCTCATTCTTGTGGCAATGAATGTTAAATGTCTTGAAAGTTCAGTTGCAAAATAGGTTTTTTAACACCAAATGTCACTTGTCAGTTTTTTTTTCTTTTCTTCCAACTGCCAGCAAATGTTAATTCCTTTGAAGTGTAATGAGGGGCCTCTCCCTAGACTGACGTTTCCTGCCCCTCCCACTTGAAGGGTGAGTGTCTTAGCCTGCTATTTGCTCATCCTGGGGCAAAGACGAAAATGTCTGATGCAACTTGGAAAACCCCATTGTCCTGGGTAATCAAGGCCTCCAAGCTAGCAATTATCCTTTCCTGTGTCAGAAGTTTGAGGTGTCACCCTTTCTCAGGGCTAGCAACTTGCAGAGCAGGTTTTTTTTATATATATAGTTTACCAACTCAGCCTGGATTTTAGCTTTGATGTTCACCTTTTAAATCGTGACTTAAAACCTATAGGATAAAAACAGTTTATATGTGTATTTCTAATGGTAGCAAATCCTTTTACATTCTTAAATACTGAAGCCTTTACCCAATAATATACTTTTTAAAAAATAGCCGATTTTGCTTTTCATTCAGGCAACAGCACATTTAACTTATTTCTTTAAATTCGGTTTTCCTCTGCAGCAAATACACACTTTGGCCAGATCTAGTCCTTTCTGTGAGTGCTGCAGTCGTTTGCGGCATAGATACATGTATCATACATCTGTTTATAGTCTTTCTCTGGACAGCTGATTCTTGATACTTGTTGCAAAGAAAGAGCTGTGTTTCCCGTGGAAAATGAAAACACAGTCCCTGGTTTGCTTTTGATAGGGGCTGTATTCAAATGAGGACCGGTTCCTCTGAGACTCAAGCCAGATCCTGGGCATTACAGGACCTTTTTGATCACAGTGGTTCAGGAGGAACTGATGAATTTAGCACCAAACAGCACTTTGAAGGTTGAAAAGATGACATTTTAAAGAGACATTTTGGGTTTACAGCAAAATAATGCTGCTTCTGTCCTTTGCTCCATGTAAAATTTGGAGAGCACACTGGAACATTCCTGCAGCTGGCACTCTGTTTTACTCCACCTGAAATGGGGTTGGTAGGGTAGTGCTGCCATTTTCAGGTTGTGACCAAACACATTTTCAAGATTTTAGCACACACAGGAGTCAGCGTGGCCATTTTGTGCTGCTTCTTGCCCCAGTGCAGCAAGTGGTATAGCTTAGCACAACTGAGTGGGTCAAAATATCCCACAGATTCCACCCCCGACATCGTCTGTGGACTTACAGTCATGGGGGAGTTGGGCAAGTAGGATTGTTCTTTCTTGAAAAATTCGGTTCAGTTGGGTATGAGTCCTTCTTCCATCAGCGAATGATGCAAAACGCTCTCCTCGCTGCCTCTTTGGAATGTGGAACAATACCCCCAGCCTTCTCTCAGGTTTTCTTTTCTGGTGTGGAGCGACACTCTGGATTTCGTTGGGTTTCTCCTTCCGGGTCCCTGAGGAGGTCCTCCTTGGTTGATAAATATAATCAGTGCAAATCTATAAAATAGAACACAAACCGGTTATAACAATTTCCCCCCTTACTGTCCTCCAATCAGTATTTCATCAGTGGGATATACATGCATTCAGTGAACATTGAAATATCTCTATGCCTCAGAAGTATACCCTACTGGGTTGTCTATTGACTCCTCTATTTGCCACAAAGTGTGCCTGGGGTGGCAACTCTTTAACTTATTGATGTGGACCCACTTTTTATCTTCTGTCAAGTCGCCCTTGGGAATGTAGATTCTGTAGGTGACTGGTGAGATTTTGTGCACAATTTCAAAAGGTCCCTGCCAGTTAGGCAAAAATGTGCGCTCTTTGGTTTTGTTCCTTTGGAAATTGTACAAGTAGACCCTGCCTCCTACTTGGCATTCCTTTTTGGTTGTCTTTAGATCATAGTGGGTATTCATGCTGTCTGCAGATCTTTCTAGATTCCGCTGAGCATAAGCAAAAGCATTTTGATGGTGGTTTCTCAGATTATCAACATACTGATGAGTTGTGGAGGCATTTATCAATATCTGCTCTTGTGTCCTGTAGAGCAAAGGCTGGGGTAGTACCATCCTTCGTCCAGTCATCAACTCAAATGGAGACATTTTAGTTGTAGAAGAAGGCATAGAGCTGATGGCCATCAGGACAAGTAGTAATCGAATATCCCAACTTGGCCCAGAATCTGCCAGAAATTGTTTTAGTATGCTCACAATGGTTTTATTGTACCACTCAACTCCACCACTAGAGAACAGTGGTGTGCAATGTGTAGTTTCCTTTTTACCCCAAGTATCTCCCACATCTTTGTCATCACTTCGCTGGTGAAGTGACTACCTCGGTCTGACTCAATCCTTTGGGATAGTCCAAAACACGAGAAGATGTAATTGATCATCAGGGCAGCTGCTGTTTCTGCCTGGCAATTTGGGGCCGGGAGACATTCCACCCATTTAGTAAACAAGCATGTTACAGTTAGCATGTACTTGTTCCCCCTCGAGGAGCGAATCACGGGCCCAGTGAAATCTATTTGTAAATTTGACCAAGGCAGTGTTATCCCCCTCTTTTGGAGGGGAACAGTATGCAACCTCTCACAAGATTTCTAATGTAGTATGAAACCCCCGATGACCTGCTGTGGCAGCATCATGGGCGTGACTTAACATCAGGTTTCAGAATGAGGAAGAGACCACCCACTGGTAACAGCCAGATATGGATATCCTCACCACCAAACCATTATGGATTCAGAACATTTTTGGACATTTCATCAACACTCTGAGGTCCTCTTTCCCAATGCAATCGGTATCCGTCAGGGGAGAGTACTCAGGGTCCTCAATGTGTTGATAAAAACTTACTAATGATTGGATCCCCTTTTTGAGTTGTGATTAAATCAGCATCTGGGAACTCCTTACTCCACTGGGCACTTGAGAGTTCATTGTGAGCATTTTCTGGGACCTAGTGATAGCAGTGACCTGCATTTCCCCCAACAGGGACTCAATCTAAAAGAGATCCCCTTGGATGGTTCCGGTTTTGGCCAGCTGATCAGCTAACTCATTTCCAGTTTTGTATGGCCCCTCTATTCTTGAATGACCCTTGATCTTTTTCCAGTAGATGGTCATCCCACTAGAGG
Source organism: Ambystoma mexicanum (assembly GCF_040938575.1). NCBI lineage: Eukaryota > Metazoa > Chordata > Amphibia > Caudata > Ambystomatidae > Ambystoma > Ambystoma mexicanum. Next base: position 924,019,817 of record NC_090935.1, read on the forward strand.
TGACCAACTCATCAATGTTTTGTATTAGCTTGGCATGTTTGAATGGTTTGTTGTTAGCACATAGCATGCCTCTGGTTTTCCAATTTACCAGGTGCTCCACAAACTCGTTCCAGACATAATCGGAATCAATGATTATGACCAGTTTGTGGGGTTGGTGTAAGACATCAGTAAGGATGGCTTGATGAACTGCCATCAGCTCTGCCAACTGACTACTATGGGGAAAAATGTTATACCCAGTGGAGGGTTCCAGGGCATTATTCACCCAGGCATTCCCAACGCCGCCACCAGTTCATTTTCTCCTTGTTGTCAACATGGTTGGAACACCCATCCACATAAATAGTGGGAATTCCCTCGTACTTGTCCTCTTCATTAACTTTTTGCAGGCAATTCAGGTATGCCTCCCATGTTGTCCTGGGTTTTAAGACCTTCGTCCGCGAGACAGTTTTCTCTGGCACAATCATGCAAGTTAGCCAAAACTTGTGCGACTGGACTCTTCTTGTTTTGGCCATATCTGACCTCCACAGGAAAGCCTTGCATTGAAAGAATCCAGGAAGTAATTCTGGAAATACTCACATTTCTGGCCCGGATTCTGTCACTTGGAAGATATTGCAGCGGTTGGTGTGGAGTCTCCACTATGATGTGTTCCCCCTGGATGAACGGGCGGTAATTCTTCAATACCCACACCGTTGCCAGGAGTGTCTTCTCACAATCGTTGAATTTTTCCTCCACAGAGGATAAAGTCTTACTTGCATAGGAGATTACTTTATTGACGTTGTCATGCTTTTGATATAATACTGCGGTTAAGCATGCATTTGAAAACCCTGTCTCCAAGAATAACTTCTTGTTTTTGACAGGGTAAACTAGACAGGGTGCTTGTGAGAGGCTTCTTTTGAGTTGCTTTACTGCCTCGGCTTGTTCTGGACCCCACTCCCACCCCCCTACAACAGATGGATCAGGGGTCTTGTGAACTCTGCACAATCCTCAATGAACTTCCTACTGTAATTAGTCAGTCCAAGGAGGCTCCTTAGCTCACGCAGAGTTGTGGTGTCTTTAGTTAGTTTCAGGAGTGCTTCCACTTTCTTTTCCTGGGGACAGGGACCCTCAGGAGTTAACTCATGCCTCAACCAATTGACATGGGTCCTGCCCCACTGTGCCTTTTGGAAATATAGTTTTGCTCCAGCAACCCTCAACTGTGTCAGGACAAAACGTATTTCCGCCATGTGTTCCTCCACAGTTGAGCTTTTGATCAGGAAATCGTCTATATAGGTCAGGTTACCCCTTTCACCTAAGTGGGGGATAGCCTTGTGTAAGAAGACATTAAATTTGTTGCCGGAGTTGATGTAACCGAAGGGAGTCCGGGTCCATGTGTATTGCTGCCCCCCAAAGGTAAAGGCCAGCTTGTATTGGTCCTCCCTACTGACAGGTATGGTCCAGTACCCATGTGTCATGTCAATGGCAGCATATACCTTTGACCCCTGGACCTGGGCCAGCCCCAGGTCAATGTAGGGGGGGCATCGGGACAGAGTCTTCACTGTATGTTGGGTTTTAAAATCCCCAGCACTGGATTATTAAAGGTGCTGTGGACTGGATACATTATCCCACAGGACTCAAGGTGTTTGATTATTTCTGTGAGGGACTCCATGGATGCGAGAGGCAGGCCGTTCTGCTTGACAAACACTGGAGTCATGCCAGGGTCCGAGGGAATTGTTGTTGTATGGATTTCGGTGCGACCACAGTCATATGAGTCCACCGCAAAGAGATCCTGAAAATCTAAGAAAACTTGTTTCAACTTTTGCTTTTGCTCCAGAGTCTCACAGGCATCAGCTAGGTTGACTTGCTCTTCAACCATTTGCGTGAAGCCCGGAAAGAGTTCTGGTTTGGCTATTTCAGTGGCCTCCTCCAGCTGGGTGGAGAAGTCCCTGGTTAAAGTATTGACCTGGGCAGAGGATTTCAGGCAGGCAAGGCAATCCTTGTGGACTTGGATGATCACCTCATCCCTCCTGAAGTCACAGGTCACTTCTTCCTTACCATAAGGGCAGGAAAAGTACACCAGGAAATTCGCCCCATGCCGGGTGAAGATCCTGTCTGGAGTTATGTTATTGTCGCTATCACTGTCAAAACAGTAATTGGGGATTGGTCCTATCAGTTCATTCCCTAAATATATGAAAACATGTTGGTCATCAACCTCCATGCCAATAATGGTGCCTGTGCCCAGAGTGATACTCTTAAGGTTGCTGCTATCCATCAATATTGGAATGGTGTTGTGTTCTACATTGACTAATGGTGTTGGGTTTAACCCCAACCCTTGCTGTTGGAGATGGGCATTGAGGTGAACATATGCATCAGGATTTTGCAGTTTCTGTCCTCTTTTAATTTTTAATTCAAGTGGGAATAATCGAGTCCATCCTGTGATGGTGATTTCCTCTCCAATTTGAACTTCAACTGCATACGGCAGCAATTGGGCTGACCAAAATGCTTTTTCCGAACCATCAAAGTCCATGGGATTACCCCCTAACGGGGCCAGGCTTTGTAGTTTATCAGGTCCAAATTAATGGCAAAGAGATTGAGAATATCACTGCCTAAATAGAATGCAGCAGGGACATCTCGCACGACCCAACAATTATGTACTATGCTTTTGTTGCCCATAGAAATTCTGAGCATACACCTGCTAGCCAGGAGATGTTTGGAATTGGGAGTCTCCAGCTCCATTTCCCATTCTTCAATCAATTTAAATGTGGGAAGGGCAGGACCTTTTGGGAGTTTTCAGAACATGGCTTCGCTGATGAAGCTCTTACCGTTGTTCACGCACACTCAGGCGAGAACAGATTCCTTCCCCTCATTTAACTGAGTAGGGATAAATAACTTTTCTCTAATCTTCTGAATGTCAGCTAAGCTTTGATCTGGTTTCTCATCACTATGGAACTGGGATTTTCTGATTGTAAATTAGTATAGAATTTCAGAGTATTTCCTTCCAGTGTCAAAAGCCACTTGAAACTGGAGGGAAGGTTGATTTTCAGAAATAGAGAGGAATTCCCATCACCAGTTTGTTGTCCTACAGAAATTACTGTCACGTCAGAGATTTGGTTATTTAGAAAATGGAACTCAATATGATCCTGCTTTTGTTCAACCATGTGGCATGTGCCATTTAAACTAACATGGTTGACCCCATGTTTTGATTTCATTGGCTGGTTAGCCCGAGTCCAAAGGACCTTGTTCACACAGTCCATTAGTGGGGACAACCTTTGCAGGATGTCATTCCCGAGTAGATAGGGTGTTCCCTCCGGCATCACAACTATGACCGGGTGTTTCTCCTTGTGTCGCCCAATTTTAATTTCCAGATACGCAGTCCCCTCAACAGGAATATCATTCCCATCGAAGTTCTGAAGTTGTCCAGGAAGAGGGGTCAGAGGGATCTGGTATCTCTCCCCCCTTCCTGAATTCAGCAGATCAAAGGACCTCTTTGACAGAAGAGTTGCTTGTGATCTAGTGTCCCCCATTTCCGACACTGTACACTGACCTTGCATTTGGACCGGGGCATACAATCTTCCCTCCTTCTCCTCAAGGGGGAAAAGATAATGTGCATTTTGAGCCAGGTGGTTGGTTAATTTCCTGTTTCTTGATTCTGACACAGGGGTAGTTGGGGGCATGATTCTGTGTGGGAGGTTGGGGATCTGCAAGAAAAATGTGGCAGTTGGATATTGGGGAAATTTTGGGCTCCCCTGATTCTGATTCTGGGCCACCCCCCTTTTTGAAGGCAGTCACCAGAATAGGTTTGGGCAATGTTTTCTTGATTATCCTTCTGGGTTTCAATGATGGGTGATTCTAACTCAGTCCCCACATTCACCCAGTCTTCATTAGGATCCCTTGGGACACATTTTTCTTTGAGAGGAGTTCCCCCATCTCTGGAACCGGTGAGGTGTCAGGGGTTCTCTCCCCGTCATTGTTCTGGAGTACCAGACCCTTGGTTTGTGGGGTTCTGAGCCACCATGTTCATCTGAGGGTTCTGCTGAGCCCTCAACATGTGACCCAGATCCCGAGACAGGTTCTGGACCTGGCGCTCCAGTTGTGACACCCGTTCTGGCTGGTACAGGGGTCTCTGGTTCATCCTAGGTGAGGCACGGGAAGGGTAACTATCCCTTCTCCCATAGTACCTTGAGTTTGGAAAATTAGGGTAACCCTCTACCCTTTACCTCCCCTCTCCCGGAATGGGCTGTCCGGGCTCAGGAAAGTGGGGACAGAAAAGAGGGTTGTTCTGTAGGTTGACATTTTGAGGGTACCCGGGGAAGGAAACTCAACCTGGCCTTTTGGGGATTACTGCCCTCTTGGGGAAAGTTAGGAGGGAAGTTTCCTGGGGTGGTACCTACCTGGTTGGATCCCCCACCCTTGTGCTGGGGGAGTCCACACATACCCCAGGATGGGTTTGTTACCCTTGTATTGGGGGCTAATGCAATCAGGGGTGTTAGGGGTCCGATTTGTGGGGTTACCTCCCTGACTACCTGTCTGGGATTGGCCCGAGGGCATTATGATTCTTTGGCTGGATGGATTTTGTACAGGTATATTTTTAGGCCCCCCTATCTCCAAATCTAAAATGGGGGCAACCTTCACCTCTGCCACCTTAGCAGCAGCAGGGGTCTTTGTTGGTTTGGGGGTTTTATTTGTGTTCTTGTTATCTACAGGTTTTTGTACCTCAAAAATCCGGGTTGCCTGTTCTATGACCAAGTCCAGTGATCTCTTCTCGTGAAAGTCCCTCACCAGCTGGGTCATTATATATTTGGGGAGTGCATGGAAGAAGGTGTTGATGAACTCCCTACTATCTGTGCGCACCCTCCTGATGGTCTGCGCAAAGGCATGTCTGAGCTCCTGCACAAATTCTTGTGGGGCCTGATCTTCCCCGCACTGCAGATTGTAGGCCGCCTTGTGGGCCTCTTGGGGATTCGTATGTGCAGAGAAATTGTTTTAAGATGGCCACCCTATAGGTGGACCATCTTGAGTGGTTCTGATCCTCCAGTCACGCAAAGAAACTGGAGTATTCAGGAGAAAGTGTCCATTTCACATACTGTATGCAGTTCTGACTGTGCTTGCGATGAAAAGTGTCCATCATCTGTTCATATAATTGAATGTGTTCCCAGACCAAGTACTTGGCGTTTTTATGATAGGGAGTTATAACACTCCAAATTGCCTTGATCTCCTTAAGGGGATCTTTTTGCATAGCTCTCTTAATTTTGTTTGCCTTTTTCGTTATAGTCACCCGAGTCTCCTCGTCCTCAGACTCAGAGGCACTGTTACTGGAGGTGGCTTCTTGATCCTCTAGGCACGCCCTTATTCTGCGAGCTTGAGAAGGGTTTGCAGAATGTCAGGGCCTAGTTTCCCTATTCCCATGGTGCTGAGAAGAGTCTTTTGACTCTCCCCTGCTTCCAGGATTGGCAGAGTACCCCCCGCCCCAATTCCCTAACTGGGTAGAGGTCTTCAGGATACTTTTTTGGGCTTTATTTCCTGGAGTTCCCCACCAAATTTTACAAACTGATCTTTTGGAAGGCAGTAGTTTAGTGGATCCAGTTCCCTGACTCTCTCCTCATATGAGTCTTCCTGGTAAGAGATATTAGCTCTAATCTTTGGGGATCTGTACAGGGACACCCATCTATCAATTTCTGGGGTGCCCTGATCTCTCAGTCCCATCTTCCCAATGCTATTGAATTCTACCATCCCCATGGCCCCTGGTTCATATGAGCCAGTGGACATGAAGCTGGCAGAGTTCATGGTATTGAATGGGTTTGAGTCCCTTAGTACAGGGGTCCTGATGTTAAGATCAAGCGTTGCTATGTCCCTTTTTTCCTTTTCTCTTTCAGCCCCTATTCCCTGGTGATAAGCAAAAATCTGAGCCTTTTATTCCTCTATCAGGGCCTTACTGGTCTCAATGATTCGCTCTTGCATTGCTACTTGCTGGTGGAGCCCATCATTCTTTTCACAGAGAGCCTAATTGTCTCTCTGCGCTTCCTGCATGGTCTGGGAATATTGGGCCAATTTCTGCTGCAGAAGACTCACCAACTGAGTTTTAGCATCTTTGGTCTGGCTGTTCCCTTCCCGAGCGTCGTCCACCCATCTGGTGTGCTCTAGTAGCTTCCCACACTCTGTCTTTAATTCATTGAGCTCCTGGAGGGCCAAGTTTCTTCCATCTAGCTCGGTTTTTAATTGGTTTACTTCTTGGCCTAAGGCGTCCCTCTCCTGATTTAGGGTGCCCCGCTGTTCAGCCAGGTCGTCTCTTTGTTTTTTAATGGTATTGGATCTCTGGCGCTCTTCATCAAATTCTGTTTGAGAGTGTATGTCTCACATAATTAATTTATTATATTCCTCTTCCAAGGTTTGTATCTAGTTTTGTAGGTCTGTTCTGCAAAGACTCTTTTATACTTTAATTGATGTGCCAGTTTTTGTTGACGCTGTTGCAGAGAGTCAACCCTTTCATGACACTCCTCTTTTAGTGTCTGTAATTGGGTGTCTTGCTCTGCATTCTCTTTCTGTAGGAGAGCCAGTTCTACTTTTAATTTTGTGACATACTGTGTATATTCTGCCTCTACTTCTTGGCTCTTCCGTAGCCTTTGTTCTGCAGAGTCACGATCATTCTTGATTCTCTCTAGTGATGCAACCTGATTCTGTGCCAGAACTATGTTTTCAGCGTGTTTTCCCCCATCACTCCCATGTGGAGGTATAGGTAGGCCGCAATTCTGGCAATCTTGCTTTGCTCCTCTTTAGCTTTTGGGACCATGCACAATTCACTAAGAGCTTGGTGTAATGGACCCTTGTCCTGCCGTTTATCTAGGTTCATGGCAGTGACCTGTTCTGTGATTGCCTTCAGCCAGACCTGTTCATTCTGTTCTGGCCACTCACCCCTGACAAAAAGCTTGTGCAGGGGGTGCTCCCTAGACATTTTGATTTCTACTGGGATCGCCATTTCGGAAATATCAATTTCTTTATTAATTATTTTGGGGTTGATTTACTTTCACCTTTACAGACAGGCCTGGTTTTGGAGTATTTGTTTTTAGGAGGCACTTGTACAGTGTAGCACAGCACACCAACCCTGCACAGTGTCTCTACCCTACAGGTTAGTCTGCTGTGTTAGACTGTCACGGGTGGTAACTCAAACTCAAAATCACAGCACGAGCCCCCAAATCTGTTTCAATCAGGCGAGATACCCTGGTCTAAGCCTAGTATGCAGTGCTATATTCTGAGTGATAGATCACTCATATCACACCCCTTCTTAAAATACCCCAGGTCACAATGGACCAGGAATCAGGCTGGTTGGTCAAGGTAATATTTATTTATTTATTTAAAATTCAAATCAACATATACTTTGTAATAGGGAACAGCAATCACCAATGTGGTGACAATAACAGATAGGAAGGTATGTAAGGCAGTTGAATTCACATTTAGCAACACAGAAGGAAAACACCAGAGGAAAGAACACTTTTGGCTTGTTTGGAAAGATGGCATTCAAGTTAGAATTTCCCCAAGCATTATTTCCCAACCCACAAATAAGCAATTCTAACTAGCTGTAAGGAAGCAGCAGGTATTCAGGAATAAAGAACCATAAACAGAATTTGAATACAACCTTCCCTCCCAAACAAGGGAGAAAAACGGGTGGGAAATCTTACACTTTTAAAATGACATTAAAAAATGGCTTAGCAAAACAATGAAAAGTGTGCAAAAGTCCTTAAATCACTACAAATTTCTATGGGAGAAATATTGGAAAGATGCTAACAATCATGAGCTATAGTTTGAGCAAAATTAAACACTTAGAATCTTAATGGAAGTTTGAAAATAATTTAAAATAAAAATAACACGTGTAAAACTTTGCAGAAATGCGGTCTCCCGCCTACATATAACCAGACGATTTTTAAGAAAAAACGTGGTGAAATATACTGATTTTGAGTGTGGTTGGTGTTAGGGAGAATTCTTTGTTTAGGCAGAATTTCCTAACCTAGTGAGTCCCCCAGCAGCTTTGCTGGATTTCTGGAGTTTGTTTTTTTTCCATCCTGCCAAGAGTGAGACTCTTTTCTCCCACTCTTGGACATGAATGTGGTTGATTCATGTGAATGTCAATGTGCTATGGGCTATGGGGTTTTTTACTCCATAGGGTCTCATGTGTTTTACTATGTGTGTTACACCGCACCCTCCATGCCGTAACACTGGGGCGTCCTAGAGGACCCCCACCATAGACTCCATAACCTGGGACTGATTACTGTCTCCCAGGGCATGTAAAGTCACCATTGGCTTTACTAGACCTAAATTTACTAACAGAACTAGTATAATCCATCCTATTGTGGACGTACTAGTAGGGGTAATTCGATTACCCCTGGGTCTGTTATTCAAGGGGGCACTGTCCCGTCCCCCCTCGTCGAGTTTTGGCTGGTGGCAGTGGAAACTACTTATTATATTCGACCCCAAATATAACTCTATGGGATACTTCCCATTGTTGGAGGCTAATACTTTTTTCCGTTAGTCTCTAACATACCGCCGGTTTATTTGTCTTAAATAAATCTACCGGTCGCTATTTTCTGCCAGAACTCGGTTTTTAAAATGGCGTCTGTGTTCACCTCTGTAACTCCGAACCAAAGGTTGAGCCCTTTGTTCCACTTTTGGCTGGCTTCTGCACAGAAGCTCTCCAGAGTGGTGTCATTCTGTCTGGGTACCACAAGGGGTGTGGGAGGGGGTTTAGGCACCCTGGACTGAGTTGCCTTGCCAACTCAAGTCGCACTCTGGTGTGATTGGCCCAAGTAGTGAGCCACCCCGCTCACCACTTAGCGTGTTTTGATTGACAGCTAGGCTGAATGAATGGGGGTTTGCTGCATAAAAGCAGGGCTTTTGGGACTGGATCTTCAGAATTCGCCACAGGACCTAAGAATCCGACGAGGGTAAAGCTGAGCTGACCTGCAACGACGACACCTCTGGTGGAGCCCTGCTGAACCGTCTCACCACTTCCCAACGACAGAGGAGATCTCCCGGCTGGAGAGTCTTTTTCCCCTGACTGGTGGGAACAACCAGTCCCTTTGCTTTTTCTTCGCTTCCAGGGCATAGTGGTCGAATTGCCCGTGCTGAGCACCCCGGCAACCGGATAGCCACTAGCCCGTACCGCAACCAAAAGGTGGTGCCTTGTGACGGAGCACTCCGCGGCTGGTCTCTTCCCTGGAGGTGCAACGATCTTCAACTTTCCTTCGACGATGAGATCATCTCATCTCTTGGCAAAGCCCCGACTTGCATCCACCACCAGGAACAACTGCCCCCCCCCGGAGCTATCTCTGCACTTACAAGGTACCGTGTCCACCTGGCTTCCCTTGTGACGGCTAGCGTGAGGTGTCTTAAATCCTTACCTTTCCTTTGGGTCGCCTCCAGACCTTCTTAACTTTTTGTTCTAAACTGGTCCAACCTTTCTGTGACAATTTGCTACAAAGACTCGAAGTGCGTTTCCACTGTAATACCTGTTGGGACATATCGCCTTGCCTCTCTCCGAGTGGACCCGGCCTCTGAACTTTGTAATCCACAGTAGACCCTGCCTTGCGGGCCTTGCATTTGCTTCGATAAAGTGCTGGCACCGAGTTGGTTTCATACCCTGCCTTTTCTCTCCCGTTCTAACGAATATTAGAGTGCCATCTAGGTTAAAGCATTCACCTCTGTCTGCAAATAAGTGGTGCCGTTGAACCTAGACTTGTCGAATATTGTTAGGGGATTGATATACTTATAACAATTGTAATTGAAGTTGTTTGCCGTATTAGTGCCAGAGTGTTTTCATAGATGTGTCCTTAAAATAAATAATTATATATCTTTACACCCAAGCTCTGTTCCGTGTCTGCTTGTTCTACTGTGTAAATTGCCCTATCTTGTATACTCCACATACTGCCTAACTCTTCTTGAGGGAAGTCTGACTGCTCAGCCACAGTTACCAGGTGAATCTGTGTGGTACAGACTGCTACCAAGTGGGTTTACTGCCAAACACCTGTAGGCCTAAATCTTTTGCAGTGGTCCCAGAGGGAACTGCACAGGTTTCTGCTTAACAGTTGGGATGTAGCTGCAGGTTTTATTTACAATCCAGAGTTGAAATGAAGTCTCTAGCTATTAAATTGAGTGAGTTATGCAATGTTGAATAAGAGGCATTTTTGGAAAGTAAAGGCGCGAAAAAGAAAACAGAAATCAATCTTTACAAGGAAAGTTATGCTCTACACTAGGGCGTTTAGGCTAGGTTACCAGATTGAAACAGAGTAAGCTCTAGAGTTAATCTGCGGATCGAACCCCAGCACCTCCGTGCCCACCCTGGCGTGCCCCATCCAATTACCCAAAGGAGGATTGAGGGTTTAGGATTTCACAAGACACAATTATTTAAAGAAGTTAGCACTAGCACAAAGAATCAAAGGCAAGGTTGCAGGAATGGTTCTGACAATGTTACAGTGATCAGGATAAGGATTGGATGATTTAGAGATTGGGATGGAATAAAACAAGGCAAGGTATGCCATGATTTTCTATGCTTGCTATTAATACTTACAGTCCACTTTAATTCAGGATTTTGGACCGTCAAGAGTTCTGGTCATCACACGGATCGGGTCTAACCAAGGACAGCTGGGCAACTCGGATGAGACTGGATCATCTGGACTGTTCTGGTCACTGGACTGGATTTCCTGGACTGGACAGCCAGGGCTGGCCCTTCTGCTTTACTGGAGACTGGAGATCACCGTAATGGTGAGTTTGCAGCAGGCATGCATTAGGTAGTAGCAAGCCAGCTGGATCAGGATGCTTCCCTTAGGTTTTTGGGATTTTTAAAGTTTGAGGCCTAGCTGAAAATGGAGTCAGTAATGAATAGACCTTGGCTTTTCAAGGAAAATCAGGATCAAGTAGAATGAAGAATTCAGGAACAGGATGCCATGCAGGAAATCAGGAAGAAAGTCAGCAATCAGTGTCTTTCTGTGTGTTGTCAGGTTCCCTTATTTATCATGCCAAATTACATCACAACATTATATGGCAGGGGCAGGCTTACTGTCCACACCCCTGATGCTAGGATTGGGCAAAAGCAAAAAATCTGCCTTGCTCTTCGTGGATTGGATCACAGAAAAAGGATGTCATGTTTATGGTGTTACTTTTTCAATGTCTAGAAACCTCCCGTAGCTCCTAGAACCAAAATCTAATTTTCCCACAAATACATATTTATGTAGTTATGACCTCTAAGAAAATCATATGCACAGGTTACATATTTTGTGGGTCACATTTCAATCCAAACCCCAAGTCTGTGAGACCTAGTTTTCCCTTTCTGATACATTTTGGCAAATGTAACCATGAAAAATGTGGCCTAACATTTCCCAATTGTCTACATAGATGTGCAGTTATCCTTGAGGTATGTGTACAAAATGTTAAGTTTGCAACATTAATACTTTCCACGCAATCAGACATTCTTTATAACGTCTGTTCCTTATGCAGTACTGAGTCCTACCAAGTCTTCACATGAATAGCATAACATTAGATTTAAAACTACACACTTTCATATTTTTCCTCATTCTTGTGGCAAAATTAAGGGGGTAATTCATAGAATTCAGCGCACAAGTGGCACACGTGGCTGGCGCACAGTGTGCACGTGCGAATCCCTGCGCCAGCCGCGTGCGCCAAAACCCATTTCCGCGCACAGCGTATTCATGGATTCCAGCCACCAAAACCATCCGTGGCGCACAGTGGCGCAGCGACCTTGCAGCAGCGCCAGTTACGCCCCCAAGAACGCCTTCCGCGCAGGGAAAAGCCATCAAAATCCCCAATCCAGCGCAAAGGGCTGCGCTAACCCTGTACCAGCACGGCAAGCGGGCTACGTGTATTTCAGGGGTTCACGTGAAGTTTCTCACGCGTGAACTTTTTCACGCGATCGGGCCTGGGGGAGCGGGCTACGTGTATTTCAGGGGTTCGCGTGAAGTTTCTCACGCGATCGGGCCTGGGGGAGCGGGCTACGTGTATTTCAGGGGTTCGCGTGAAGTTTCTCACGCGATCGGGCCTGGGGGAGCGGGCTACGTGTATTTCAGGGGTTTCGCGTGAAGTTTCTCACGCGATCGGGCCTGGGGGAGCGGGCTACGTGTATTTCAGGGGTTCGCCTGAAGTTTCTCACGCGATCGGGCCTGGTGGAGCGGGCTATGTGTATTTCAGGGGTTCGCGTGAACTTTTTCACACGATCGGGCCTGGGGGAGCGGGCTACGTGTATTTCAGGGGTTTGCGTGAACTTTTTCATGCGATCGGGCCTGGGGGAGCGGGCTACGTGTATTTCAGGGGTTCGCGTGAATTTTCTCACGCGATCGGGCCTGGGGAAACGGGCTACGTGTATTTCAGGGGTTCGCGTGAATTTTCTCACGAGATCGGGCCTGGGGGAGCAGGCTACGTGTATTTCAGGGGTTCGCGTGAACTTTCTCACGCGATCGGGCCTTGGGGAGCGGGGTACCACTCACCGTCTGCCTTGCGTGTAGTAGAACGCGTAGCTGTGAAGTAATAGCGTGTGAACCCCAACGGATGGAAAACACACGCACCGCACGAAAAGCACGTACAGAACATAAAGGCACGCGGGATCTCCAAGCCCTGCCAGGGCAACGCCCGTGCGCAAAACGTCACAGACGCGCTTACGCTGTAAGGGCCTTTGGTCCAATGAAATCGCATACGCGTGTTGACGCGCTTACGCGCTAAGGGCCTTTCCTCAAATTACACGCTGACGTGCAGATTTTTCACGTGCCAAATCACTCCGTATCAAGCTGGCCACGCGAAAACACACGGAAGACCATGCTCCTGCCCAGAAGGCCGTATCACTGCCCCCCAGTGCCCCGAGCAGCCTCCCACGTGCCATCTGCTGCTGCCTGCCTGCCTGCCTGCTGCCACCGTGCCCTGCCATTTGGTGCCTGCACATCAGCCATCTGCAGGGGTCCAGTTGCTGTGTCCACCCCTGCTGGTACAGAAGACTCCCGACTCGAATAACATCGCTCCACAGCCCAGCCCCAGGACCCAGTTGCCCACCCACTCCTGCCCCTGGGGTTGCCATGTCGGGCACATCCACATCTGACCCCAGTGGCAACCCCCGGCCAGAGGGGCAGAGGGGCACCAGCTTCACTGCCACCGAAGTTGGTGTCCTGGTGGAGCAAGTCCTGGGGCAGTATGATGCCCTCTTCGGATCGTCCCGCGCCAACAGGGAAGGACGGGATAGGATCTGGGCCGACTGTGTGGTTGCCATCAACGCGGAAGGGGTGGCAACCCGCACCATCCAGAAGGTCAAGAAGCGCTGGGAGGACTTGAGGTCCAGGACCCTCATGAAGGCCCGGCTCCTCGTGGAGGGGGGCCGGGGCCGCATGAGTTCCATCCAGTTGAGGGTCCTGGAACGCGCACACCCAGCGCTCCATGCCCAGGTCCTTGAGAGGGAGACCCGTCTGGAGTTGAGCGGTAAGTGGCCAAGCATTGCTGTGTGAGACAGGGCATGTTGCAGTGTGCTGGTTGTCTGATACTTGCCTGCATGTGTGACATAGGCCATGTACGCATGTATGTGTGCAGGGACATCATGGGAATGCATGTGCGACCTGTAATGTGTGAACCGCACGGTTGTTGCATGTGTTTGAATGCGACATGGGGAGCCCTGTGCAGATTGCACACATGAGAGCATGGCAGTCTCTGTTCCTGGACATGGGTGGGGGCGAGGGATGGGTGCTGATGCCAGATACATATGTGGTATCCATGTCTGTGTGCCTGACCTGCGTGTCTGTGACTTGTGAGTGCCATGGATGCATGACACATGTCTGTGACAATGTACAGATTCACTGATGCAGCCTAGTCATCCTTGTATGCACTGTGATTGGGGTGTACGGGGCCAGATGGATGTGACTGAGGTGAAGTGTGTGCATGTGATAGGCATGACCCATGATGCATGTGAGTCCCATTACATTGTATGATTCGAGAGTCCATTGGACATGCATTGAAATGCATTGGACACTTTGACAGTGGCACTCATCTGCTATTGCTTCCTGTCTAGGGGACCATTGTACAGTACCCTGATGCTTGTGTTCTATGTCTCCCTCTACGCAGCGGCTAGTGAAGGAGAGGGCGGAGACGGCGCTGTGGAGCAAGGCGGCCGGGATGCCCCCACGGCTGCAGCGGAAGGGGTGAGTGAGCCCCCACAGGGGCCTGCTAAGGCGGTAGACGGCGAGGAGCCATCCAGGTTGGTAGTTTCCACAGAGGAGGAGGAGGCCACCACTGAGGCGCACATGGGGCCTGGTGGGGGCATCCCTGCTGGTGCAAGTGGTGCAGTCCAGGGGCAGGGGCAGGAGACAGCACAGGTCACCGTGGAGGGGCCTGTGCATGTCGCTGTCCCTGAACCTGTGGGTGCACCACCTTGCACCAGCAGGGATGCCCCGTCCCAGGCCCGTCCGCAGGTAGAGGGGATGTCCATGTCATCTGACTCCCCTCCACCTGCGGACGAGGGGACCCCTGGCCGTGTGGAGAAGGTCCTGATTGGGGTCGCGATGCGCACGGCTGTGATTCGTGATGCCGTGCGTGCTTCCCAGGAGGAGCACGCACGTCATCACGAAGAGCACCGTGCCGACGTGGCCCAATTGGGATCGGCCATGTTCGGGGTTTCCTGCATGTGTCGGCCAATCTGGCGGCCCTCTCCTCCGGACCCCAGCAGATGGAGGATGTGATGGCATCATCGGGCAGGGCACGTGCACGACGGCGTCGGTGGTTTCCATCATCCTGGATGCCGTCGTGCTGGCAGAGGCAGTGGCGTCGGAGGCAGCAGCAGGCTCGACGTGGGAGGCATCATGGCTCGGGGCCATCAAGATCAAAGGGGCAGGCATCGGCCGGAGGGCAGGAGAACCCTGGGATGGTAGTGTCTTCCGTGTGGGAGCAGTTGGTCCAGCGGATAGGTGCGGAGCGGCAGCGGGCGGAAGAGGAGCGGCTCACCATGGTCAGGGCGGAGTTCTCCATGCGTCCGGCGTTGAGGCGGGCTGAGTGCCTCGAGGAAGCTTGCAGGGAGTTTGAGGTGAACATGGGGTTATCCCTGCGAGACCACGGGGCCAGGACAGAGTCCCGCCTCCAGGACATCGACATGGAGTTCGATGATGCCCTGGCCGGCAACATCACAGAGTGAGCCGCAGGACTTGCCCGCTGCCATTGTATATAGTTATATAGTTAGTGGTAGGTTTCCTTTAAATTATTTTTTTTTTAATTTGGTTGCGATTGGACAATGCGCCACTTTTTTGTATATAGTTCAGTTTTTAGTTAGTTGACATAGTTAGGTTTCATTTGGTTGGGCTCATGGACCCGGGATTGTCTTGTATATAGTTCTTCTATGGATTATTGGATTTTTTGGATTTTTTTCATGGACATTCATCTTCTTTTTGTTGTTTTGCTTTGTGGTTTTTCTAATTTAATTTCCATTCTTGTTGATTTTCAATACATTTTTATTTTCATCCTTCAATGTGTCGTATCATCTCATTACTTTCATGCATGTCATGTTGGGTGTTTTAACATTCACTTGCAGCCATTGTGTGTGACAGACATGTGTTCATTTGCATTATTTACATTGGGTGTGTAACATGTAATTGCCTTTGATATGTGGGTGGATTTGATAGTTGGTTGGGCCTTTTGGCAGGGGAGGATGGCCATTACGGACATGATTGGGGATTGTTGGGACCCAGGTGCAGACATGGGTGGGGGCCTGGTGGAGGCTGCCCCTGGGGACTGGGGGGGTGGGGGTGCTGGGAGACATGGGTGGGGGCCTGGTGGAGGCTGCCCCTGGTCACTGGGGGGTGGGGGTGCTGGGAGACATGGGTGGGGGCCTGGTGGAGGCTGCCCCTGGTGACTGGGGGGGTGGGGGTGCTGGGAGACATGGGTGGGGGCCTGGTGGTGGGTGCCCCTGCACTGCTGGGGGGTGGGGGTGGTGGGGGACATGGGTGGGGGCCTGGTGGAGGCTGCCCCTGGTGACTGGGGGGTGGGGGTTCTGGGAGACGTGGGTGGGGGCCTGGTGGAGGCTGCCCCTGGTGACTGGGGGGGTGGGGGTGCTGGGAGACATGGGTGGGGGCCTGGTGGAGGCTGCCCCTGGTGACTGGGGGGGTGGGGTTGCTGGGAGACATGGGTGGGGGCCTGGTGGTGGGTGCCCCTGCACTGCTGGGGGGTGGGGGCGGTGGGGGACATGGGTGGGGGCCTGGTGGAGGCTGCCCCTGGTGACTGGGGGGGTGGGGGTGCTGGGAGACATGGGTGGGGGCCTGGTGGAGGCTGCCCCTGGTGACTGGGGGGGTGGGGGTGCTGGGAGACATAGATGGGGGCCTGCTGGCAGGTGCCCCGCAATGCTGGGGGTGGGGGTGCAAGGGACATGAGTTGGTGATCATTGGTGCAAGGAGACATGTGCATTTGCTGGGGGGCATGCCCATGTTGGGTGGGCTGCCTGCGGGACATGACCAGGGATGCAGGGTAGTCCCCTGTGGTGTGGGCTGCCTGCAGGGGCCGTGGAGGGTGTACAGTGAACACCTGGGAGGACCCACACTGGCAAATCACATGTAGGACTCCTCGGCACCCCTGAAATACACTACCCTGCTGAAATCGCGTGTAAAACTTCGTGCGCACCCCTTTAATACCCGCACGCAGCCCAATCGCGTGTGAAACTTTGCGCGCACCCCTAATACCTGCACGCAGCCCAATCGTGTGTGGAACTTCCCGCGCACCCCTGAAATACACGCGCCCAGGACAATCGCGTGTGGAACTTCCCGCGCACCCCTGAAATACACGCACCCAGGATAATCGCGTGTGGAACTTCCCACGCAACCCTGAAATACACGCGGCCAGGCCAATCGCGTGTGGAACTTCTCACGCACCCCTGAAATACACGTAGCCCGCTCCCCCAGGCCCGATCGCGTGAGAAAGTTCACGCGAACCCCTGAAATACACGAAGCCCGCTCCCCCAGGCCCGATCGCGTGAGAAAGTTCACGCGAACCCCTGAAATACACGTAGCCCGCTCCCCCAGGCCCGATCGCGTGAAAAAGTTCACGCGAACCCCTGAAATACATGTAGCCCGCTCCCCCAGGCCCGATCGTGTGAGAAACTTCACGCGAACCCCTGAAATACACGTAGCCCGCTCCCCCAGGCCCAATCGCGTGAGAAACTTCACGCGAACCCCTGAAATACACGTACCCCGCTCAATCGCGTGTGTAACTTCCCGCACAACCCCGAAATACACGTGCCCCGCTCGCACAGGCACTATTGCTGTATGTTGCCACTTTTGTAATGCGCAGGGACGCTACCGCCTGCCTTCGTGTGGCGGACGTGTTTGGGCTTGTGCGTGTCTTTCGCTGTGCGTGGCTTTGCCCTATTCGATTCCATGAATACGTGTGGTTCGGGTCGTGTGGGCGTTCCCTCTGCTTCCCTGCAGTACATCCCCAGTTACGCCCTTGTTTTCGCGAGTTGTTCCCCATTCCGCGTGTTACGCCCCGTGTTCCGCCCACTTTCTAGTGTATGCGCAGAGGTTGTGCGCTTTCATTGTGTGCGTCGCGCACGTCTTTCGGGATGTTGCAGTGACGTGTGCGCCATGCACGGGTTTGGCGCACATCCCGAGGAAGACACGCACAGGGACTTCCATGAATCGCACGCGTGCGCGTGCGCCTCTTTTTTTCCGCTTGTGCCTGCTTGCGCGTAGATTTTCAGCGCATGTTTGTTCCATGAATCGGCCCCTAAATGTCTTGAAAGTTCATTTGCAAAATAGGCTTTTTAACACCAAATGTCATTTGTCAGTTTTTTTTTTCTTTTCTTCCAACTGCCAGCAAATGTTAATTTCTTTGAAGTAGAATGAGGGGCCTTTACCTTGACTGAAGTTTCCTGCCCCTCCCACTTGAAGGGTGAGTTTCTTAGCCTGCTATTGTCTCATCCTGGGGCAAAGATGAATGTCTGATGCAACTTGGAAAACCCCATTGTCCTGGGTATTAAAGGCCTTCCAGCTAGCATTTAGCCTTTCCTGTGCCAGCAGTTTGAGGTGTCACGCTTTCTCAGGGCTAGCAACTTGCAGAGCAGTTTTTTTCATATAGTTTACCAACTCAGCCTGGATTTTAGCTTTGATTTACACCTTTTAAATCTTGACTTGAAACCTATAGGATAAAAACAGTTTACATATGTATTTATAACCGTAGCAAATCCTATTACATTCTTAAATAATCAAGCCTTTACTCAATAATATACTTTAAAAAAAGGCGATTTTGCTTGTCATTCAGGCAACAGCACATTTAACTTATTTCTTTACATTTGTCTTCAGCAAATACACACTTTGGGCAGCTCTAGTCCTTTCCGTGAGTGCTGGAGTTGTTTGCAGCATGGATACATGTATCATGCATCTGTTTATAGTCGTTCTCTGGACAGCTGATTCTTGATACTTGTTGCAAAGAAATAGCCGCGTTTCCCGTGGAAAATGAAAACACAGTCCCTGGTTTGCTTTTCTAAAGATTCTTTTTTTTTAATAATGTATTTTATTGATTTCATCAACAAACACAGTTAACATACAAGCCAAGAGAAAAGATCATATAAATAAACAAAAAACAAAACAAAACTTGTGCATTCGAAGATTAATTCAATAATTAAGTATGGTCAGAGTCCGACGAGTCCCCTTTTTAGCTGGCTTTATGTGTTCTCAGTGCGCGTTTCCTCCGAATGGTAGAAGCTACCGGGAGTCGCGCTCCTCCCACTTTCCCCAGATTTTGGAAGCTTTGGTGTGGCATCCCTGTGCCTTGTAGATTCTATGTTCCAACATTGCACAAGTGTCCATGTCGTCTTCCCACTGATCCAGTGTCGGGGAGTCTGGAGCTCCCCATTTCTGTGCGATGTTGCGTTTCATCAGTCCTGCGGCTGTTGCCAGGAGCAGTCCCTCCCATTTATTTGCAATGATTTCATCCGGCGTACCTAACAACAACATTTTGGGGTCTAGTGCGATGCTTCGACCCAGTGCTCTGGACAGTTCCCCACAGCATTCACCCCAGAAAGTCTGGATTCGGGGGCATTCCCAAAGGATGTGTATGAATGTTCCAGTTTCTGTCCCACATCGGAGGCAGTTCGGGTTTGGGGCCTGCCCCCATCTGTATATTATGGTTCTGGGGTAATATATTCTATGTAAGATTTTCAACTGCACCAGGCGGAGCCTGGAAGAGATTGCAATTTCCCTGGGGTGCATTAGGACTTGGATCCAGTCTTCCGGGTCTATGCCTCCCACGTCTTCCTCCCATTTGGACTTAAGGTGAGGAAGTTCCGGGGTGGCAAATGAGGCCATTGCGTTATACAATATAGAGGTGCATTTGGTGGGGATGTATGCCGGGAGTATGTTGCGTTCTATGGGTGTGCTTTCGGGAATGGCAAAGTTCGACTGAGTATGTGTTCGTAGAGCGTGGGCCAACTGAGTATAGTGATATTGTTCAGTCACTGGGATCTGGAACTTTAGTTGCAGAGTGTCGAATGAGGCAATTTCCCCGCCCTCTAGGACGTCCCTGATCTTGGTGATACCGGCTTTCTCCCATTTGGATCATGGTTTAAGTTTACCCAGCTCTTTCAGGTTACTGTTGTACCAGAGAGGTTGTGCAGTAGTGATCTTCTCTTTCCAACCTACAAAAGCATGTGCCTGTCTCCAAACCATGGCAACATGCATCTGCCATTGTTTGTGGGGAGGGTCTTCCCAGGGGCTGATAGAGCAAATGAAGTGGGTCTGTATCATGCAGGGCTGCTATTTCGGCCTTTATATGTGGTTGCTCAAGGTCCCCGTGCAGTAGGTCATTGACCAGCTGCGAGGCCCAGTAGTATACTTGGGGGTGGGACACGCCGATTCCTCCCTCCCACATTGATCTCTGCAGTGTGGCTAATGCAATGCAGGGTTGACCTCCTCCCCATATGAGTTCTCGAAGGAGATTGTCGAGGCGGTTGAATTCGGAGTCTTGGATTTCAAGCGGGGCATTCTGTAACACATAAAGAAATCTGGGCAGGGTAATCATTTTAAAGAGGGCGGCTCTGCCCATAAGTGTCAACGGGAGGAGTTTCCAGTGGCGGACATCGTCTCTAAAATGGTCCATGATTGGTTGGAGATTATGGGATGTGTAACGAGTCAAGTCCTCTGATACCCAAATCCCCAGATATCGGAATCCGGCTGATTCTACTTTGTACGGGCAGTCCTGGGGAATGGCTTGTGTACCGCCCTTCATCGGGAAGAGGATTGACTTCCTCAAGTTAATTTTCAGCCCGCTAACTTCGCCGAAGCGAACAAGCATCTGCGTCACTATGGGGCAGGTCCGTATCGGGTCCCCTAGGTAGATCAAAAGGTTGTCAGCATAAAGAGACGCCCTATCCTCATGTCACTCCGGTCATCTAAATCCGGTCCACTCCTCGCTTTGGCGGAGCCATAAAGCGAGTGTCTCTATTGCCAGAGCGAAGAGGAGGGGGGGCAGGGGGCAACCCTGTCGCGTGCCTTTACCGAGGGGAAAGGACTCCGAGGTCCAACCTTTAACCTTCACCTCTGCATGTGGGTCTGTATAGAGGAGTTGTACCCGGCTCAGGAAGTTGTTTCCAATGCCCATTCTCTGCATGGTTTCACAGAGGCTGTCCCAGCGAACCGAATCGAACGCCTTTTCAAAATCTATGGCCAGTAATGCCAGTGGTCCGTCTATGACTGGGGCTCTTTCCAATAGTAGGTGAAGGTGTCGTATGTTCATGCGTTCATTTGTGTGGCATAAACCCACATTGGTCTGGATGGACCAGGGAGGTAATGACTGATTGTAGCCAGTTAGCTAGGAGTTTGGCAAGGATTTTGGTTTCAGTGTTAAGTAGTGAGATGGGCCTATAAGAGGCGTACTGCTCCGGTGGTTTGCCCGGCATGGGAATGACGACGATCGTGGCTTTGTGCAGGTCTGGCCGGAGGGTATCCTGCTCCCGAGCCCCGAGGAGCATCCCGTGGAGGTATGGTGCTAGTTTCTCCCCGCCCAGTTTCTTCCAAGTTTCAACCGGGAATCCGTTGGGGCCCGGTGTTTTCCCAAACTGTAATTGGGCTATGGCCTTAGATATCTCTGTTTCGGTCAGAGCCGCGTCTAATTGGTCCCTTTGCTGTTCCGACAGCTAAAGCAGTGCAATGTCCTCAAGGAGAGAAGGGTTCAATGGAGATATCGGGGAGCCGTACAGCGCGGCATAGAAGTCTGCGAACGCCTTCGCTATTTCGCGGTCTGCATGGCATCTCTCACCTTGCTGAGTTGTAATTTCTCTGACATGGCGTTGACCATCATCTCAATCTCTCCTTTCAAGCCAAGCCAGCATTTTCCCCGCCTTGTCACCATATTCGTAGACCCTCGCTCTGGACTCCCAATGGGCCTGTTTAGCGTTGTCGAGTTTGATGTTCCGAAGCCTTTCTCTAGCGCCCTTGAAGGACCTAAGGGTCTCAGAGCATGGGTCGAGCACATACTTGGTCTCCCAGTCACTCATTTCGGTTTCTGCTTTTGTTAGTTCCCGGAGCCGTTCCCTCTTTTTGTTTGCTGTCCAGGAGATTATCTCCCCCCTCAGCACTGTTTTGTATGCCTCTCAGATGATAACGGGGTAATCCACTATGGTGGTATTGTTTTCAAAGTATTCATTTGTTGTTTCGATGGCCCGGTCAACAAAGTCGGGGAAGCCTAGATAGTAACTGTTCAATCTCCATGACTTGGGAGGGGCACTGCCATGCATCCCCAACACCATTGTCAGGGGTGAGTGATCTGAGATGCCATGGGGGAGCATGGCCGCGTCGTCGTCCTGTGTATGTCGGTTTTCGGGAGGAGAAAGTAATCCAATCTAGACATGGAGCCATGTGCACCAGATTGGAATGAGTATGCCTTGGTGTCAGTGTGAAGATGTCGCCACACATCTAGGAGGCCCAGAACTGAGAGAAATTTGGCCAGATTAGTGGAGGCGCTCGGGTTGTGGTCTCTAATGTGAGTGCGGTCCCTACTGTTGCATACGACATCATTAAAATCGACCCCCAACACCCACATGTCGGGTTGGTGTTTTGCCATGAGGATAACAAGGTCTTTTAATAACTCCTCTCCGAGCCCTGTTGGAGAGTACACTGATGCTATGGCCAAGGTTTCTCCCCCTAGTGTGCCAATTGCTACCACATAATGACCTCTGGGATCCCGTTCTACTGTCAGTACTTCGAGTGGGAGGCGTTTATGATCCAGCATGAGTGTCCCTCTGGATCCCATGGTGTATCCCGCATGTAGTGCCACACGGTAATTAGTTCTTTGAAAGAAAGTGAAATTGGTACCGGCTAAGTGTCTTTCATTAAGTAGGGCGATGTCTGGGGAGTGTCTGTTCAGGAATTGCATCACAAGACGTCTCTTAATTCCAGAGCCTAGCCCATTCACGTTCCATGTGATCAAGTTGAGGGATTTGGGCCGCTCATGGAGTGTTGAGTGGGTCATTGTAGGTGGCATTCATAACTTCTAGGGTCAGGTTCACAGGTTCTTGAGAGCTGTTGCATAGGGGCATTATGCGGGGGCTGGTCGCGGGGAGGGTGTGTTACCGCTTGGGGATAGCACATGGCAACACTTGTTGGTCGGAGTGGCTCAGTGAATCCATGAATGCACCATAGTTCTAAAACAATATAAAAACAACCTGAACTGCCCTTTTCCCCCACCCAATACTCCACCCCAACACAAAGTACCTGTCACACAAACATAAGTATAACCTAACTTGCACTTAAACTAAAGCATAAACTTTCTAAGGTAGATCAGCTCCGTACTGTTTGAGCCTCACAGTTTGTGTGTATACACTGAAGCTTGGGAGCCCAGTACTCTTGCACGCTGATGTATAGTTGCTTCCTCGTTGGGGGAGCAGCTCTACTTTGGCCACCAGCCGTTTTGCGCCCTTTGACACTTGCTTCCGTTGAAGCAGAGGATCCATTATGTTCCAATTTACAGTGGTTGTGCTATTTTCAAATGTTGCCGTACATTGTTATTCGTTTCCTTGTGGCGGGATGGCGTCCTGTTGTTGTTGGGGTCTGATATCCGGTAGCCTCTCAGGATGTGGTCTGTTGCGCTCGCCTCCTGTTTTCTTTCTGGCGGTCCAGTCGCCTTCTATGTGATTTTCCGCCCAGTTCCACGCTTCTTTTGGGTCCGTAAAATATACTGTCATGCCATTGTGAAAGATTTTAAGCTGGGCGGGGAAGATTAGGCCATATTTCGTACCCATAGCCTACAGTCGTTTATTGAGTGGGTCGAAGGACTGGCGCGCTTTTTGCACTTCTCTGGTGAAATCAGGGAAGAAGGCTATTTTAGATCCATTATAAGTGACAGTTCCTCTCGCCCTTGCCTTCTGTAGCACAGCATCTTTGTCCTTATAATTTAGAAATCTCGCGATGACCGTGCATGGGGGTGCTCCTGGTATAATCCTACCCATTGGAATGCGGTGCGCCCGCTCTATGGAGAAGAATTTGGAGAAGGATTTTGCGTCATATATGTCCATGAGCCACTCCTCAAGAAAAAGTTCCATACTTGCTTCCTCTGCCTTCTCAAGGAGGCCGAGTATACAGATGTTATTGCGCCTGGATCTTCCTTCACTCTCATCCACTCTTGCTTCCAGGATTTTGATAAGGTCTAGCATTCCAGACAAGCCTCGATTGACTCCACGAAGGCCATCCTCAGTTTGAGAGATGCATGCCTCGGCCTCACCAGTATGTGAGGTCAGTTTTTGGAGGTCATGTCTCAGTAGGGATACGTCCGCACCAATGCTGTCCATCTTCTTCTCCATTGATGTTCTGGAGCTGGCGATGGCACTCATGACATCTCTGAGGGAGATATCATCCTCCATATTGTCAGGTTCAATTGATGCCGGCTGCTCCGGTGAGCGAGAGCGTGGTGTGGTGGCGTATTGGTCTATCCTGCTCTGTGTGGTGGTTCTCCTGGGTTTATCTTTCCCCATATTGCCTTGGCGCTGTTGTGTTACTGGGGTCTCTTTCGGTTCGTAGGGGGGGGCCAGTAGATCACGAGCTCTTGAAGTCCAAGAGGGTGGGCCTGGGGGTGATTTTGTTGTCCAAGCATTTTTTTGCGGGCTGCTGGGATTGTTTTGAGTTCGTCCGGACCACAATCGAATATGAGGTCTATGGGCCTCATTACGACCCAGGCGGTAAGTTACCGCCTGGGTCATACCTTTACCACCATGGCGTAAATTACGTTTACGCCATGGTGGTTGGCGGACTTACCGCCCCATTCCGAGGTTGGCGGGGCGGTAAGTCCCCATTAACCCATTTACCCTTCCCCATTTTAGGTCCCTTAGCGCCATGGATTTTAACACCTGCTAAAAGCAGGTGTTAAATCCTCCATGGCGCTAAGGGACCTCGGAATCAGGCGGTAAGGGTCGGCGCTGTTTACACCGCCGTAAACCCCTTACCGCCTGGGTCCTAATGAGGCCCAATGTGTGTAAGTGTACTTTCCACAAGGTATCTGCGTCACCGACACACCAGAAAAGTATCTCGGAGCTTCGTATGACTTGATCTGCAATCGTGGTGCGGTATTCCACCTGTGCGTGTGAGGGTTCAGCCCGTGGAGGAGCTCTGGTGCTCTGGAGTTTTCTGTCACCTCATGCCTTGGGTGCTCGCTGGCTATATATCATGAGTTACCATTTTAGGCGGGAGTAACTGTAGTCCACATATATTCATCCGTGTTCGTTGTTGTAGTGCTGATATATGTGTCTCCTCCGCTTTCAGCATCCTGTCCCTCTTGCCCTTCGTCACCCGCTCTTCCCACTCCTTACCACCACTTCATGTCGTGTTACAGCTCCAGGACACAGTGCACCCGTGTCGTGGGTCTTATCAGCCGGGTGGGGGGGACAGGGAAGGTTGTGCAGGCACTCCTCCCGGTTCGCAGGGTCCACCTGCATGCCTCAGATGTTCCAGGCTCTGTCCCCTCACTTTGCCTCGTGCAGGGGGGGAGGGGGTTTGTTGTCCTTGCGCCTCACTAGTGCGCTGATCCGCTAAGCCTTTGGAAGTCACCAGATGGGGCCGATGTGCCCTCCAACCTCCGCCCCCTCGATGCATGTGCAGCCGGCGATGGTGACCGCTCTGCTAGGCTGGCTTCTTCACTGGGTCGCCATGCTCTCCGCTTGCCTCGTATCTCTGGTGGCCATCTTGGATGTCTTCACTCGCAGTTTGTTTGTCTGAACTCCAACCCCCATAACTCTGAGAATACACTCTGATTATGGTCCACTGTACCGCGTTCTGTTGCAGCAGTGTTTCGCAACAATGACTGCAGGATTAGGCTGGCGGCCCGGGAGCAACGGAGGATCACGTCTTCATTGCACGCCCGTTGGCCACGCCCCCTTCAAAGATACTTTTGATAGGGGCTGTCATTCATATGAGGCCCGGTTCCTCTGAGACTCAAGACTGATCCTGGGCATTACTGGGCCTTTTTGATCATAGTGTTTCAGGAGGAATTGATGAATTTAGCACCAAAAACCACTTTGAAGGTTGAAAAGATGACATTTTAAAGATAGATTCTGAGTTTTCAGCAAAGTAATGCTGCTTCTTTCCTTTGCTCCATGTAAAATGTTGCAGAGAACACTGGCACATTCCTGCAGTGAGTACTCTGTTTTACCCCACCTGAAATGGGGTTGGTAGGGTAGTGCAGCCCTTTTCTGGTTGTGACTAAACACAGTTTCAAGATTTTGGTCCCCACAGGAGTCAGCACAGCCATTTTGTGTTGTTTCTTGCCCCAATGAAACAAGTGGTATGGCTCAGCACAACTGAGTGGGTCAAAATATCCCACAGAATGCCCAGCACCCTTTCACCTCCTGAGTCCCCATGCCCTCTGCCCGACACTGTCCCTCCATTCCCCAATTCAGAAGCACAGTGCTAGGTGAAGGGTATGAGGGAATCACATCAGAACAGCTCTGACGACAGGTAAGGTTGTGCATTCTGCATTGTCAGTCATGTTAATGGCTGTTTAAGTGTGCACAACAGTATTGGCATGCCGTAGCATGCATAGGGTTTGCATGGAACATGTTATTTTGGGATGGTGACTATCAGTGCAGATGTGAGTTTGCCAACATGTCTGTGTGTGTATGTCCCCTTGTTAATCCTTTCATCTGCTTTGTGTTTCTGGTTTGACTTCTGCAATAGACAACAGACTCCTGAGGCTGTGCTGCATTTATTCCCCTTGAATACACATTCAACAACAGCATCCTCATCCACAGACTCCACTTTCTGGGCACCATTGACTCTGCATTGTGATAGTTCACCTTTTGCCTCGCTGACCAGTCTCATGTCTTCTTACTACCACCCGTCTGCTCTCCCTCCCTGTCTCCTATGGGGTCCTGCAGGTGTACTCGCTAACCACCATACTGTTCAACCTGTGCCATAGTCCACTCCCCAACCTTATCCTTTCACCTCTGCTGCTCCCCATCATGTCCTTGCCTCAGCACATGCATAATTCCAAGCACTCCCTGGAAGCTAGCCACCTCCTCATGCATACTGCTGGGAGGGGCATTAGGTTTGCAGTGACACTGCACTCTTCTGCAAAGTAACCCCTGGCTGTGCTCCCTATACCACAATCGCATGGCATCCCTCTCAGAGTAGTAACTGTGATGCAACATAGATTATGACTGAGCACTCTGTCACCACATGGACACTGCTCGTAGATCCTGTCATCTACATCTCAAAATTATAAGATGATGCTTCCCTTGCCTATTCTACCCTCACAGAATTGCGTCAATGTTGGCAATCATCCTCTTCTGCCTAGACAGCTCCTATTCCATTTATGTGTATAGCCCTGCCTATCTACTCAGTAAGCTACAACAGATCATGAGCAATGTAGCCTGCCTCATCCTTGCACTCACCCACAGGGTACACATGACTCATGCACTCCGTGTGCTCCACTGGATTCCAATTGTCCGACGCAACACCTTCAAGGTCATTTTTATCAAAAACTGGGCTCTCCACAAGATTTGCCTTGACTTCCTCCGACTTCCTCTGACCTTCTACTCCTCCCTTGGTGTCCCTTTCCTTGGTGTCCTTTTCCCTCCCAGGCATCCAAGGCTACCCCAAAGGCCTCCAGGAAACCTGACGGTGGGTGTGCCTGACTTGTATGCCTGCAATTGTTGGCCCAGCTTGTGCCCGCATCCCAGGGCAGACTAACCCCTTTGTCCAGACTGCATAACATGCTCTGGTGGCAATTTGTTCGCGTCACTGCCAGTGATGACTCTGTCAATGAGTTCAGATTTTGCTGATTCACTGATGCTTACACTATTTAATGTGACCTTCCAGTTGTTGACACTGGGTGGACCATGGCTGTCAGGTTACCTTGTTCCATAAGGGGAACCTAAAGGATGTCCTGTTAGTTTAATGTCCTGCATTGCATGTCTTTACAAATTGAAATTGTGATTTCTAGTAAAAGGCTGTGGATGTGAGCCAGGTGTTTACCTGGTGCAGGTAGGTTCAGGGCACTCAAAAGGACACAGGGTGTGGTGTCATTGGTGACAGGTATGCTGTCACTGTGTGTGTTGTTGTTCATAGCCTTGGCCTTCGGTGAGCAGGTCTGGCTGTTTGGGTATGGGGGCAACATGGTGATGGGAGGCTGGCGAGGCATTGCTTGCAGTTTTTGCATGACACTCAGGGGGGCACACAGTGGTGGTGTTGTGGGGGGGGGATGTTGCCACTGTGTGGGGTGTTTTTCAATGCATTGGCCTGAGGTTAGCATGTCTGGCTCCCTGGGTGCAGAGGGAGACATGGATATGGGAGGCTGACAAGTCATTGCTTGCAGTTGTTGCATGGCACTCAGGGGTGGCAGGCAGTGGTGGTGTTGTGGGTAGGGATTGAGTCACTTTGTGGGGTATTATTCATTGCGTTGGCTTGTTGTGAGCAGGTCCAGGTCCATTAGTGCAGAAGCAGACAAGGATATGGGAGGCTGGCATGTCATTGCTTGCAGTTGTTGCATGGCACTCAAGGGGGCAGGCAGAGGTGGTGTTGTGGGTAGGGATGCTATCACTGTGTGGTGTGTTTTGTATCACTTTGGCCTGAGGTGAGCTCGTCCGGCTGCATGGGTGTGGGGGAGACATTGGAATGGGAGGCTTACAAGTCATTGATTGCAGTTGTCGCATGGCACTACGATCGCACACAGTGGTGGTGTTGTGAGTGGCGATATTGTCACAGTGTGTTTTTTTGTTGCATTGGCCTGAGGTGAGCAGGTGCGGCTGCATGGGTGCTGAGGGAGACAGCGATATGGGAGGCTGATGAGTCATTGCCTACAGTTGTTTCATGGCCCTCAGTGGGGCAGGCATTGGTGGCATTGTGGGTGTGGATGCTCTCACTGTGTGGGGTGTTTTTCATTGTGTTGGCTTTAGGTGAACAGGTCCGGCTGCATAAGGGCGGGGGAGACATAATGATGGGAGGCTGGCGAATCATTGCTTGGAGTTGTTGCATGGCACTGAAGGGGGCACAGGGTGTGGTGTCATTGGGTGCATGGAGGGGTTAACAGCTCCAACCTTGTGTTCGTTTTTTCTTCTGAGGCCTTCTGATAGGGGAGATGGTTGCTACTATGAAAGACACAGGGCTGAGGGATGCCTGCATGCCAAGCATTGGCAGTGTAGGCTGGTATGGATGCCTACAGAGGGGAGCATGACTGGTTATAGCTGGATCAGGCTCACAAGGATAAAGATGTGAGGTGAGATGGGCATATTTCTTGAACTGAACTTGCAATTCTGTCAGTCTGTATGAATATTGATATGTAGATGTGTATAGTGAGCTGAAATGGTGTCATGGAATGGGGTAGTGAAGTGGGAGAATGGAACAAAAGACCCCCACCAATCCCCTCACGCCCCTGGCCTAGAGGATCGCGGCCCAGACACCCGCCACGAGAGGAGTTTGCCTATCTACCAGACGACCAAATACCCTGGTACAGGAACATACGGATGTGCCCACCAGCCTGCCCACCAGCCTGCCCTGCCCAAGCCGACACCTGCGGCATGGATGAACTCGACTGAACCATTCAACAGTAAATAAACACATCATTAGAGATGCCATGACGACCTAGCCAACGGTCAGAACACCCGTGCAAACAGGCACACTGGACACTCCCACACCAATCCACACGAAGAACATATTCAGTGCTATGACGTAGGTGACGGACACACCCACTGACGCGCATCTTTATTATTTTTCACATAGGTTTTTCAAAATGCAGAAACGCAAGACGCACAACAAACTCATCTAAAATGCTTGCTGACGCTTCTCCTAACCCATGCATTGCAATGAGAAATATAACGAAGACATGATACTGGGGATAAAGCAATATGATACCGTAACTTAAAGTGCCGTGCATCAAACATTCCCACCTATGCACCAGGCCCAAGTAGGCCGCAAGCAAGAGCCTCCATGAACATTGAACGAGCAAGAGTACAATTGGTGACCCTGCAGAATGAGCCCGGCGAGAACAGACAGCCAAGGGAGCAATGTTGCAAACTCGCATACCACAAGCCGAAGCCAAGGTCACACCTGCAAACTAAGCCAGACATACAGTGGAAAATGCAACATTAAATGTGCAGAATTCTGCCTCAACCACGGTCTCTCCTCACTCCTCACGTGACCAAGCCGAACCTGACAGGGTGCCAGACCCAGGAGGAAGGAGGCGCCTGGATCCCACGTTTTGAGACACGGGCAGCAACAATGAAGCGGCTCAATGGACATCTGCGGCGGTGGGAGTAGTCTGCTCTCAAGCTTATGAACAAATCCACGCATTGTCTGCACAAACACATAGTTATACATTGTTGCAAATGGCAGGTGCACCGCGAGCTGGGAACAATGATGATCCCAAGCTGGGGGGCTCGCGAGTCGACCAATCAGAACATGGGGCACTTATCACTGACGCCATTAACATTAGCCAATCATCAGGGGTCTTCATGTAACAATTTTCATGTATCTAATAGAAGGGACAACCCAAGTATACCACCTGACTGACCCTTAACCACTAACAGCATTCTCTATACGTATGCTATACTAACCCTACCACTCGAGGAACCAATCCAGAGTGACGATAGGTTTTTTGCTAACTTTCCCAGGTGACGCAAGTAGCGCGTCATACTGAGGTAAAAAGGGCCTGTGAGCCCCACGAATTTTGAGAGAGAGTCAGGACGGACGCGTACGATCCTTGACCCATCCCTGCCGTTGTTTAATAAACAGCAGAACCACCTTGCTTCTTGCGTGTGCCTCCTACTCATTTTTGGGATACGCAGGAGGAGTTGGGGCCTCCCTGCCCGGGGGTCCGCGGACGGCCCAGCAGACCCCGGCAGAATTTCCCCCCCGTCAAGTTGGAGGCACTGCTTGACTCAAAACCCCACTCAAGTAGTGGCTGCACAAGATCCCTCCCAAATACAATCATCACAGATTGTAGCACAACAGCTGCCACCACCCCAACCATACACGACTAACATGGGAGGAGGATACTCAACGCCAGGAGCCGGATATTATAATTATAACAGGGGAAGGGGTGGAATGATGAGGGGGAGGGGATACGGCTATAACACACAACAGCAAGGGGGAGGATTGAGAAATTTCTACCCCACCCGGCAACCAGTATACCAGGACAATTCAGGGAGCTTTCCATGGCAGAACAGGGAACCACCGGTATGTTGGATTTGTGGATTACTAGGGCACATGTCACGCACATGTAGAATGAGACCAGGCACACCAGCATGGGGAGAACAGGGACAACAAGGGCCTACAAGGGAACAGCAGGGCATCCAACAACAGCAGGCACTGCAACCGGGAAATGTGCAGCAACAACTAGTAACACAACAACAGCCACAGACATATTCACTACCACAACAACAGGTAGCGATAACACAACAACATCAAGTGCAGCAAATACAGCAACCTGCCCAAATTCAAGACGATAAAATAACATCTACCAATACACAACTACAGCAAACACAACTGGGAAGGGTGACGGTCCTGGGACACAACCCTTACACAGGAAGTGGTCAATCATTATACCCACAATAGGACAGCCCACAGACGGCCTTGGTGTGTCCCATCATGTCGGTAACACCTAATAGTGCGGAGGAACCACGCATAGAGGTAACGATAGGTGACAAAAAATTGTCATTCCTTGTTGACACCGGGGCGACCCGGTCTTGCATAAGGGAAGGTAAATTTCAGATGTCAGGTGAGGCCATGAACACCCAAGGATTCTCTGGGGCTAAGGGGTTGGTTCCCTTTACTGATAACATTCCCTTATCGATAGGGGATTATGACATGTCCGTCCCGCTTTTATATTCTAGGGACTCACCAGTAAACATACTTGGGAGAGACATAATGAGCAGATTGAATATGACGATCTCCTTTACGGAGGACGGCATAATTTGCTCCACTCCTGGAATAAACATGCTCACTGCACGGTAAATTATGCAAGCATACTCTGGACAGACAGTGATTAGGGCTGAGCCAGTAGATGGCGAACTGTTCCAGTATGGAACAGACATGGCATTCGCATGGATGCCAGGAATAGAAGGAAAGATCTGGAGGAGGCCAACAGCCTATTTGTTTAGACCAGAAACACCAGCCAATGAACCAGAAGGAAAGGTGATTTCAGTGAGCATGGAGAGCATTATAGCAACTGCTGATTATATCGCAGTATATACCCAAGACAGAGAAGGAAGAGCATGGAGGGCAGTGATAGCCCTAGCTGAGGGATGCAGGCTCACCCAGGTGTCAGACGAGGAGCTCTTTTCAGAAGAAAATGAAGAAGGTGAAATGGTATTTATGATGAGTGTAGACATATGGCTAAGAGTGACATACAAACAAGTGGCACAGAAAATTGCAATGGCACTTGAAGCACCAACATCCACCCCAGTTCCCTTCTTTGAGGAGGATATGGCAAAAGTCCCAACATCATTATGGACTACTAGTCCCTATGACGTGGGGTGCATAAAGAGCATAGGGGGAGTAAGAATAAAATTGAAAAAAGGTGCAATACTCCCTAGAGTGAAGCAATACCCACTATCAAAAGAGGCAGATGAGGGCATATATGAAACAATAATGGCCCTTATAAATAATGGCATATTGGTACCATCAGAGTCACCATGTAACACAGCCGGATATCCAGTGCGCAAAGCTAAAGGAGGGTCTTCGCGTTTCATCCAGGACCTCAGGCCCTTGAACAACATAGTGGAAGCAGAATACCCCATAGCAGCAAACCCGGCCACAATATTGTGTGGCATTCCAGCGGAGGCATCACGATTTACACTGATTGACCTCAAAAATGCCTTTTTCTCAATACCTCTGCATCCAGACTCACAAGATCTAACAAGCTTCACGTACAGAAACACAAAATGGAAACACACCAGATTGCCACAAGGGTACTGCGAGTCACCCTCCATTTTCAACAGAGTAATACAGATGGACTTGGGAAACATTGAATTGGAAAGCACAGTGTTGCAGCATGTTGACAATATAATAATTTGCAGCACAATCCAAAAAAAATGCAGAGAGGACTCATTGAAGATGCTGACAATATTGGCTGAAAAGGGTTACAAGGTAGAGAAAGAAAAGTTACAGTACTGTCAGGAACAGGTATTATACATTGGTCAGCTCATATCCCAATACGGAAGAAAGATCGCGCCACAAAGAGCACAGGCCATATCAAAAACGCCATTGCCACAAACAGTGAGGGAACTGCAGCAGTTCCTGGGACTGTGCAACTACTGTAGAGCATGAGTATTTGATTACAGCTCATACATAGGACCCCTACTTGAGGCATTAAGAGAAGCTAACAAAGGGGAGAAAAAATTGGGTTGGACAATGGAAATGAAAGAGGCCTTTGAGGAACTGAAAGAGGCCTTTGAGGAACTGAAAGATGCAATATCAACTTCTCCGGTACTGGCCACCCCAGATTATGAACGACAATTCTTTATATTTTCACATTGCGACTCAGCAGTAATGAAAGCAGTGTTGGCTCAAAAAACAAGCATGGGTTACAAACCAGTAGCATTTTACAGCGGCCACTTGGATCCTGTAATGTTAGGACATTTCCCTTGCGAACAAGGCCTCACCGCAGCTGCCTTTGCAGTAGAGAAAGCATCATCAATTACAATGGGGTGCCCAACCACACTATTTGTGGAACATGCACTATTTGCAATATTGAAAAAGCCTAAGTCCACACTAACCACGCAGAGGGCGTCAGGTTATGAGATCATCTTATCTAGACCAGAATTATCAATTGTTAGATGCAGCACAGTTAATCCTGCAAGGTTTATAGCGGAAGTAATTGAGGAAGGCGATTATGCACATGATTGTACGCAGACTACCGAAATGTACTCATGTACTCATGTACTAGAAAAGTTGAAGAGGACGCGCTAAATGGAGGAGAGCTCTTGTTCATTGATGGGTCATCAACAATAGACCAAAGTGATGGGATAAGGAGAACTGGGGCAGCAGTGGTAAAAATGACAGAGGAATTGGTGTGTGTGGCGGTGAAATGCGTACAATTACCACAACATTACTCTACTCAAGCAGCAGAATTGGTTGCACTGATCTTGGCGTTGAAGGAAAGCTTTGACAAAAGAGTGACTATATATTCTGACAGCGCATATGTCACGTCTACTGTCCACTCAGGATTGTCTAAATGGAGGAGAAGAGGGTTTAGGAGAGCTGACGGCACCCCAGTGCAACATGCTCTCTTGTTAGCTGAGTTAATTGAAGTAATAAATGATCCCCAAGAACTAGCTTTGGTCAAATGTCTCGCACACACTAACGGAGAAGATCATGTCTCAAAAGGAAATGCAGCAGCAGACGCACATGCGAAGTATGCCGCATATTTTGGTGAGATATGGAACCCCCCAGAGTCAGAGAGAGGGAGAGGGAGGGGGATAGCTAAAGAGATGTTGATAAGAGAAGGGTACACTCATCTCCCAGCCACACAGATAATGGAGTTACAAGCGGCTGCACCAATGGCAGAAAAAGAAATATGGGTAAAAAGAGGATGTACAATGTCGCCAACTGACGCACTATGGCGCCAGGGTAACACTGGAAAGATGGTAATGCCATTGGAACTATTGAACACCGCCCTGAGCCAACTCCACCAGCCAGCCCACACAGGCCAGGAAGTTATTGCAGCACGAATTAGGGAAGATTGGTTCTGTCCCGAGTTAAATTCCCATGTGACAAATTTTATCAGCAATTGTCTCACATGTCAACAGTTTACGGCCGGTCACACGCTGAAAGTGATAAAAGGTACTATACCCCGGCCAGAGGGACCCTTCCTGCACATCCATATTGACTACGTTGATATGATCAATGTATGTCAAGGAAATAGGTATATGATTGTAGTAGTATGCCCATTCTCTAGGTGGATTGAGGCAGGACCCTGCTCACATCCAGATGCATTTAGAGCAGCTAAATTTCTAGTGAGGGAGGTTTTCCCCAGGTGGGGAGTGTGCGAGGTACTGCGGTCGGATAACGGCCTGCATTTCGCTAATGAAATGTTCCAGCACATCACATCCTTACTGAACATCAAGCATAAATGTGCATGTGCATATCACCCGGAGGCCAATGGTATATGTGAACGCCTGAATGGCCTACTGAAGGAGGCAATTGGAAAGATACAGCAAACAACAAAGAAGAGTTGGTTGTATTGCCTTCCGCTAGCTCTATAGACCAGGCTCGGACCACCACTTCACTCCTCATGAGGTGGTGACCGGATGTCAAATGCGCCTTCCTCTAACGCCAACATCAAGGGCATTCACAGACTATGAAAACACTGCAACTGTTCTTGGTGATGAAATGTACCAATATGTGTCTTCTTTGATTACTAGTGTAGTGTTTGTGTCCCAACAGCTCGAGCGCACGCGGGGAGGGTCTAAGAGTTATCAACAAGAAGACGAGGACCAAGGATCGGAAAAGGAAAAACTGTGCAAAGTTGCTAAAGGTGACCACGTGCTACTCCGCAATTTCAATAGAAAGTGGAACAGCCCACGCGTCACTGGTCCCCACCTTGTAGAGGAGGTATCTAGGAGAGCAGTAAAGTTGCAGGATAAGCGTGCTTGGAATCACCTACACGACGTAAAGATCTGCAAACTCCAGACCCGCCCTAGCGTCACCGACAGGGCCATTGGAAGAACAGCGACAGCGTCACCCACGGAGGAAGAGACTTCTACCACAGCTGATGACCTAAGTGTCTCCATACCCTGCCACCCTCCAGATTCCCCAGAGACAACTACTGAAATAGAAACTGGTAATTCCCATACCGCCCACCCCATGGTCACACGATCAAAGAGTAAAGAGACTTCGCCAGTTGAACCCCAAACCCTCTGCCCATCGACCTCCTACCCACTACAGTAACCACCCAATTGAAGGACATTGTCTTGCACATATACACATGTAAATACTTGAATGTTCTCTTTTTTCTTTCTCGCACATGCAGGTACCGCATATTATTGTATTGCTAAGAAAACAGATAACTAATAAAGTCTATTGCCCAGGAGTAGATGCTAACCTCAGACGATACCTACCCTGAAGTCCTATCACACCAATTTGTCTATCACATAAAAAGGTCAAAGTACCTAAAAAGAAGGAGGGTACGTGTCTACTACACAGCATTTATCTTGGCCATAGAACAATCAATGCCCCATCTTCACCAACACTTGCCTGCCCTAAGAGATAGATCGCTTAGATTGGCGTGGGAACAGCTCTTCGCCTGGGCACTGAACGACTACTTGATAGGGAGAGCTTGAAAACAACAACTAACACTAATAACAAGCATATTGAGAATTTTCAGGCGGGCAACTTTAACGTCGCAAGAATAAGCTGCCGGACTGCAGCAAGGTAAGAGCAAAATGCCGGTGAGACTAGCTTCTGTAATAAAAATGATAGGGATTTTGATGATCACTGGGTTTTTGGCTGCCTCTGTATGGCAGTTAGGTTATGCTATCAATATTTTGGCTGTACCCAAACCTAATGTACCCCCAACCACGGCTGCAACAGGTGTTACGTCAGGTGGTACTAGCAAGCCTCCACATAAGGGAAATAGAGTTAAACGTAGCACATACTCAGATAATAAAGGTATTTATAATTACATAACAGATTCAGCACACGTCTCGAACAACATGTGGTACCAACACATGACCCAAATAGGTAGCAGACAACAGAAGACAGCTGCTACGTCTGTTCATTGATCCCATACGGTGTGAGCGCTTCTCAAACATTCATTGCCATGGAAATAGATGAAAAGACAGCACGATGTATAATATACCTGGCACTGTTCCAAACGAAAGGGAGATTTCAAGGGACGGTGGTGAGACTGATGTGGAAAACGCGAGACACGTATCCATACGAAAACAACTTCCTCAAGACGTATTTGAGCTACCACAAAAGCAGTTTGCATGCTGAAGCATTCAGATACATGACAAGTGGTCCTGAAAAGGGAGAAACAAAGAAAGTAACACTACAATACCTACCATGTGACTGGTACGCCACTGAAGTTCCTGGTAAACAAGGATGTTGGGAAAGACCACTGGTAACAATAACAGGGAAGGTGTACATGGACAACGAATGGGACATAGGAGTGATTGGCAGCAACATGGTAACAAGAGAAAATATTGCAACTATTGATGAACACAATAACAGATGTTGGGCGATTTGGGGCAAGTACGTACCCATGATGACATGGATGGAGAAGGATGAAGATCCAATAAGCATACTGCATCTGTCTGCACCTAAGATATGCTACCAACATAGAGGAGAAGTGGACGTGGGATACAACACCAACTGTGCAAGCGTGACAGAGTTACCTGAGGGGGGAGCAGGAACAGCAGTATTAATGGACCATTACTGGGCCTGCGGAAACAAGGCATACCACACACTGCCCCCGCTGTGGAATGGTATATGCACAATGGTACACGTTAATGTACCATCACTAGTGGTGCCCCAGAAACATGTGAACATGGCGAACTTCCCTAAATTGGATGAAGGAAACAAGAGGAAGAAGAGATCTGTAAAACCTCAGAAGGGGTCAGAGAACGAAAACAACAACAACAACAATGTCCTGAATAGAAAGAAGAGACAAGGAGAACCTCTGACAGGAAATTACCTAAGGGGAAGGTCAGAAACAGCACTCACTTCAATCCCTCCAGAACACAGACTATTCAGCAGAGCAGCAATGTTCTTCTCGTCAATAATACGTCCAGGACTACAAGCTTACGCAAACGCAAAATGGCTCCAGATAACTCGATGGGAGCTAATGATGACAGTTAATTCTACAGTAAATGGATTCAACGCAATAAAAGAGGAACTGCGAGCAGTGAGGATGGTAGCACTACAGAACAGATATGTATTAGATCTCATTACAGCAATGGAAGGAGGAGTTTGCGCAAAGATAGGACAATCATGCTGCATATTTATTCCTGCTAACGACGCCGACAATGGTACACTGACAGAAGCAGTATCACACCTGGCCCAGATGCACTCCAAAATGATGGAAGAAAGTAAAGGAGTGAAGAAGGATGACAACTGGTTTTCAATGCTATGGTCATGGATGCCATCTTGGCTGTCGGACGGACTGAAGATTATAGTTGGATGCATAATACTGGCTGGAGCTGCACTGATCAAAATAAGATTTTGGAAGGCCCGGAAAGCACGCACTACAGACAAAATGATCGTAATGGTTGGTATGCACCCCTTGATGCCGGCAGATGATGGCCAGCACACAGGCACAATAATAAAAGAAAGAGAAAAACTGTGCAAACAGATCATCACCAACCACCTGGACCCACCATCTGTGAAGCTCGAAAACCCAAGAAACCCAAGGAGCTACATAGGGAAATGGGTATACTGCACACCTGGAGGAACCTGTGTATATATGTATTGGTCATTTGACGACCATGTCAACCACTATGGACACTTGGGAGGAGTAACTAAAATATGGAGAGTAAGAGGAGATAAGGAAAAAGATATGTTTGTGGTCGACAAGTCGACCAGAGGGGGGACTGAATTGGGAGAATGGAACAAAAGACTCCCATCAATCCCCTCACGCCCCTGGCATAGAGGATCGCGGCCCAGACACCCGCCACGAGAGGAGTTTGCCTATCTACCAGACGACCAAATACCCTGGTACAGGAACATACAGATGTGCCCACCAGCCTGCCCACCAGCCTGCCCTGCCCAAGCCGACACCTGCGGCATGGATGAACTCGACTGAACCATTCAACAGTAAATAAACACATCGTTAGAGATGCCATGACGACCTAGCCAACGGTCAGAACACCCGTGCAAACAGGCACACTGGACACTCCCACACCAATCCACACAGAGAACATATTCAGTGCTATGACGTAGGTGACGGACACACCCACTGACGCGCATCTTTATTATTTTTCACATAGGTTTTTCAAAATGCAGAAACGCAAGACGCACAACGAACTCATCTAAAATGCTTGCTGACGCTTCTCCTAACTCATGCATTGCAATGAGAAATATAACGAAGACATGATACTGGGGATAAAGCAATATGATACCGTAACTTAAAGTGCCGTGCATCAAACATTCCCACCTATGCACCAGGCCCAAGTAGGCCGCAAGCAAGAGCCTCCATGAACATTGAACGAGCAAGAGTACAATTGGTGACCCTGCAGAATGAGCCCGGCGAGAACAGACAGCCAAGGGAGCAATGTTGCAAACTCGCATACCACAAGCCGAAGCCAAGGTCACACCTGCAAACTAAGTCAGACACACAGTGGAAAATGCAACATTAAATGTGTTCACGGTCTCTCCTCACGTGACCAAGCCGAACCTGACAGGGTGCCAGACCCAGGAGGAAGGAGGCGCCTGGATCCCACGTTTTGAGACACGGGCAGCAACAATGAAGCGGCTCAATGGACATCTGCGGTGGTGGGAGTAGTCTGCTCTCAAGCTTATGAACAAATCCACGCATTGTCTGCACAAACACATAGTTATACATTGTTGCAAATGGCAGGTGCACCGCGAGCTGGGAACAACGATGGTCCCAAGCTGGGGGGCTCGCGAGTGGACCAATCAGAACATGGGGCACTTATCACTGACGCCATTAACATTAGCCAATCATCAGGGGTCTTCATGTAACAATTTTCATGTATCTAATAGAAGGGACAACCCAAGTATACCACCTGACTGACCCTTAAGCACTAACAGCGTTCTCTATACGTATGCTATACTAACCCTACCACTCGAGGAACCAATCCAGAGTGACGATAGGTTTTTTGCTAACTTTCCCAGGTGACGCAAGTAGCGCGTCATACTGAGGTAAAAAGGGCCTGCGAGCCCCACGAATTTTGAGAGAGAGTCGGGACGGACGCGTACGATCCTTGACCCATCCCTGCCGTTGTTTAATAAACAGCAGAACCACCTTGCTTCTTGCGTGTGCCTCATACTCATTTTTGGGATACGCGGGAGGAGTTGGGGCCTCCCTGCCTGGGGGTCCGCGGACGGCCCAGCAGACCCCGGCAGAATTTGCCCCCGACAGTAGCCACTCCACCTGTATATTGTTATGAGATAAGTCTAGGATGGCCTGGGCAGTCCTGAAAAGTGTTATTTGCTGCTTACAATATATTCTGTGACTTCCTACTTGTGTTCTCCTGTGCATTGTTAGTGGTCTGAGTGCACAGTTGTTGGTGGTGAGCATGCGGCAGTGGTAGGAGATTTAAATGATTGTGTGCTTTTGTGTGAGCAACATGTATACTGTTGTTTCCACTTCCTATGACTGTGTCAGTTGTTAGTGCAGTCATTTTATGGCTATGGAGAGACACAGTTTGGCTCTCCCAGACACACATTCTCAGGGTGTTGCTATGGACAATGTGGATTAGCCCTGATTCACCATTGAAGTTCACGAGGGATGTGGCTTCAGTGTGTGTGCCCCAAAGGGGCTCGTATTCATGATAAGTAGGTTTGCACGAGCTGATTGCATGCATCCTGTCCTTGTACCCTTTGGCCTGCCAAGAGCATAGGTGGTGTCTGTTGCTGAATCTGATGTCCCGCCTTCATTTCTACTGGAATGCTACACAATGAGGCACCATTGTGCAGGGCACCAGATACCACAATTATTTTCCATACTACTGGTGTAGCCTATAGCAATGTGCAACCAGTGTGGCCAATGGAGCGGAAACGTGACTTGAGCACCCCGATCGTGTGCAACTTGAGCACCCCAAACGTGCGCTCCACTATGCCCATAGTGGAAATGTGTGCTACGTTGTACCTTACCCCAGCTGGTGTGGCAGGATTCCAGAATAGCATGAGCAGGAAAGGTGAGAGTGATTAAGCACTGTCCACTACAAATGTGTAAATGATTGCTGTTAGCATTGATTGTCATTGTCTGTTTTTCTGTGTGTCACGTGGCTACTGGCATGTGCGTGATAGGTGATACTCACTGATGAGCCAGATGTTGCCAACGGTTTCCGATGCCAGGGCCCGGTATAGTGTTGACCAGCGGTAAATGAAGCTGTCATGTGTGCTTCCAGGTAAATCTGCATTGGCATACATCATGATTCACTTTGCGTCACAGATGACCTGGACATTGATTAACTGCCAATGCTTCCAGTTGCATAAATGTGCTCAGTCACATGGAGGGGGCTTTAGCACAACATGTGTGCAATCAATAGCTCTGAGTACCCCGGGGAAGTATGCGAGGGCATTACACTCCTGGTACACTCTTTGCCTTGCCTGTGGTGTGTGTGGCATGTATATGTGCCCAAGCACACATGATGTGATGCAGTGCAATACCTGGTGCAGGCACAGGGATTGCGTGGCCTACGATATGCCCCAACAATGGCAGAAGTGTGCTGGAAAGAGACATGGTTAGGAAATGTAGGGCTGTCAGCACCTTCTCCAGGGGTGTGAGGGCATGGGAGGAGATGGTGGGTGGTGTAAGTGCTTCCTCCCACTCCCTGGCCAGCTCCATGATGAAATGGGGAGGGAATCTGTATCCTGTATACATCTTGTCATCTGGCATCCCAAAGAGCATTGCACGTGGGTGGAAAACCCTGTTCCTCACCATTCTCGTCCTCCTCCTTCTTCCATGGACATTTTTATGATTGCTGCCAGTACAGCTGCATTCATCCTGGTAGAGTGATGTTTGAATGGTGTGCATTGCAGGTTTTATATATGTTTCCTTTGTGATTTGTATGTTGCACCTCATATCTTGTGGTGGTAAGATCACAAGGTTTGTGTGTGCCTTATCCCGACATGAAGTAGAGCTTTGTAATCCGTGAACTTGATTAGGTATGAGCTTGACTGGGTGTGTAATTTATTTGTATACCGCGTCCCTTAACATGCCATCATATTCCTCTTAGTTCCCCATTTTGCTGTAAAAATTGGGAAAATGCATGTTCTGCCCCCTATTTGTTTCTTTTCGCTTTGTGTGGTGTGTTGTGCTTTGCGCTCAGCACCATGCAAAGTGGTGACGGATCTGCGCAAAGTCACACAATGTCTGCGGCATGAATTGGGGAAATGTATTTTGCATATTGCAAAGTGCCCTTTTTAGGCAAAAGTGCCTTTGGAGCACACAAAACATTCTATGAATCAGGCCCTTAGTGTTGCCTAGTTCATTGTATTAAAGACCTGTTGAGAAAAATAAATGCTGTATTGTACAAAGCTTCCCGACCCTTTGCTACTGGACATTTTATTTATCTTTACACTGGTAACTATGTTAGTGAGCCAATAGAGGGGACAAATAGATGAGTTCAATCCCCAGTGGAATTGGGGGTGTGGCAGGCCTTTGTCCTACCACCATAACTCTTTTCACTTCATATAAATGATATGAACTGTGAAATATCAAATCTAGCGACAGATGCACCAGCAGTTTAATAGTTTCTGTACATATATTATTAATTTACAAGACAAAAAAAAGCCTCTGTTAACAATGTGGATTGCTTCTGAAACTGTGCAGCCATAAGGAGCCTGTTACAAATAGAAAGACAACTAATTCCCTCGTCTGCCATTCTTTAAAATGGCTAACAATTCACATAACCCTGAATGTAATTGATTTCACTCCAGTTGACAACATTTCTTATTTGTGAATTAGGATTAGTTGAAATGGATCATGGAATCCCAATTTCAGGAAAAAGGAGTAAACGTTAAAGAGAAAATCATGTGTCACAGTAGGTTTTTCTTAAAGGTTTGGAGGCAGGGGCCTTCCTAATGCTTGAGTTATATACATCAAAGGGGCAGGCCAATGCACTTCTTGATGCAAAGCTCTGCGGTCATCATAGACATTATGTGTTCTGCCAACATCTCTTTCTGAATAATGGCTTCCCTCCCTATTGGAACCTCAAACCAAGCACATACATTGGAATTGTTTTTTTTTTACTGATGTTGCTTATGTCGCTTGCCTCAAGATGATTTTATTTTGACTTAGACTTTGGCTGTTATTTCAAGTGGTTACCCATGGAAATGTGCTTATGGTTGTGTTTTCTAGCATAGTTGGTGCACCATGGGCAGGAATTAGGCATGGGAAGCATATACACATCAGCTTAAATTTGAGTTCCTTATGTGAAAATTCACATGGTCTGGAATATCAAGGCCCGACTGTGGTCAAAGTAGCTTGTCGACCTGACAAAACCAGGCCATAATACAGAGATGAAATGAAAGTCTTTCCACAAAATATTTGAAGAATTTACTGATTACAGGCTATGAAATAAACTTAAATGAGATTGGGACATTTATATCTAAACAGTTATTTCTCAAAATCAGTTTGGACATTCTACCGTTGAGCAAATGTAAAGATTATTAGGAAAAAGACAATTGGGCCTCATTACGAGCTCGACAGCAAGCCGCCGGTAGCGCCGGCGGGTTGCTGCCAAACTCGTAACATTGTTCCACCACCTGATATCCGGCGGCTGGGACTCCACAGGAATGCGGACACGCAAGCACCCACGTCGGTGCTTCCGTGAAAACCATGCCTGCAGGGGCCTGTGCCCTCGGCAGGTCAGACCTACCGGGAGCAATGGCCAGTGCAGGCATAGTTGTAGTCTGGCGGTCTCGAAAGGGTGCCAGTACGTTGCAACTGGCACCATTATTTTTGGACCTCCGGATTTAGAATGAGGCCCAATGTGGATAAATTTGATTCCATCAAGCTAAACGTTGATGAAATGCACTTCCTCTTTAAATGCCCATTGTATTAATTTAAGGACAACTTGACACAAATATATTTTGAGAGACAGCAAATGTGTGGAGAGGCACTGGAAACATGCTATTGCCAATGTCATAAGCAAAGCTTGGAAAAATGCTCCACGTTCTCAAATTAGCACCATAGCTCTCCTGTGTTATTTATGAGGCTCTAACCAGAAAAGAATAGATCATATTGCTCAATATTATTTAACTTAAAGGACATTCATAAAGTGTCAATTACGAATAACTAACTTTGCACGTGACCTCATGCTGCACAATATACATGCTGATTGAGGAGATTAGCATTGAGGGATTGCATATTTCTACCCTTAACGAACATGCATGTAGTATTGCATGGATAGCCTTGGTTTATTTTAAATGCTTCAGTGTTAAATGTATTGAAACACCCGCATATTCTTGAGTATGAATATCTTTGATACAAAATGATGATTCATGAGTTTCCATAGGCAGGGATGACTGTCCAGCTGGCTGCATTTTTCACCCTATAAATCATATAAGCACCAGCCACAACCCTGTCTATGTTCATTGAAATCCCAACACTGGCCTTGCATATGATCTTGAATTTGCAATTGTGACATTGTATCACACAGTGATGACTGTACTGACGTGCCGGGTGTTTATGTACCCATTGTTCATAGCACTGGATATTTAGCTAGCCTCTATTCTGAAAGCTGTGATCACAAAGGGAGGACAGTATTATTTGTAATGTTACGGGTGATGTTTTTGTTCTAATTCTCTTTTACGTTTGGGATTTGAAATGTGTGATTGATTTTTCTGAATAACAGCTGTGAGTAAGTCATTTTTTAAAGTTGAACAAGTAAACAACACACATGAACATGTACTGAATGCTTCCTTCCAGGCCCTCCTCACCCTTAACTCCATCCATGACCACAGGCAGAAGTGGAGCACCAATGGTAGTCATGCTAATGATCACTTACATTGGCCAACCAAGTGTCAAAGAGGATGGGCAAATTCTATGATGCCTGGCACACAATCACCCATGAACTAGTGTCCCAGTAAAGGGCCATTACCAAGTTAATGGCGTGGGTGCAGCTTAAAGTCATGTGTGAACACACAGCTTTTCTCCGGGAGCAGTTAGAGTGAGAGTGCTAGAGAACTCAAGTGTGGGGCTGGTGGATAAGGCAGGAGAGCATGAGACAAGAGACAGGAAGTGTGTGTTGTGCTGTAATTAAGCATAATGTCCTGAATGGGCTGCCGGAAGGGAAGGAAGCATTGAGGAGTGTAGACAATACACTATGACATGCAGGGCTGGACAGTTATTGTCTCTCTTAGTGTATAGCTGAGGACATTGTGACATATCAAAAGGAATGGTGCTCATTCATGCCTCTCCAGTCTTGGTCATCACAGTTCACGTTGTAAAGCTGTGTGTTCACCTCTGATGGCACGGAAATCGGTTTTATTCCCAACGACACCATTGCATTTTGGAATATGTCTGTTTAACAAAGGAATTTGGTGTTTTTATTTTGATGTCCTAAAGCAATTAGAATGCAAACAAACCACAAGAAAACAATACTCTTTATAGTGAAACACACACAACAAAGCAGGGATCCCATCAAAAGTGTAAACCATAATTAAAATATGTATTCAAGAAATGCTGCAGGTGTAAAATATACAATATAATGAATTCACTAAAGGTAGCAAGAGTGGGCAGATTGACTCCTGGGACAACAATGACTGAGGGATCGCCCCGTTAATGAGGCATTTGGCCAATTTATGTGACTCACATCATGTTCAGATCCTGGTACAAGCACCCCACTGGCACACCAGAGAGAGGT
Source organism: Ambystoma mexicanum (assembly GCF_040938575.1). Taxonomy (NCBI): domain Eukaryota; kingdom Metazoa; phylum Chordata; class Amphibia; order Caudata; family Ambystomatidae; genus Ambystoma; species Ambystoma mexicanum. The sequence goes on from NC_090935.1 coordinate 924,064,776, forward strand.
TCAACCCTGCCTATGTCTCATGTCTCAGTCTCCTCCCACTTGCAGAACACCTTTTGACAGGGCCAGAACATGAAAGAGTGGGTGCTCCTAACCCAGGTGAATATCAAGGAGTCACCTAGTGGTGACATGATAAACAGCATCATACACTGCTGCATGCAATCAATATAGTAGACAAATCGGAACAAACCTGCATTGAGATTCTGTGATCAATGTGGCCAATTTAGAAATGCAAAACATCATACATTCAGAACTCGCTCACAGGTAATGTTAGTAATACGGACCCTGTCTCACCAGATAACGAAAATTGAGAACTCCTTCCTGCCAGCATGTATATTCTGGAATTTGTTTCTTGGTTTATGGATGGGGAAACCATGAAGCACTTGTTATCCAATAATGTTACACCATGGGCCCAGCAAGATTGCTTGGTAATTGAACCCCAACGAGATCCATGGCTCAATCTTAATAGTTATTGTATGCATTGGTTTTGTTAATTGTGATTCACTTGTTGTTTTAATATTTTAACAGTGCATGAATGTTATTCATCATGTTATGCTTTAATTGCTCATGCTGAAAAAAATCTTTTGACTAACTGACTGAGTCTTCACAGAAGACTGGTCACTTTTGGCCTGGAGAGCAAACACAATCTAGTGCTCCATGGTACAGTGGCCCGTACCCATGGTTCTCTATCTCCAACCCACAAAGCACATCGTATGAACTTAAATGAGCATGCTTACATTAGTTTGGTCATATGGTGAGGCTTGTACTGTAACAAAGGCCCCATAGCTCCAAAATCTATAGCTTATCCTGTCATAGTTTGAAAGAAATATAAATGGTCACTGCAAGTATACTCAATACCACACTATACTTCTTGGCCTGCACTTTCCAAAATCATGCCCTGTGCACTGTGACCCATTCCCCCTCCCTGTGCTACATTCCACCTTCGAGAATTCGTATTCTTGGCTCCCACAGACTGGGTCCACTTGCTGACCAAAATAAAGAACATCTCCCCATATAATGATAGAAACTTGCACTTCCTATGCCTGGAATGACTCCTGTCAAGATGCAGTGGCATCATCCTGTCGCCATCTTCCCGTACCTAGTTCTAGCCTGCATTTTAGACTGTCAATATTTTGCATGTTGTACATGTGTTTACATTTTACCAGTTCATGACTGTGCTTCACCTTCTCTATGTGACCAGCTTTCCTGCCTTTACCCCAGGATCTTGTAACATCCTCATCACACATTATTTGTAATTGTACAGCACTCACTAATAGAACTGCTTTGATTGTCATATGCCATTTTGTGAATGGTTCCTTGTGGAAGCACAATTCTCCCTCTCAGAAATAAACACAAAGAAATAAAAGACAGTATTTTGCAAAGTAACTCTTGCCACTAATCTGAAGGGAAACCACCAGCTGCTACTGTCTAGGAAAATCCTCAGAGATCACCTCTTCAACTAGACAGTGCATACCCCGCCTTTCAGCACTAAGCATCTCGAGGCAAGTTTGTATCTCAGTGTTGCCCTTCATATTCTTCGTACAGTTGCTCCCTATAATACTAATGTTTATGTGTTCCAGTGTTTCAGATAGCGCTCAGGTCCAGCTTTACTTTAGAGTCCATCCTAGTCTGACTTATTTTACATACAGGTAAAATGCCCATCCTTATCCATTGCCCACTTTGCCTTTTTTTGACTGATTTCATAAATTCACTGCTGGGCATTTGTTCCTACTTTATCTGGTTCCCTGTTGCTTATCTCGCCTACGGAATTAGATATGATCAATTAGATATATTCACTGGCACATTGGAACCAGGATTTAGATGTTCATCGGTGTGCTTTGATGTCTCGTGCATACGAGGTATGTCTGCTTCATAAATGAACTATCAGATATGTTGTGTTATGTTATGTTATTTTAAGTTATCATATATATCTGTAGGGCATCCGTCTGTAGGTAATGTTGTTGAAGCTGTGTAGGATGCATGGACCTTTAGCAAACCATGGTTTGAAACCGCGAGAGAGAGAGAGAAGCATTGCAATCCATGCAGCAGTAATTGTTGTTTTGCCAATGTACAAAACGTGTCTAGTGAAGAGAAGATGAAAGCCGAAGAGTGGAAAGAGAAGACGCACGCTGTGTATTTAAGACTGTAGAGACTATGTGACAGCTGCACCAAATTGTTTTCCCAGGACTAAGCTGCATGTAGTATATTTCTCTTTCCATTAATGTTGTGTGCAAGGTTTTCAGGCTATTTTATATTCTGTTTGCTATGGGTAATGCAACATAGGAGTAGGAAAACACCCTTCCCCTATGTTTGCATAATAAAAACGTTTTCTGCCCTAAACATTCAAACATATCCACCGCACTTCACAACAATTGTAGCCCAACCAGGAGATGCAATCGGTGCAAATCCAGATTAAGCCGCAACTAAGAACAATTCAAACACAAGAGACCGGGTGATCTTAAGAGAAGGTGCTCTGACAGATGATAGATGTCTTGCACAAATATTAGCTTTGTATAACAATAACTCTTCTCAGTTGGGGTAAAAAGACACCATATCATAAATGTGGGGCAACCGTGAACACGTTATCAATGCATTAGCTATGAATGTGAATGTTGCTCACGTGCACTGTATGCTACACATGCGAACACTGCACTTTTAAATCGGTAAAGAGCATGAAAGGGGGTTTTCTGTGAAGCTGTCACACATTCAATCCATCAGTCATTAAATCAACCAATCAGTTTTTAATGAAGCTACAATTACATAAAATCCAACATTACGAAATGCAATTAAAACATTAACAATTACATGATATCTAACTAACAAAAATACAATATCAGTTAAAACCTTTTACAAGTTTCGTCTTATAAAAACAACATCCTTTACCTAATAAAGAATCACATGTTCCCGGCTCTACATACACACTCAGAGATCACATGAATCATCAATTGATCGGTAGATGGATACAAGAAAGTCATAGCATCAGATAAGGATTTGATCCGCAGCTGTTGGATTCCAATAAATCATTAGACTTCACTATTGACGGCAGCCTGTCCTCCCAGAAACACATAGCTAAGAAGGCCTAAATGGCGTGGTTTGAAATCTCCACCCTTAGAAATAAAACCCTTCATCCCTCTTCAAGACTTCATCCCTCCTCCTCCTCTTGCACATCAACAGAAGAAATGCTCTCTTGTTAGGGCTCAACCCCACTCACTTGGCTCTCTAAATGCAGTTCTCCACGCTGCAGCTCGTCTTATTACAGGTGTGTTAAAAGGTAACCCAATCACTCCATTCTACGTGAACTACCATGGCTTTCTCTCCAAGCCAAGATATTTTTCAAGACTGCATGCATGCACGCATGCATGCTTACAAAGCAGTGACTAAGCTCCACATATCTGGTGGTACACACTCCTCACATAGCAAATCGACCAACCTGCTTGAATCACCACTCAGCCACAAAGATAGGACCCACAAACAATCCTTCTGTTGTCATACACCCAAACTCTGGAATGTGATCCTGTTATTGGCTTCAAATGCCACCACAACTCTTCAGTTTCACAAATCGCTCAAAATTCAGCATTGTCAGCAACACCTGACCAAGAACTAATACCAATAGATGCACAGACTGTGACTCACAGTACTGCGGTACTGTTGAAACAAGCCAGCCCAAACATTGACTTCCCACGCCATGTACAGTGCTCTGATTCTCTCAAGCTAGGTCTGCACTTTAAACAACTAATAGATACAAATAAATAAGTGAAGGTGTTCAAACTAGCAGAAACAAAATGCAATCTCTCCCAAAGCATCATAGGACACAAGTACAAGGGGCACCACTTTATTGGACATACATACACACAATCAATCCTCTTCTGGGGCAACTCAAAGAACAATTAATCTCAGGACGAGAAAGATTATTCCAAAATAGGTCAGTCAAGGCCTGTTGATAGCCAAGTATGGTATTTGTCTTGTAATATAGCTTGCACTTATTGTTCGATGTTAGCCTTATCCACATCACGGGCTGCCCTAATTGGTTCAGATCCCCTCCATAGCAAAGTCCAAATCCATCTATCTAATAAGGTGGACAGGATGTTGCAATCCACATAGGTGTACTCCATAAACCCCTGCAGTCAACGCTGTACAGCGATAGACCATCAGAGCCTCCTTAGCTCGAGGACCAGGAAACTCGCCACTCAAATGTAAAACTCTATAAGGTGCAAGGAAGCATTTTGGCAGCATTTTTTATCTTGTGCAATCCAGGACTCTGTTGATGAAATTCCCATACATATATAAACAAATGAACTAATCCTTTTCAGCAGGCCAGACAATAGGTGCACAGTAAATGGTTTAGGTGTATAGGTAAATGATTTAGTACCCTCCTTCAACATCATCTTAGATTGCCCCATTAATAACCAAGCACCTCTGCCCTCGGAATTGACTGGACACATACAAGACATCTGGTAAAACTGCATCATGGACAAACAATAAGACATGCATTGCTAATTCACCCATCTTCGGGAAGTCAGCTGAAATCTTCCTTAGGCTGTCAACCAAGTCATTAAAATATATGTTAAAACCCTTGATGGGCCTTGACTCATCCCTGCCTGACTCACCAAATCCATTGTTGCTATTTCCTCCACCCTACCCATATTTGATTGCCACCTGCATCTAATGCTTGCATGGCGGTCAAGAGATATGGGTCCATGACATTGTTAGCATGCACACTCCCAAATCATGGTCTATACAAGTCTTATATAGGGATTGCAACATGACAAGTACACATTTTGAAATGATATGGCGCACAAGGAAACAAGGAACAAGTGTTGCAACTCCATTCCTAAAACTCCTATAAGGGAGATGAATCACCTTCAATTTTATGTATGTATTTATTTATTTATTTATTGGTCATTTATATAGTGGCTATGCACTTAGCAAGCATTTCAAAGTGCTCCAACGCAGGGAGGGTGAGAAGCTAACAAAGGTTAAACATTCTTAATAGGCATTGGGATATTCAGAATGTGCAAGTGCTATGCGTTTAGTGGTACAACATTGGGCGGGAGGAATACAAACTGTTACAACATATAACAAAAAATACTGCACGTGCCTGAAGGTTGTTACAATAATGCAAGAGCTAGACATGAAGGATGGAAAGAGGGGAGAGGGGGGAGTAGGGTAAGATGAACAGGGAAATAGGTGCAAGAGACACATAGATGGCAAAGGGAGGCACACTATGAACATTCAGACGAAAAAGTGGCTGCAGATTGCGAAACGCCTAAATTTGACTTTTAACTAAGGCACAATGGAACACATGGAACAAAAGTGGCTGCAGATTGTGAAACGCCTAAATTTGACTTTTAACTAAGGCACACTGGAACACATGGAACACATGGAACAAAAGTGGCTGCAGATGAATAGTCACAGTAAACAACATTAGGTGAGTTGCCTACTCACAAGTTAGTCTGTATGTGACCTTGAGTTCTGGTGGGCCAGGTGCGAGGGCTCCACAACAGCCCCAAAGTCCAGGTGCAATCAGCAAGGTGTGCTGGAGTTGAAAAGGAGGAGGAAATAAATAAAAAGTGGTGGAAACTAGTTCAACCAGTCTGACCAGGCTAGGGCAGGGCCAGAGAGGGGGCCTTTGTGCTAGGCCTTCTTGTCTGAGGCCGGCTTAACAGCGTGCTGGCTACCGATAGGCCAGGATATTAGAAGGAAGGCCCAATCAGGAGTGTTGTTTAGGTGGCACCAAGGCAACCCTCAGAGACAAAGAAGCCGAGGAAGAGGGCCGCCATATGCATATGGTGCAGATTGCTCAGCAAACACACAAAGCACAAGGGGGTGCAGCCCTGAAACAGTGCTCCACAGTTCGATGTGCAGATGAATGGAGCACAAAGAATTTGATGGAAAAGGCACAAATAGGAGACATCGCTACAACAGTTCACCCCACTGTCCATCATGGTGCTCAGGTTGTCCGTGATCCCTGGGTCAGTGGGGAGCAGAGGGGAGCAGGGAGGGAGCAGTGGACCGCACACTGCTGAGGTTGGCAAAAAAAGGTAGGGTGCAACCCATTGGCATCTTCCTATAAACCTTACATATTTCATCCAACAGGAAAATGGGTAGATGAACCTCAGATCCTGCCTAGATCTTTTCTTAAAATACCAATTCAATAATTGGCTTTCCTCCAGGATTTCAAAACAGACAAAGCAAGCATCAAATATGATTAACACAAATGTGGCACATAATGAAGAATTGTGCCTATATCTGTCAGCTGGGACCATATCTGGGTATCTTCATTTTTGTATTTTCTGAGCAATAAATGCTTCTCTAAAGATGCATGGGGCAGATTTGGCACTATACTTGCTGCCACTGTGTGTGCCCTCGTTGACCCTGTTGACACTTTCCACAGCAAAAAAGGCAAGCCATTTATTTTTGGGCGTGTGAGTTCCTCTGAGCCTCTGTTTCACAAGTTATGTAATGTAGTACACGTGGCCTTGTATAGCACCCATCTGCCACTATCAGTGGTTTTGCTGTGCTTGGCCCTGTAATGAAAAAGGGGGGTGGGTTCAATAGTGTGACAGTGGGAAAAGCATATGTGAAACATGTAGTGTTGATGGGTGCAGGGCGGAAGTACCGCCATTCCAGAGTGCCAATGTGCTTTCTGTTCTATGGGATTGGCAGAGATACTTCATAGTATGTTATCCATAGAGAATATTCCAAGATCTGATAGACTACAGAGCTTTGGGTCCGGATAGCCACTGATGTGGGAGCGTGGTTACTTGTGATGTGCTCACAGCTAGACCTGTGTAATGTAAGTTAGTAGGAGATCTTAGAGGGGAAACAGTTAGTCAGGGGAATGGGGGAGTAGGCCTAACAAGGCAAAACAATCTGAAACCATGCACTCCCACCACTAGCCTCTTGCATACAAGTCTCATTTCACTAGCTCAAACTGCCCCTGTCAATCCTTCTCTCCTCTCTCTCTCTCTCTCTCTCTCTCTCTCTCTCTCTCTCTCTCTCTCTCTCTCTTTCTCCCTCTATCTATCTATCTATCTATCTATCTATCTATCTATCTATCTATCTATCTATCTATCTATCTATCTGTCTGTCTGTCTGTCTGTCTGTCTGTCTGTCTGTCTGTCTATCTATCTATCTATCACTCATCGATACGGTGTATCCCATGTGCAACAAAACAGGAAGGTGCAGTCTGTAACTCTGATCAATTACCATTAGCTACTGCTGAGGGATATGTGAGACAAGAACCTTTGTTTCAGACAATGTGGGGCAACAGTCACCCATTTTGCCTTCCTTAGCATTCTCATTGGTGGGCCTCATAATCCTCACATAATTCTCAGTATTTACTCTGTACCAAATCCATCCTCATCTATGGCCTCTGAAACAAATATTAACTTTTTCAATGTGCTCCAATAAAGGTAATTTGTTCTTACATTTATGAGACTTCTATACTATTTCCTGATGCCCACTATCCAATCTGGACACCACCCCCAAGCTTTTCTAAAGTCCTAAGACAACTGTAACTTGTCTTTGTTGCGCTCCTTATTGTGTTGGGCTGTTACATCTTAACCCCTCCTCCTCTTTTTTGCGCAATCAGGAAGGCAGATGAATGCATCATCCATATCTTCTGACCTTCCCCCACATCAATACCGCAAAGGTGAGAAACGTCTCTCACCGAGACAGCCGTTCCACCCTTATCCCCAAGAGGTACAACAGGGTTTGGGAACAATTTCAGCTGAGCATTCAAACTAATATTGTAACAGTAAAAAAGCATGCATTAGACACAAAGCAAATATGCACTCCACACGAAGAACACCTACAATAGGTAATATATGCATGTAGACATGAAGAAAATTAACATTGCATACACAGACATGAAGAACATTAACATGACCAAAAGATAAGGTGAATGCAAGATGAACAACATGTGGATACAACTCTCTAACATAGAAGCAAGAGTGTAGTTGGGCAGCCATTGTATTAACAATGGAAGCCGCAACATGTCTCTGAATAAGCACAGGCCTCAAAGCGTTGGGAAAACTTGAAACGGTGAATCCACAGAAACACATATCCGTGCAGAGCTCAGATAGTTGCTGGCAACTAGTGCCAAAGTTAAAGTGAGATTAGGGAGGATCAGTATGGCTGAGCGAAGGAACAGAATAGCAATTACCAAGACGCAAGAGGCATACTCCCAGATTAATTATAGCTTCATAAGAACACAACCAGCCATTGTTAGCCAGGTGCAACAAAACTGTAAACCAAAAGACTCCATGAAGAGTAACTCACGAATGTCCACAATTGCAATAGAAAACATTACACATATTAAAATTAGCTGAGATCTCAATACACAGAAAGTAAATATATTCCATACATGGCCCCATCGCACGTGACCCATAATTGGAGAACAGTGACCATTCATTAGAAGCTAACACAAATAGAACACCTGCCATACTCCCTAAGTGCACACGTAGACATGAGGCGCCACACAAGGCCAAATACAAAGGGATTGGCCGATCTCATGGCCTGAGAATGTGGTATGGTAACGTTTAATTGGAGGAAGTTTGTTCCATGGGGAGGGGGCGTGGCTAGGCAGCCATGGAATAGGCTCTGATCTCCGTGAGCTCCGTGATCCGGCGATTTAATCCAACGAAGAAATGCATATTTCTTTCATCTAATGCAACTTCAAACATAGGAGAAGGCGTGTGAAGGCACTAAGCAGAATGTGTGCAGGCTGACGGCACGTCCAGAGCTCTGGAATAGATGAAGCGATACATTCTTTCCTGAAGCCAGCCGCGAGATGAATGCTAAGATGGCGGCGGCCGAGAACAAAGGGATCCCGAGGGAGGCATCCCTGTAATGGAGTGGCTGTCCCAGCAGATGGCTACAGTTGCGGACTAACTAGCAAGACACAGAATAAAAGGCTGCACGGTTCGGGTGGCTGCGGGGAACGAGGGGCCTTTGCAGATGCAGATGAAGGCTCCGGTCTCCGCGAGGGCGCACCGAACGTGTGTGTCTGCTGGGATCCTCCTGCGGAGTAAGAAGGGCCCACAACAAACTGATAAAGACGTGCCCGTTGGTACAGAACACAGAGGAGTGGTACCGGAAGATTGTGTGGGCGTCGTGCGGCGCTGGAGGCAAGAGTAGCAGCTGGGCCCTGCAGCACATAGAGCCCCTGCACCGGCGAACAACCATTGTGACCCGCGGAGCGGGTCTGAAGAGCTAGGGGCGGGCGTCGCCTACCACAAACACCGTGTTATCAGGCTCCGCAGAGCCGACTTGCACACGGAGGGCTGCCGCCGCATGAGAAGATTAGAAACAGGCCCACGAACGTTTACTGACATATGAGCAAGCCGGAGGAAGCGCAGGGCGCATAACAGGAGTCTGTGATCAAGGAAAGTCTGACAGAAATATAGCTGAACAATTACAGGAGAACGACATAGCAGGCTGCAAACGACCTGTGCAGTAGAGCACTATTGTACCCCTTGATGTTGCACAGGGTGGCTACAGAGGATGAACCAATAGCCTCTGAGTGAGTGTGCTTAACATAACTTCAGAAGTGCACCCTAACTCTGCTTCCATTACATGTGCCCAGGCAACCTTACCACAGAGGGAGATGACAGCGGAAACGTGTGCCAACAAGAATTGTATGTGGAGAATAAACGTGGGAGGATACAATCCACCTGAAAAGCAATTTCACGCGATATAGCACAAGCAAGTTCCAAGATAGCAACCCCAACGACTGAAGGAACTGGAAGTGTCACAACAACAGCGCATAGTCAGAGCCAGGCACGTAAGAAGGGTAGCGCTATGTCGGTGAAAGGGCTAAGAGCTAAGACCAAACAACCTACAATGGAGGTCTTTGCAAAAGCGCAGAGGACCCCTACCACATTGACACAAAGCATGGCCACGACTCCCGCGGAAGAAGCCCCAGAAGGAGACAAGCATCAGATCCTGGTGGCCATAACGGAGTTGAACACCAAATGGGGCTTGGCAATGGCGGACCTGCAGACAACCCTAGAGAACAAAATTGATGCGGTGGGAACTGAACTTACCCTGCTACGACAAGACGTTAGGGCGCTGGCAGAGAGAACGAGTGGTCTGGATAGTGCAGTCAAGATCAATACAGATGTCAGCGCGAATAACACAAAAGAGGTCTAAAACAACAGGTTGCCAATCTCGAAAATCGTGTGGAAGAAGCGGAACGAAGGGCGAGAAGAAATAACATACGGGTGGTCGGCCTGCCGGAGCAGGAGGAAGGCCAGGACCCTACAAACTATGTGGAGAACATGATCCTCCAGGGGATAGGAGCAGACAAGCTCCCACAGGGGTTCACGGTGGAGCGAGCGCATCGTGCCCGAATGAGGAAACCACGACTTGGGGCCCCGCCGAGACCGATAATTGCGAGGATCTTGAACTATAAAGACAGAGAGAAGATCCTGGAATATTTTCGTAAGGGCGGAACAATAGAGAGAGCATCCACCAACATCACGGCATACCCGGATTACACAATGCTGGTGCAGAGGCAGAGGTATAGCTACGTGGCCGTCAAAAGGAGGCTGCTTGCAGCTGGCATTAAGTATATGTTCCTATACCCGGCGAAATTTAAGGTGCTGCATAAGAGCAGAGCGCTTTTCTTTGACACTGTAGAGGAGGTGGTGTCATGTCTGGACCTTCAGGGCTGCCCGGAACAAGAGGCAGACCGAGATCGTCAGGAGCATGACAACTGAGGAGCCTGTGTCATGGACATTGAGGGGGTAAGTGGGAGGGTGTCCCTGTCATGGGGGGAAACAGTGAGACTGGATGGACATTGTGTGGCCTTCGGGCCTTGTGCTCCGGATGGACTGGAATATAGTGGATAAAATGCATGTAGGAGCTGCATAGTACTAACATGAAGCGTATGAAAATGAGAAATAGGAGCAACGGGACGGAAGCAACCCACCCCTGAGAACTAGTAGTTGAGTGGCCACTAGGGCGACTTCACCCTACTGAGCCCTGAGCATAGGCTTGTGCTGGACAGGGCTAGATGTGGGGGTGCCTGAGATAAAGGGATGGAGCTGGGCAACAGTTGGGGAGGGTGTTGTTGGGGAAGGGCTGGGAGGGGGGAGAGAAGGAAGGGGGAGAGTTTGGTGTATATATAGTTGTGGGGAGTTTAAGTTTGAACATGAGCCTACATAGAAGAGCCGGATGGTTGAATCTGTATTGCGCGGGCGGAAGGGATCGGCTGGAGGTAAGGAAGAGGATCTTTAACGAGCGATGGGCGATCTTAAAATAATCGCGTGGAATGTCAGGGGACTTAATAGTTATTTGAAAAGGAATAAGGTCATGTTGTATCTGCAAAGGCAAAAGATAGATATTGCGCTACTGCAGGAGGCGCATCTGACACGGGAAAAGATGGAGTTGGTTGTAAAGAAATGGAAAGGGGTTGTGGCGGGCTCGCCATACTCTGCTTATGCTAGAGGAGTACTTATCTGGGTGGCGCCGCACGTCCCGTTTCAACTATTACAGGAAGTGGTGGAGACGGATGGGAGGATGGTCATATTGAAGGGGCTGGCGGAGAATAGGGCGATAAGCATTGTAAATACATATGCCCCCAACCAGAACACGGCAGCATATTTCAGAACTCTGTGCACCAACCTTAGCATGTGTGTGGGTAGTGCGGTGATCTGGGGCGGGGATTTTAACTGTGTAATGAACCCCAAGGTAGATAGATCAGATGGCAAGATTGATAGACCCGCCCCAGTGGCTAAAGCATTGCAGGCACTGCTAGACGACTTTGGCCTGGCAGATGTGTGGAGAACAAAATACCCCCAAGAAAGGCAATATTCGCAGTACTCTGCCCCGCAGCAGCTACATACAAGGCTGGACTATATCTTTGCCACGTCGGATGTAATTACAGAGATTACTCAGATAGAATATAAGGCGAGGGTCCTCTCGGATCACTCGCCACTGGTTTTCTGGTGGCAATACTGCCCCCTGAGAGCACGGATTCCGACAAAGCACCTCCGTGCAGAGGCGCTCAAAGACCCAGTTTTTATAGAGGACGTAAGGGAAGAGATTACTAACTACTTCGAGGTGAATACGGGTAGCGTTGACTCGGCTAGTACATTATGGGAAGCCTTCAAGGTAGTGGTGCGAGGAGTTGCCATAGCAAAATCAAAGGGCCTGCAGGGCGGGGTCCTGGCTGACCTACAAAGAACAGAAGGGGAACTAGAAAGTGCATTAAAGGTTGGAAGCATAGACATGGAGCTGGCACTTAAGCTGCAGCAGAAATGTGCGGAACACTGGGAAAGGCTCTGCAACCTCAAATACAAAAAGTATATAGAGAGACAGCATGCGGGAGGGGATAAAACAGGATGGCTCTTAGCATGGCTATACAAAAGTGAAACTCCCAGACCCCCGATCAGAACGATAACGAGAGAAGATGGTAGGGTAGCGGACACCCAAGAAGGAATTAACAAGGAGTTTGCGGATTATTATAAGGTGCTACATGGGGATGAGGAGGGAAGCAGCCATGAGGAGATAACGGAAACACTAGAAGATATAGGACTGCCTAAGATAAGTGAGGAGGAAAGAGAGGAGCTAGATGCACAAATCACTCTGGAGGAGTTAGAAGAAGTGGTGAGGCAGCTGCCTACCAGTAAGACCCCGGGGGCGGATGGGTTCCCAAGTGAATTTTATAAAGTATTTAGAGAGGAAGTGCTCCCCCCAATGTTAGAAATGCTTAATGAAGCGTTTGAGGTGGGACGGTTGCCGGAATCGCTCAGAGAGGCGATCATAATACCGCTTCCCAAATCTAACAAACTGGGGCATAGCTGTGGCTCTTAAAGACCTTTGTCGATGCTGAACCAAGAAAGCAAGATACTGACGGCTGTCCTGGCAAACAGATTGCGAAGAGTAATTAGCAAATTAATACACCCTGACCAGACGGGCTATGTCCCAAATAGGAACATAACTCATAATCACAGGCGACTCCAACGGGTGGTCGAATGGGGTAGTAAGACTGAAGGCGAAATGGTGATTGTATCTTTAGACGCGGTAAAAGCTTTTGACTCAGATGCTATATAGTGAGCCCCTGGCCAGCGTTCGAACGGGATCAGTGATATCCAAGAGGTGGCAACTTAGTAGAGACACCAGGCAGGGGTGCCCTTGGTCCCCAATGCTTTACATTCTAGCCCTGGAGCCCCTTGTAATATACCTCAGGCAACAATATGATATGATAGGTATTGAGGTAGGGGGGGAACGACACCTGATATCCTTATATGCGGATGATTTGTTACTATGCTTGAGGTACCCGGAAGAAAATCTCCAGTACATCCTGGAGGTGATGGGGAGGTATGCAGAGCTGTCGGGGATAGCGGTGAATCCTCAAAAATCTAGCATTTTTCCGCTGGGTAGCTATAAGGGAACCCCTGTGAGACGGTTACCGGTGCTACAAATACCATGGGCGGTTCGTTTTTTCCGATACCTTGAGATAGACGTGTACCACAGGGTGGAAGAGGAACATAGGCACAACACTGAGGTAGCTATTGTGAAAATCGAGAAATGTATGAAATTCTGGGTAAAGTTGCCCCTGGCAATGATGGGACGAGGTGCAATGCTGAAGATGGTGGTCCTACCTAGGCTCCTGCATTATTTTAGTAATATTCCATAGATGATACCCAAGAAGTTCTTTGCTAAACTGAACAGTGTAGGGACTTCCTGTGGCATGGTACCCGGAACAGAGTGGCGCTATGGAAGCTGCAGAACTTTTATGAAAAAGGGGGGATCAAACTGCCTAATTTCGAGGTTTATTATGTGGCGAGCCAGCTGCAATATGTGGCCAAATGGCTCTCAGATGAAGCGACCCCTGAATTAAGGTTGTTAGTACATGATTGTGCCCCATTTCACTTAAGAGAGATGATCTGGCTGCCTGAGTCAGAAATGAGAGAGCGCCCTAGGATGATGATGCTTGGATGGAAAATGTGGCATCGGGCATGCCGGATGTTGGATGACCCATTCCCATGCTCCCCGCAGGTACCGCTGGTTGCATTGGCGGGGGAAGATAGGCAGCTGAGGGTGATAATCAGGACCCACTGGGAATCGGTGGGGTTGGTAACGTTAGGGGCAATCTGGCAAGAGGGGACCATTAAGGATTTTGAAGTACTTGGGGAAGAAACAGGGTTACATACAGGCCAGTATATTACATATCATAGAATGGTACAGAGAATTCAGAAAACGTGGCCTGAAACAGTATTGGAAGAAGAACCAGATGCTATCATGGGGGCAATATATGATATATCGGAAGGGGGGCATGAGATTTCTAGACTGTATGAGATGGTGATGTCTAAGGTCGGGAAGGAGTTGACACAATTGAGACTAGACTGGGAAGCGGAAGTAGGAACCCCGATAGAGGATGGGATGTGGGAACGTGCCCTGGGATACCACAAGAAGGTGTCAAGGAATGCGAGACTAAAACAAATACAATTGTCTATAACGCACAGAGCATACATGACACCTCTGAGGATATCCAGGTCCCAAATGTGACGAGGAAAAGGCTGACATGACACACATGTTTTGGTCATGCCCAGTAATTGAGTGTTTCTGGGGTGAAGTGGCACAGAAACTAGCGGAAAAGGGGGTCACGATCATTATAGACACAGCCTGGGCCTGCTTGCTGGGAGGGTTCCCCAGATCACAGAAACTTAAGCATGTTGGGAAACTGAAAGATTTCGCATATGTGCTTGCAAAATGAAGGATTGCCATGGAATGGAAGACGTGTCACAAACCACGGGTGGGGGTGTGGTGGAAAGAGTTGCAGAAATGGGCAGAGGCTGAAACGATGGCATGGCAAGAGGCGAGCAATACAGGGGGGGGGAGAGGCAGGAACCCTGATGGCATGGAAATCATTAATAGCGGAATTGTTTGGAGCAATACAAGATCCGACAGAATCCACGGGAAGCAAGACCCCACCACATGCAGCAGAGTGTGAGGAATAAATAGGCTCATAAAGGGGGGTGGGATGGGGGGAGCAGTGACCAAGATTAAGTAGTGAACAATTGAACTTATGTAAAATGCGCTGCGTGTTTGGTTTGTATTGTTGTTTGGTTTGAATAAAATGAATAATACATTTTTTTAAAAAAAAAGAATATTCCATGGGCCTCTCTCCCCCCATTCTATGTCTGGCTCATATCCTGATGACCTGTCAAGTGTCCAAGGGTGGTTCACAATGTGCCAACCTGGCAAAATATTTAGAGACATGTCACCCATCAAGTAGTATGCCAAACAACCCCTTAACATGAAGATGATGTTGTTTAACCTTTATCAATATAGGGGGGTCCCAGGTGTAGCCATCAGATTTGTGTGACCCAATCAAAATGGTTAACACTTATGGAATCTATATGTAGCCAAACTGACTAACCTATCCCCGATCCCTGTGAGTTTTGTAAACTGATGTTGTTATAATGTCATTGATGAGACATCTGTAGTACTTAAGCAACTGTGTTTGATAGGTGTGAGGAGAGCAACAAGATTGCAATGCTTGTCTGCTCTCCTGGCTTTGTTTCGATGTGAATAAAGTTGGGTTTTGTGTGCACTTTGTCTACTCCGTCATTGAGTTTAGTTTGGATTGACTCTGTTTCCTTTCGGCCTATCTGGGATTTTTGGGCCACCTTATCAGTGTGTTCACCAGAGAAATCTGAATAACTCACCAAAACTAGAGCTTGGTCAATTCCAGGATCCAGAATACTGAGGATGTCTACATACATATCTTTTAAAACATACCTAGGTATATCCTCTACCTGATAGGGGGCCAAATGAGTTGGTTACTCCAGTTGTGGAAAGCCATCTCATATGTGTGGCTTATTTCCCCAGCATGTCACTGTTGTTCTAACCACAAAACCTTTGGGATGTCATCAGACTGTCACCACACCCATACCGGGGAGAGCAAATAATACCAATGAAAATATGCACTGTTAATGCTGGTGCAGGTTTATTGATTCAGAAAAGAGAAGCACACAAGTTACTCATGTGTTCTTCAGTAAACCCAGGCAAGCTTATTTGGGAAAACTATGAATCCACAAACACCATTTGTTTTGCAGTGCCAATAGCTCTGAAACTTCATTTATGATTTGGACAGGATGGGGGCTCTGGTGGGTTTATCATCACAAGCTATAAAAGGCATACACATTGCAGTTTGTGATCAGTCTTGTAGGCAGACATAATGCAGGTGGTTGCCGGGTAGTTGAGGGAGAGATAGAAAGTTGAAATAGGATTTAGTAGAGCGAGGGAGAGACATACATGTGAGATAAGATTTAGTTGAGAGAGAGGGCTACAACTGAAAAACGTATTTAATAGGAGAGAGATACAACATTGAAACCGTATGGGTTGGTTGTTTTTATGAAAATCCCATAGTTGATTGGATGCAGGAAAGATGCCGTTCAGTGGGCTTCATCACGAGTTGGGCGGTATCCCGGCTGGGATACCACCCAACTTTATTAGCGTTAGCACCATCCCAACTGGCGGCATTACTGTCAGATCACTCGTTTGGGTGCTGTTAGTCCCCATTCCCCATCAGGGAATTTTCTGTGCAATTACTGTGCGGTAATACTGCGACTGTAATTGCACCAATAAAGGGGCATTTTTCCAGTGTGTTTACTGGGCTGTGGGTAAACACGGCAGACTCGAGATTGGGCAAAACATTCAATGCGGCAGTAGCACTGTTACCGCCACATTTAAGGGGTACTAACCAAATCGTGATCAGGCCCAGTGTCTGTAACCGAGTGTTCCACCTTTTTTCCATTACTATTAGGTAGGAGAGAAACCCTGCAACCCCATTCAATTGCATTTATGCATTTATGCATTTCACAGTTCTAGTCAGTGGGTCTGTGACCAGGAAGGAGAAAATCCCACTCGGTGGCTGTGAAAGTGTCATTCAGTCATTTCCTAAAAGGTTATTTTATTTAGTAAAAGGAGAAATGGTAAGGGGCAGTGATTCACACATAAACCACAAAGGTTGTCACATGGGATTTCATAAAGAAGGTTTTCTTTATTTTTGGTTGAAAGATGGACTTGAACAGGGAATGAAATTTGAAAAAGAAACACGCAGGGACCCATTTTTGAATTCACTGTAATTTGACGTGGGGAGATGCAACATGTAGACATACACGTAGGTGGCACCCCATTGCCAAATATGGGTCATTTTCATGACTGGGACAAATGTCTAGGGAAAAAGTGGCATACACGTGTGTACGCCATCACTTTGCACTCGTCATGCAAATGAAATAAATGCATGGATGGGTAGTGTTGTGTGGTGGTCTAGTGGTTCGTTGACGTGTGCACCATGATGGTGTCATGACGCTCCCTCAATAAAAGGGGCTCTGCTGGCACAGCGAAGGGAGTGCCGCAGACCCCCCAGGAAGCGGCAACTCGTGTCTGTGTCTTTGTGAGGAGGGAGAGCCTTGCCACGTGTCCATGGCCTAGGCCGTCGTGTGCTCTGGGTGCCCCCACGCCACGGCGGCCCCCCTTCTGCTGGGTGCACCCAGCTGTGACTAACGTGGCCAGTGATCCGGCCATAGCGGTGTGATTCCTGCCCTCATTTGCTGCGTGACTGCAGATCCCGGGTCCGGTGTCGGAGTCCCCGACACCACCTGAGGCCCGCCCCAGAGACCCGAGGCGGGCCTCTAACACTGGCGATGAGGAAGTCGCGCTCGCCGGCTGGTGTTCGCGGCGGGCGGATAAAAGGATCCGCGCACATTGCCGCAGTCGGTGGCCGTGTGACTGAAGCACAGATCGGCCCTCAAGAAGAAAGGAAGGAGGCGGGGCCTGGAGCTCCGGCCCGCGGCTGCGCGGTTTATCAGAGCGGGGAGAACACCCACCGAGCAACCGGGCTGCCACAGGTGAAAAAGTTTGTATTTACAAAAAAAAAAAAGAAAAGGCACGAACGGGTTTTCTTTTCCTAGCGGTGCGAGAAGGAGGAGCGCATGTGATGGTGCCAGATGTGCACCCAGGCGGCCTCATTCGAGTCGGGCGGCATCCACGTGGCTGGAGCCACGTGGGGAGGGAGAGCCGCAGCCCTGCACAAGAAAAAGGGGCTGGTCCTCATCACGGCGTGGCCTAGACAAAGGAAGGGAGTCGAGGCCAATGTTCCAGCTCGCCCGCACGAGTGGAAAGAAAGGGAAGGCCCATCAGTGTCCGGGCCCAGAGAACAAGAAAAAAAAAAACATCATCGAGGTTTTTCAAATATTTGGGTCTCAAACAGGCCCAAAAACAGGTGATAGCCCTCCTCACTCAGCAGTAGCCTGATGCAAGGAAAGGAAGAAGAAATTAGTCCTTGTTGGGTCTCTGTCACATGTGGACCCTGAGGCTGGCCAGGCAACCCAGTCAAGGGGCAAAGTAACAAAGCGCCAACCCTTCTGCAGGCCACATGTGCACCGAGCCCGAGGGTAGCGGCTCCACACGGAGTGCTCGTGCGCCCGGTGGGGGGGTATCTGTGTGTGACGCCGCTGAGGCACAGTCCAGGGAGTGGTACAGCGGAGAAGGGCCCATATTTGAAACCTTGACTCCCATACACACCCAAGGGAGCAGCCGCCAAGGGAGTAGGTGGACGCCTCAAAAGGACCTCCCCACAAGAGGTCAAGCTACCTGAAGCCCATCAGCTGCGGGCACCCCTCAACACCGGTGACTGCATCCAGCATCTCCATCAGCAGTCAGCATGTCGGACGGCGAGGGGACATGTCGGGGTCAGCTGGCACCAATACCCCAGTTCGATGTCCTGGGTGCGCCTGCAAGTCTGGGAGCCCGGTGGGTGGCCTGGGTGGAGAACCTGGAGTTGTACTTCACTGCAGTGGAGATTAAGGACACAGCCAAACGCCCAACACTCCTGTACTCGGCCGGGCTGGCCGTACAGCCAGAGATCAGTCATACAGTGCTGCCATCGCAGCCCTGAATGAGTATTTTCGACCCATGGTCAACAGGGACTATGAATGGTTCAGAATGAGGTGTGCCAGGCAGGAAGAAGGGGAGAGCCTTGATGCGTTCCACGGCAAGTTGCGTGGCATTGCACTGTCCTGCGATCTGGGAAACTTCGAGGGAGACGAAATCAGAGCGCAGATCATCTACGGCTGCAGCTCCTCGAAGCTACGCAAGCAGGTCCTGAGGGACCCGACGCTGACCCTTGATCGCATACTAGATCTCGGCCGGGCCCAGAAACTGGCGGAGGTGCGGGCCTCGGTCATGGACTCGTCTAGACATCACCTAAAGCTGGAGGCCCCCATGCAGCGGGTCAAGCTCGAGGAGGTGGCTGCTGTCGGCAGGTGGCAAGGAGGAAAGCCGATGAGGAAGGGGGACTGGCCAAGGAGAGACCCCAATGCCGTCATTACGGTGTCATGACGCTCCCTTAATAAAAGGGGCTCTGCTGGCACAGCGAAGGGAGTGCAGCAGAGCCCCAGGAAGTGGCAACTCGTGTCTGTGTCTTTGTGGGGGGGAGGGCTTTGCCACGTGTCCGTGGCATAGGCCGCAGAGTGCCCTGGGTGCCCCCACGCCACAGCGCCCCCCCCCTTCTGCTGGGTGCACCCAGCTGTGACTACCGGGGCCGGTGATCCGGCCATAGCGGGGTGATCCCTGCCCTCATTTGCTGCATGACCGCAGATCCCGGGTCCGGTGTCAGAGGCCACGACACCACCTGAGGCCCGCCCGGAGACCCGAGGCGGGCCTCTAACAGGTAGCATTTTGAAAGGATCCCGTTAGTGTCCAGCAGCTTCATCGTGGTGCATAAAGGTTGAGGACTCCATAGGGATCACCAGCATTTGCGCCGGCATGAAAATGCATGTCAGCGCAAATTCAGGGGGCATTTATATGTCAGAGAGGATGGAGGCGCCAGAAATGCAAGTTGCGTTCTGCCCCTCCTGTAAGCCATACAACGGATGAAAATGAGCCAGGATGTGAACGCATGGCATAATAGCTTTTATGTTGTGAATGCGATGAAATTCATCCCCTCAGTGCGCATAGCACAAGGTATCCTGCTCTCTCCTTGTGGTGTTCCACCCTGCCCTCCCTCTAGAAGACAAGCACAACCCAATAAGAACAAGGAATTGAGCTGGACCTTTTATACGGCCGCCAAGCCTTCCCTGATATTTTAGCACTCTAATCGGCCAGTCAAATCTTTCAGAGAGGTTCAGCAGTTCTGTTTGTCCCACTGACCTCGAGCTCACTGCTCTAAACTTGCATTGAGTTTGGGTAAGAGCGTGGTCTGTCGCTGAATCCAGGACTGAAAAAGTGGCCTTGGAAATATTAGTGGTACCATTTTAATAGCTACTGAGAACTTTGTAACAAACTCTCTACTGTATCCAACTGAAAAGAGGCCCAAGGTTCAGAGGCCCACCGGCAACTCCCCAGAGCTCCCTGTAGCACAGTCCACCCCCAGCTGAAGCACAGGATTCCATTTTACACTTGAGTTCTGCAGGCAGGAATTTCGCCCAACCTTAGTTCACAGTAGCACTGTTTCCAGTTGACCGAGAATCTTTGAGCTGCCCCAGGGAACTATTGTTCTTTGTTCAGAAAGCATCTCTGCTCAACTCTTAAACCACCGTAGGCACAAGGCAGGAATATTGAGATGCAGTGAAGTGAGTATTCATACATTGTGTGCCTCTTCATAGTGGGATAGAGGGACTGTGGTTCACTGTTTGTGAAGGAGCGCTTGCATTCCACAGTAACAATCCTCCTTTTTTATTATAAACGGGATGTTTTGAGATGTAATTCTTCATAGACGGCTTCTGTTACACCTGCGAAAATAAAGTGCCATGGTTCCTTTGCATGAGAACCTATGTACTGTTGCTCTTTCCAACCAATGTCGTGTTCTGTAGTAAAACAATATGGGTGTAATGTGTTTTATCTCAGAAAAAGAGACTACTTTAAAACTCTCTTTTAAATGATTTCCCTTTTAATAGCACGTGAACACTTGAGAGGGAAAGCCCTTATATATATTAAGTGCAAATCCATGTGAACTGTATTAATTACAGGATACAGGAAGACGTCGCTTGGATTCTGGCATGCGCTAATAGCAGGGATCTATTTTCCCTGAAGTGGAGATAATTTCGCAACGTTACAGCACCAATAACTTTCTCACAGCTATTAAAGAACATGGAACATCTGTTTGCAGCTATAAATCTGTCATTTCACCAGTAGATCCAGAGGGAAGGCATGACCCATGCATAACAAAAATGAAAAAAGCCCCAATCATATAGATAAAAACAATATGTTCTGTAAAGCAGCTGCAATGTCACCTCTCGTTTCCTTTACAGTTGAACAGTCCAGCAATGCATCCTGTGCTTCTCCTGCTCTGAGCCTAGTGTTTTGGATCTTTCGCCATGGGCATCTCCATACGTGCTCCCATTAAGTCTGTGCCAGGGTACAAGTGTACCCCTGTGCCGGAAGATTCTGGATTCACCTCATTAAAACTGGTGGCCATTCACGACAGTATTAGTGATGGGCATGCTGATGTGATGTGGGAACTCATGAGGCTTTCTCCCCATCTTTTGGGTCTCTTAGGGATTGTCTCTCCATCGATTACCCTTGATTACTTGTAGTTTTCTTAAAGCAATAAGTCCATTGACCTGAGTCAGGGTATAGAGAGTATGAAGCCAACCAGACACTAAAAGTGATAATGACAGTGAATAAAAATGTAATTGACACAGAATATTGTTTCATATGGTGCTTAGTGGTTGTTCCCTCTCGCCTCTAAACATTTTGGTATTTATTCTTACCCAAAGGGTACTTGACTTATTGAACTCAGATATGAAAAGATATGATATGTCATTTATAATGCACCTGTACACAAGTGTTTCTAGGTGCGACAAGACAAGGGAGGGAATACAGAGGGAGGACAAGACAAACTATCTTACTAGGCCTTGTGTCATTCAGATCGTGCAAGTGAGAGATAGAAGAAGGATTGAGAAGGCCCGGCAGGCATTTGAACCTGTGCTTTATAAACTCAATGCTGTTGTATCAGGCAGTGTCCAACACTACAATTCTAGAAGTAATGTATAAACTGTGCATGTACAAATGTGGCATATGCCGTGACCATGAATGGAATGTGGCAATGAGGGTGCACCACAATTGGTAATGCAGGGTACACTTGTCCACTTGACAATGATCCTGAGAAAGGGAAGTCAAGGTTATTTGGCATTTTTCACCTTTTGAAAAAAAAAATATTCACTTCACTGAGAAAAATGGTATGTGGGAAAGCCGGGTTATTTGAAAGCCTTGTGGCTAGTACACCACAGTCCGTCAAAGCCAAACTGTGTGGTAACGCATTTAAAGATTGATGCAATAACCAAAGATTTCAAATGGACAAAGATCGCAGGATGCAATGTAAATGACCTTAAGCTCATGGGCTATCCAAAGCTGCAGGAACACAGCAGAGAATGCACTGGACCTGAAGGTGTCAGCCCACCACAAATACTCTGAAGGCCACTGGATAACTTGTGCACATTAACATACACGAGGGACACCTTTAGGTTGCAAGGCATCGGAGACCAAAGAAAGAACCAGCAAATATTTTGACATCAAATGGCGAGCAATTCAGAGATTGAGTATAGCTCAGGGGTCGTCAACATTAGCCTCGCTAGATGTTTTGGACTACAGCTTCCATCACCCCTAGCCAGCAGAGTCAATGGGGAAGGATCATGGACGTCATAGTTCAAAACATCCAGACAGATGCAGGTTGATGACTCCTGGTTTAGCTTGATAAAATAATGTTTTCATTCAGGTGATAGAAGGAGAAGGTAAGGGAGTGGCATGTGCAGGACAACGAAACACAATGCCCAGAAGGTGCAACCAATGCATCAAGAGGATTACATTGTGACGGGTGATGCACTAGCTAGTGCTGTGTAGATAATACACCATGCAAATGTATTTCACAACGAAGGAAGCATCTCCTCCCATTGTTCACCTGGTTACTGTTGGTAAGATGCAGGTGTCAAGTGCTCGGGTAGGTGAGCAGCCATCCACCGACCTTCAAGATAACACAAGCGCATTCTGCAATTTGTTGGAGACCATGTTTCTGTGGAAGTGGGTTTTATGGTGTACCCTGTGTCACAGAAGTGAAGTGAGCATGCAGTCTTGTGGATGTTGTTGAGCCAGTCAAGCTAGTACCGATCGCAGGTGTTGTATATTAGGGAGCCCAGTAAATTGGCGCATGCATAATCTGCCCTTTAGGGACAGGCTGCAGTCAGTGGAGGAGTACCAACAGCAAATTGTAATCATTCAGATGGCGCAAGTGTGTGCCATAGATCATGTGATTTGTGCCGTGCAAAGCATGGATGAAGGTGCAGTGGAATCAGTGTGTATGTCATCTTACAGGAGCATGAGACCATCAGAGAAACGTTCACGTGTGTGGCGGCAATCACAGCATGACAGAGACACTGAAGAAATTCACATCCGCAACATATAGAGGCAAATGACTGCTACTCATGAGACAATTGTTTGATTTTTTGGGGCTTGACCTCCCCGTTTGAGAGCCACGAAGGATTTTGTTCCCCAACTGCATGCTCTATAAATACCCAATAATAGTAATGAGTGAGACAACAGAACTAACACAAGCACTCATTCTGTCTCTAATGACAGCACTTCCCCGCAGTCGTTTCCAGGTGGGCGATATAGCTTTGCTTGCAACAGCATCTATGAGCCATGTGACAGAACGGATAAACACAGCAGAATGCATGCATTGCAGACTGTTCTCCTGCCTTTTCCTTTCACCACATGTGACTGTCAACGTGTGTTAGGACCCCACCCATGTGTGGTAACATGTGTATGCGCAAGTACCACAGTTCATTCATTTACCACCAGTACCCCTACACCTCGCTGTTGAGTCATCCATCACCACACTTGGGTTCCCTTCTGGGAATTATTATTAAAATTCAATGTTGTGGGCCTGTTGACTGGTGACTTTTTCTTTGCCTTTTCATTTCCGTTGTTGAATATGAACTTGACAGCGCTCCCTTGATCCCCGCAAGCATCTCTTGGATCCATGAAACGTTCTTATGGAATCTGCATGAGAAGACAAGGACACATTGTGGAATATACTGCATGGTAGGATTTTACTGAACACCATGCCAGAAACATACTATGAAACCCACACTGTACAGAGAAGGACATGAAACCTGTTCTTGACATAGACACATTTACTTTCCACTACTCGTTCACATATGTGCCATATTCTGCTGGCTGCTCTTTCGGGCGGTCACTGACTGGGGAGCAAGTGTTGAAAAACATCACATTGGTGGATGTCCATGTCACTAGTGAGGTGCAGACATCATACATAGAATATTTTTTTGTTGCAGCCTTCATTGGCTGAGTATGTGTTGCTGGGAATTTCATGAAAAGATTTGTTTAAGAAAATCTATGTTAATACTTTGCCGAAGGTGATTGATATTCAGTGCCAGCACATATTGCTTACTTTAGGGACAATCATGATGTTCTGCAATAGTTCTGCAAATTACTTAAGCTCTTTGTATATCTGTGGGCGCCAGACAATCACTCTTTCCATTTCTGGCAGGTTCAACTCTGATCTTTATCTTTTGGAGGAAAATAGTGCCATTAAAAGGGTGATGACGACGCCTATGCTACAAAAGATTTTTTTTAAACAATCTTCAATTTAGCCATGCACAATTTCTAGGACAGCCTCGCTTTCCAAAAATAATTTACATCCTGGCTATCACATTTCTCCACATTTAAGGATATCAACAGCGACACAATTGTCCAAATCAGCCAGCAACATTATCCTACTGCAGAAAAACAGGACATTTCCCAGAAAATTTGATACCAGGAAATGCCTACAGGAAACTGCCTACCAAATGGGATACCAAGAAATGCACACAATAATTGTAAGCAGTAATAATCTCTCTGCAACCCAGGATTCTAGCTAGACTAGCTCTTGTCACAGTCACATGGATAGCTCATGACCATGGCCAACATAGTTGCACCTCCATGGTAGGAGTACATCTTGCCATCACGCATGACACTTGCTACTGATAGATAGGACTGTCCATTATCTCTCATGTTTGATTAATATTCAATTCATATTTTTGTTTTTAATATGTTACCATAATGAGAATACATTTTGTTTTACCAGTAATGTTTCACCTTGTTCCGTGTCATCAAACGGCTAGGTTATAACTGTTTACTAGCCACCTGTAGGTTTCCATGCACCTCCTGTTCACCTAAGAGAGGGGTAGCCTTTCAGTGTTACTTATTTACCCTCTAGAGTCAAGCTCTGCGCAAACAAAAAAGAGGGTCACAGCCCCAATTTTTCAACCACCTTATTACACAAACAGACAAGGATCATACAGGACATTCGGAAATTCCCAGAATCACCACTCCCGAGACCGTGTCAGGCCGTTTTGTTTCATTTAAAAGTCACAACATAGGCCCTTCCCGAAGAAACCTAAGAGTCTGCCTGGTTGGGTGATTGGGGTGGTATCACTTATGGACTACACCTATAGATATTGTGTTATTGGTCCTCATTTGTCAGGTGGGTGGCTTGCCCCTTCCCTGAGAAACTATCTATTACATTGTTGCAGGGTCACAGGATTACCATTGGCCCTTGCCCTCTGCCACCCGCCTTTAGATTTCTGTTCCCTGATTGGCTGAAGTTAATCTCCCCAGGCTTGGGACCCTGCTCTGTTCTCGGCACTCTGTGCACATTCTCAAGGTGATGAGAATGACTATGTGTTCCCAATATAACTGTTAGTACTACCACTATTACCTGTGAGAGTGCCCTCAGCGTTGCAATGTTAAAAATTCCATGTTTCACTTCATGTCTGTGTTTCTAAGAACCATTTGTCTTCCCACTGCAGGTGAATGACCTTTGTCTAGCTCAGCTGCATCATGTGGTTGTGGACCACAAAATCGAGCTCTCGGGTCTGCAATTTATGAGAATGAATCCTGTTTTTCTGCAGATGGCTCCTTGTCATTTTAAGTTTGGAATCTGCTGCTTGTCTCTGACCTTGGCTGCAAGCCCTGGCCTACTGTTCTGTACAGCCTGGTTCTGCTTTCCCTCATCTATCGTCCTTTGGCCTCATGTAATCCTCATTTTAATTATGCTTTGATTTCAACGTATCTATACCATGCTATGTTACATGATCCGGTAGTTCCATACATGATCCGGTAGTTCCATAGGGTTAATTGTGATAAGCGGCTGCAAGCTTGCTCTGCATCTCTCTGTTTGCCTTGCGTTTCTGCACTTGGCTGATGAGAAAAATAATAAAGGATTTTGACACTATGTATCTGTCCTCTATCTACAGAACTGTGTAATCATGTTCTTCATCTGTGGATGTGTATGTTCGTGTAACTTTGTACATGGCTGTGAGTTTACTTTCTGACTAACGTTGCTATGTCCTGGTGTCACTAATGACATCAGCACACTGGTTTGTCTGCATTAGTCAGCGTCATCCATAAAGGCATCTGGGTCCATAACCAGTGTTGAGGCACCTGTGTCCAAAAACACATTCACTGGATTAGGTTTGAATGGTTGTCTAAGAGGGTATCTGTCCGCGTATGTGAATGTCACTGGCCCTCTTGGGTCTGTCCGAATAGTGAGTTGCTTTGTGCGTTCCTAATTCTTTGGGCTGTCATGTTCCTGGGAGCGAGGAGGGGCATTCCAGGGACCCTCTCTTCAGGTTAGAAATAGCTGGGTACTTTCAGGCACCTACAATTGTTGACTGCTACACTGGCTTAGCATGGGACCAGCAAGAACTCAGCTTCACTATCAAGGCATAACTTCAACCCTTATGCACAAAACCTATCATATCACACTTAAATATTCCAGTCATGTCCTCTTCATCCCTTCATCTCTGACCTAAAATACTCACACACATAATTATAATTGTACTTTTATAACATGCTTAATACCAGTGTGGGGTCTCTAAGTGCAGGATCAGGATTTTAACCTGTGTTGCGCTGCATTATTTTGATTTCAAGACAAACGCGTTGCCCCTGAGCTATCCTTCCTTCCCAGTGATCTTTGCGGCTACACCCATGGCAGATGTACACAAAACAAATGCCTACTAAGATGAAATTGCATAATAATACAGCACTTAGTAGCAAGAGGAATCAGTCATATACACATTTCAGTATCATTATTCCATTATTATTATAGAAATCATAATATGCATAGAAACAATATTTATTGAAGTGAGGCAGTTGTTTTCCTAGTTCCAATTGAGCGTGAACCGATGCACATTTCTATAATATCACCCTATGTTTCACAGCAGCCTACATTTGGCAGTCTGTTTGTGACCGTGTAGGTTTATATACTTGCAGTTCAGTAAGTCCTTTTTCAAGCAAACCTGTATTATCCTGAATATCTAATTTCAACTTGGCTGTGATCCCTAACATTTAATGTCTTATCATTGTGTAAAACATATCAGGAGCCATGGGAAGTGCAAGTGAATATGCAATTGTATTTTGGACATATTGTATTGTTTTAATTATTTATAGAGCATCTCTGTATTCATGCATGTATGGGATGTATAAAGTGCAAGCGTAGCTGGAAAGCAACAGACTGCTAATCGGAGAGGACGCACCCAGGGGTTACAAATAGGGTGCAGCTGTAGCAAAAGAGCTTGAATGGGCCAGTAAAGTGGTGGTGGGGGGATTTAGAGGAGGGAAAAAGGTTGAATGGAGTGATTAGCGATTGGTGAGATTTTCTTGGAAGACTAGGGTTCTTTCTGAAGTGCAGGATGGAGAAGGTCAGTATTTATCAGTGTTGGTAACTTGTTCCAAAGACAGGTTCATAGCAGGAAAGGCTTGTGTCCTGCTTCACTGTCTCTTACAGTTCTTTCCTTCCAGTGTGCTAATGTTGTGGCTTCTGGTGGTGCACATGCCTCCGGAGATGGTGAACTTCTCAGCCAACTAGAGTGGTGTTTGTGTTAAGACTTCTTCATTATAGGTGATTAAACAGTCTTGAACATAATCTCTGCATGAAGGGGGTAGTAGCTGCATCTCCTAGAGGATAGTAGTGATGTGTTGAATTGTCTTAGTCCTCTGATGAGCCATGTTGCTGTACCGTGACAGATTTCAGAGGGGCCAAGGTGGTATCTGGGACTTGCCACTGTCCAGGCGGTAGATGACAAGTGTTTGGAAAACTGTTTTAAAACTCGGGACAAGGATTAGAGGCTTGACTTTGCATTGGAGCACAACATGATACCACTCTCCTTGGGTCTTGTTGGCAATGTGTGTTTTCAGTGAAAGGTCACAGTGCATAGTAAAGCTGAGAAACTTTGCACTGGGTGAGAGTTGAGGTTTAACTCCATTGATCATGATGTAAGTCAGCAAATTCTTGACTTGGGCATGCTTGTGGTTTTTTTTCCCTATTAGAATGAATTTGGCCTTTGTATGGTTATGTTTCAGGTAGGTACTTGACATTCTGGCTTGGATGATTGACAGACAGTTATTGAGTTGATGGATGTCATCTATGCAATTGTTCTTAGGTAAAACTGTGTGATATCTGTATGTAGGTGTATCTTGATGTTGGTGAGGAATTTCCATATCAGTTCCACGAGGTTGAAGATGTCAGGGGACAGGTTGGCTCTTTTTGGAACTTTGCATTTTACTGGATGGTGCTGGGAGCTTTGTGGGCTCAACAGGAGTTGATTTCTTTTGTAAAGGTATGAGGCAAACAAAAGTAGTACTGTTCCTTTGGAGGCAACGCACATGACGAGGATTTTCAGGAGGGTTCCATGGTCAATGGTATTGAAATAAGTGAGGATGAGTTTGTAGGGAACCACTTTATCAGGATTTGTAGAGCGTCATTGATAACTTGGATGGTCAAAATCTCTTTTCTGCATCATGGGTGGAAAGAAGATTGGTAGTCCTGTAGGAGATTGTGGTGAGTGATCCTTTTGTACAACTGAATTGCAAGAATCTTCACCAGCACTTTGGCATAGAAGGGTTCATGCATGATGGAGTGGTAGTTGGCCAGCTAATCTCGGTTGAGTGTGCCTATTTTCAGCAGTGGGAGGAGCTATCCCATTTTCAGCGCATCTGGAAGAGATGCATTGATGATGTTGAAAAGTGATGCAAATGATTAACCCTTGATGCTCCTTGCAATGGAGCAGGGGAGACATGTCCTCTTTGAATTTGGTGAGTTTGAGGGCTGAAAGAGTTTTGGACAAGTCTCCTGGAGCAATTTCCCAGAATCCAGTCTACCCAGATATGTTTCAGGCTGGTATGGGTGGTATGTCTGTGGTGTGTTTGAAGTTGTCAGTTTGTCGCCTTACCTTATCTATCTTGTTTGTGAAGAAACTGTTAATGAAATGCTTGTATCAGTGGAATGTTGTATTTCAGAGTTTGACAGTGATTTCGTGCAGTGCTCCACAGCTTTAAAAGAATGATCTGTTCTTGCAGGATTTTTTTCATGATGGTTGCTATGTAGTAATGTGCTTGGGCTGTGGCGAGGATTGTCCTGTTTGCTCATTGGAGGGTTCTCATGGTGGTGAGGTCTACAAGTTGGAGGAACTTACTCCGGAGCTTTTCTGTTCTGTTAATGGCCAGCTTGCTGTGTAAATGGTGGGATTTTCTCCAAGCTTTTCATTTCTGAGGATGAAAGGTTTGCTGTTAATGAGTTTCTTTGTGTACCAAGATGTGGTGGTCTTATGTTTGTTAAGTCGAAGTTTCAGTGGTGCATGTGGGCTGGCCATCTCAGTTAGGATGTGTTTGAGTATGCTGAGCTGCACATTGATGTTCTCTGATGGGTCGGACTGGAGGCCAAGGTGATGAGGATTCTTTTCAATGCATCCATGGTAAAGTTATTGTAAGAGCACTGAAGTGTCTTGGTAGGTTTAGATTGGCCCTGATAGAGGGGGTGTAGTTCGTGGAGCGGGAGGGTATGGGTGCATGTCTGTCCAGTTCAAAGGTGTGGGGGAGAGTTACAATGACAGGAGAATGAATGAATACCAGGTTGGGTGTGTTTCCCGTGATGTGAGTTGCCTCTGTGATTAGTTGTTTTATCTCCATGATATCGGACAGTTTGAGTAGAGTCTCTCTGCTATGCTTGTTTGTTTGGGTCCTGGGCAGGTTGAGGTCTACGAGTATGATGTTAGTTGTGTTTTTGATGCATGCTGTTATGACATGTTCAGGAAGTTGTCCTCAAAGATTTCTCTCCTAAAATCACACCCACTCTCCACAGTGATTATGCAAAGAGCACTGCTCAATATTCACGGGAACGGCGGGTGAAAGGTAAACAGTTGGAGCAAATCAACAGACGGTATGAGTCTAATTGAAATGGGGATAACAGTAATTCATGGGAGAAAATAATTGCATGCTGCTTCTTGACATAACTAGAAAGTGAGGGGGAAGGCGCTGACAGCAAACACATGAACATCCCAGCGTGAGTTCTTCAGCTATGGCCAGAAGGTATCAGCAACAGATGAATAGTACAGATACAGTTTATAGAAAAGTGTCCACTCAGGGACTGCATGGATCAGGATAATGTGCAAAGTGTGAGAAGTGATTCTAAGAAAAAACTCGAGAAATCAGTTATGAATGTCCTAACCATGGTTCAGCATGATGTAAGAACAAGAAAGTTAAACTTCATATGTTACCAGAAAAAGCAAAATCACAGAGCAATCGAAAAGAGAGTACAATAAAAATAACAAATGCAAGGGACTGGAAAAGATATAAGAAAAGCTGAGCAAAGTATGAATACGTAAACCAGGCCATAGGAAAGCCTAAGCAGACACTTGCAAAACAGTGAAGAAGAAACTCGCAAGGAGCAAGCGGGAGCCAGGCTGCACAGTGTGAAGTGCTGCAACAAAGGCCCAGATTAAATACCCTGCAATGGAGTAGGTGAATTACACAAGTTTACCACTGATTGGAGAGAAAATGGTAACGATCATTCGCCACCAAAATATATAGTGATTCCATCTTTGGCATGCAACCGGTGGAGCACAAACCTCGGCATCTAGAGCAAATATGTAGCCAAAGCCACTTTGTTTGAACACTTGATGCTTGGAGCTTACGCAGTTCAGCAACTCACAGTGCTGTCGCTTGATGGCTTGGAGAAGTTCTAGAGCACACAGTGCAGAAAGAGCCCTTGATGTTATTAAGTATTTGGTGACTAGAATGACATAGTTTGTTTACAAGGGAGGATATGCGTGTCAGGGTATGACTGAGGTTAGGGTGAGTGACTCACTCTCAAGGAAAATAGGTCAGTGAGTTTCAAGAAACTATTTGTGATTCTCTGATAAAACATATTGTCCTCTTCTTGTAGAACATATATATATATTGTTAAAGGGACTTTATGGTTAAATTGCGCTACTAAAAACCTATGAGAATTAAGTAAAAACACTTTGTTAAAGGGACGTTATGGTTCCAAGTAAAACCGAAAATCCCCTGCTATTCGCCAGTTATGGTAAGTTAAACAACCATAACTCGTGCCACCACTGTGCACTGCTAAGACTAACACCCAGGACATCACTGATGACATCACATGTCTGGCTCCCCCTTTATTCTTTTACTGATATATCTCGGGCACATGGTTTTCTTCAGTAAGAGGCAGGAAATAACAATTGAAAAGGTACTATATTAGTAGAGTTATCCCTCAATTTTTTTTTCACAGTCATTCTCTTAGGGTCCAGTCATATCCTATGAAATATATACATAAGGGAAGACATAGGCTTGAAAGACAGCAATTGTTTCTGTGCATTAAGATAATCATTAGGGTTATCAGCACTTTTGATATTTCTTTTTTTTATTACTATACTTTCCCTGTATATATTCATATTTCTACACATTTTATTCACACTATTTTGGGACCCCCCTCTAATTTTCCCCCTCGACAGAATCCTACCAAACTGTTCAGAACCATTTATATCTAGATCCAAAATCGTTTTGACAACTGTTGTGCAGATTTGTCAAATGGCACCACATTTGTAAGCCTTTACCATATTGTGGGACCCCCCTCTAATTTTGCCCCCTCTTGATAGAATCCCACAAATCTTTGCAAAACCATTTGGAATTAGGTCTAGAATCAAATTCCAAAATGACATGCAGTTTCATTGAGGGGCGCCAAAGTTACAAGCCATTCAAAAACTGATTTTCACCAACCCTGTGATGCAGAAATGTGAACACCACAGGACTGTCCCAGGACATCTGCAGTGTTCGTGGACTTTCGGGGATCAAAACCACCTGTTTCTTTGCTTCTTATGGCCACTTATTACATGTGTAACAGTATGCAAAACTGTAATAAGAAAGTAGTTATCATTTCAGTATTGAATATTGCAAAATTATGTATATTACACTCCATCATGCATGTTGCACACAATGCGTATCTTATGTTAGTATACTTGATAGAATTTATAATAGAATGTATTTATATCAAAGTATTGATTAATGCACTAAATAGCTCATGACATTTATGCAAATGATCCTTGACACTTTTTTGTGAACATTATAATAGGAATGCATTGCACACAGTTTTTATGAAAATTGAATGCGCATGTGATGTCATCAGTGATGTCATCATTGACATTTGTGATGTCATCTTTGATGTCCTGGGTGTTAGTCTTAGCAGTGCACAGTGGTGGTGCGAGTTATGGTTGTTTAACTTACCATAACTGGTGAATTTCAGGGGTTTTTCGGTTTTACTTGGAACAATAACGTCCCTTTAGCAACGATTTTTTACTGAAATTCATAGGTTTTTAGTAGCGCAACTTAACCATAACGTCCCTTTAACAAAGTTTTTTTACTGAATTTCATAGGTTTTTAGTAGCGCAACTTAACAATAATATCTCTGATTGTATGTACATGTAACATGGAACATACTGAACCCCCTCTGCTGAATTTGATGTCTGTGAAATCTTCTAATGCCCGTGGACATATACGGACAACAGCACCACTACCCAAAAAGTCTGGGGAGTATTTTTAATTGTTATATCATAACATATGAACATTTTACAAATTCACAAACCAGCACCCATACACATTATATGTAGTAATAAATACGAAGTGTAACCCATATATATAACACATTAACCATTCATTTAAATACACTATGTTCTAAAATGGAATATACCAAAAGAGGAAAGATAGGCTTCCAACATGATTACCTCACAAAAACTCCACAACTAAGAGCAACAGCAGATCTACAGACCAGTAAGAACACACCTTACCAGAAGCTCTTTCCTACTGGCAAAGGAGGAAGGTACGATGATAGACCTATTCAAATAACAGCATCAGAATACCACTCGTTGAGGATGTATTCTGAAGATCCCAGATTTAGACAAAATGTGGAATACATATTCCACCTACTCTTTGAAAGTGAACTAGCAACTTTATGTTACGGAGTTGCACACACATTAAAATCAGGATCCCACTTTCAAAATATGTCAGCTACGCAATTATTACAAAAAGTGCAACAAAAAGATGAGGTTTTAAAATCAAATATTACAAATCTATTAGCAAACATGCGTGGTACTAAAGAGTACTGGTTTCAACGTCATGGTGATGTACATTGTATGATAAGAAACCTTGGCCCACCCACTTTTATTTGTCACATTAAGTTGTGCAGAATATGCATGGGAAGATTTACATGATTTCCTATGCATATCAAACAAAAACAAAACAAACATAGATATACTAACACCTGGAGAGCTTTGTTCTCTAGATCCTGTTAATGTTTCAAGATATTTTCACCATCGCTTCATTGCTATGCTACACTTTATTTGTAATAAAACTGTTCCTCCCCTCGGAGAAATGCAACACTTCTTTTGGAGAACAGAATACCAAGCCTGAGGAGCACCAAATATCCACATGCTTTTATGGATTAAAGATGCTCCTAAATTTGGTCAAGACAATGATGCCACTGTGTTACAGTTTATTGAAAAACATGTCACTTGTGAAATTCCATCAGAAGCAACAAATAGTGATCTTCATGCACACATTTTACAATTTCAAAGACACAAATGTGGCAAATATTGTCGTCGCAAATACAAAAACAAAGGGAAATACTACACCAAATGCCACTTTGGTTTCCCTAGACTGGTTACAAAAACAGGTCAAGTGAACAACTTCATGTCTTCAGTTAGACATAGTGTTAAAGGTAAATCACCTAAAAATACATATTACATAAAAAGAAAAGAAGAAGAAAAATACATCAATGATTACAATGCAATCATTGCCCACTTATGGAATGCAAACATAGATGTGCAGTACATTGCATACAATTCCACTGCAGTTGCACAATATGTTACAGCATTCTTAACCAAAGCAGAAAAAACAGAGCTCGAAGACCCCTGGAACGACCTGGCATCAGACAAAACACTGTCTCAGAAATTATACAGCTTAGGCATAAAAATGCTCTCCCATAGAGAATGTCGCTCCTATGAAGCAGCAGATCGTTTAACTGGTACTGCTTTGTATGGTAAGTCTGAAAATATAGTACGGCTAAGTCTTGGTCCTGCTAAATCTAGAAAAATCATACGAAGAAATAGAAACAATAGCCAAAAATTATCCCCACAGCCAAGACATTTTAAAAAACAATTTACTGTGCACATACTACCCAAACAGAAGTACCACTTTGGAAACCATGTGTATATACCACATAGCCCAAAACCTCACATACAAAAATAATATAAAACCCGATGAAAAAAAGGTAAATACAGACTGTCAAATTGTGAAGGCAGCTTAGTAAAACTCACCAAACCAAATTTAATTAATCATATCAAATTGCCATTAAAGACTGCTCAACATAAAGAACTATATCACATGTCCCTGCTACAACTCTTTAAACCAGGGAGAAAAGAAGAAGAAATACTAGATAACTATGACTTCTATGAAGACACTTTCAAAGCAAATGAAAGCACTATAACCGATGTAATCTTTACACAGTACAAAACAATGTTGCACAATCAACAGCAACACAAAGAAGAACTCCAGGCCCAACTAGATAAGGACACTCCTGACAGTAGTCAACCTTCTGTAACAGGAAGCCAGGAACCACTGGGAGAGCCACTAATAACAAATGAGGCAGAATTAGCTATGATGGAAGTAGAAAACACCATGTGTCAGTATGAAGATAAAGAAGACTTAACTATACTACAATCAAAACTAAACAATGAGCAACGTAGCATTTTTGAAGGAGTAACAAAAGAAATTGCACATGGTGTACAACATGAAAACAAAGAATGCACCTGCCAAAATTACAAACCTATACTACTGTACATCAGTGGTGAAGCTGGTTCTGGCAAAACATTCTTAATCAAAATCATCAGTAAATTCCTTCAACAATTGAAGTTTATTTGAGTTTAGTAAAACAGATAATAAAAAACAAACAGGTATAACTGAAAACATTAACAGTAACATAAGTGTCTCCACATAATTAGCAAGTAAACATTTCTTGAGGGTTGTAAGGGGGTTAGGGGAAAGAGCCTGAACAGGTGGGCAAGCAGAGTTTCAAGTAAGGGATAGGTCAATTTGTGCAGGGATGGATTGTTCAAGGATGCACCCAAGACTATAGGCCCTGCCCACAACCACCACAGCATATCACACCCATAGTGGCTTATATCTTTTTTGCTTATAAATTTGTTCTTGGATCCAATATGGCCATGCTTCCAAGACTCTATGCCCTGGCCACAACCACCGCAGCATATCACACCCATAGAGTTAAACATTTTAACTATGCCATATGGGCACTTTTAATGTCTGCGGACATGATGAGTGTTCTTAGAACAGTTTCAACTTGCCTACGAACAGTACGGACAGGCATAGCATCCTCAGGACACCTCCATTTTGTTTATTTACGAACATCTCTGGACACATGATGTGTTCTTAAAACACTTTCATCTTGCCAGCGAACAATACGGACAGCGTCCTCAGGACACCTCCATGTCATCCATTTACGAACATTTCAGGACACTGCATGTGTTATTAGAACAGTTTCAACTTGCCTGCGAACAAAACGGACAGGCATACCATCCTCAGGACACACCCATTTTGTTTATTTTTGAACATTTCAGGGCACAGCTTGTGTTCTTAGGACACAGTACGGACAGGTGTGGCGTACTCACAACACCCAAATTTTGTTTATTTACGAACATCCCAGGACACATGATGTGTTATTAGAACAATTTCAACTTGCCAGCGAACAATACGGACAGCGTCCTCAGGACACACCCATTTCGTTTATTTTCGAACATTTCAGGCACCGCAAGTGTTCTTAGGACAATTTGAACTTGCTTGCGAAGAGTACGGACAGGTATACCGTCCTCAGAACACCCCCATTTTGTTTATTGACGAACATCCCAGGACACATGATGTGTTCACAGAACAGTTTCAACTTGCCTGCGAACAAAATGAACAGGCTTACCATCCTCAGGACACACCCATTTTGTTTATTTTCGAACATTTCTGGACACCGCGTGTGTTCTTAGAACAGTTTCAACTTGCCTAAGAGCCATACGTACAGGCGTAGTGTCCTCAGGACACCCCCATTTTGTTTATTTAGAACATTTCAGGACATCCGCGTTGTCCGCGGACAAAGCAAACACAACAGGGGGGTCTACAACCTAAATAAATACAACATTTAACCCATCTCTTACTCCCCCACCCTCCCCAAACACTTTTACACACCAACACACTCTACTAAATAGTATTTTTCCACCAAGTTTCACCTCGCTGTCCGTGGACGTCCGCGAATCCAAGATGGCGAGCATTCCCGAAAATCTGACGTGGTTCACGCTCTTCACCGTCCAATCAGCGAACATGTTGCATGTCCGCGGACATGACGCAAGCCGGTTGGTCAATCAAGACGGACCGAACACAGATATCACTCATTTTTTATGACCCACTTTTTGGTCATTTTTTAAAAAACTACTGAACGGATTTTCACCAAATCTGCAAAAGCACGCTTTCGGGACCAAGCCACTGCTCCTGGTCCACCCCTATTTTGTTTATTTACAAACATTTCTGGACACGGCAAGTGTTCTTAGAACATTTTCAGCTTGCTTCCGAACAAAACGGACACATATTGAGTACTCAGAACACCCCCCATTCAATTTATTTAGAACATTTCAGAACACCCGTGATGTCCGCAAATCGAACACAACAAGAACTTCTACCACATGAAAAAATACAACTTTCAACCTATCTCATACTCTCCCACCCTCCCCAAACACTCCTACACACCAACACACATACAAATTCTGAACCAAGTTTCACAGCGCTGTCCGCGGACGTCCGCGAATCCAAGATGGCAGGCGCCACCGAAAATCTGATGCGCTTCACGCTCTACACCGTCCAATCAGCGAACACGTCGCATGTTCGCGGACATGACGTAAGCCAATCGGCCAATCAGGAGACTGTCCGCGGAGTGAACAGGGAAGTGTGTCCGCAGACCGAACACAGATAATAAATATATATATATATATTACATGGATGCGGTAGCGTCCATGTAGTTATGGTTAAGTTGGTGTTTCCATAGGAAGAGCATTTTTTGGGTGGCTTATAACTTTGCTCCCTCTCGACGAATCCTCACCAAACCTTGCAAAAACAGTATATGGCCCACTCTGAATTGTTTTGTAAAGTTTGGAGAGGTTTGGTCCAGGGGGGGCAAAGTTGTAGGGGGTTCCCAAAACTTTTTTTTTTTCCCCATAGACATAATGGGAAAAAACTTTGCGCACGCCTACAGCCCAAACCACTGGACCGATTTACACCAAATTTTCGGCAGGAGCGGGGGCTTGGTCCCGAAAGCATGCTTTTGCAAATTTGGTGTAGATCTGTCCAGCAGTTTTTTTTAAAAAATGACCAAAACGTAAGGCAAAAAAATTAGTGATATCTCCGTTCGCTTCGCGGACGGACTTCCCAGTTCGCTCCACGGACAGTGCCCTGATTGGCCGAGCGGCTTGCACGATGTTCACTGACATCCAACGTGTTCGCTGTTTGGACGGCATGGGGCATGGAGCGTGTCAGATTTTTGGTGGCGCCCGACATCTTGCATTCGCGGACGACCGCGGACAGCGAGGTGAAACTTGGTTTAAAAATTGTATTTAGTGGAGTGTGTTGGTGTGTAAGAGTGTTTGGGGAGGGTGGGGGAGTATGAGATAGGTGCAATGTTGTATTTTTTTATGTGCTAGACGCTTTTGTTGTGTTCGATTTGTCTGCGGACAACACGGCTGTTCTAAAATGTTCGTAAATAAGCAGAATGGATTCGGTGTCAAGTTGAAAGTGTTCTAAGAAGACTCGTGGGGTGCTGGAATGTTCGCAGGGGGTGTCCTGAAGACGTCGTACGTATTATTCTCTGGCAAGTTGAATGTGTTCTAAGAACACTTGCGGTTTCCTGAAATGTTCCCAAATAAACAAAATGGGGATGTCCTGAGGACGCTGTCCGTATTGTTAGTTGTGAAGTTGAAAGTGTTCTAAGAACTGTCGCGTTGTCCTGAAATGTTCATAGGGGCTGTCCTGAAGACGCTGTCCGTATTGTTCGATAGCAAGTTGAATGTGTTCTAAGAACACTCATGGTGTCTTGAAATGTTCGTAGGGGGTGTTCTGTTGACGCTATCCGTCCTGAGGACGCTGTCCATATTGTTCTCTGGCAAGTTGAATGTGTTCTAAGAACACTTGTGGTGTCCTGAAATGTTCATAGGGGGTGTCCTGAGGACGCTGTCCGTATTGTCCTCTGGCAAGTTGAATGTGTTCTAAGAACACTTGCGGTGTCCTGAAATGTTCATAGGGGGTGTTCTGAGGAAGCTGTTCTTATTGTTCGATAGCAAGTTGAATGTGTTCTAAGAACACTCGTGGTGTCCTGAAATGTTCGTAGGGGGTGTTCTGATGATGCTGTCCGTCCTAAGGACGCTGTCCGTATTGTTCTCTGGCAAGTTCAATGTGTTCTAAGAACACTTGCGGTGTCCTGAAATGTTCGCAAATAAACAAAATGGGGGTGTCCTGAGGACGCTGTCCGTATTGTTAGTTGTGAAGTTGAAAGAACACTTGTGGTGTCCTGAAATGTTCGTAGGGGGTGTTCTGATGATGCTGTCCGTCCTAAGGACGCTGTCCGTATTGTTCTCTGGCAAGTTCAATGTGTTCTAAGAACACTTGCGGTGTCCTGAAATGTTCGCAAATAAACAAAATGGGGGTGTCCTGAGGACGCTGTCCGTATTGTTAGTTGTGAAGTTGAAAGTGTTCTTAGAACTCTCGCGTTGTCCTGAAATGTTCGTCGGGGGTGTCCTGAGGACGCTGTCCGTATTGTTCTCTTGCAAGTTGAATGTGTTCTAAGAACACTTGCGGTGTCCTGAAATGTTGGCAAATAAACAAAATGAGGGTGTCCTGAGGACACTGTCCGTATTGTTCGATGGCAAGTTGAATGTGTTCTAAGAACATTTGCGGTGTCCTGAAATGTTCGTAGGGGGTGTTCTGAAGACGCTGTCCGTATTGTTCGATGGTAAGTTGAATGTGTTCTAAGAACACTCGTGGTGGTGTCCTGAAATGTTCGTAGGGGGTGTCCTGAAGAGGCTGTCCGTACTGTTCGTTGTCAAGTTGAAAATGTTCTAAGAACTCTCGCGGTGTCCTGAAATGTTGGTAAATAAACAAAATGGGGGTGTTCTGGGGACGCTGTCCGTATTGTTCGTTGTCAAGTTGGAAGTGTTCTAAGAACTCTCGCGTTGTCCTGAAATGTTCGTAGGCGTTGTCCTGAAGACGCTGTCCGTATTGTTCGTTGTCAAGTTAAAAATGTTCTAAGAACTCTCGCGGTGTCCAGAAATGTTCGTAAATAAACAAAATGGGAGTGTTCTGAGGACGCTGTCCGCATTGTTTGTTGTCAAGTTGAAAGTGTTCTAAGAACACTCATAATGTCCGCAGACATTAAGGGGGTAATTCATAGAATTCAGCGCACAAGTGGCGCACGCGGCTGGCGCACAGTGTGCGCGTGTGAATCCCTACACCAGCCGCGTGCGCTAAAATACATTTTCCGCGAACAGCGTATTCATGGATTCCAGCCTCCAAAACCAGCCGTGGCGCACAGTGGTACAGCGACCCTGCAGCAGCGCCAGTTATGCCCCCAAGAACGCCCCTGGCACAGGGAAAAGCCATCAAAATCCCCAATCCAGCACAAAGGGCTGCGCTAACCCTGTACCAGCACGGCAAGCGGGGTACGTGTATCACTGGGGTGCGCGTGAAGTTCCTCACGTGATTTCAGCTGGGTACGTGTATTACTGGGGTGCGCGGGAAGTTTCACACGCGATTGGCCCTGTGCAAGCGTAGTACGTGTATTACTGGGGTGCGTGGGAAGTTTCACACGCGAATTCAGCAGGGTACGTGTGTTTCAGGGGTGCGCAGGAAGTTCCACACGTGATTCCATCAGGGTACGTATATATCAGGGGTGCGTGTGAAGTTTCACACGCAATTTCAGCTGGGTACGTGTATTCCAGGGGTGCGCTGGAAGTTCCACACGCGAATGTCCTGGGTACGTGTATTTCGGGGTGCGCAGGAAGTTCCACACGCGATTCCATCAGGGTACGTGTATATCATTCGTGCGCTGGAAGTTCCACACGCTAATGTCCTGGGTACGTGTATTTCGGGGTGAGCGGGAAGTTACACACGTGAATTCAACAGGGTACGTGTATTTCAGGGGTGCGCGGAAAGTTCCACACGCAATTCCATCAGGGTACTTGTATATCAGGGGTGCGCTGAAAGTTCCACAAGCGAATGTCCTGGGTACGTGTATTTTGGGGTGCGAGGGAAGTTACACACGTGAATTCAGCAGGGTACGTGTATTTCAGAGGTGCGCGGAAAGTTCCACACGCGATTCCATCAGGCTACGTGTATGTCAGGGGTGCGTTGGAAGTTCCACACGCGAATGTCCTGGGTACGTGTATTACGGGGTGCGCGGGAAGTTACACACGTGAATTCAGCAGGGTACGTGTATTTCAGGGGTGCGCAGAAAGTTCCACATGCGATTCCTTCAGGGGACGTGTATATCAGGGGTGCGCGGGAAGTTCCACATGCGAATGTCCTGTGTACGTGTATTTCGGGGTGCGCTGGAAGTTTCACACGCTGTCATGATCTCTGCTTCCAAAAGGTCAGGGTTTTCCCAACTCCCTTGGAAGCAGATCCATAACCCAGGTTCCGAGTGCCAACCAGTCCCAATTGGGACCTTTTGGACCCAGTCCTGGCGCCAGTGGCACCAGGCTCATAAATATGCCCAGTCCCAGCGCTGGAAGCGCCGGGCTCATAATGCTTGGGTGGACTTACCTTCAGCAGACCATGCTGCTTACTTGCCTGCCAGTTGAGCCTCTGATCCTCTTCTGTTTGGAACTACTTTTCCTGTTGGGTGGGGCTGGAGCCACTCCCTAGATTCAGAACACTGGAACTCTTCTGGAAGGC
The DNA here is from genome assembly GCF_040938575.1 of Ambystoma mexicanum. Taxonomy (NCBI): domain Eukaryota; kingdom Metazoa; phylum Chordata; class Amphibia; order Caudata; family Ambystomatidae; genus Ambystoma; species Ambystoma mexicanum. Next base: position 924,106,116 of record NC_090935.1, read on the forward strand.
AGGAACTCTTTTCTTACCAGGAACTCTTTTCTTACTTAGGCGTGGCTGTGGAAGGAGACACCTAAGCACTACAGGAGGCTATTTAAACCACACCCGGTGGATGAATCTTGCTTTGCGTTATTCTGCAACCTCTGCAGCAGAACGCTCATCGTGTCTTCTGCATCCGGTCCTGGGCCTAGGAAAAAGGCTTACCATCCTGAATCCAGTCTTCAGCAACACCTATAAAGACAAGAAAGAACAGGTTAGCATTCCGGCATCTGAAAGGCAAAGGCTTACCATCCTGAATCCAGTCTTCAGCAACACCTATAAAGACAAGAAAGAACAGGTTAGCATTCCGGCATCTGAAAGGCAAAAGCTTACCTACTCTTCGTGCGCTCCGGAGGTCTTCACTCTGCATTCCGGCATCTGAAAGACAAAAGCTTACCAACTCTTCGCACGCTCCGGAGGCCTTCGGCGCTGCATCCCGCATCTGAAAGACAAAACAAGGTGCGTTTAAATACATTGGGGAACTTTAATACTCACGTGCCATTACTCCTTTCCACATCTAATCCAGTGGGTATTCCGGCACCCTGCAGCCGCTCCGAACTCGTACCTGCAAAATAAAAAGACAGTTAGAGCGCATCGTGAAGCAGGCAACAAGCGCTTACTTACGTGCTTCCAGGCGCTTCTATTCATCACACGGGCTCCATCTTCAACTCACTTCAGCCCGTCATCCGCCATCGCCGGAACCCTGCAAAACAAGAGACATCATTACTAAAGACTTTAAAGACATTTGAATGACTCGAAACTTACCGTTCGTGCAGTAAACGACGGACAGCAGTCCTCTGAAGTCAAGAGGCCTGCGCTACCTATCCAGTGAAGAAACTGGTTACAGCACCCTGCCCCGAGGCAGATGGAGAGCTCGGCATTCACTTACCTAAGGTGAGAGCGTTAACCTTTGGGGGTCTACAGGAGAGGAGAAGAGGAAAGAGATAGGGACACCCCAATAACCCCAGTTTATTAACCCCATATTTTCTATCTGCAGACATCTTACTCTACACGTCAGGCATACAGTGCACAGAGGTCCAGCCCAAAGAGCCAACCGGGTGCTACACATCACCTTTGAAGATACGGTAGTCGCCCAGTCAAGACCGGCGCCTCTGCGAGAATCAGGTGAGCGTTACAGAACGCAAAGCCTACCGCAAAACTCTCGCCCAGGCGCTATGGAAACCTCGGATACTGACCCCCTAGCCCGGTTACTTGGGGAACTAAGGGCAGAAGTGCATGCAGCTCGTCAGGAAACGAATGCTCTAAGAAGGGAACTAATTATTTCCAAGGAGAGAACAGACAATCTTGCTAGACAAGTGCTACAGTCACAAGCCGGACAGACCCCGTTACCCGCATCAGGGGCAAATCTTCCTTCAACATCCTCTATGAATCCAGTGCAGATCAACCTACCTGGGAATGTACCTCTGGCTCCGCCCAAACGATTTTCTGGTGACCCAAAGAGGTTTGCAGTATTCATCAATCAGTGCCGGTTGCACTTCTTATGCCGGCCAGCAGCCTTTCCAACTGATCAAGCAAAAGTAGCTTTTGTACTTTCGTACCTTAGTGGCAATGCGGCAGACTGGTCGATCCCTCTAGTTAATCAAGATGATCCGGTTCTCCATGATTTTCAAGCCTTTCAGCTTAGTATGGAAAAACTGTTCGCAAGACATTCACAGGGACAGGCCTTGGACAATGAGCTTCTTTCTTTGCGACAGGGTAATCAAGACCTTTTGGCTTATATTGCATCTTTCAATAGACTAATAGTGGAAACTCAATGGCCTGAGGACAAAAGGATTACGCTGTTTTATAGAGGTCTACGTGGAGAGCTCAAAGACGTTTTAGCCCAAGTAGTGAATCCCCCACAAGACTGTTCGGATTATATAGACTTGGTCGTTCAAATAGATCACAGGCTGCAGAACAGGAAGGCCGATCCTTCCAAGTTTGATGCTCGAGTATTTTCCAAACCGCCAACTCCTTCCTCCTCCTTGAAAGGCAAAGGCTTACCATCCTGAATCCAGTCTTCAGCAACACCTATAAAGACAAGAAAGAACAGGTTAGCATTCCGGCATCTGAAAGGCAAAAGCTTACCTACTCTTTGTGCGCTCCGGAGGTCTTCACTCTGCATTCCGGCATCTGAAAGACAAAAGCTTACCAACTCTTCGCACGCTCCGGAGGCCTTCGGCGCTGCATCCCGCATCTGAAAGACAAAACAAGGTGCGTTTAAATACATTGGGGAACTTTAATACTCACGTGCCATTACTCCTTTCCACATCTAATCCAGTGGGTATTCCGGCACCCTGCAGCCGCTCCGAACTCGTACCTGCAAAATAAAAAGACAGTTAGAGTGCATCGTGAAGCAGGCAACAAGCGCTTACTTACGTGCTTCCAGGCGCTTCTATTCATCACACGGGCTCCATCTTCAACTCACTTCAGCCCGTCATCCGCCATCGCCGGAACCCTGCAAAACAAGAGACATCATAACTAAAGACTTTAAAGACATTTGAATGACTCGAAACTTACCGTTCGTGCAGTAAACGACGGACAGCAGTCCTCTGAAGTCAAGAGGCCTGCGCTACCTATCCAGTGAAGAAACTGGTTACAGCACCCTGCCCCGAGGCAGATGGAGAGCTCGGCATTCACTTACCTAAGGTGAGAGCGTTAACCTTTGGGGGTCTACAGGAGAGGAGAAGAGGAAAGAGATAGGGACACCCCAATAACCCCAGTTTATTAACCCCATATTTTCTATCTGCAGACATCTTACTCTACACGTCAGGCATACAGTGCACAGAGGTCCAGCCCAAAGAGCCAACCGGGTGCTACACATCACCTTTGAAGATACGGTAGTCGCCCAGTCAAGACCGGCGCCTCTGCGAGAATCAGGTGAGCGTTACAGAACGCAAAGCCTACCGCAAAACTCTCGCCCAGGCGCTATGGAAACCTCGGATACTGACCCCCTAGCCCGGTTACTTGGGGAACTAAGGGCAGAAGTGCATGCAGCTCGTCAGGAAACGAATGCTCTAAGAAGGGAACTAATTATTTCCAAGGAGAGAACAGACAATCTTGCTAGACAAGTGCTACAGTCACAAGCCGGACAGACCCCGTTACCCGCATCAGGGGCAAATCTTCCTTCAAAATCCTCTATGAATCCAGTGCAGATCAACCTACCTGGGAATGTACCTCTGGCTCCGCCCGAACGATTTTCTGGTGACCCAAAGAGGTTTGCAGTATTCATCAATCAGTGCCGGTTGCACTTCTTATGCGGGCCAGCAGCCTTTCCAACTGATCAAGCAAAAGTAGCTTTTGTACTTTCGTACCTTAGTGGCAATGCGGCAGACTGGTCGATCCCTCTAGTTAATCAAGATGATCCGGTTCTCCATGATTTTCAAGCCTTTCAGCTTAGTATGGAAAAACTGTTCGCAAGACATTCACAGGGACAGGCCTTGGACAATGAGCTTCTTTCGTTGCGACAGGGTAATCAAGACCTTTTGGCTTATATTGCATCTTTCAATAGACTAATAGTGGAAACTCAATGGCCTGAGGACAAAAGGATTACGCTGTTTTATAGAGGTCTACGTGGAGAGCTCAAAGACGTTTTAGCCCAAGTAGTGAATCCCCCACAAGACTGTTCGGATTATATAGACTTGGTCGTTCAAATAGATCACAGGCTGCAGAACAGGAAGGCCGATCGTTCCAAGTTTGATGCTCGAGTATTTTCCAAACCGCCAACTCCTTCCAAAGGAGTAGACTCCGGGGAACCCATGCAAATAGGGGGTCTGAAAGGTCCTCTAACACAAAGGGAGCGGGAAAGGAGGAAACAGTTGCAATTATGCCTATATTGCGGAAACTCAGGGCACTTTCTTCGAGACTGTCCGGTGAAACCTGCCAAGAAAGCAGTAGGAGCTGCAGTTACCAAAGTTACAAACTCTGAGCAGGGAAACGACCTCGCCCGACAAGAATAGAGGTCCTCTTGCCGAGCGTGAAAACCAGTTCCGTGACCTCGCATTTCGTGATACCTATGGTCCTCATTAGCCCTGATAATCCGGATCGATTACATGCAATTGAAGCTTACGTCGACAGCGGTGCCATCGGCAATTATGTGGATCATGAAATGGTTTTGAGGATGAATCTAACTCTTTGTCCCAAGGCTGTAAAGGACGTCATTACTACGGTGGATGGTACGGAGATAGCCTCCGGGCCAGTAACGCATACCACTCAAGAGGTGACGCTATTAAGTCAAGATGGACACCATGAGAAGATCGTGCTCGATGTGATCAAGGCCCCTCAGTTTCAGATTATTCTAGGAATACCTTGGTTAGAGAAACACAATCCTCTGATCGATTGGCGAGCAAGAACGGTCCAGTTTCCAGAATGTGTCTCTACTTGTCACCCTCCACCTGGTGTTGCACTGGCCGCAATTTCTTCAGAGACTCCCCAGTTACCTCCCGAATACCTAGAATACCAAGATGTTTTCCGGAAGGATCAGGCTAACTCTCTACCTCCTCATAGGTCTTATGACTGCCAGATAGACCTGATACCTGGATCTACTCCTCCTTGTAGTAGAATGTATGCCCTCACCGAGCCTGAGAACCTTCACGTTTGACAATACCTGGATCAATACCTGGCAAATGGGTTTATTCGTCCTTCCAAGTCCCCTGCTTCTTCAGCTTTGTTCTTCGTTCCAAAAAAGGAAGGAGACCTTAGAACTTGTATCGATTATCGCTCCCTGAACCAGATCACCGTTAAGAATAGATATCCGTTACCTTTGATCCCTGAACTCCTGGACCAAGTCAGAAAAGCATGCATATATACAAAGCTGGATCTTAGAGGAGCTTACCACTTGGTACGAGTAAAAGAGGGCGATGAATGGAAGACGGCCTTCCGCACCAAGTATGGGCTATTTGAATATCAGGTCATGCCCTTCGGACTTTGCAATGCCCCGGCCGCCTTTCAATATTTTATGAACGATGTCCTCAGAGAGCTCATAGATGTATGTGTTGTTGTTTACATTGACGACATCCTCGTTTATTCTTCATCGGAATCTGAACATCGGAAACACGTGAAAATGGTCCTCGAAAGATTGCGTCAACACAAACTTTTCGCTAAGTTGGAAAAATGTGTTTTCAACGTGACTGAAGTTGAATTCTTGGGATTCATATTATCACCTGGCGGAGTGCGTATGGATTCAAAGAAGGTCGATGCAGTTCTCAAATGGCCATCACCATCCTCCGTAAAAGGTGTGCAAAGCATGTTAGGCTTCGCTAACTTTTACCGCAGGTTTATCCCCGAATTCTCTCGAATAGTCCAGCCCATCACTGCCTTGTTAAAGAAAAACAAACGTTTTGAATGGTCTACTGAGGCGGAACAAGCTTTCCAGGATTTGAAGACTAAATTTATCTCTGCACCAATCTTAAAACACCCTCGCCCCGAACTCCCCTACATCGTGGAAACTGATGCTTCACGCCTTGCCATGGGGGCAGTTCTATCACAAAAGGACCCGGTAACCAATCAGTTGCATCCCGTGGCATTTTGGTCCCGCAAATTCTCGCCTCCTGAAATCAATTACACGATTACTGACAAGGAACTTCTGGCTATCAAGTCTGCCTTTAAGGCTTGGCGGCATTATCTGCTGGGGGCCCGACACACCGTTACTGTGATTACGGATCACCGAAACCTGCAATATTTGAAGACCGCAAAAGCCCAATCCTCTAGACAACTCCGTTGGGCATTATTCTTTGCCGAGTTTGACTTCATAATTACCTATCGACCTGGTACAAAGAACGGTAAAGCCGATGCCCTTTCTCGGATGGGAGTGGAAGAACACTTGATCAACCCCAAACCTGTACCAATCATTCCCGAACAAAGAATTCTGGGTGTAATCGCCACAGAATCCATAGAGGAAGTTAAGGATAAAGCCAGGCAACTTGTAACTCCAGCAGACATACAGAATTGGCATCTGCAGGGAAAGGACTTTGCAGTAAAGGACAACTTATTGTATTTCCAAGAACGATTATACCTACCCAGCACAGATTTACAGAAAAAAGTAATCTCTTGTTATCACGACTCTTTAATGGAAGGTCATCCCGGTATAGCCAAGACCTCAGAAAAGATCAAGCGCTACTTCTGGTGGCCGTCTTGGAAAAAAGATATCAGAGACTTTATAATGTCCTGTGGCGTATGCGCCCAAAACAAGAGTCAAAAGGAAAGACCAGCAGGCCTCTTACGCCCTATTGACATCCCACCTCGCCCTTGGCATACGCTTTCTATGGACTTCATCACCGATCTACCTCCAAGCTCCGGATACAATACGATTCTAGTAATCGTGGACTTATTCTCCAAGATGGCGCATTTCATTCTGCTCAAAGGCTTGCCAACAGCAGCAACTCTGGCCCGAGAATTTCTCGAAAACATCGTCCGACTGCACGGTTTTCCTTCGGTTCTAATTTCGGATCGAGGTAGTCAATTTATTTCTCATTTTTGGCGAAGTTGCTGTCGGTCGGCTCAAATTGATGTGAGACTATCGACCAGTCACCACCCTCAGACCGACGGACAAACCGAGAGGACCAATCAAACTCTGGAACAGTATTTACGCTGCATGCTGCAACAAACTGAAAAAACTTGGAAAGATATCCTTTGGATAGCCGAGTATGCCTACAATAACTCTGTCCATTCGGGAACTGGGAAAACCCCGTTTTTTCTTTTGTACGGCAGTCACCCTCGAACCTCGGAGTTGGATCCCCTCCAAGATCTTGAAACACCAGCAGTAGACTACCTGCATTCTACAATCACCCAAGCCTTTAAGGAAGCTGTTTCTCACCTTCAAAGGGCTAAAGAACAATAAAAGAAAGGAGCAGATCAACATCGGAAGGAAGCCCCTCACTATCAAGTAGGGGATCAAGTCTGGTTATCCACCAAATATCTATCTCTAAAAGGGCCACGCACATTCAACCCAAGATACCTTGGTCCCTATTCCATCACTACCATAGTAAACCCAGTAGCGGTCAAGTTGGACTTGCCCCCGCACATGAAGATACATCCGGTCTTCCACATCTCTCTATTAAAACCCGTGCAACCTCAAACCCGACTAACCAAATCTCCAAAACCTATCCTAGTGGATGGAGAACTCGAGTTTGAAGTCAAAAGCATTCTGGACTCCAAGATCTCCAAATCTAAACTATTCTACCTAATTGACTGGAAAGGCTACGGCCCCCAAGAGAGATCCTGGGAACCTGCTGAATATGTCCACGCTCCTCGCCTAATCAAAAGATTTCACCGAACATTTCCTGACAAGCCAAAACCCCCGGAGAAGCCCGGTTTGGGAGGGGCCTTGAGGGGGGGTACTGTCATGATCTCTGCTTCCAAAAGGTAGGGTTTTCTCAACTCCCTTGGAAGCAGATCCATAACCCAGGTTCCGAGTGCCAACCAGTCCCAATTGGGACCTTTTGGACCCAGTCCTGGCGCCAGTGGCACCAGGCTCATAAATATGCCCAGTCCCAGCGCTGGAAGCGCCGGGCTCATAATGCTTGGGTGGACTTACCTTCAGCAGACCATGCTGCTTACTTGCCTGCCAGTTGAGCCTCTGATCCTCTTCTGTTTGGAACTACTTTTCCTGTTGGGTGGGGCTGGAGCCACTCCCTAGATTCAGAACACTGGAACTCTTCTGGAAGGCAGGAACTCTTTTCTTACCAGGAACTCTTTTCTTACTTAGGCGTGGCTGTGGAAGGAGACACCTAAGCACTACAGGAGGCTATTTAAACCACACCCGGTGGATGAATCTTGCTTTGCGTTATTCTGCAACCTCTGCAGCAGAACGCTCATCGTGTCTTCTGCATCCGGTCCTGGGCCTAGGAAAAAGGCTTACCATCCTGAATCCAGTCTTCAGCAACACCTATAAAGACAAGAAAGAACAGGTTAGCATTCCGGCATCTGAAAGGCAAAGGCTTACCATCCTGAATCCAGTCTTCAGCATCACCTATAAAGACAAGAAAGAACAGGTTAGCATTCCGGCATCTGAAAGGCAAAAGCTTACCTACTCTTCGTGCGCTCCGGAGGTCTTCACTCTGCATTCCGGCATCTGAAAGACAAAAGCTTACCAACTCTTCGCACGCTCCGGAGGCCTTCGGCGCTGCATCCCGCATCTGAAAGACAAAACAAGGTGCGTTTAAATACATTGGGGAACTTTAATACTCACGTGCCATTACTCCTTTCCACATCTAATCCAGTGGGTATTCCGGCACCCTGCAGCCGCTCCGAACTCGTACCTGCAAAATAAAAAGACAGTTAGAGCGCATCGTGAAGCAGGCAACAAGCGCTTACTTACGTGCTTCCAGGCGCTTCTATTCATCACACGGGCTCCATCTTCAACTCACTTCAGCCCGTCATCCGCCATCGCCGGAACCCTGCAAAACAAGAGACATCATTACTAAAGACTTTAAAGACATTTGAATGACTCGAAACTTACCGTTCGTGCAGTAAACGACGGACAGCAGTCCTCTGAAGTCAAGAGGCCTGCGCTACCTATCCAGTGAAGAAACTGGTTACAGCACCCTGCCCCGAGGCAGATGGAGAGCTCGGCATTCACTTACCTAAGGTGAGAGCGTTAACCTTTGGGGGTCTACAGGAGAGGAGAAGAGGAAAGAGATAGGGACACCCCAATAACCCCAGTTTATTAACCCCATATTTTCTATCTGCAGACATCTTACTCTACACGTCAGGCATACAGTGCACAGAGGTCCAGCCCAAAGAGCCAACCGGGTGCTACACATCACCTTTGAAGATACGGTAGTCGCCCAGTCAAGACCGGCGCCTCTGCGAGAATCAGGTGAGCGTTACACACGCGATATCAGCAGGGTACGTGTATTTCAGGGGTTCCGTGGAGTACTACACGTGAATTGGCCGTGTGGGTCCTCCCAGGTGTTCGCTCTACAACCTACACGGCCCCTGCAGGCAGCCCACACCACAGGGGTCTACCCTGCACCCCCACTCATGTCCCCCAGCACCTCCACCCCCCAGCAGTGCAGGGCACCTTCCACCAGGCCCCCAACTCATGTCCCCCTGCACCCCCACCCCCCAGAACTGTGGGGCACCCTCCACCAGGCCCCCACTCATGTCTTCCAGCACCCCCACCCCCGAGCAGTGCAGGGCACCCTCCACCAGGCCCACACTCATGTCCCCCTGCACCTCCACCCCCCCAGCTTCCAGGGGCACCCTCCACCAAGCCCCCACTCATGTCCCCCTGCACCCCCACCCCCCAGCAGTGCAGGGCACCCTCCACCAGGCCCCCAACTCATGTCCCCCTGCACCCCCACCCCCCAGCACTGTGGGGCACCTGCCAGCAGGCCCCCACTCATGTCCAACTCATGTCCCCCTGCACCCCCACCCCCAGCACTGTGGGGCACCTGCCAGCAGGCCCCCACTCATGTCCAACTCATGTCCCCCTGCACCCCCACCCCCCAGCACTGTGGGGCACCTGCCAGCAGGCCCCCACTCATGTCCAACTCATGTCCCCCAGCACCCCCACCCCCCAGCACTGTGGGGCACCTGCCAGCAGGCCCCCACTCATGTCCAACTCATGTCCCCCAGCACCCCCACTCCCCAGCAGTGCAGGGCACCCTCCACCAGGCCCCCACACATGTCCCCCTGCACCCCCACCCCCCAGCAGTGCAGGGCACCCTCCACCAGGCCCCCACTCATGTCCCCCAGCCAACATGTCATCACAATCTAGATCCCTGGCCCTTATGGTCAGCCTCCAAATGCCAAACACCCACCCGAGTATTGCATCCACCCACTTAGAAATGGCAATAACATGATAGAACCCCAATTTCAAGTTTGGAAATGAACACATGTCCCTCACATACACCCAATGGGTGTCAGTGAATCTCAAAACCCATATCATGATATGCATGAAACCAATGAGATGATACTACACACTGAGGTTTGAACATACAATATGTATTAAAAGCAACATAAATTGAATAAAAAATAAACAAACAAAAATGGGAATTAAAAAAAATAAAAACCAGCATGTCCGTGAAATAATGCAAAACCACAAATCATAATCTAAAGGAAAGGTGTCCAAAGTCACAGTCCACAAAAGTTAATCCAATGGAAAATTAAAATCGAAAACCATTGCTCCATGGGTAAATCATAAAAAAAAATGAAAATCCAACAGTCAACTATATACAGATAAACAATCCAGAGTCCATGATCCCAAGAGAAGAAATGAAACCTATCTAATAACACTACCTAATAAAAAAAAAATATATACAAAAATGTGGCCCATTGTCCAAAAGGTCCAAAAAAAATGCAAAACCAAAGGAAACCTAATACTAACTACAGAACTATTTACAAGGGCAGCGGGCTAGTCTGACGGCTCACTTTTGGATGTCCCAGCCAGGGCATCATCCAACTCCTGCTCAATGTCCCGGAGCCGGTCCTCCTCCATGGCCCCGAGGGTCCGCAGGGCCGTCGACGTGTCAACTCCCAACCCCCTGCGGATTGCCTCGAGGCACTCGGCCCGCCTCAGGGCCCACTGCATGGAGTTCTCCGCCCTGACCATCGTGAGCCGTGCCTCTTCCGCCTGCTGCCGCTCCGCATCTATGGCGTGGCCCAACCACTGCCACACGGAAGACACTTCCCATCCTGGGTCCTCCTGCCCTCCGGCCGATGACCGCCCCTCTGATGTCGAAGGCCCCGAGCCATCAGGGCTCCCACCACGTTGCTGCTGCTGCTGTGCCTCTGCCCGTGCACTGCCTCCTGCTGCCTGCACATCCTCCGCTGGCTGGGGTGCAGTCGTTGATGTGGCCACCCCTGCTGGACGTCCGACTCCCGACTGTGGCAGGGATTCCTCCTCCACCAGCCTGGCCGCACCGTCAGAGGCAGCTCCACAGGGCACCCAGGTGACTAATGGGTGGGAAGAGGGCACGGAGGACGACTGGCGCATAGGGGGTTCAGTTGAGGAGGGGGTCGTAGCAAGCCCCATCAAACGGAGGAATCCGGCCTGGGTGACCTGTCCCAGTACAGGGGGTTCAGTTGAGGAGGGAGTCGTAGCAAGCCCCATCAAACGGAGGAATCCGGCCTGGGTGACCTGTCCCAGTAGGCCGACGCGGTCAACGAGCCATTCGAGATGACGTGCAGTCTCCTCATGAAAAGACTGCAGGTCACCTCGCATGGCCCGTTGACGCAACGCCACACCAGTCAGGACAGGCTCAACCCGAACCCGGATAGCCACGTCAGCAGGCAGAGGAAGGCCAGTTGTCGTGAGCGCATCCCCTGCCTGCACTGCACCACTAGCACCAGTGGGATCCCCACCTCCAGACCCCGTCTCTGTTGCTTGCACGGCCTCCTCCTCCACCAAACCCCCCACCAACCTCGATGACTCCGTGCCATCTTCCCCCGTTGGGCCCTGTGGGGTCCCAGCTGCCCCTTCTGCTGCTGAGGAGTCCAACTCCAACCTCCGCCTCTTGGACCTCCCGCTGGCAGCTGCGGCCTGGGACGCGGCACCGGACTCCTCACTCCCCGGCGAGATCACAACCTGGGAGGGGAGCCGGGCCTTGCGTCTCTGGCTGGCGGTGCGATCCCCGCCGCTGTGCTCCACAGCACCTTCTCCGCCCTCTTCATCAGTTGACGCTGCAGACAGGGAGAAATTTAACACAGGCATCAGGGCACTGTACAATGGACACATACACACATGACAGTTGTACATGAGTGGCATTGGCAAACCTCAGACATGCCATCACAATCCCCAACACACATGTCATTTCAACTTGCACACATGAGCCGTACCACAGCCATATCACAACTGCCAGCACCATCCATACACATACAACAGCATGAGCAGGCATGCAGACATCACATGCAACACAGGGAGTGCACTACACATGCACGCACACCACCACACTTGCATGCATGTTTACACCTCTGCCAACTGTTGCAGTGTTCAGATGGGCATCCATGTCACATCTGCCAATCAGGCTTCCACATCCCGCTGTCACATGCATCCATGTTGCATCACTGTTGCACCCTTGTCAAATACACACACATGCACATGTACACAGTGCTGATACATGCAGCTGAAAACAACATACATGCGTGACATCACAAACATGACTACTTACATGCACATTCATCCAAACATGTGTGCCCACACAACTGCATTTGGCATGCAAGCCTACACACAAGAGCACCATCCATGTCTCACACATGACAACCCTCGCATGGCCCTGTACACCCCCACCCATACTCGGTCCCATACAACAGATGTGCAACCTGCACACTACTGGCACATCACCACACGCACAGCTTACAATCATGATGGATGTACACTTACCGCTCGACTCCAGACGGGTCTGCCTCTTAAGGACCTGGACGTGGAGCGCTGGGGATATGCGTTCCAGGACCCTCATCTGATCTTACGACAAGTGGCCCCGGCGCCCCTTAGCATCCGCTGCCTTCAAGAGGCGCCGGGCCTTGTTGAGGGTCCTGGACCTGAAGTCCTCCCAGCGCTTCTTGACATGTTGGAAGTCGCGGACTGCCACCCCCTCCGTGTTGATGGCAGTCACGATGTCCGTCCAGATCCGAGTCCGTCCTTCCTTGTCGGCGAGGGAACTTCCGAAGAGGGCATCATACTGCCCCAGGACTTGCTCCACCAGGACACCAACTTCGGTGGCAATGAAGCTGGTGCCCCTCTGCCTCTCTGGCCGGGGGTTGTCAGTGGTGCCAGATGTTGCAGTGCCCGACATGACAACCCCAGAGGCAGGAGTGGGTGGGCAACTGGGTCCTGGGGCTGGGCTGTGGAGCGATGGAATCCCAGTCAGGAGTCTTTGGTTCCAGCAGGGGTGGTCACAGCAACAGCACCCCTGGCTAATGTTCAGGCAGCAAATGGCAGGGCACGTGGGCAGCAGGCAGTCAGGCAGCAGCAGATGGCAGGTGGGAGCGTGCTCGGGGCTCTGGGGGCAGTAATTCGGCCTTCTGGGCAGGAGCGTGGTCTTCCGTGTGCTTACGCGTGGCCAGCTTGATACAGAGTGATTTGGCACGTGAAAATTCTGCACGTCAGCGTGTAATTCGAGGAAAGGCCCTTAGCGTGTAAGCGCGTCGGCACGCATACGAAATTTCATTGGACAGAAGGCCCTTCAAGCGCAAGTGCCTCTGTGACGTGACGCGCGCAGGCGTGCATGGGCGTTTCAGCGTGCGTGAAAAACTGCACGTCCACATGTAATCCGAGGAAAGGGCCCATGCGCGTAAGTGACATGACGCGCGCGGTCTTTCCCTCAGCACGGGTTAAAGGTGAGCGGGGCCAGCAGTTCGCTGTACCTGCCTTTCATGGAGACCGACGTGTGTTGCTGCTTCCTGTTGTTTTGCGCGCCATCACAACTTCACAGCTATCAAGGACGTATGTCTTCTTTTGGCGGAGGTATTGGCTACGCATGTTTTTTTGCATCGCGCTAGTCAGACGGTGAGTTGCACACGCTATTTTTCCCACTGTGGGTGCCCCTGTGTATCGCACCCATTTTCGATGTCATAGTAGCCTGCGTGTCCCATGCGTACGCATTATTCGTGTTACTGGGTGCCACCGCATACTGCGGGAGGTTGAATTCACGCACGTAGGCTGCAGGGTTGTGTGCATGGTTTTACTGCAGTTTTGGGGTGCCTGAGCGTTGAGTTACCCGTCACTACATCACCGGGGTCACATACAGCCTTGCAGGTGAAGGGGGGCTGTTGACATCTTGCTTCCCACCCCCTTCACCCCAATTGCCCAGGTCAATTGTGGTGTACACCTCCCATTGGCACTACTCCATCTGTGCCGGCACTACTACATCTGTGCCATGGTTGGGAGGACACCAAAGGTGAGGGGCGCCTCAGCTGGGCGTACTCCTCGTGGCGGGCGTGGTCGGGGACGTGGCCATGGTGACCAGGGAGTGGGGGACTCCAGGGTGTCCAGGGCAGCCACAGAGGGGGAAGAGGCAGGGGTGCGCCACTTGAGCACAATGTTGTGCCATGTGTCGGTGCAGTCATGCCACCACCCCGTGTGGTTCCGGGGGATGCAGATTCTGCATCTGGCACTGGCGCCCGTGTGACCCGGCAGACGGTTCCATCGACTGCCACGGGCCCAAGGGTGGTGGTAGCTGCAGGTGCAGCTGTGGACACCGCCACCCAGACTCAGGGTCTGCCAGCGCAGGCTGCTTTTGCACTTGAGGAGCCCTTGGAAGATTTCCAACAGGCCAGGAGAGAAAGCATAGGGGCAGGCCGGGCTGCTCAGACCAAGACACGTGTCCCTGGGGCAGTTATGTCATCTGCTGCCCCGAACAGCCGGGTGTTGGCAAGTGCAGGGGCAGATGCACCCAACAACACCCCGGTTGTGAGTCTGCCAACCAGGACCGTTGCGGTCAATGACCCTGCCACAGATGATGTTGCTGCGCAGGGTCCATTAGAGGGCACCCAGATGCCACTGACACAAGTCAGGCCTTTGGTCGTCCCTCCACCTGCCACTCCCTTGGCTCAATCCACCGAACCCACTGGCCATACTGGTCAGGGCGGCATTAGCCAGCCAGGGTCTGCGCCACAGTCCAAGAGGAGGAAGGTTGCACCTGCAGCACAGGCTGGGACCCCACACACAGCCACGACCTCCTGCACGTCGAGGAAGAAGCCTTTCTGCAAGCAGGAACTGGACCTCCTCGTGGGTTATGTGCGGGGCCACAGCCGTGACATGCTAGTGGGTGCCAATAGTCAGACTACGGCTGCCCAACGTGACACCCACTGGAAGCATGTTGCAGAACATGTCAGTTCATTCGGCCATGAGGTGCGCACGGCGCAAGAGTGCAAAAAGTGTTGGAATGACATCAAACGCAGCACTAAGGCTAAGCGTGCCTCTAATTACAACTTGACTCTGGTGACTGGCGGTGGGCCTGCACCAGAGGAGGAAGAGCTCACTCCGCATGAGGCACTCGTTGCGGAGTTCATACCACCTGAATTGGTCGAAGGAGTGGGAGAGATGCTGGACTTTGATGCCCAGTCCAGTGAGTGTTGATGCGTGTTTGTTGAGGACGTGTGTGTTTCACTTGTGGGATGTGTAGTGAATGATTGCCACTACATGTGACGTGTACATGGTTCTGATGTGTAAGTAATGCAATGCTTCCGTGATGCATGTCTGCTCTGCTGGATGGTGGACATGTGGAGCAGACAGGGACTGTCCACATCACCACTATTGCACCCTACTGACATGCTGGTTACAAGTATGCCCCTCCGGTCCATGTTCCAGCTCACTGGCCCTTCTGCATGTGGCGTGGGGTGACCTTCCTCTCAGCCCAGGCACAATGTCATTGCATGACTGACGTGCATGTCTCCTCTGCCTGCATGAGGGGACTCCATGTAGGCATGCTCCCTTGCCCCTCCTCCGACATTCTGCACCCCAGTTCCACCTTTGCACTGGTCTGCTTCAATCTTGCCAATGTGTACTTTCCTGTTCATGCGTCCTGTGTAGATGCTAACTTCCAGCGTACAATCTGCCAGACATATGCCGTGTGGTACAGCCTTAGTACTTGATGCAGGGTATCTCACTTGTACTGTGCATAGGTCAGATGTCCCGCAGGGACATGAGTGCCCATTCATGCTCCATGTGCATTGCACGCATGCCCCTATGTGTCCTTGACTGGATGATCACTGTAATACAAGTCCTGGGTGACATACATTGCATGGCATCTCATCAGCCTTCCCATGTCAACTGTGGCTCCGTACTGCGTTGCACACATGTTTAGGGTCTGACAATCTGTGTGGCTCACAGGCCTCAGCCTGTTCAATGGCCAATGACTCTGTCCAACTGTTGTTGTGTCTTCTTCACACATGGGCGGCCTCCAGAGTTTTCATCATGTGTCCTGCTTACTGTCCCATCATCATTAGCAGTGTTGTCACTTGAATCACATTAAGCTGATGATGCCAGTCAACACTGCCTGTCAATACACAGGTGTATGGACAGCCTTTTGATACCAAGCTAGGCATCCCTGCTTTTTTACTGGGGTGGAGGGGTGCTTGGCTTCTAGATATGGTACACATTGAATGCACAATGAACGTGATGCCTGAATTTGACCTTGCACTGCCTTCACATTTCCTGGCACACACCATGGAGTCCTTGTACATGTAGGTAGTGAGTGACGTACACATTTTCTGCACTGCATAGACCCACTTCCATGGAAACTGCCACCTTTCAACAGGTCTGATCACAGAAGCAATTCAAAGTTGACCCAGCATGCATGCCAGGTTATATGTTGTGTGTCACATGTCTGCCTGATGCGTTTGTTGTCGGTGTGTGTGTGTTGTGTGCTTCTGACATGTGTAGTGACCTCTTTTCTCTCTATTTTTCAGGTGATGACGCAATGGAGGCAGAGGATGGTGTTGTCATGCCAGACACAGGGTTGTTACCACTATATCAACCCGGCACAAGTGGGGGTCGTGGGGTGGTAGGCCACAAAACCCCCAAGTGCTACAGTCCATCTTGTCTCTGGCTGCCTATGAGTCCAGCCTTGATGACGACTCTGACGTCCATGTTGAGTTGGATGAGCATCAAGTCCATGTGTCAGGGGTGAGTGATTCTGATGTGGACACTCCTCTGTCTGCGACACCTGCACTGAGGGATCAGACAGTCTTGGTTCCTCCGCCCGTGGTGGATCGGGACGCAGGGTCACCCTCCACACCAGTCACTGATGTGCCTGGGACATCACGTCGATGGGGGCATGTAGTCGTGCAGCCGCGTGTGGTGCCAACACAGCGAGGACCCCCGGTCCTTTGGTCCCGCAGGGGTCAAGCCCGGCAATGCGGTCGCCGCGCGCAACCGCAGTATACTGAGTGGGAGCAAGACATGACTGCCAATTCAGAACGGCAGGGGGCAGCAATGGAGAACATCGCTGAGAGCATGGAGCGTGTGGCCCGATCTGTGCTCCCCCCTGCTAGGCAGGTGCTTCTCCAGCAGCAGGCGGCACGGTCCACGGCCCGCTCGCTCAGGCTGGGCATGGCGGCCTCAGACAGGGAACGCCAGGCTGAAATGTTGTCTCTGCGTCAAGCAATTGCTGCTCACGCAGAGGCGCACATGGATGCCCTGAGGGAGGAGTATGCTTCCCTCAAATCCACTCTGGGTGTCCTTATGATGTCCCAGAGGCAGCGGGCAGAGGAGAGGTTTGCACAGCTTGAGCGTACCATCTCGGCTGAGCTACCGGCTTGCCGGGAGGTGCAGCGGTTGTCCAGCCAGGCCTTGCAGGAGGAACTCGTGTTACACATGCTACCTTGCAAGAGGAAGCACGTGTATCACGTGAGGTTCTGCATGCAGACCTACGTCACATCGGCACACAGAACCAGGCTCACCCGTCCGGCAGACTTGCTGCCGATGAGGGGCAAGCTGCGGCTAGATGTGGCCAGGCTACTGTGCCACAGCCTCCTTTCCAGGATGAGCCAGACTCGGACGACCTTCTATCGCCCACATAGGTCGGGCTGTGCAGGCGTTGAGCCCATGGAGTTTTTTTTTTGGCTCAGCATCATCGCATGTGGGTGTTGAGCAGCACCCTGTACCTCCCGCCTCCTGGGTGCCTCCCCCCCGGGTCGTATGTGGCCATTTTTGATTTTTCTTTTAGTTTAGTTAGTTAAGTTTCTGTTTGATAGTTAGTTTAATTAGGTAATGTAGGTTTTTCATAGTTAGTGTAATTAGTAAATATAGTGTAAAATTGCTTGTCTATTGTGCTTTCATGTGACGGTGCGGTGCTTTGTGGCTTTTGAAGGCATCCACTGTCTGTTCCAGCTGGGCCCTTCAGGCTTGTCTTGTGTATGTGTTTGCTGCTTGGGGTCCTTGACTCACATATGCCACTCCTGCCTCCCTTATCCATGGGCTCGCAAGGATGGTTTGGTGTGACAACCTATTACACAAGGGCTTTGGACTGTCATATCTGTGGCATGTCTGGTGCTGTGTGACTTGTGTTGACACCCCTAGTGGGGATGATTGCGGTGTTATTGTCCACTGTTCAGCTTTTGCTAGATGGGGTGTTTCATGATTAATGTGTACATTCATTGCTATGCATTGTGTAGTATGTTTCTTATCTTTACTGTACACATGCTTGTTGCAATTCATGCCGTAGATAGTGTGTTCCACACTTTGGATGTGAAAGACGGACTGATGGTGTGATTTCTGAGGTAAGTCTCTGGCATGGTCCAGTAATGAGATGCCTGAAGAGACACACATAGATGACTTTAAAGCATTAATCATGTGTTTCATGCCCTTTCTGCAGGGGGATGAGCCTCCAGAGCACCTTTGCCAGCAGACATGGCCCATTGGACGTCTGAATTCTGGACACGTTTGTTGGTGCCCACATGCACATGTGTGCACAAGCAGAGGCACAGGGATTGCAGACCTACATCCTAGAACTGCTGACGTGTTCCAAGGAACTCCTGGCAAGGTGAGCAGCACAGGGGGGCCACAAAACAGCAAAGCTTGCACCAGGCGTGTTGCACATGCAGGCTTAGTCACAGCACTGAGGGTGAGCTTGGACGAATATTGGTGTTGAAGCACACAATGCAGCTCAGATGTGTTGGTGGACTGATGGCTGTTGATTGTAAGGTTGTCTGGGACACCTGCAGGGGCAGTGGCACATACCCTCCGGTACACCTAGGTCCATTGAGGCACTTGTATCAACCATGTAGCCTTCCGAGACATGGAAAGGGCAGCTCACAGGGACATACAGCAAGGGACATACTCGGGTGCAGTGCATTTCATTTCCATGTACATTTTGATACATGCACTGCCAACTTTTTTTCAGTCATGGTGGAACACAACTTGTTCTGAAGTCATGCCTTGCTATATGGGTCTGTCTGCTTACCCAGGGAACATTGCATGTTGTGTGAATTGTGACACATTGGTGTTCCATTTGCCACGCACCCACCGGCGGCTGACTTACTGCATTGATTGTGTATGACCCATCACACGGGTAATGTTATATATGGGTACGAAGCATCTACACCAGATTGTCTAGATTGAGTAGTTTGTTTCTATGGGGCATGTTTGGTGGTGTGTTTTTGTGTAATGAGCACGTACAGATTATTAACTGTGGCTCTCTTTGCAGCATTGCAGTGCTCCCGTAACCGGACCTGAGAGTGCGCAGGCAGGAGGCCAGCACTCAAAACCAGAGCTAAGTGTCTTGTGTTTTTCTTTCAAACTGCTCTGCATAGGCTTGCTGCGGGGTGCACTAATGCATGGATGAATGTGTAATTCAATTTGGTATGTTTGTTTTCCCCTAATCACCCGGAATCCTATCCAATTTTGAACCCTGTACCCTCTACCCAGTGTCCCTGCTTCCCGTACCTATCCAAGCATCGTTCCCTAACCCTCTTTCCCCGCTGGGGTTGCGGATGCCTGTGTAAGCCCCAAACTTGCAGGCGCCAAAACCCTAGGGGGGGTGGTTGGTTCGTGCCACTCCTAAGCCTGGACTACAGAAGGCCATGAAAATAATGTCCAAGTTTGTTCGGATTGTGTATGTGTTCATGCAGGTAGTACATTTCCGTGCATTCCCTACTTTCATGTGTCATTCCTCCTCCCCTCTCCTGCCACTCATTCCAGTTATCCAGTGTGCCAACACCTGTCCCGACTGCATATCCCTGACCCTCCTTCCCCAGCAGGGTCTCAGAGGCCTGTGTGAGTTTGACCTTGCATGCACCCGGGACACGGTGGGGGTGGTTGTTTCGTGACACTTCCGCGCCTGTACACGGGACCTGTGACAGTACACATCCGTTCATGGTGCATCATTCTATGTTATGTACCACACATGGTTCACATCCTGTTGTGACATTGTTTTACTGTGCTCCCTTGGTTGTTACATCATTGTGGTAGTACTTGGCCTTTGTGAGGTACTGCTACGTCAAGTCATCTACTGGAGGGTGTTCTGGTTCGTTTTTCTGGCTTGGATTTTGTGATTTTGCAAATGAGGGTGGACTCTGAGGGTGCAGGCACCTTTTTACACACAAGGTGGGAGATGGTGACGAAGGGGAAGGGTGATCCTGTGGCCAGGTGAAATTGAGGGTTGAAGGCTCCATGACCCAGGTGCAGTTGTTCAGTGGGTCATGGTCATTTGTGAGGGAGGGCGGGGGGGGTTGTTTTTGATAGTTGCCTTGCCCTGCAGTGTGATGGGAACCCTGACATTGTAATGGTGGTATCCTATGTACATGTTGTGTTCTGCTGATCAATGCCTGTTCATGTGTTGTGTTTACCTTTCAGGTGTGAGGGGATAGTTGTGGTTTGATATGCTGGGGTGCACACATGGTGAATGTTCACATGTGATGTGTAGAGGACACTGATGGTCACTTGATTGCACATGCATATGTTGAGTGCATGTCCTTACTGACCCACACACTTGCACTATGATGCACTACATGTACAACCACCCTTGCATATCCACATGTACACTCCGTTTGCCATCTGGTACCCACTGTGTCCCTGCAGCACATGTTCTGTGACCAAATATGGATCATGTGCATGCCTAATTTGCTTTTTGATGTGGTCTGTCACTTAGATGTGATGCTCAGGGTGTGCATCACACACAATGGCTGTTCACTGTGCTGTGCGCTGAGCAGTGTGTTGCAGGAGTTGGACACAGCACACAGAAGCTGCAGTGTTGATTTTGCAATGCACAATGTGCATGTAGACAGGCATTCATTGTTATGTTACGTCTACAACTTTTGTAATGCATTTGGAAATGACTTATTTTGGGTGGGAGGTTGGTTGTCCGTCAATTCATCTGATTCCATGTCAGGCATCATTGTCTGATGCCACTGTACATTTTTGACATGGCAATGTGTACCTTATTGGTACTGTGTTGGTGTATGGGTATTGCTTGCCATGTCATGTTGTGGTTTGGGAGGGTTTGAGTGACATAACAGTGATGGCCATGGCCTGTTTTGCAGGTGTGTGTGATTCACACCTTGCATGTCAGGGTCATCCGCTTCTCAAAGCAACTAGCTGGGGGTAGATCTCTCTCCGCGGCAGGGGCCTCCCTCTGGAACAGCCTTCCTGCCTCACTGGAACTTGAGGAGAACCATCTCCGGTTCCGTAAGCACCTCAAGACCTTCCTCTTTGCTTCTGCTTTCTCTCTGCCTCTCCCTTGCAAAATTCTTCACTGGAACTGCACTGGATCTGCAACTGGGCCACTCTCCACTGGCCCAGCCACTCTCCACTTGCACTGCCTCCCTGGCAACCCCTGCACTGTGGGACTGTCTCTCTATCCCTACAGCCCCCCCTTCCCAGCACTTGTCTGCACTTACCTTTGCAGTTGCCACCAGCTGGCCTATTTATTTGTTTTTTAGTCTACTTACCCTGTACTACACTCCCCCCATCCCCTTCCCTTTGCACCTTTCCCTTCCCCTTACCCCTGCACTTGCACAATCTAAATGACACCTGGCCTAGTAGTATCGTTGTCTGTCTTCCCTTGTTCCCCCCTCCCTGCCTCATCGCACCTTGAAATACTTGTGTATAGGCACGTTACAAATGCCATATCATGTCATGTCATATGTGTGCCTTTTGGTCACACAGGATAGCTTGTGTTTAAGTAGCTAGGGATGCAGCCAATTTGGCACTTCCATGGCAACTATCTCAGGGTGGTAGGGTTGTGACAGTTGACTGTCTCTTTGGCATCATCGATTGTCATCTAGTATGTGCCAGGCCTGTGTGCACTCCGCAGGGGTGGGAGTTTAGGTGAAAAATGTGGCCACAAGCTGGGTCCGGGCTTCCTCGCCACGTGCCCGGTCCCCTCCCATGGGCAGCGCCTGTGCCTGTGGTTGGGGATGTGGGGGCACCACCATGTCCACCAGTACGCCCTGCTGTGTTGCAACATTGTGCAGGACACATGCTGCCACAATGATCCTGCACACTACTAGGGGTGCATAGAGTAGCTGCCCGCCAGAGCGGTCAAGGGAGGGGAAACGTGACTTGAGCACTCCGAATGTGCGCTCCACTATGGCCCTGGTTGCAATATGGGCGGCTTTGTATCTTACCTGGGGTGGTGTGGTGGGGTTCCGGATTGGCGTCATCATGTGGTTGCTCAGAGGGTAGGCACTGTCCCCTGGGGAGGTGTAAATGGTTGTGATTATTGGGGTTTGTGTATTTGTGTGTGTGTGTGTGACATGCATGCATGTGCAAGGGCATTTGTACTCACCTAGGAGCCATGTGTCGCCATGCTGCCCAGCTTCCAGGGCCCGGCTCAGGGCGGACATTCTGTATATGAAACTGTCATGGGTGGAGCCAGGGTAGTTTGCATAGACAGAGGTGATGATTCCCTTTGCATCGCATACCACCTGTACATTGATGGAATGCCAGTGCTTGCGGTTTCGGTAGATGTGCTCAGTGGCCCTAGGTGGACGTGGGTGCAATCTATGGCACCGAGCACTTTGTGGAAGTGTGCCACCCTGAAAAAATCCAGGACAACGGCCTGCCTTTCTGCGGGTGTTCTGGGCATGTATATGTGCCTGCGGACTGAGGGGCGCGCTGTCATGATTGCCAGTACCTGGTGTAGGCAGCGTGACTGCGTGGCCTGTGAGACCCCCCCACTATGGCAGTAGTCTGCTGAAATGACCCAGTGGCCAACAAATGCAGGACATTGAGCACCTTCTCCAAGGGGCTCAATGCTTGGGAGCAAAGGGTGGGGGATGTAAGGTCATCTTCCCACTCCCTGACCAGGTCTAGGATGCTATGGTGTGGAAACCTATACCTGCCGTAGACCTGGTCATCAGGCATCCCAAAAAGGCTTGTCCGTGGTGCGAAAATGCATGCCCTGGCTATTCTCCTCCTCCTGCGGTGTCCCACGATCAGTGCTGCGACAAATGGGGCATTCATCGTAGCTGTATATATGTGTTTGTTGTTAGCGCGCACTTTTATACTGTGCGCGGGGACGCTTCCGCCTGCCTTCGTGTGGCGGACGCGATGACGCCTGTGTGTGTCTTTTGCCGTGCGCGGGTTTCCCGTATTCGAATCCATGAATACGGGTTGTTCACGTGCGTGTGGGCGTTCCGTGTAGTTTCCTGCAGTACTTCCCCAGTTACGCCTTCTTTTTCACGCGTTATTCCCCATTCCGCATTTTATGGCCACTGTTCCGCCCACTTTGGTTGTGTGCGCCGCGCTATGTGCGCTTTTGCTGTGTGCGTAGCGCACGCCGTGTGTGCCCGCGTGCGCCATGGCAGGATTTGGCGCACGGACAGCGGGAAACACGTGCAGCGTCTTCCTTGAATCGCACGCGCACTGGGTTTCTCACACTTGCGCCACCTTGCGCCTGCTTACGCTGGGATTTTCGGCGCACCTTTGCTCCATGAATCGACCCCTAAAAGTTTCCATAGGCCATAGTTGAAATGTTTTACTCTATGGGTGTGATATGCTGCGGTGGTTGTGGCCAGGCATAGAGTGTATAATATACTTACTGTTTGGTTTAGTAACTGGAGTACATGTATTTCTTGTTAATTTCTGTGATAAAAGAAAATAGCATGTTAGTATTAGTATTTTGTAATGACTTTTTACATTGTATAATTAACATTTTTTATTTTTTTTTGGACCCTCATATTTAGTAGATTAGAAACCAGAGTACTGTGCAATTTGCTCAGTTTCTGTGTTCATTGCTAAAATCATTAGGTCTGTGGGAGAAAAAAAATCTATGTTGGATTAAAAAAAAAAACTTTTTCTGTTATGCTACAGTTTATTTGTTTGTTTGTTTTCAGTGTTCACTTGTTTCTGGGTAATGCTTTATACATTGGCTTGTTGCATTTTTTTGGAGCAGTAACATATTATTTATTTGTTTGGATATTATACAATTTTGGAGCAGTTACATACCAGTAGGTGTATTCTAACTGCCTATTTTTATATATTTTAGTGGTATTGATTTATCTGTTTTGATATTGTTAAATTTTGGGACAGTTAGATACCAATTGGCGTATTCTAACTGTCTATTTTTTGCTCTAATTTGCTGGTATTCATGTATATGATTAGTTGTAGAATCTTTGGGCAGTTAGATAGCTTTTGGAATATTCTAACAGTTTACATTTTTTTACTACAAGTTTACTTAGGATTTGCTGGTAATCTCTGCTTTAGAGTAATGGTACTATCATTACATTGATACCATCCACATTTCTTTTTTATATATGCAGTGTAGTGGCCTGAATTGGTTGTGGCTCCTGCGTGGTAGATTATACCTATTGCTATGAAGCTTTTCTTACCAAGTGATATTTGACCATGTGTGAATCCAGTCAGCTTGCAGTTGTTTTTGGTACCATCTGCATTGTAAGGTAGAAGCATTAGTATTACGTACTTACTATGTGTTTGTATTAGTAACGTGGAGTGATTATCTAAATTGCAGGTAGAACATAATCTACCATGGTTTGCATTTTGTACAAGTTGCTGAAATGGAATGGATTCACAATTAGGTATTGATATATATACAAAGCGTTCATTGGGGATTTGTTCTTCTGTCACATTGTTGCAGAGAGTGCATGTATGTTTCCACATGTATGAAATCTGGAAGATTTCATTTATAGGTATGTTTTTGTTTTTTGTTTTCCAGTACTTGTAGTAAGTACATTAGAAATTCTTGTGGATCTTCCTGTGAATTTATAGTGAATTTCACCATTCCAGCACAGTAGTCCAATTGTTGTCTTATTCCATAAACACTATGTGTTATCAGGATTGTTTGCTGCATTTCTGTGAAGTACTAACATTTGCAAACACATAGGTCTGTACTGTGTAAGTAAATGTTGTCAACAATTGGTGATAATTGAAATAAAATATTCATTGCTACATTTGTGTAGCAACTTACACCAACTATATTTGAGAGTTTAAATCGACTTGGTAGTTCTGTATCTGACTGCTATTTTTGGAGTTTGTCTTCCTTCTTTGAAGAAGTACCTGGTTTACTTTCCCTAATTGATTCTTTTTTGCTTGTGGTACTTGATGAAGTTTTAGTTTCTTTTACTATCTTTGGAGTATTTGCAGTGACATCCGTTGCATTTCTGTTTGATTTATTTTTCTTTTATAACGTTTTACTTTTTGTGAAACAGAATATGTGTTTAGATGGGGGGTGTATAGTGAGCGAAGTCTATTGTATTCTAAAATGCAAGGAATATCAGCGTTTACTTTACTTGCATCAAAGTTGATTAGAAATAGACCGTCAAGTGTACGTAAGCGTGATAGTGCTACGTAGTTCTTGCCTTCTTTAAAGACTGTGTTACCAATATCTATCATTGCTTTGTCTAGGGTCAGACCTTGTGATTTATGAATTGTGACTGCCTATGCAAGAGTTAGAGTACATACATGTCTTTGAAGAGAAGGAATTGAGCTGTTGGGCGTCCTATCCGTTTTACTTCTGAAAGTTTGTCAAAGAGAATATTGACAAACTGAATTTTGTTGTCACGTGGGTATGTTTGAAAGCCAACAACTGTACCCAGTGCTCCTTTAACTAGTCCTTGGTCCACGTCAAGGTTACGTTTAAGCATTACTCTGCAATTTACGGATAATTTTAATATCTTTTCTAAGCCTGCTGTGTTTTAGATTAATTTTTCTAAACTATTTAGTCTTGTTGTGGCTTGGTCACACATAGGTAGTGTCATACCATGTACATCTAGTTTGTCTGTGGGGTCAATTTCCATTATTGGTTGCATTTCTTTACTTAACATTATTTAATTGAATTTGAAACAGCTTGCAAACGTTGGCATCAAGGCCATACAATTGACATTTTTGTGGGCTAATTGTTCCATAACATCTGTAGCACATGCATTATCACCATGAAGTGAATTAATGTGCCGGGTTTTAAATATTGTTTCTGCTTCTTTAGAAAGTATACCAACTCTGATACTTTTTAAGATGTTGGCTTAAGTGAGATCTGCAGATTGCCGTATGTTTTCTGTTAATTCTCTGTATTAGAAATGTTGCCAAAGGTTAACATTTCCAATGCTGCCAACATTTTTATATGTTTTAAAAATAGGCTCACCTTTTACTAGTGTCATTTGAAGAAGATTTCCGAAAACAATAATGTGTTTTCCTGCAAAGAGCTCTTCATAGTTTGTTTTGTGTACTTCTTGTAATCTTAGGTGAATCAAAGCCAACATTAGGCTGGAGACCATGCTCGCTTCATCTATTAGTAGCATTTTCATTTGTTTCAATACTCTGCATAGTTACATTGCAGCTTCTGCAGAAAGTTTGTAATAGTCTAATTTGTTCTGGTGTTCTACTGGCAATAGTAGTAATCGGTGTAACGTGACACCACATATGTTGTAGGCAGCTAAACCTGCGGGGGCAGTGACAACAGCCGACAGTTTGTTATTTGTCATTTGTTGAAGGAACTTACTGATGATTTTGATTAGGAATGTTTTGCCAGAGCCAGCTTCACCACTGATGTACAGTAGTATAGGTTTATAATTATGGCAGGAACATTATTCATTTTCATGTTGTACACCATGTGCAATTTGTTTTGTTACTTCTTGAAAAATGCTACGTTGCTCATTGTTTAGTTTTGATTGTAGTATAGTTAGGTCTTCATTATCTTCATACTGACACATGGTGTTTTCTACTTCTATCATAGCTAATTCTGCCTCATTTCTTATTAGTGGTTCTCCCAGTGGTTCTTGGCTTCCTGTTACAGAAGGTTGACTACTGTCAGGAGTGTCTTTATCTAGTTGGGCCTGGAGTTCTTCTTCTTGTTGCTGTTCATTGTGCAACATTGTTTTGTACTGTGTACAGTTGACATCAGTTACAGTGCTTTCATTTGCTTTAAAAGCATATTCATATGAGTCATAGTTATCTAGTATTTCTTCTTCTTTTCTCCATGGTTTAAAGAGTTGTAGCAGGGGCATGTAATATACGTCTTTATGTTGAGGAGTCTTTAATGAAAATGTGATATGATTAATTAAATTTGGTTTAGTGAGTTTAACTAAGCTGCCTTCACAGTTTGTCACTCTGTATTTAACTTTTTTTTCCTCAGGTTTTATATTATTTTTGTATGTGTAGTTTTGGGCTATGTGGTATAGACACAGGGTTTCCAAGTATTACTTCTGTTTGGGTAGTATGTGTCCAATAAATTGTTTTTTAAAATGTCTTGGCTGTTGGGATCACGTTTGGCTATTGTTTCTATATCTTCGTAGGATTTTAGAACTCTTTTTCTAGATTTAGCAGGACCAAGACTTAGCCATACTATATTTTCAGATTTACCATACAATGCAGTACCAGTTAAACAATCAGCTGCTTCATATGATCCACATTCTCATTCGGGGAGCATTTTTATGCCCAAGCTGTATAATTTCTGAGAAACTATTTTATCTGATGACAGGTCATTCCAGAGGTCTTGGAGCTCTGTCTTTTCTGCTTTGGTTAAGTATGCTGTGACATATCGTGCAACTGCAGTGGAATTGTCTGCAATGAAATGCACATCTATGTTTGCATTCCATAAGTGGGCAATGATTGCATTGTAATCTTTGATATATTTTTCTTCTTCTTTTCTTTTTATGAAATATGTACTTTTAGGTGACTTACCTTTAACACTATGTCTAACTGAAGACAAGAGGTTGTTCACTTGACCTGTTTCTGTAACTGGTCTAGGGAAACCAAATCAGCATTTGGTTTAGAATTTCCCTTTGTTTTTGTATTTGCGACGGAAATATTTTCCACATTTGTGTCTTTGAAATTGTAAAATTTGTGCATGAAGATCACTATTTGTTGCTTGCAATGGAATTTCACAAGTGACATTTTTTTCAATAAAATGTAAAACAGTGGCATCACTGTCTTGACCAAATTTAGGAGCATCTTTAATCCATAAAAGCATGTGATGTGAATATATGGTGCTCCTCTGGCTTTGTATTCTTTTCTCCAAAAGAAGTGTTTCACTTCTCCAAGGGGAGGAACAGTTTTATTACAAAAAAAATGTAGCATAGCAATGAAGCAATGGTGAAAATATCTTGAAACATTAACAGGATCTAGAGAGCAAAGTTCTCCAGGTGTTAGTATATCTGTTTGTTTTGTTTTTGTTTGATATGCGTAGGAAATCATGTAAATCTTCCCATGCATATTCTGCACAACGTAATGTAACAAACCAAGTCGGTGGCCCAAGGTTTCTGATCATACAACGTACATCTCCATGACGTCGAAACCAGTACTCTTTAGTACCACGCATATTTGCTAATAGATTTGTAATATTTGATTGTAAAACCTCATCCTTTTGTTGCAAGTGTGATCCTGATTTTAATATGTGTGCAACTCCGTAACATAAAGTTGCTAGTTCACTTTCAAAGAGTAGGTGGATTATGTATTCCACATTTTGTCTAAATCTGGGATCTTCAGAATACATCCGTAATGACCGGTATTCTGAAGCTAATATTTGAATAGGTCTATCATCGTACCTTCCTCCTTTGCCAGTAGGAACGAGTAGAGGAAAAGCATGTGCTTCTATACTTTTTCCCATATGCTGATTGGTGATCCTTTTGTTTGACGCATTTGGTACGTTTCCAGTGCATCTTCTATGGTGTCATTAGAGTGCAAAGGATGAATTGTATAATGGTCTAAAGTATTTGATATTGTAGAAGGATCTAGGAACTCAAATTGACCAGCTTCTTGTGTTTCTTGAATTATTTCAGTTGTACCCTTCAAGTTTTCTTCAATATTCATTTCTTTGTAATATTCATTATTCTTTTTAAGATATTGCAAGGCATATCTAACTTTATGTAAATCTACCAGCTGTTGCCATATTTTTTTGTCTTTTGTAGGTACTCCATTTTCTAAGATAATTAAAGATTGCTGCATTGGACGTTGCACTCCTAGAGTATGCACATTTTCTTTTAAATCTAATGGTAAATAAACTACTTTTCCACGAATGACTTTTACCAAGGCATTCGTGGAAAAGTAATTTTGCTGTTTTTGGTTGAAGGCGTATTATTGCTTGAAATGGGTGCACTGTTTGAATTATGATGCTCTCATATAAATGAAGTTTTTGTAGGGGTTTTGGTAGTGGGTATAATTCCAAATTATTTGTGATAGCACGTGAAGGAGTTTTGTTGTTGTCAAGTTTTGTAGTGCAGTAACTGCAAAGTATTAATGGGTCAGTTATTTCGTATTTCTTTTCTGCTACAAGGTAGAGAGCTAATTCAAACCATTTAGAATCTACATTGTCTTCTATTTTGTATGATAGGTCTACAGTTATTGTGTTACTTTTATAAAAAGTTCTGCGGCAACATACACACACATGGTTTGGTACTTCAGCTGATGTACTTTTACATTTTAGTATTTCTTTTTTGTATGTGTTTAGTAAAAGGTTGCCATATGTAGAATTGTTGCTAATTTGGTTTAAAGCTATTTCATTCTGTAAGTGGCTTTCACTTACAAAATATTTTTTCTGGATATAGTCAATTTCTTCAAGTAGGTCTTTTGCTGTACCATGTAGAAGAATGTTATTTAAATTTGCTAGTGCTAAAACAGGACTTTTAGCATAGTACAGTTTATAAACTAGATTTCTTATAGTTGAATGATGTGTTGATATCCTTTTGATATCATGGAATGTGGTTTTACACGTAGGTCCTGTAATGCAGGCTAATGAATGTCCTTGTAGTCCTGTGTATTTGCGCGCTGGACAGGTATCAATATTTTGCAGTAGTTTCATTTTGATTTTGTCTTTGCTTTTTACATATTGATTGAGGAATTGGCGTAAAGACTTGAAAAATTGTTTGGGAATGTTACACATTGACGTGCATGGCCATTTGTACACTAGATGTTCTGATTCAGTTGAATGGAGGGGTAATTCTAAGTTTTCAGGGCATATTTTTGTAAGGAGTACTTCTTGTTCCATTATAGTATTATTCACTTTTTCATAACCTCGACCACCGCTATGTATGGCAATTGTATTTGTTTTGTTTTGTTTGTACGCTTCTTCATTAAAATATGGTTCTGTGCTCGTAGTGTGATTCATTCACCTCCACAGATACTTAAGAAGTTCTTTCTGTTGACATTTCGTTTATTGAGAAGTCTTTTTTGTAATTTAGTTATTAGTTTTGTTAGTGGTTTCATTTTGTTTAACACTAAAATAAATAACTTTCTTTTGACAAGAATTGCACAATCTATCAATGCTTCTAAGATTAATTTCCTACGATAGGTTTTAAGGGTTGACCCTGGTTTCTCTCCTGTTTTTATAAGATTTTGAAGGACTCAGTGACAGAACATTTTGGCTACAATACTTTACTTGGTATGCTTACTTTGAACTTTATCAAGATTTATAGAAGCAGTTTTATCTGTAGTGATAGCTGATTTTTTGTTAATTGTTTTCTGGTTTGTTTTACATTTTGATAGATGACGCAAAGTTTAACCACTTGAAACTTATTTTGTTTCACTAAATGACTGTATTAGCTGTTTTGTTTCAACTTCTTTTACAAATTCCACTAGATATGGATGCTTATGTTGGACACTTTTATTTTCATTTGCTCTACTTCTGCATTGGGTCGGGGTGTTCTGCAATGTATGTGTGCTGTGTGCATGAGTGTTTGAGTAAGATGATAAAGATGTATGTAATGGTGTGTGATTGTGCATTGGGAACTACAACTAGTAGGGATGGGTATTCTTGAATTTATATGCTACAAAACGGGGGTTCAGATGACAGAAAAAAGTAGGCTAGTGGTGTGGAGAAGTACAAATAGTAAATCTAATATATACAATTAAAACAGTTGTTTGTTCTATAATATCCAAATTGTAGCGGTTGAGTTGGGTAATTTGTGTGTCCAAAAATAGGAATTTGTGGGACATTCTGTCTGTAAATCGCTGTTTACGACATGGGGATTTTTGGACATAATGGTGCACAATCTCTATTTTTAGGCACATAAATAGCTTGAATTAACTTTACAGTGTGTTTCAGTAATAATACAAATATTATTGTGATATTCGACTTACTTTTTTTCTAAAATGAACAGGTTAATTCTTAGTTCTTCTTTGTTCTTCAAATTGTAAACTGCAATTGTAAAGAAACAAATTAGTAATGTCTTTTGTATATAGCACTGTTTTTAATTTAGACATTGATTTTTTTAATTGAAATCCTCAGTGCCTTCCTCAAAACCATTAAAACTATCTTATTTACATAAGATACGTCGCACAAGTTCAATACATATGATATGTTCTTAATGAACAAATTATATTGTAATGACTTTAGCAAACAAAATATCTTTACTATGTTTGTGAAATTCATAATGTACCACTGAATACCACTCTTTCTGTAACTAAGCTCTTCCAGGTAACAGTGTCACAATGTCATGCTTAAATTAAAGTAATTGAATAAATAATTAAATAAAACAAAAATATTGTCAGTTTGAAAATGTGTTCATGTATTGTACAGAAAATATGCATACCTGTAGTTTGTGTTCATGCATTTGGATATGCATGGAGCTGCAAGTAGAAATCTTGGAGACTTGTACAGTATTTCTTGTAGATGGTGCTTGCCAATGATATGACACTTGTACTCAGAGAGATTCACAGTACATTTGCAGTGCTGATCTATGATGATGCAGTTAGATGTAGAGGTCTTGAATGTGATTGGCGGATGGTAATGTGACTTCTTAGCTACATCCAATGAGGGAATGGCACAGAAAGTGAAGTGGAAATGGTAGAAGGGCTGTTCATGTTACGATATGTCTGCAGACATGGTGGTAGTTCGCGGACATCGGGTGTTACATCCGGGGATTTTTGGGTTCAGAAGTCATGCACATGAGAATGAGCACTGAAAGGGATTGGTCAGGAAAGAACAACAGATAGCTATGGCTGTGTGTTTCAGAAAACAGATTGTTTGTATTTTGGGAGATTCATGGATACATTGGTTGAAGGTGCATGCAGAAAGCTGTGGAGTAGCTGTAGATCTTGGATTTCCACATATGGAAGTACACTGACATTGAGTACGTGGAATGAAGTGGTTGGACTTGCTACCTCTTTGTGCTAGTTTGGAGCCAGAGCAACATCCAGACATAATTGTAATTCATTGTGGAGGGAACAGTTTAGGACATGTGTCTGGAATTTCTTTGCAATTTTCTATGAAAGTAATTCATTGTGGAGGGAACAGTTTAGGACATGTGCCTGGAATTTCTTTGCAATTTTCTATGAAAGAAGGACTTGGGAAGGTCATGGACATGTTCCCTAATTCTCAAGTAATATTTTCACGGATTGCACAGAGACAAATGTGGCTTCGTTCGTCTTCATTTGGTCCATAAATGGAAAAAGCAAGGCGCATTGTTAATAAAGCTGTTTGTGCCTTTCTAAGAGATTTTGGCATGTCCTCTTTTCACAATGACAATATTATGTTTTGTAGTACATACATTTTTCACAGAGATGGAGTCCATCTTACTTATGCTGGCAATCAGATTTTTTTGAGAAATGTACAAAATGCATTACGACCTTTTTTAGAATTACAGCATCCATTTTGAAGTAGGTGTTAAGTATTTATAATTTTTGACATACAAACACCTCCCAAAGGCTCTTTTCAAAGCCACCACTTCCTACCAGAGAAAATTGCAATGGTTATGATAGGGTAGCAACCCAATTTTTTAGATGTCTGCGGACTGTCCGCGGACTTCTAAAAAATACAAAGGTCCCTGCTTCATTTATTTTCACTTCTATTTTTTTAACTGTGAAAGGCGGCTCGTAAAAGAGCCTTATTGTTTTTGATTTTTGTAATTTTGTTTTTTTTTTGTTTTTTTATACACGACACACTAGGAGAGGAGGGGAAAGGAGGGTAAAAGGGGGACACCAACCACAGGGATAAGAAAGGGCAAGCTGAGAGAGGAAGATGTAGAGTGGGTTTTATTTGGGTAGTGAGCAGGCGTTCTCATGCTCTGAGACGATAGTCTCAAAAGCACTGCAAAGTCGCTCCCCCCCGCAGAGTACTGTGTCACAGTACATACATACAACTGTGACCCTCGAAAGGTAAGGGTCATAAGAATTCTGTATGGCCTGTGAGGCAGCTTGAGGAAGACGCTGTCCCACAGAGGTGGTCCTTGTGGTGACAGGATCAGAAACAGAGGATGAAGTAGAGGAAATCAACCTACCACGTTCTTCGCAAGGTACAACCTTGCAAATAGCCCCAGGGTGAAATGACCTCAGGTGTCGCTTCATGGTAGTGGTCCCAAAGCTGCACGAACCGTGCCTCCCGCGACTGAGTATCATTTTGCACTCATTGCAGGTGACACGGTTCTCACGAGCCTTAGGACCATTCCCATGAATGGTAAACAACCGCCACACCCAAGACTCACGCCTAGTACGGGTAGTAGGGATTTCCTGTACCTCATTATCCTCATCCTCTTCTTCCTCCTCTGCATCCTCACTCCTGTTCCCCTCTTCAGGCCCTTGGGGAGGTGGTGGTGGTGGAGGGGGTGGGGTGGTGCTGAGACAGACACAGCACCAGGTGGCAGCAGTGGAGCCACAGAAGCCATCAGGTTGAAGATGGAATACTGCAGGTTGCAGCAAAAATCTCTGTGCTCTGTAGAATAGCCAGAAACAGAATGAGAATAAGCTCTAGGGAGTGGTCTTTTATAGGGGTGCATGTGCACGGTCCGCAGATATGCGCGCTGTCCGCGACAGATCGAACACAAAAAAAGGTTCAAAAGGTTTCAAAAAGTATGTATAAACTTATAATTAGTATGTGGGACTTGTGCTATGGTGAGTTTTTATTGGAAAATATTGTGGATTACTTGAAAATGTACTTTTAAATTGTTCGGGGACACGAACAGTGTCCGCATTCAGAACACGCGATCAGCGTGGGTGTGGTCACATGGTCGCTTCGTGAACATGTTCGCGAAGGAAGCGGCTGTCCGCAGGACACCAAATGCACGGGCATTGGTTTGCGCATGCGCGTTGATGTTATACGGACACTGTTCGGGTCCTGAAGTAATTAAAAGTGCGTCAGACATCAAAGGAACAGTTACGGACAGGCGTTTGTTCTTAGAACAGTTTCAACTTGCTAACGAACAGTACGGACAGGTATAGTGTTCTTCAGGACACCTCCATTTTCGTTTATTTATGAACATTTCAGAACACCAATTGTGTTCTTAGAACAGTTTCAACTTGCTAACGAACAGTACAGACAGGTATAGTGTTCTTCAGGACACCTCCATTTTCGTTTATTTACGAACATTTCAGGACACCGCGTGTGTTCTTAGAACAGTTTCAACTTGCTAGCGAACAGTACGGACAGGTATAGTGTTCTTCAGGACAACTCCATTTTTGTTTAATTATGAACATTTCAGGACACCAATTGTGTTCTCAGAACAGTTTCAACTTGCTAGCGAACAGTACGGACAGGTATAGTGTTCTTCGGGACAGCTCCATTTTTGTTTATTTACAAACATTTCAGAACACCCGCACTGTCCGCGGACACCTATATTGTTTTTTTTTTAAAACAGAAACTAATTACAACTCAATATAAAAATTTTACTTTATTTAACATATATTAATAATTTATGACAGAGAAGGTGAGGCAGAAACGGAAACAAAAACAGGAGAATTAGGCGTTTCAACATGATTGGTATCAGGTGAAGAGGGGATGGAGGTCTCATCAAAAGGTTTTGGGTTATGGAGAGGGTTTGGGGATAATTGACTGGGATATGGTGAGGGGGACAATTACATGTGGGGCAATGGTATGACATTTTTGTTTTAAAATGATCTTCAACAAAAGTTTTCAAATTATTAAAATGGGTCAACAATAAATCCATTTTTTCTTTTATGCTGTCAAGCGTGTTTTCCATAACAGCTTCTTCAGAGGTATTTTCTATTTTGGTATGCTCTGTACAGAAAAAATATATATGTTAAATATATATAAAATAATAATAATTAAATGGTTTATATTGTAAAGTGGTTACCATTAGTTTCACTATCTTGTGACATTTCCTCATGTGGGAAATGCTACTCTAGCCATTCAGAGTACTAGTCATTTCTGTGAGAAAAAAAAAGATATATTTTTTTATCTAATACAGAAAGTTTATAAATATATGAGTAAAATGAAGTACACTTACTATTTCAGGTAAAATATGTTCTAAATACTGTGTAGGTCTGGTGTTGTTCTTAGTTCTGTAGTGTCTGTGAGGTAATTATGTTGGAAGCCAATTTATCTTCTTCTGGTATATTCCATTTAAGAACATATTGTTATTAAATGAATGGTTAGTGTGTTACATATATGGGTCACATTTCTTATGTATTACTACATATAATGTGTATGTGTGTTGCTTTTTGAATTTGTAAAATTTTCCTATGTTATGATATAACAATCAAACATGCCCCCCAGAGTTTTTAGGTAGTGGTACTGTTCTCCGAACATGTCCGCGGACATTAAAAGAGTTTGCGGACATCATGTTCAGTAGAATAGGTTCAGTATGTTCCATATTACATGTACATAAAGTCAAAGTTATTATTGTTAAGTTGATCTACTAAAACCCTATGAAATTCAGTGAAGAAACGTTGTTAAAGGGACGTTTTGGTTAAGTTGCGCTACTAAAAACCTATGAAATTCAGTGAAAAAACTATGTTAAAGGGATGTTATGGTTAAGTTGTGCTACTAAAAACCTATGAAATTCAGTGAAAAAACGTTGTTAAAGGGACGTTCAGTTACGCTACTAAAAACCTATGAAATTCAGTGAAAAAACTTTGTTAAAGGGATGTTATGATTAAGTTGCGCTACTAAAAGCCTATGAAATTCAGTGAAAAACACTTTGTTAAAGGGACATTATGTTTCCAAGTAAAACCGAAAAACCCTTGGAATTCGCCAGTTATGGTAAGCTAAGCAACCATAACTCGCGCCACCACTGTGCACTGCTAAGACTAACACCCACGACATCAAAGATGACATCACAAATGTCATTGATGACATCACTGATGATATCACATGTGCATTTACCTTTCATGAAAATTCTGTACAAGGGTTTCTTATTGTAATGTTAATTTAAAAAAGTGTCAATGATCATTGGAATAAATATCAAGGACTAATTAGTCCAACCAGTATACTAAGGTGCTTATGTAGAAACATAGGCATTGTATGCAGCATACATGATGGAGGTGCAATATTCATAAGCTTGCCATGTTGAATAGAGAAATGGTAACTGTTTTCTTATTAGACTTTTGCATACTGTGAAACACGTGATAAGTAGATAATAAAACCCACTTACTACCTCATTGCATTATTATAGATAAAACACAAAGAGACAACACCACATACAAATATGAGTATATACAAGGAAATTGAAGTAAGAAAAAAACAGCAGCGTAGTAGCAAAAAGTGTTCATAACCTAACTGATTACCTTTATACAGAAAAAGGATTGCTCTGTTTCAAAGCTGCTACTTACCCCATAGATATATATCACATGATGTGCCTGGACTCTAAGGAAAGTAGTGTGAATACAAGATATAAAAATAGGAGCATATACAGGGAAAGTACAGTAATAAATAAAAACAACATAACTATCAGAAAGTGCTGGCAACTCTACTGATTATTTTAATGCACAGTAAGGATTGCTGTCTTTCAAGCTTGTGTCTTCCCCTATGTATATGTTTCATATGATATGACTGGATCCTAAGGGAATTATTGTAAGAACATACTTGAAGGATAAGTCTACAAATATACTACCTTTTCCACTTTTAATTCCTGACTGTTAGTGAAGAAACCATGTGGCCTAGATATGTCAGTGAAGGAAAAAAGGGGGAGCCAGACATGGGATGTCATCAGTGATGTCATCAATGACATTTGTGATGTCATCTTTGATGTCTTGAGTGTTAGTCTTAGCAGTGCACGGTGGTGGCGGTAGTTATGGTTGCTTTGCTTACCATAACTGGCAAATTTCAAGGGTTTTTCGGTTTTACTTGGAACCATAACGTCCCTTTAACAAAGTTCATTGATGGCCAGGATAGGGCTCCTTCATACAAACCATAGTGGGCGATACAGAGGAACCTTTATTTCTGATGCATTTGTGTAGTTACTTACATTGCTGCCTTATCCTGGGATACCAGGTCAGGCCTGGTATTGGTAAACCAATACCAGACCTACTGAATGATTCTTTTTACCCCACCTCCACCTTGACAAAATGTGACCCTGGTCAATATTAATAATCACCAATAATCTTATTAAAAACATATCTACTTAGTCTGAGTTTAGGGAGCATTAAGACAATATTGTTCTTGGGTTTATGGCCATAGTAACTCAATCCATAATTTGTCATTCTTGATTATGAACATTTGTGTTTCCCATGAGGAAATAGTTCTAATACAGAATAATGACCGATCCTACATTGTGTTCTTTTCGAAAAATAATTGTGGATATATTAATGAAGGCATCTCAATTTGGTGTCCGAATCTCAGATTATCATCGTCAATGTTTTTTTTTTTAAAATCAGTGTTTTGTGACATAGAACTTTCCAAACACATATGCAACTCAGAAATATCTTTAAATGCCCCTTCTTTTTTCAAAAGGTGCTTTCTTGAATGTTAAGTCATACACCACTCCCACAAAATGATCTACTATATCGTTGTTTTAGAATATTTAAGATCGTGCAATGTTTATAACGTTTTTCACAATTCGTTCTGCAAACAGTTCAATGTTTCTGTCGAACTCACAATGCCAACATGGCCTGTACATTTTGTTAGTTTCCAGAAATCTTACTAACATGGTGAGACAATCAGTTAAGGCTTTGCTAACAACGTGGGGGTGACTAAAAGCCATGCGCGTTTGTTAATCTCATTAAAACAAAGATGTGAGAGATATGAGTGATTCAAATTATGTACACTGTCAGTTTCATGACTGTTGTCGCATAGCCAACATGCATGTGTGTAAGTTCAGAGCAGTTACAACAAATCCACAGTCAGAACACTGGGCATAGGAAAAGAGATTTGATCAATCAGCAAATGTGTATTTAAATCTCATCTAAATAATCATAAAATGCAGATTCAACACAACTGTCTGCCAATTGATAGCTGCACCTGGGTTTTTTATTGCATCACAGTACGTTTTTGAGTCATTTTACAAAATGGACAAACAGGCTTACTAAAATAACTTCTGCTATCGAAAGGCCGACTTCAAACAGATTGGAATCGGTAGGACAAAATACATTGATTGGCTAGGTAAAAAATAGGAGTCGGAATTCTCAGCTATCAATGCATTTAAAGTACCCATAAGCAGCCTTCACAAGACTTTCAATGTGACACGTTAAGGAAGACTTCCAAAAAGATAGGGCTAACGGCCCCCACTACTGATTGAATTTGGGAAGCCTTTCCAAATATGTACCTTTTCTATCTTCCTTTGATTGCAGACACTTTGGGCAAATTCAAACCTTCAATATTGTACACATGTACACAGGTTGGCTTTCGTGTGTCTTCACCAGCAGCCCTCAATTCTCCAGATTTTGAATTGCAGTGTAGAGGAGCTCAGGGTCCAACAGAAGAGCATCGACAGTTTACTACTTGACTTGATTTTAGCTCCCATGCGTTATCATAGTTTAGGTGCCGAAGAAAAACACAATACATTTCAATTGCTTCCACTTTCTAGTTGTCGAATGTCACTTAGTAAAGTTTTCAATATACTTGGAGAGGGTAGGTTGTTCAAGCCTGTTCAGAGTAACCTGTATAACTTTACAAAGGCCAACTCAGCCTTTCATCCTCTGAGGTCAATAAATGAGTACCAACTTTTTTTGGGTGATATTGTATGTATCTGTGTTCTCTGTAAAGCACTTAGGTATAAGCGCAATGTAAATAACACATCATTATTGTGCTATAGCACCTTGGAGAGTATTTTGCACTAGATGGAATTAAAATAATAGTCACAAGTCAAACAACCAGACAGACTCAAGGAATAAGGCAAAATATTACTTTATTCTCAGTTTAATAAAGTAGGGAGACCTGACAAACATCTGGCTGATGCATGCACACTCACAACCGAGGTTTTATACCTCAATATGTGTAATCTATGATGTCACAATATGTGCAAAAATACAAAACCTATCAAGGAAAATGATTGGTGAAGGGAACATATCAACTTATAGAATACATAAGGGTACGTGCGTCATAGGCTACCCCTTGTCTGTAGGACATGCCTTGAACTACTCTAAATGCATCAAATACTGATTATAGCAAACACAACATCAGTGATTGGGTCCTGCAACTTTGTATGTTAGGTTGTCCCCCAACTGCAATGATTGGTTGGCATTCTATCCCAACCTTGGACTTTTAGCGCCTTCGCAGCACGTACGTGAAATTAAACCTAGGTGTTTGGATCCCGTCAAACTACTCCCCATTTTCCCAATTAGTCCATCATCTCTCATGGACAGGCTACAAGCCAAAGTCTCTCATTTGTAGTTTGACCTTGTTGCTGCTCACTCTCCTGGAACATTCAAGGGAGTGTGAGCACACCACTATCTTAGTTTATGGCTTTAATGAATAGACTTTGTTTTGAACTTCTGAGTCACGTGTGAGTGGACCTCGAATTCATCCATTTCAGCCTTCGCTTTACTGCTATTTGATTTAATTATAGAGGGTGCTGTTGCTCCTTCTGGCCTATAGAGACATGCTTACTCTATCTCATATGAACTTAGTATGCTTTTATTTGACCAGTAATTCGGCTCTCAAAGATGTTTCATTTTCCTTCATCAAAGAAGAATGTCTCACACTCAGGGCTTATCCACGTACTCCTTTTGTGCTCTGTGCGCATCCTTTAAAAATAGCATCTTTGCTCTGGGCCAATCTTGACTCATCATCAGGTCTTCTCACAGGGCTGTCTTTTCATGTCTCCTTATTCTTACAGCTTTTGCCTGTTTCTCAGGTAGCTTGGTTACATTCAACGTGAACCGTTGTTTATTTTCCAAATATGACCGTCCTTGCAACAGTATATATTCCTCTATAGCAAGCTTCTATACATTATCTTTCTACCTTGCGTTACTGTGCATTTACAGTTATTGGTCAGTAGGTTGCTTCATCTTCTTTTAGGTTCATGATCACTTTAGCTTCAGGTTCATGTTACTCTTAGTGCT
This sequence comes from Ambystoma mexicanum, assembly GCF_040938575.1. Lineage (NCBI taxonomy): Eukaryota > Metazoa > Chordata > Amphibia > Caudata > Ambystomatidae > Ambystoma > Ambystoma mexicanum. The sequence continues at coordinate 924,146,149 of NC_090935.1, forward strand.
TCAGTTACTTCATTACATAGTATTTTCATATTGTTTCAGCATAGGTTCATATATCTTGTTCATGACATTACTTCGCCCACATCAGATTTTACTTTAACTTCCATCCATGATGTTCACAGATGCATTCTGACATTTTGGCAGGTGACATCCTTTCATGTAACTTTCTTCCATGCAATATCCTTCCACACTTGCAGTGCGTGGGTGCATTCTGTATGGCTGTCTGAGTGCATAACGTCTCTCATACACTCAATGGCCCTCATTACGACCCTTGCGGAAAGCGACTGACCGGAGCGCCACAGCGTAAATAGCGTTTCCGCCATTGCACGAAGGAGCAAAGTGCGGCCCATTCCGACCCATCGGGCACGAGCACCACGCCACGGCGGAAGTGCAAAGTCCGCGATGGCGGAAATGACCCCAAAACGGCCCACACCGCCGCCGTACGGCGCCCTAGGTGCAATACCGCCACCCCTCTTAGCGGTCACCGCAGTGTGCGCCTACCGGAAAGTACGGTGACCGGAAATATACGGAAACGGAAGTTAAAACATGGGGCCGGAACGGGAAACATCCCGGCGTACACCTATAAAACCACTAAAACCACACAACCACCAAAATCACTACCCTGAAACACACCCCAACCCGTCACCCACCCTAGCGAAACCAAGACAAATGGGAAAAGTAGCGAAGAAAGCGTGCGACCGCAAGCGGCAGGTCCACTTCTCCCGCGAGGAACTCACCGTGCTAACAGAGACCCTCCAGGAGAATGCTGCCGTCGTCTTCTCCACGCAAATGACCAGAACGGCACTTGCAAACAAGAAGACCATATGGGCTCTGGTGGCACAGCGGGTAAGTGCGGTGGGGACCGCACCCCGCACCCCACAGCAATGCCGCAAGCGATGGGACGACCTGCGGATACGCGTCCGCAGCATACTCTCTGCCAACCGCAACATTGCCACAGCCACCGGGGGAGGTCCTGAATCACCCATCAAGTTGACCCCCTGGGAAGAAATCTGTGCCTCCACCATCGGAATGGAGAGCATAGAGGGAGTCGGAGGGATGGAGAAAGGAGTGCAGACATCCGAAGATTCAGGTAGGTGTACCAGATAAAACAATGCCAAATCCACACAGTCCATCCATGTGAAGTACCATGCGTCCACATAGTGCAACAGAAACACATGTCCAGGAGAACGGCCACACACATCGGCCTGATAGCGCACGTTAAAACCCACAATAAATACATAAATAATTAAAAACCCCTAATACACGCACTACACGTGCAGCAGGCACACCCTAACTGCAGGCTGCCAAACAACTGCACCCTCACTCCACACACAAATCAAAGCACCTCCAAGGACCCGACCCAAATCACCCTCAGGTACCACCCCAGAGCATGTGATACAATGCCATTCCAATTCCCACAGACCCATCATTAACCCTCGCCCTCCTTTACTCCACCACAGGGTCCGATCCAAACGACGAGCTACAGGACACCCCTACCAGCACACCTGCAAAGAGGGCCAAGACCAACGGCCAGAGACCCTCCACCTCAGCTGCACGCATCAAGACACGGCAGCAGCACAAATCAGGTGGCAGCACAGAGGAGGGAACATCAACAGGCACCCCAGCAGCCAGCATGCCCACAACACCACCACCACAGGTCCCCCCAATGGATGCCACAGAAGGCACTGCCTCTGGTGGCAGCAGCACCATAGGTGACACCCCATTGATGGCAGCATGCTCCGACACAGAAGACGGGGATGTCGAAGTCAGATCCATCCATGACCTGTCCCAATCCCCCTGTCTGTCCCATCCCGTACAACATGAGGATACCACGCAGGGGCACCCACAAGACAACGACTGGCCATCCCCCACAAGCCCTGTGGCAAGGCAACATGAGGACAACAGCCCCTCTGTGACACCCCCGCAAATGGGCATGGCCCAGCAGAGGCAACAGTCCCTCGACAAGTTAATCGTGCAACAGCAGCAAATGGCCACGCTCCTCAAGGACCATGCCGATGAATGTGGGGGCACTAAGGCAGACATAGAAACATCAACTGAGACACTTAGGGCAGAAATGGAGAGAGGCACAGAGACGCTAAGGGCACAAATGGAGGGTAGCACCGAGAGCCTGAGAGTCCAAATGGAGAGAAGCACCGAGAGCCTGAGGGGGGAACTGCATGCGACGTCCAAAGACGTATGTGCCGTACTTGCCGCAGTGCGCCGTGTGCTCACTGAGCTCTCGCAAACCCTTAGGGACATGCATGGACGTGAGCAGGCAGACACATCATCCGTTGCAAGTTCCGTCCAGGGCAGCCCCCAACGTAGATCTGGAAGGAACCTGCGCTCCACAGGCAGGGGTGCCCCTGATACCCGCAGAGGGGGCTTGCAATAGCGACAGCCCACTGACAATGAGCATCTTTGGACACTGGGGTTCGGGGGGGAGGTAGGAGGGTGGAGGGGGTGTGTTGGGCTCACTTGGGTGGCGGGTCGATAGGGTGTTCAACATGACATCACATATGCCATATAAAGTGCACGATCAACCAATGAGATGTGTGGACATTGATTTTTGTGTACTAGGCCATCATAGGCGTACAGTCCATATTGTGCATGTCCCAGACACGCACAGTGCCACGAGTCCCGTGTCCATGTATCAGCCACCAGGCGTGAGTGCTAGAAGCATACATCAATGAGATGCTGACGAATGTCACGGGCCTCCGGTGCCTCGCAGACTCCATGAGGTGCTGCCACATCCCCACCCTCATCATGACCATCATCAGGTGCTTGCAGTTCTGCGTCAGGGGGCATGGGCACATTTCTACGTACGCACATGTTGTGGAGCATGACACATGCCATCACCATCTTTGCAACCTTCTCATGGCGGTACAGGAGTGCCCCGCCCGACCTGCTGAGGCAGCGGAAACGAGTCTTCAGTAGGCCGAATGCCTGTTCAATGACTACACGGGTACGTGAGTGGGCATGGTTGTAGTCCTCCTCATGCTGGTCCCGTGGGTTCCGGACTGGTGTGAGGAGCCATCTCTTCAGTGGATATCCAGCATCACCTGTATGTGGACGAGAAACCTATGATGTGGAATGCCATTGCTACGTACGCACACCCCCCCCCTTCCTGCCAGGTCATTGCCAAATCACATTCCCCACATGATCATGCATGTAATGAGACTCACCGAGTAGCCAGGATCTGTTCCCTGCGTGTCGCTCCATGTAGCGTGGTATTGTAGAGTTCCTCAAGACCATAGAATCATGGGTAGATCCAGGGAATCGGGCACAACAATGTGTAATGATCCTGTTGGAGTCACACACCATTTGTACATTCAGGGAATGAAATTGTTTTCTGTTGCGGTACTGGGCCTCCATTGCATGTGGGACGACCAATTCCACATGGGTGCAGTCGATGGCACCAATGCAACCCGGTATGCCGGCAAGTGCATGGAATCCCACTTTTGTGTTGGTAATTTCCTGCTCCGAGCGTGGTAGAGAGATGTAGTCGTCTGCGTGCTGCAGGAGGGCATCGAGCACTTGCAATAGTGTCCGTGAGAACAGTGGCTGAGAAATGCCATGCAACTGTCCGACTGTGCTGGTAGGTGCCTGTGGCCAGGAAGTGGAGTACAGACACCACCTTCAGTAGGGGTGGGATGGCGGTTGGGCTATCTATCATGCTGACAAGGTCAGCCTGTGTCATGTCCACAATGGCGGCTATGGTGTCCCGGTCCAGACGGTAGAGGGTGTGGATCTGCTCATCAGTGAGGTTGAACGGATGTGCTCGGAGGCGTGGGATTGCGGGCTGCCTGCGTGGTGGTAGTGGCTGTGCTGGCGGCCCTTGCTGGCCCTGCCTTGCCCTCCTCCTCCTCCTGCGTCTCCTTCGTGCGGCCGGTTGCAGTTGGTGTTCGTCTTCTTCTTGGAGTTGGAGTAGTTGCAGTGCTATCATGTCCCCCAGGGCCAACATCGCGAGTCCTGCCGGTAGCATTTCGGTGTGGTTGTGGGAGGAGACTGGCTGTGCAATTTATGTGTTTTCAGGCTGTATGGCCTCCACCTGTGGTGATTAGTTCCACCTGTGCAAGCTGCTCTCCCCTTTGGCCGAGCACGTCCCGCGCACAACGCTGCAAATCTGGGAATGGCATCTTGCTATTGCAATCATGTATTTGTACCCGATGGCCGTGTAACATTGGTTGACATGTTCATTCTGCTGTGGTCCCATTGTTGCACATACTATCTGTGCAGTCGCGAACAGACTTGTGAAGGGTCAGTGGAACGTAGTACTCGAGTAACGGTGGGCCCTCATGCATCACTTTACCGAGTTGCAATGACGGGCGGGGCGTCCCATTTGTGGGTGAAGGCAGTTGACATTTTCACACACAGCCGCACTCGATGGAATAATTAGTGATTTCAAACGGCCACAGATGCCTTTTCGGCGTGATGTTGCAAATGTGGAATTCCAAGGGCGGCGCTTTCGGTTTCCAGCTAGCGGCGAGGAGATGCCCACAGGTCTGACTGCAAATATAACGTTCTGTTGTTCAATGTCCTTGAGACAGGTCCCATGGCGAGGGAGCAATGATTGATATGAATAGTTTGGGATGCGCAATTGCTACGTGGGCGATGAGGCCGGCCGTTCCCAGATACATGTTACTTCACAACACCGGAATTACGGGCTGGGGCACTGTGGATTTTGCAGGCTGCATAACGCACAGACTCAATGGATGTTTCTAATGTTATGTGAGTAATTATTCAGGCGTTTTGATTCCGGGATGAGGGAATGATGAATGGATGCATGGGCAGGTGATTTGATACAGAGTTTGCCATGTACAGGGCTTATTGGGATCTATCCGCCTCCCCTACGCTATGTGATGCAGGGCTGCCATGGTGGGACCATCGTCTATCTGGCCTTGTTGAGCCCTCCCTGTCTCGACACGCCCTCAGACACTTGTGTCCATGCACATTAACATTCCCATCTGATGGATTCTGTTTTGACAGACGCATGCACAGGTACACTCGTTTGTGATGGTGTTTGCACCTCGATATAGATGGTTAGGAGTCGCAAGTGGTTTTGGGGTGGTGATGATCCATTGGAGTGGGCTAGCATGCATATGGCTGTGGATTTCGTGTGATCATTGAAGTGAGTTGTTGGAATGTAGTTCTGATGGCCATTCTGTTCTTTTTCTTTTCTTTTGGTTGACAGGTATCTCCTCCCCTTTTGCCACTGCCATCTGTATGCCACTCCTGCAGATGGGTTTTACTCCCGACACCTGCTGCTTCGTGTTAATCAGTGGAGCAGCATTACGATCTTATGGGACGATCGCCAATGGCCCACATGCCCTTACGCTGTACTGGTGGCTCGGAGCAACATTTCGGCCTTTCGGCTGGACTAGTGCCTCCCCATTGGGACGGCCCTGCGGTTCTGTGCGCTTCCATGTTGCCTTTTCGTACGTGAATGTGGCTCTGTGTACCATGAGGGAACAGGACGACACACAAGTAGTGGCTGGTCATTTCTTGCGGATGCAGCCCACAATGGTGATTGGTGTTTAGGAGTTCATGGCCTGATGGCTGTATGGGCTTGGTGACTTTGATGTGCATTAAATTTCTATTCTGATTTGGCCCGTGTAGCGTTTTTCTTTGCAAGTGATGTGGCATATGCCTATTTGGGGGGCGATGTATTGTGAGGAGATCTGCATTGGGTTCCAGCTTCGGAGTTTAGTTGCGTGGTACTGTACTGGGCGCGTTTGCCTACTAAGCCCGTGAGGTCAGGGATGGGGGCTGCCAATATGACAGTTTGAATGTTGTCATGCTCAGGGGCGGGGGATTGGGTTTTGTGTAACAGATGCCGGTCAGCCAGGTGGACTGGTGGAATGATGTGATTCTCGGAATATGGCTGGTCACAGGTGCCTGTGTTTGCGTGCGTTTCTTGGTGGGGGACTGTGGTCATGTCCATTGGGATGGCTTCTGTGTTCGTGCCATCTGTGCCCTGCAGCTCCCATTGGCCCCTCTTGTGTTTCTTTTGTTCGTTGCCATGCATGGGTGACTTGTACATTTCAATGGTTGCATTGTGGCTTCATTGCACCTACGGGGAGTTGTACTTTGTGGGCAGGGAGCGGTGTACAGGCACTCAGTGGGGCCGTTTACGGTTGATTCGCGATGCCGTACTTCTCACCATGGCGGAATGGTACATTACGCCATGCCTGATGGCGTTAGGTACATGTCCGCTAGGGTCGGAATTGGCGTACCGTTGCGCCATGGTGGTGTTTGCGGTTTCGCATGGCGCGCGCGCGCGTGCTTGGTGCAGTTAGCGTTGGCGTTCACTACGGTGTCGCTAATGGCTTCGTACTTTGCGGTGACGGTCATAGTCGCACCGAGCGCTATTCGATGGCGGTATTGCATTTCCGCCATCGTTTTCCGATTTCCGCAAGGGTCGTAATGAGGGCCAATGTGTTATAGGAACGATGCAAGGGGTCCCATCTATAGCTCTTCTCAGACTGTTCCAATATGACAGTGGTGAGGGGGCAGGGACTGGCCTACCTGATTGTCTACATTATCATTATCATTCCAAGCAAGGAATCTCTATCTTATTTTTAGCACAAAATAAGCAAATGTATGCTCTCTGGAGTCTTACTGTTTACCTGATTGATAATATGTTATATTTCATTATAACATGTTATGTTATGAAGTATCTTGGGTTATGTGTTTTTATGTCAAATTAGGTTATCCTTTATTATGCCATTTTACAGATGTGCATATCTCTTCTCCTCAGACTTGCTGGAATGCTTGCCATTTATTTTAGCCAACTGTGCAATTTTAAACACACTAAAAACCAAAAGAAAAGAGTAGACAACGATTGGGGGAAGAAAGGTGGACCAAAAAAAGGTGGAGAAAAATGTAGATATATTGATAAAGTGAGCAAAAGAGGTAAATAAATACTTTGAGAGTGGAAGTGAGAGAAGGATAATTTTATGAGAAATTAAGAGACAAAATGAAAGTTAGTGAAGTGAATTTGAGTTGAGGAGATGGACCTAAAGGAGAAACAGAAAAGTGAGAAGAAAAATTAAATGAATGTAACGAGAAAGATGAAAAAGGAGGTGAAGGAGAATACATTGAAAGTTTGAGGAGGACTTGGATAAACGAGAGAAGATGAAAGGAAGACACAGATTGGGAGAAAAAGAGGAAGACATGAAAGAATAACAAATATATGGTGGCGAGAAAGGGGTTGATAAGTGGATGGAGAGATGTGGAAGAGCTATGGTAAGGAAAAAGTGATGGAAGGCAGTGAGGATTGTAATGGAGTGGCCGAGAGTCCCAGCCCCATGCAGACCAGTTAGACCTGGAAATACTAGCCCTAGAAATGGAAGAGTCAGAGTAAATTACAAAGGCCTGTTTTATTCAGCAATTGTAAAACAGGGGAAGCTCTCTAATTTCATAATGCAAAACAATGGTTTAAAAGGCAAAATGATGTCACTTCCAACATCACAACACTATTGGGGTTAGTAAAACCTATGGGAAAGTGGGATTGGGTTAGTGGTATCATATACATATATAATCTATAGTAATCAACATTCTGATTGGTTTTACTCTATCCGATGGCTCCACCCTGGACCACCTCTGAATTGATAATAGTGAATACATTCATCTAAACACTATTTGATTGGTTAATGCAACTGTGCAAAACATTACCATTTGAGAACACTTCGCCAACCCTGATTCCTTGGCAGGTCATCAGCAAATGATCAGCATGTTATGGCAGCGGGATGACATCCGGGTGCCGCCTTTCCCAGGGCTTCAGCTTTGAATTGCATTCTATTGTGTATCTTTTATTCTCAGAATTCGGAGGAAGTGAATGTCTTGATTTCTTTGTGTCTGGAGCTAAGCAATATCCCTTATTCTCCAACTCTAGGTCACATGTGAGGATACCACATTTTGAATGATCATGTTCAGCTTTTACCAGAATATTTACCTATTTTAAAAAAGGTGCCAATGCTTTCACTGTCTATTAGAGACTTGTTCGAGCTACCTCTCTCTCAGTAATAGTCTTAATTAATGAACACCGGGTCCTTGGAGTTTGTCGTTTTTTAAAAAAGGTATTCTAAGATAAATATGTCTTGCGCTTGGGAACTGTTTATCTCATGCACTCCCTGGTGCCCGTCCAAACCTCCCTTTTCTTCAATAACCTTGGCATGCTGTGTAGCTACTGTTCGGTTTGTTCATTTCTGTGCATTTTAGCTAATTCAACAAGTTTGGTTTTTCTGCAGCTTAAATGCTCCTTCAAGCACTCCCGCCGTCCATTTTATTTGAAATGTCTGCTTTTCACTGTTGCGTTTCTGCATTAAGCAAGCATTATGTGTGTTCTTTATGCATCTTGCATTACAACAGATATATTTGAGTATATGCTTCCTAGTGTCTATTGAGTGCAATTTATATTCTTCATGTATCAATGCATGTTGACATAATGTTCATGTAACTTCATAATGAATGTACATCTGCTTCGTGTCTCGTTTGTCAACATCTGTCAGAAGCGGGATGCCATCACTTGCTTTCATCATTCTTTGGTTACAACATGCCCATGTATGCCACATCTTGTAGGCTCATCTCTTCTTTGATCGTTCTGGGGTAAGGCTGATAGGGTTGTCTTAGTTAATAACACATTTCGTGCCTGCAGTATGGCGGTGGAGGGGGGGCAGTTGTCAGGAATGATATGCTCTATCATTTCAGCGATATAGATGTGGGGGAGGGGCCGATGCCATGGATGAAAAATGCATCTATCTCTCAGCATTCCCTCCCCCCAAGGTCAGGTCCTCGACCACTTCACTCAGAGGACCTCCTCCTCTGTATGGTGTCTTGGGTGACCATATCTTCATCACCCCTCTCAGGTCACGTGAATGCTTTATGTGTTTGTCTACGCTCCAGGTCATATAGCAGCACTACCCATCAGGTTTGCAGAATACACATAGTCCCACATAATTACAGGGGTTTTGGGAATAAAAGAATTTTGAAACTGGAGGGATGATGGTACTTTGCTTTAAGTCCAAATACGGTAGATCTTCACTTTGTGTGCATTTGTGTTTTGTCTTATCCATTTATTCACTATCTTCATCCCTATCGACTTCATAGCTGTCTTCTTGCATTGATTTATGGCTATTCTCAAAGACAGTTCTAGCACACTACAAAATATAACCCACCATGTAAAGGAACACAGAGGACTGACAATTTCACAAAGAAAAGGAATGTACTCTGGATACTGACAGGAGGATAGTCAGTAAAGCAATCCGTCTTTAAGGCTCTTTGGTTTCAGCACCAAGGGAGAAGGGGTCGCAAATGTCACTAGGGGCCTTTGGAGAAGGACCAGGGGGACAGAACCACAATGTACCTGGTACTTGAAATGATCTTGATGCTCAATAGTGTCGAGTCAGTTCTGGGATGCTTTGCAGCTCCTGCGACAGAGTTTGAGATGGGAGAAAGCTGCAGGTATCAGGCAACAAGCAGTTCAGAAAGCGAGGCTGGGCGGATGGCTGCAGGCTGGCCTAGACGGAGGATCAGTGTCAGGAATCTCTGTCTCTGTGCTTTAGTGATGGCAGCAGGACAACAGTCAGTGGTGCAGCTGGTCGTGGTTCAAGGGCTTGACTACCTCAAATATCTCCTTAAAAGATGAACGCTGGTTGATGCTTGTTGTGGCAATCCTCCTAGCTACTTCGCAGGGCTTGTGTCATCCTTTAAGGTGGATGGCACAAAGCTGAGGAGTGTATTTGCAGGCAATGGCCTTGTCCTTTGTTCAGAGACTCTCCGGCACTGCCCACCTAGGAAGCTTGCTGACAGAACCTAGTTGGGCATGCTGTGTGCTGTCTGGGTTCCAGTTCTGGAGCTGCTGGATGGGTCCTGTGTTCCCCAGGAGATGTTTAGGGGGGGGATCTTGCTTCCCTCTTGGAAATCATGGCCTTCCTTCCCAAAGGGAAGCTGTGAGGCAGACTGTATGATATTATATGATATGTAATTCATAACGCGCCTATACACAAGTGTTTCAAGGTGCGACAAGGAAAGGGAGGGGGAACAGAGGGAAGACAGAGACAGCGATCTTACTAGGCCAGGTGACATTGAAAACGCATAAGTGCAGAGGTGGGGGCAAGGGGAGGGGCAGTGCAGTACATAAGATAACCATAAAATAAATAAAGATAAATATTAAATAAAATAAATAAAGACAATAAATAAGAAGTGCGGACGGCTGGTGGCAAGTGCAAAGTGGGGGCAGACAACAGGTGTCAGGTGCTGGTAGGTGGCTGTAGAGATACAGAACAGTCCCCGAGTGCAAAAGTTGCCATGGGGGCAGTGCAGGTATGCAACCGGCGGGGAGAGGACCTGGGCCCGAGATCAGAGGGTAGCCAGGTAAACCAGTGCAGTTTCAGTTTAAACCAGGAGATCAGCAGGGGAGCAGGGGAGAGTAAGCAGAAGCAAAGAGGAAGGTCTTGAGGTGCTTCTGGAACCGGTGATAGTTCTCCTCAAGTTTAAGAGAGGCAGGGAGGCTGTTCCAGAGGAAGGCCCCAGCAGAGGAAAGAGATCTACCACCAACTCATTACTTGGAGAAGCAACTACCCCTGAGGGAGTTGGAAGTTGATGAGCGAAGAACTCGAGAAGGTAGATATTTAGGAAGTGAGAGTTGAAGGTATTGAGGGCCCCTGCCCCAGAAAGCCTTATGGACAATGCAGAGGGTTTTGAACTTAATCCTCGCTGCCACTGGGAGCCAGTGCAGAGATTTCTGTCCTGGAGAGATAGAGTCCCTGAGCTTGAGGCGAAGGACAAGTCTTGCAGTCCTGTTTTGGATGAGTTGCAGAGGGCGGAGAGTAGAGGCAGGCAGTTTTAGAAAGAGGCTGTTGCAGTAGTCCAGCCTAGAGAGAACCAGAGCTCTGTAGTCAGTGAGCTTCTGGGGGAAGCAGAGGAAAGGAAGAATACCTCTGAGAAGGTGCAGCTAGTAGTGTGACTTCTTAGAGACGTCAGAAATGTGAGAAGAGAAGGAGAGTGTGGAGTCGAAGATGACCCCGAGGTTTTTAGCCTCAGTGGTGGGAGCAGGAAGAGGGCCAAGAGAGGCCAGCCAGAGAGTGACAGGAAAGAAGGGAGCAGGTGTGCCGATGAGGAGAATCTCGGTCTTACTGGCATTAAGGCAGAGATCATTAACAGCACACCACTACTGTATAGCAGTGAGACAGTCAGAGATGAGAGAAGGAGAAGAGATGGCGGAAAGGAGCCTGAAAATAAGAGTGTCATCCGCATAGCACTGAAAGTTGAGGCAGAGAGCGGCCATGCAGTGGGCAAGAAGTGCCAGGTATTGGTTGAGCAGCCAGGGAGAGAGGTTAGACCCCTGGGGAACACCACAGGTAGAGCTAGAGATAGAGCAGAGGAAGGACCTAAGTTGGACCTGGGAGGGTCGATCGGAGAGGAAAGAAGTCTGCCAAGCCAGTGCCTGATCAGTGATACTCAGGTTATCACAGAGACAGTTGAGCAGAATGGCATGGTTGACTGTCTCAAAGGCAGAAGAGAGATCAAGTAAGATGAGGAAACAGGGGGTGTTGGAATCAAGGTTGGAGAGCAGGTCTTCATGGATGTTCAGGAGAGCAGTTTCCGTGCTTCTGGCAGCTCTGAAGCCAGACTGATAGTCATGGAGAAAGCTAACATATTCAGTGTGGAGATTAAGCTGGGAGATAGCTAGCTTTTCCAGGAGTTTGCCTGGGAAAGGATTGATGGGGATTGGGCGATAGTTAGCTGAGCAGGAAGGGTCAGCAGAGGGTTTCTTAAGAAGAGGGTGCACACGGGAGTGCTTCAGGGGGGAAAGGAAGACTCCAGTGGCAAAGGAGTGGTTTCAGAAGTCAGCAGAGCAGAGGCCTGGGAGTTAATATGGTCCTTGATGGTTTTGGAGGAACAGGGGTGAACCTATTTTGACGAGACTTTCATAGATCGGACTTGTCTAGAAACCTCGTCAGGGGAGAACAGGGAAAAGGAAAAGAAAGAAGAAGGAGAGGTGGTAAAAGAAGGTCCAGAGGAAGAGCAGGGAGTGGAGGAAGGAGGGGGGGAGTAAGAGAGGACAGGATGTCCTGAGTTTTTTAGATGAAACGAGAAGCCAGGGCTGCGCAGAGGGCCAGGGGGCAGGGCAGGAGAGGTAGATACTGCAGTAGGATTGGCCAGCTCCTTGCAGATTTTAAAGAGTTTGGCCGAGTTGTTAGATGCTGCAGAGACACGGGCTTGGATGTTGGCTCTCTTCTTTGTGTGGACAGTCAGCCGGTATTGCCTTTGCAGCAGGCGGCAAGCCAGTTTGTCAGACGATGTAGCGGAAATATGCCATTTCCTCTCAGCCACCATGCACTTGCGTTTAAGGGTAACAAGGTCAGAGTCATACCAAGAGTTGCACTTGCCTTTGGGCTTCAAGCGGATCCTGATGACAGTGTCAAGAACAAAGAATCAGATGTAGCAGAGTGGAGCATGGTGAGGGCTGTGTCAGGATGTGAGTCAGCCAAGGGGGAAGGAGGGAGGGAGAAGGTAACAGCAAAAGCCTCAACTGACACATGCTTCATGGGTCAGATAACCAAGAATGTAGGTGGCAGTGCTGGAGTAGGTTTGGCCTGAGGGGTGGAGAGGGTGAGCTTGGAGGGAAGGAGAAAGTGATCGCTCCAGGAGAGTGGAGTGGTGAGAGGGATCCAAAGGGGAAGGTCTGAAGATATCAGAACATCCAGGGTGTGCCCTGCAGAGTGAGTCAGGCCAGAGGGGAGAATAGAGAGTGAGAGCGAGTCGTAGAGGTTGCAAAAGAGTCCAGAGGAAGGGCAGGAAACATCCAAGTGGATGTTAAAGTCTCCAAGAAGTAGGAGTTAAGTGGTTGAGGCCTGGAGGGAAGAGTAGTGGTTCGCCCACTCAGAGAGTAAGGACGAGATCTGACCAGGTGGCCGATAGATGGTAGCCATGGTAAGGGAATGGCTAGGAGAGAGAGAGAGAGAGAGAGAGAGAGAGAGCCTGCAGACGAGGCATTCGAAAGATGAGTAGTCCTGTGTAGAAATGACAGAGGCAGGGATCCACTCAGGGAAGATCAGGGCTGCACCCCTTCTGAAATGGTGGGATCTGGGCACGGAGAGGATCTTGTAGCCATGAGGGAGGAGAGTGTCAAAGCTTGTGACAGAGCTGGCTGTGAACCATGTCTCAGTGAGACCAAGGACATTGAGGTCAAGTTCCTCCAGGAGCCGGCAGATGTCAGAGGAGTGTTTGACAGCTGAGTGAGAGTTATGAGTGGCAATATGGAGAAGGTTGCCATCCTTGAAATACTTCCGGGGCAAGATACAAATCAGAGGTACGCCCTGCAGAGGTGTAGAGCAGCCCGAGGGTGGCAGAAGAGGAAGGATGAGAGGGCAAGGTAGCCAAGGAAGGGAGAGAAGGGACAGCAGGAAAAGCCAGGAAATTGATGAGGCGCGGAAAGCGTCTATCGAAAAGGAGAAGCGTGGCTTGAGGGCCTTGGACCAAGACGGTACCATTCAGGTAAACATTAATGATGACCTTAGAGGAATGAAAGGAGGCCAGGAGGGACTCCCACCAGGTGCCACCATTAATGGGAGAAGAAGAGAAAGGAGAGAGCACAGAGACCATATGTAGAGTCCATAGGTCTGGCGAGGGAACGACAAAGAAGATGTCAGTGAGGGTTCGACTTGAGGGGGCACTGGTATAGGTATTAGCGATAGGGAGGATTGGGTTGGAGACCAGGATGTCGTTTTAAACTTCTTCCTACCAGATTTAGTGAGGAGAGCAGGACAGTCGATAGAGAAGCAGTTAGAAAAGATAGGAGAGACAGAGAACACCATACGGTAGGTAGGGAGAGGAGAGAAGAGGAAAGGTGAGAAGGGAGAGGAGACCACTAGGGAAGGACACAGAGCAGGGTGCAAGCAGACGAGACTGAGGGAGATGAGACAAGTAGACAATTGGACTAGACGACAGGAGCTTGGATAATGATAGAAAAGTTCAATAGTTGAATGCTATGCTAGGAGGCAGACCACCGAACGGAACAACTTTCACAATGCAATTTAAATACTTTCACAATGCAATTTTTTACTGCAGAAAGAACATCTAAGTCTAAGGGCCTCATTCTGAGATTGGAGGTAGCCATGGCGTTATTTGCACCATGGCTACCTCCAATACCGGGTCCGGCACCGGTCTGGTTCAATGGGGATTTACCAGTGCATTCCGACCCAGGAGGGACCGGTAAATCCCCATTGAACTAACCATTCCCCATTCCCATTTGAGCCCCCATAGGGCTCAATGGGAATGGGGAAGACGCTAATTACGGGCCTGCTAATGGCAGGCCCGTAATTAGCGCCCTGGTCCCCTAACGGGACCTGTAAGGGACATGTGGTCTGAACACACGTCCCTTGCGGTTCCCGCTAAGGGACCTCGGAATTGGGCAGTAAGGGATTACTGGCACCGGTCTCCTTACCGGTGCCCGGTATCCCTTACCGCCCAACTTGTAATGACCCCCTGAGAGTCCTGTATAAGGGGAAAAATTCCTAGGTTTCACAATGCAATTATTATTATTTTTTAATTTGACTTTATTAGGTTTTATGAAACACAATAAATAACATACAGACATCGCTTGGAACGTGCTACAACAAGCTATACCCTTTCCACCCATCTCTCTTCCAAATGAGCTGCAGCTTTAAACAATAATGTAACTACCTTTCCTGCCTCCCCCGCACCCTCAAAACATAGTTTCTTCTCTTAGTCCACATTTGTTTTGCGTTTTGAGTTTATCATATCGTTGTATGGGGTCTACTTTCCTTATTGCCTTATTACGTAGACCAGATTGAGCGTTCATAATATAGTTAATAGTGCACCCCCAGAGTTCTCATGTGCACACATTTTGTGGGGGAATCATTTCAACATTTGGTAGTGATTCGTCTATCGTTCCTTCTGTGGTGACCTTCGTGCCGGGTTGGGCACATACTCACTTACAAAATCATTCCACATTAACTCATTTTTAGTTGATTTCCTGTGAAGGGCTTCAGTGATTCTTTCCATTGTGTAAATGTTTGTTGCAACACCAACCCATTCTCTCCTGCTTGGGACAGAGCTCGCTTTCCACTTACTCACCAAGCAAGCCCATGCTGCGAGCAGCAAAGGTACCATAATTCCACTAATTCTCCTCATTTCACCTTCAGATTCTTCTAGACCAAACAGTATCAGGAGAGGTCCTCTTTCCAGTACACTTGAACCTGGGAACACTCCCACCACATGTGCCAGTAGTTGGCTCTCTCCCCACATTGACACCAGCACAGACGGCTTGAGGTTTGAAACATTTTCGACAGTCTGTGAGGGTTGTACTGCCATATGTGAAGTAACTTGATGGCATACAGTTTATATTGAGCCACTGTAGACAACAGTGAAGTTCCCTTGCATATCTTCATCCACAGTTCTTCATCCATTTTTCTACCTAAATCCCATTCCCACCTGTGCTTCAAGGTAATAGTTGATCCCTTCCCAGTGCCTAACAGTGCTCTGTACATGCTCGAGATCATTCCCTTGGTCTGTGTAACTGTGTCAAGCAAATTCTCAAATGGGGTGAGGTCCCTCTGTATTATCTCACACCATGAGCGTGCCCTTATCTGGACGATATGATCCACAATGCTTGGGGTCTTTGCCTTCTTTGGGGATCACAGAGATCAGCACCTGTGAGAAGGATTCAGGAGCCACCCCTGTCTGCAGGATGTCATTGAATAAGTCAACCATAAAGTGGAGGAGGGATGAAATAAAGGTCTTATAAAATCCTGCCGTGTACCCGTCGTTTCCCAGCGCTTTCCCCAATGGGAGCCTCTTGATCACCCTTTTGACATCTTCCGCCGTAATCAGGGACTCCGACTCTTCTACTTTATCTCCAGCGACTGTCCGCATATCAACTCCTTGCATGTATTTGTCTATGTCCGTTTCCCCCTTTACCATTTCGGATCTATATAGATGTTCATAACATTTTTTAAAGGCTTTTGGAATCTCTTTTGCTTCCATTGTCTAGGCATCCCCTTTCTCTTGAATGGCGGCCACCCACCTCTCTGCTCGCTGTCCCCGCAGTCTAGCAGCCAAGAGTGCATCTGATTTATCGCCCTTCTCATAATGCTTTTGTCTGAGAAACTGGAGTTTACGTACAACTAGTCCCTCCTCTAGGCGTCAGAGCTCCTCCCTTTTCTGTACCGCTTCTGCTACTTTCTCCGCTCTCCCCTCAGTGGATTTCTGAGCCGCAGTATCTAGCTGCTTAATTTCCTTCCTCAATCTATTCTCTATCAGAGCACTTTCTCTTTTTTTCTCGGCCCCTTCCTTGATCAGGATACCCCGCCACGTTGCCTTCCTTGCCTCCCACACCACTCTCTTGGATACCTCTTCCAAGTATTCCTCAATTTCACCTGTCAATTCAGCGCAGATATGACCATGTTTATGTCAATGGTGACCATGTCATGATCTGACCACGAAATTGAATTATCTCTGAAGCGGTTGCGGCATCGCTCAGGCCCCCCAAAATAAACAGGTAGTCTATTCTAGTAAATGTGGAGTGAGGAGTCGAATAGAATGTATACCCCGTTTTGTGGGGATGGAAGTTCCACCAAATGTTATGCAATCCGTACATTTCCATCATTTCCATCACCTCTGAGTAGCCACTGTCTACTGGTTCACCTGCCTCTGCGTTGCCGGCCTGCCTCTCTCGTGTGGGTTCTGGCCATAAAAAAATAAAATCTCCACCCAAAATGACATGCCCCGAGGCTTCCAACCTTATCTTCGGGACGGTGCGTTGCAGGAAGCGAGATTGCCCAGCGTTGGGAGAGTAGAGTGTTGCAAGTGTAAGTGTGGTATTATGTATCTTTCCCACCGCTATGATGGCCCTAACTTCCTTGTCAGTCCATACCTTTGTAGTCTCAAGATTGAGCCCCTTTCTTACAAGTATACCGACTCCCGCCTTCTGCAAGGCACCGGAGCCCCAATATTCAGTTCCCGCTCTGGAGTACAAGACCCTACATTCTTCCCCACGTATATACTTGGTCTCTTCAAGAAACAGCACATCCAGCTTTACCCTCTTAACTTCCCTACACAGATGACCGTTTTGTGGGTGAATTCAGTCCTTTTACATTGAGCGTGCCAGCTCTGAGAAGCCATGGGTCTAGCGATGGAGACTCTACATTCATAGCCCTTTCTCTGTCTATTCCGCTCATGTGAAAGACCCATACAACCACCTCTCAATACATTCACTGCATCATTAAACATATTTATGTAGAAACTTGTGTCTTTCCAACCCCCTCCCCTCAACCCCTTCCCCCTCCAATCCACCCTTGACAGTGTCCGACCTACGCGGGTTATCATCACCTAGCCAGTTCCAAACCACCAGTGGGGACCGTACCTCCCACGGTCCCACCTCAAATCACTGCATCAAACATTGAGCTCCCTAGTCCCCCTCTAACCCCCCAATTCACCAGGCTAGTCAAACCCTTATGTCCTTTCAAAGTGACCTTGCCCAGTTCGTAAGGATTTCACTGCTGACATCTGAGCCATGTAAAGTTAGCATTTCCCCTCATTTACCTTTGGGGCGTCCCCTTCAAAGTACCACAACGTTCTGTGAAGATCAGTCGCTGGCATGTGTTTAAATGTCAGCACAATGTTCGATCCATTGCGTCTTCTTGGGGCGACCTGTTCTGCATCTCAGGTCACCTCTAGAACTTAGTTGGTTCAGGTCAGCATGAAAGCTAGTAATGGTCAATGACACGGGTGTCTATCCTGTTACAAGCTGTAATTTGGTCATTGCTCCTTGTTTTGTGAGGTGCCTTTTCTCCGGTGTTGCCTAGATTCTATATTCCTCAGAGTTCCAAACCTGGTGAGGCATTCATCCTCCTGTATTTTCTGGATCCAGGAATCTTCTTCCATCTCGGACCTTGGATACGCCATTGTCTGTCATCTTGACGTCCTTCTTCCTGGTTTTGTTCATCGTCCTAGTTGCCCAACAGGTCTGATGTGCAGATCTTTATATCCTTTTCTGTTTTCAATCGAACCGTGTTCCCTTCACATTTGAACATGAGAGAGAAGGGGTAACCCCAACGGTATCAGATTCCCTTGTCTTTAAGCCATTTGGTTAGAGGCCTACACATTCTTCGCATGGCAAGGGTGAGTGAGGATAGATCTTAAAAAAGCATCACTCTCGTTGTGTCAAGGAGGATTTGAGGGGTGCTCTTGGCCTTTGAGAATTCTGGCCTTGTCGGCATAGTTATGGAACCGTGCAAGAACTGTTTTTGGTCCACCACCAGCTCCTCCAGCTTTGTGTATCCTGTCGATCTTCAGTTCATTGACTGTGTCATCTTCTAACAGGAGTTTCACAATCTTATGTAGAGTCTTTTCAGGTCTTGCTCAGTTTCTTTTTCCTGCTCTGCAATCCCAAAGATCCGCAGGTTGTTCCGCTTTTCATGATTCCCTAAATCGTCCATCTTTAGATGGAACTCCTCTTCCCTGGCTTCTATTTCTGCGATCCTTTGATCCATATGGGATTCCAAGTTATCGAGGGAGGTTTGGTTGTGCTCCACTCCTTCTAGCCTCTCCTCAATTTTGTCAATTCTGTGCGTTATCTTGTCAACCTTTCCACCAATGTCGGTAATGGCAGTGTCAGAGGCAGAAGCAGCTGCAACCAAAGTGCCAGTAAGGCTGTCACGTCATCTTTGGTTGCAGCTGCTTCTGCCTCTGATGCCGTCATTACCGAATCTGGGTGGGAGTCTACTTCGGAGTAATATGGGATATAACAGTATTGTGCCAGCTTCTGGCGAGTGTTCATGTGTACTTCGTGTGCAGTTCGATGGGTGATATGTTCTTTGATTTCCTTTGAGCGTTACCACTCCAACCTGTTTCTTCCGGTTCACTCTGCACAGCTGTGGTTTATCTCGATCTCTGGGTTCAGTCGATCTCTTCATATAACGGGGAGCCTGGTTCTCTCCCTTACTCAGGAACAAATTTGGAAGGAAGGCACATGCCTCAACCGTGAGGGCCCAACCCTTCCACAGCAGACTTAGGGCCTCATCACAAGTTTGGCGGTAACCCTTAAATCCGGCGGTCGCGCTGTTACTGCCAGATTTAAGGGTCCCCAAAACAAGGCTTCGGTGGATTTCTCCCCAGCTCTGAGCTGGGGGGAAATCCGCCGAAAATTCGCACTATTACCACCGGCGGGAAATCCGCCAGCGGTAAGAGCGCAAAAATTCCCCATTGAGCCCAATGGGGAATGGGGCATAACCAAGTGGGCTCAGTGGGGAATGGGGAATTCCATTACCGCCAAACCCGTGATCCGGCGCTAGTAGCGCCGGGGGTTTGGCGGTAGGGCTCATACCGCCGGCGTTACCGCCCAACTCGTGATGAGGCCCTTAGTCCTGAATCAGATCGTTCAATGGTAGTTTGAATGAGAGGAGATGTGCCACCAATATGAGGGGATGATAATCAGAGTGTCTGAGGGTCGTACACAAGATCACATTGGTAGGTCAAATGGGTACTTCCTGGGCATAAACTATGTTGGGAGCCTGCTTAGCTCAATAGGGGATGCCTACTGGCATCCAACAGTGGCAGGCAGACCGGACGAGGAGACACACCCCGGTTTTGGGGGCCCAACCCTACGGATAGTCTTGATCTGCGCCACGCTGATACCTTCAAGTTTTAAGAGTTGCTGCGGTGGTATTGATTGAGGTTTAATAGCAGAGGGCTCCAGAATGGTTTCAGGAGCGCACCCAAGCATGCCCCCCCCTCACATAGGTGATGTCCTTTAGTTCAAGCCTGCACGTCCTTTGCCAGAGGGGCAAGGGGTACTTTGCAATGTTTGTGAGTGGTACGCTGTTTTAAGTCTCGGGACCCACTTCATAAATTTACTTGTAGAAAGAGAGGCGTGTTTCCTGACACAGTTTCATTTATAGGGGGCTGATGGGCCTTCTGGTTGTCTCCTGTTGTTGATCGTGGATGCGGTTAGAGCATCAGGGGGGATCAACACAAGTCGTGTATG
Source organism: Ambystoma mexicanum (assembly GCF_040938575.1). Classification (NCBI taxonomy): domain Eukaryota; kingdom Metazoa; phylum Chordata; class Amphibia; order Caudata; family Ambystomatidae; genus Ambystoma; species Ambystoma mexicanum. The sequence continues at coordinate 924,166,157 of NC_090935.1, forward strand.
GGATCTGCATCGTGGTATGGGGTGTTTGTGTCCATGCCCTCTGTTTCCTATCAGTAGTGGACTGTCCAATCAGGGGAAGTTCCCTAGTCCAGCAAATGAGCCTGTGGGCTCCTTGGGGTTCTTTCTCCGAGCTTCATCCGGGCCCCTCTTCACGCGGGAGCTACATCAGGACTACAGTCCAATGGAAGCCAGCAGTCCCAGTGCAGCGTTAGCGCCAGGATTGCTGCTTCAGGCAGTTTCATATGCGCTAGCTTCACCGCGTATTGTATTCAGTATGGGCCTCAGTATGTACGACAGTTCACTTCTTGCCGGCCCGTCCTCTCATACGATGACTACAGGCTTTGCGGTCCCGACAGGTGAAAGTAGGGACGAACCATCTGCGGTTGGGCGGATGTAGCTGCTCCGCCACCCTGAATTAATTCATAGAGTCATTGGTGAGCCGACAGGCCGCACCCGCAGTGGTGCAGATGAGAGGAGCGGGCAACTGAGAGTGTCCACTGGGGCTGAAGGAGGCCCCTGGCTTACCTTCAATACCCCGCTGGGGCGTTGTATCTGGTTCAGGGTTGTTCGCACTCTGGTTCCACCATGACGGTGCAACGGGGGTGTCATTGTTAACTTCGGGAGTCAGTAGATTCTATATGACCTCTACCTCAGCTGCAAACTTCCTCACATGTCGCAGATTAAACCCTTGGCCTTCAATGCGTCGCTTCCAAGTAATGCTCTCCTCCGCGCCTTCGAATATCACATTGGTTTCACTTCGGTTTCAGTTTCAATATCCTTCGTCGGGACGGACCAGGCTGCAGCAGAAACGTGCCACAAGGCCACTGGAGGGATGCGCAACGTTCCCAGTGAATTTCGGAGCGAATCCTGCACCGGTTTTCTTCAGGTTTTTGCTCAATGGAAGTGGGGCTGGCTCATATATCAATTTTTCTTACAGAGTGGGGTGTCCATAAGTGGGGGCTCAGGCCTCTTATCGGACTCAGGTGTGCCGAGCTCACGTGGAGGCTGGAGTCATCCGTGCGCCCCCTAGTGGCGAATGACCACAATGCAATATTAAACTACTTTCACAATGCAATTTTAAATACTTTCACAAGGAAATTTTAAACTGCAGAAAAAAACCTCTAAGTCTGAGATTCCTGTATAAGGGGAAAAAGTCCTAGGTTTCACAATGCAATTATTAACTACTTTCATAATGCATTTTTAAATACTTTCACAATGCATTTTTTTTTCCGCAGAAAAAACACCTAAGTCGGAGAGAATGCTAAGTGGCCAAGTTATCAGGGTAGAGTGAAGGCTCTGTTCCAACCCAGGGACATTGCTACCTTACTTAGTAGTTGTGGGTTGACAGCTGGCTTCCCCTGCTGACACCGGTAGACATGATAAGAATCTGCCTCTGCGGAAGCTGCCCTTTGCCTTAAGGGCCCCTAGCCGCAAGGGGCTGCCGGGCAGAGGGCTGCCCTGGGAGGGTCCGTTAAGACCACAGGACTGGCCAATCAATGGGTGGAGTGAGGGCTGGGAGGCGGGAGAAGGGAGGGGAAGAGGAAGGAAAGGGCTTGGGGAGCGAGCCCTGCATGTGGGGGCTGGGTGGGACCAGAATAATTAAAGCAGCAAATGTGAGGCCCAAGAGGGGTCACAGAGTCGGATAGGCTCACCTGGGAACGCTGATGCAAAAGGCAAAGTCTCAATGGTGCCCCCAACTACAACAGGCAGGGTACAGTGAAAAGCCAATCACGGGTGGAGGGAGGGCTGGGAGGTGGGTGGAGGGAGGGGAAGAGGACAGAAAGGGCTTGGGGAGCGAGCGCTGCATGCAGGGCCTGGGGGGCATCAGAATAATTAAGGCAGAAAATGTGAGGCCCAAGAGGGGCAACAGAGTTGGAGAGGCTCCCTTGGGAACACTGATGCAGGAGGCAAAGTCCCAACGGTTCCGCCGACTACACCAGGCAGGGAACAGTGAACAGTCAAATACGGGTGGAGGGAGGGCCGAGAGGTGGGAGGAGGGAGGGGAAGAGGAAGGAAAGGGCTTGGGGAGCAAGCGCTGTACGCAGGGCCTGAGGGGCACCAGAATAATTAAGGCAACAAATGTGAGGCCCAAGAGGGGTCACAGAGTCGGAGAGGCTCACCTGGTAATGCAGATGCAAAAGACAAAGTCCTAACGGTGTTGCCGACTACACCAGGCAGGGAACAGTGAACAGCCAATCGCGGGTGGAGGGAGGGCTGGGAGTCGTAAGGAGGGAAGGGAAGAGGAAGGAAAGGGCTCGGGGAGCAAGTGCTGCATGCAGGGCCTGGGCGGGCACCAGAATAATTAAGGCAGCAAATGTGAGGCCCAAGAGGGGTCACAGAGTCAGAGAGGCTCACCTGGCAACGCTGATGCAAAAACCTTTAACCAGGGTCCAAAAGAGTCCTTCTTCTTACTCCTTTAAAAATCGTTAGATGATCTGCTAAGTGAGGGGCTCAGCCCTCTTTTAAAGCCAAATGGGCCCCAGTAATTGGCGCAGGCTAAGCCTACCTTAATGAACCAATCTTCAACCCAAGGGAGACGGAGTCGGACACAGCGACAAAGGGCATGGATGACGATGGCGGGACGGGGGATCTCTCCTAACCTCCGCCCAGAGCCTCTCCACCGGACGAGGTGGGATCTTTCCATGCGATGATCGCCCGAGCATCAGAGCTTTTCCAGCTCATGCTAGAGGAAAAGAATAAGGAAGGCTTCTTATATCAGCACCAGGAGGCGAAGAGAAAGACCATCCTTCCAGTCCCTCTCCTGGACAATGGGCCTCCTTACGACCCAGGTGGTAAGGGGTTAACGGCGTGGTAAAAGGTGGCAGCACCGTTAACCCCTTACCACCTAATTACGAGGTCCCTTTACGGGTCCCTACCTTAACGGCTGGTTTTTACCAGCCGTTAAGGATTAGACCCGCAAAGGGACCTTGGAGGTATTTAGGGTACCGCAATTTGCAGTACCATAACTACTGCCTTCCCCATTTCCATTGAGCCCTATGGGGGCAAAAATGGGAATGGTGAATGGGGAATTACCGCCCTGCCAACCTTGGAATGGGGTGGTAATTCCGCCATTCACCATGGCAGAATCAGTAAAATACCGGCAGCAACCATGGCGCTACTAGCGCCATGGTTACCGCCTGGGTCGTAATGACCCCCAATGTATGGGACGAAGGGCTGGCTCTGCTGAAGAACCTCGCTACAGCCCCACGGAATAGAGACCGGCTAAGAAGAAGTGCAGGGTGCCGGACTCTGCACCCAAGTGCGTACAGTCTCAACCATCACCGGACTCGGTGGTCTCAGGGCCACCAGGAAGAAATTGTGGGGTTCGGCAGCTTCTTCGTCCTCCACCCCTCCTGACAACAAGGGGAATAAGTTGGATTTGATGGGTAGAAAGGTTATCTACTCAGCAGCAACGACTCTCAAGTCTGCCAACATTGATGTGGCCAGATATGACCGGGAGCTGTGGTTTAAGCTGGCTTCGCTACTGGACTTCCTCCCCGATGACAAGTGGGTTGAGGCTTTAGAGATCCTTCAAGAAGGAGAGATGACGTCGGACCACGCCATCACAGTAGCTCTGACACAGTTTTCTGCTAGATGGGAAATGGAGTTTGCCTTCGCCGTCGTGGCTGGCTCAAGGCCACCAACTTTAGACAGGAGGTCCAGACAAGAGTTTTGGACATGACCTTTGATGGGAAACAACCTGTTTGGGAAGGCTGTAGATGAATCCCTCCAGGCCATCAAGACGGACATTGGAGACGGCATGTGCCCTAGGCACCCTACAGCAATGACAACCGTCCTTTCGTTCCTCAGGAGGGAAGTCTATCCACTCTTCAAAGGGTCACAGGGGAGGTTCATCCTCTTACCGCCAGCCCTTCTGTTCCTCGACCCAGGAAGCCAACAGCGGTCGCTCCAAGGCCTTCAGGGCATACGTCGTTGTTGTCAGGGAACGCAGGGTGGCCTCTCAAACTCCAAGCAAGATTAAACCGGTCAGGACGTCGGGCCCCCACCCATGCAGCAAGGTGGGAGGCCGGCTGGTGAACTTCGTCAGTGTGTGGGAGACCATCTCCACCGACAGATGGGTGCTGGATGCTCTAGCCTACGGACACATCTTGGAATTCCAACGGAAGTGTCTGTAAATACCACCGGTGTCCCGACAGGAAACCCACATCCCTCAGCTGCTGCTGGATGTTCGGGCCATGTTACAAAAGGGGGCGATATAGCTGGTTCCACAGCGACTTCGTAGCTCTATAGTATACTCATGGTACTTCCTCGTAAGAAAGAAGACCGGGGCTGGAGGCCCATTATCAACCTATGATGGCTAAACAAATACATAATGTCCCAGTAGTTCAGGATGGTCACGCTGCAGCATGTGCTCAGCCAGCTGGAGGAGGGGGACTTTCTGTCGTCGTTGGATCTGGAGGACATGTACTTCCACGTCCTCATACATAAAGGACACCGCGGGTTTCTGCGCTTCGTCGTTCAGGGGAAGCATTATCAGTTCAAGGCCCTTCTGTTTGGGCTGAAGTTGGCGCCCATAGTCTTCACCAAGAGCTTGGCAGTGGTGGAGGCCCATCTGTGACAGCAAGGGATTCATGATTACCCCTAGCTAGACGACTGCCTCATCAGGGCCAAGTCAAGGGACACCGCCATCAAACACACGGAGCGGACCATCTGTCTGCTGATGGATCTGGGGTTCTCAGTGACTATGCAAAGTTCTAGTTAACTCCATTGCGGAACGCACTGTTCCTGGGATCCAGGCTCAACACAACGTCATGCCTGGCCTCACTGTCGGAGGAAAGGATATCGGCCATCCTGCGCAAGTTGCAACGGCTGTTGCACCGAAGATCGCCATGGTGAGGACCACCAAGTCGCTGCTCTGCATGATGTCATGCATTTACCTGATATTGCTCTGCAGGCTATGGATGAAACAGTCACAAACAAACAACCCAAGCATTGTACAATCCCCGTATGGATTCAACATGCCAGTGCGCACAACCTGAAATACCATCCAATCTACACATAACACACACAAACACACTCCTACATAACAAACCGTCACATAGAAACAATCCAGGCATTGAACCCTACTTGTATGGATACAACAAGCCAGTGCACACAACCTGAAATTCCATCCAATCTACAATTAAAACACACAAACACACTCCTCCATAACAAAAAGTCACATAGAACCAACCCAGGCATTGAACCCTACCCATACAGATACAGTAAGCCAGTGCACGCAACCAACCACCCGCAAGCCAACACACACAGACGCCAGTTTCTCCTGGTTCTTGACCTATCCGATCACTCTTCCCTCACTAAGCAACCCCGTCCGCTTTCTTGCAGCGCCACATGAGCGTCTGCGTATTGCCCTTGGGTGGCAGCGGTGTGCAGCATAAATCAACATAACATAACCTGATCTCAAATAAACGGAGTGACTGTCTTCTATAAAATGCTGGATGGCACAACCTTCTGGAAGAGCAACCCGAGTCAGACATCATTACTTACTGTCACTGCTGCACGCAGACCTTGCAACTATACATTTAGGCCCGATTCTTTGGGCACTTGTCCTGCCCTAATCCTCCTGGTCCGCAACCTGGACAATTTATATATATTCTGAATTTGCATTAAAATAACTCATTCCCTGCCTGGTTTAAGTCCTGTTTCTTTAATCAGGGACAACTCAGCACCTAATAATAATAATAATAATAATAATAATAATAATAATAATAATAATAATAATAATAATTTAGCATTTATTATAGCGCTACAAACCCTCGGGCATCTGAGCGCTGCTTATCAGAGATTCAAACCTACTCGCTGTGCTATCGGACCGGCTGTATCCAGTGCTATATTTCTCTTGCAATGTAACAAGGATCGAAGTATGTGAATACAGCTTTCTCTGCTGAACCGATGCTTCTTGTGACGAGAGTCCAAAATGCAGCAGCCATACTCCTTTTGGTTCTGTGCTGGCCCGATTTGCATTTAACATCACTCAACTGTTTTTCGATGTTGAGCTGCATAACTGTAAGTCCATGTTAGTGGTTCAGAAAAGCGCCCATGGATATAAACCATTGCCTCTGGTGGAGAGGCTGGAGCATTGCTTTCCCACTAAGCAGCTCAGATCTCAACATCATTTCTCCTTGGTGGTGCCAGGATATAGAAAGTAAGATTGGGTGTAAATGGAGCACAGTATTAGTACAGCCTAGAAACATTTCAGGTGCTGCTGAAAGCCTTGATATTTAAATACACTTAAATGAATTCTCAAAAGGATGATAGTCCAGATTCATTTTCAACAGTACTTGTCATATGCACTAGCTCTGCCCTGCATCTGGGTAACCCCCGGAAATTTACAAGACTCCCAAAAAAATAACATAACGCTGCAGAACATATCACAACTGAGTAATGGCCCTCATATGCTAATGGAAGCTGAAGATTGGTGCTCAATAGGTTCGTAGAGCTCATCACTAGGATACGCTGCAGCTGCCATCCTTCAAATGAGGTGGGGAAATCTCACCTGAGAAATTACTTTCTACCTCGAGGTCAAACAGCTGGATGTCTCCTGCCCGGCGATTGGGGGCAGACCTCATGAATGTTCAGGAGCGACAGGCAAGGCCTTTTCCACAGGGTGTGGTATTGCATCCCTTTTCGGTTTGAAAGGATGTGCATGGGCTAGTTTCTAAGAATATCACAATCGCACACATTGTTTGGTGCATGCTTCCTGCAGTGAAAGTGAGCAGCTCCCTGGCTGCCAGGGGAATTGCGACGTGTTGGGAAATGGGGGACCTTAAATGTACAGCTACCCAGAAGCCCTTGCATGTAAGACCACACTGGAGACCACAGGCTTTGTATATTATGTGGTCCACCGGCCCCATCTTAATATTATGAGCACCAAGAAGGGATATTGGAATCTGTTGCATTGCTGAAAATGGTGGATTTCTTAAACATGACTTTGGAGCTATATGAAGCTCTTGATAAGCGATATATGAACCTTAAATTCGTGTTTAATCATGGCCGATGAAGGGGGAAACCGATTTTAAAAAAATCAAACAAAAAAAAGAATACCTTTTCATTAATAGTAAACAAGTGGGATGCGTTTTTTCTTCTGATGCCGCTCTGAAACAGTGACTGCAATTAAACAGGGGTGCTTCTACATAAACAATGTCCATTTAAGAACTAATAGGCTACCCCATCCCTCATCCCCCGCCCCTCACCTCTCTCCATTCTCAATTAGCAGCATGGCACCCAATGAAGTGAGCGGAAATGTCTTAAAGTATACACATAACATAGATTGGAACCGCACCCAGTGACCATATCAACCTGGGCACGGGCACATGTTGGCGCTTAGTGTGGAATGTGCCCTGGACACCCCATTAACGTGGAAGGCTTCGCCAGTCCCCAATGTCCTCGGGCGCTGAAACACATAACATGCATGCGGAGATCTCTGGTGACAATCCCTACTCACTGATTAGGAGAGTAAAATAGTCACGTTATACACGCTGTTAACATCACACCACTGGGAAGGCATGGTTTCTATCAGCTGCGAGTAGGCGACATAGGGCCTCATTCCGAGTTTGGGGGTAGTCATGGCGCTATTTGCGCCATGACTGCCCCAATAACGATACCGGAACCGGTATGGTTCAATGGGGACTTACCGGTGTAGTCCGACCTTTGCGGGACCGGTAAGTCCCCATTGAAAAAGCCATTCCCCATTCCTATTTGAGTCCCGATAGGGCTCAATGGGAATGGGGAAGGCGCTAATAACGGTACCGCAAATTGCGGTACCGTTATTAGCTCTGAAGTCCCTTAACGGGTCCCATCCATAACGCCTGGTCAGGGCAGGCGTTAAAGGAGGGACCCACTAAGGGACCTCGTAGTAGGGCGGTAAAGGATTACCGACACCGGTCTCCTTACCGGTGCCGGGTATCCCTTACCGCCCTACTCGGAATGAGGCCCATAGATTCCAGGAGGAAGAGCAGGCCCTCGTCCCCTAGCTTGCATTACCCTGCAGTAGTCTCACCCTTTGTGATTCTAAGGAGCTTAATCCAGCCTCGTGGACCGAGCTCTGCTTCATTTGCTCGGTGACTTCTGATGGTTTGCTAATACTGTAGCAAAGGCCCATATGGTGTCATACAATCACCCCCTTCTTGCCTGGCTTCACAGCAGAAATTCTCATTTCAACCCTATCAGCCTGAGCCGTGTTTCCAGACGGAACAGAATGACTTCTTGGGCACGCCTCGGTGACCTTAACATTTCTTTTAAAAAAATAATAATCTTCATCAGCATGAGGGAGAAAGAACAAATAAAAAACATATTCAATTTTCATCTCACGGATATAAAATGTTGTCTACGGTGGAAGCTCCCTCTAATTGCTATCTGTAGGGCTTCTTATGAAGTCAGTGCAATGTGGGCTCCATTTAACGAGCTCATCGTCTGAGTCTCGAGGCACTTTAATGCACCAGCAGTTTGATAATGTGTACAACGCGTGGGAAACTGAGAGAGTGTCTGTGTCGTGAAATAAACCGCCCCCTGTAAACAAAAGTCGTCCCCATGAGTCTTTATTCTGAAATAAAGTCTCACCAGGACAATTTATTCTGAAATGAAATGGGGGTGGGCCGGCCGGTGTACGTGGGAGAAACTATTTCACTGCACCGTCACACCTATTCTAAAATGCCGAAAAAGACACAGCAATGTATGCAGCAGGCACGTTTGCAAAACACACACACTGGTCATACATCAGAGTGCGTCAGAACTGTGTCGTGGATGTGGGACAGGGGGCTGCAGTGAATGTGTCACATTCGAAAATGAGAACAGCGCCCGCGACTCATGAATATGTGCGTTGCAAACGCAGCACATGTGGAGGGCACCTCTACGGCGCTCAGTGCGTTCTGGAAGCTATTTTATGCATGCGCCTTTTATAGATTTCACACGAGCCAATACATTCATTACCTGGTATTGCTATGTTCAGAATTCGTTGTTTTTCAAACTACCTTAATGGGGTGCATGCTATATCTTCTGAAGTTAGAGTATCGATATATGTAAAAAGGTACGTAAACCAGTATTACCAAGGTAAGTAATACACGTGGCCAGATCTGATCTTCATCGGTTTTCACCTATATTGTGTAATGGACATTTGTACATACATCAGTGAACGGGTTTGTTATACAGTACAGGGTGATTATAAAGTGCAGGTGCGCTATTACGTGTGGTCGCGCCGCGGCTTGTCTGCATGTGACTCGTCTTGTCACACAGATGGAAAAGAGAACGTGCACACTGTTCCACCCACAACTGTCACGCAGTCTTACAGTCTATGCAAACAGTAAGCACTTAAAACTGTATCACCGCGCTTCCAGTTCCGGTTGCTTTGGATCACAGAGCCAATGCCAGAAATGTGAGTGAGCGGCAATTTGGTCCCCGAAGGAGCACACACACCCTTAAAACAGACAATTAGAGACCCCCACAGGTCTAACACTGACACACGGGTATTGTATCTTGCTTGGGTGCACCAGCGCCAGGCACCCAGTTGCTGGGGGCACCCAGCAGGACAGTGCACGCTGCAGTCACGAGGCCTCCAAGTTGCGATCTGGATCCTCCAGAAACAGTGCCTGACTTCGTGGGCACACGGGCCAGGGTAAACACGCACAGGCTGTGCTCACACAGCATTCTTTAGCAAGGGAGACAGAGCTTCCACACATGGGCTCGGCCAGAGTAGACATTGGGCAGGGTTGCCACGCAGGGGCCCTGTCATCTAAAAGGGTCGGCAGGTCAGACCTTCTGTCTGGAAGGCCGCACTGGCTCAGCTCACAAGGATTACAAACCAGGCAGGGGTTTGGTGGAACGATTAACGGGCGGGAAATCGCTCGTCCCTTTCTTTGTATTGGTCACATGATGTACACACACGCAACACTGCATGAGCACCAAAACATATTTCCAACTGTCATCTGTTGTCTCCACATGGACTCGTCATTCCTTTTTTTGTTTAATAGTTTTATTGAGATTAAACAAATAGGATCAGTGCATAATAAAATAATGCCATTGCAGACAATAATGAAGAAACAAATTAATCAAAAATGTGTTCTCGAGAAAAATGAACCTATGTTTACAAAATTAACATACATGCAAACATTCTGTGACCAAAAATCTGTAGGAATCTTAAAGTTTCAAAAATAGTCAGGCAAGGAGGTAATGATAGGAATATATCGCGTCAGCAGCCCATTGTGATTGAATGAGCCTACCACCGCAAGTGCATTAAATGACAATGAGGTGCCTGCCACGCCTTCTGCCAACACGCCAGCTCGGGGGAGCCCTTGAAAGACTCCCCCGAGCTGGTGCGGTGGGGGGCTAATGGCGCCTTTTGTCAAAGGCTCCCGCTGCAGAGGGGCCCAATTAGCCCGCCGCCCTGGGCGCCTTTTACATCAAAAGCCTGCATGCCGCGGCTTCTCCCGATACGCCAGCTCGGGGGAGCCCTTGAAAGACTCCCCCGAGCTGGCGTGGTGGGGGCCTAATGGCGCCTTTTGTCAAAGGCACCCGCGGCATAGGGGTGCATTTAGCCCGCCGCCATGGGCGCCTTTTACATCAAAAGCCTGCATGCCATGCCTTCTCCCGCTACGCCAGCTCGGGGGAGCCCTTGAAAGACTCCCCCGAGCTGGCGTGACCAAAACAAAAAGAAACATTTAAAAAAAAAATCTGTATTTGTTTCCAAAAAATCGGAAGGCGGTAGGACTGCTTAAAAAGCGGTATCGTACCACCTAAATCGGTAGGGTTGGCAAGTATGAATTAAGGGGTAGAGGAGTATGACCACAGAGATATTTAATTGATGGGAGTGACTCTAAATGTTATGTTATGTTACTTGGCATTTATATAGCGCTTTATGTATCATTGGTATGACCTCAAAGCACGGGTAGGTTGAACGCCCTTGGGAACCGCAGTTCAAGTCAATAGAGGGAGAGTGTTGTATGGTGCGTCGGCGCACTGGATATGTGTGTAGCTGGTGTGGTTGTTGCATGAAAGCTGCTTCTTAGCGGTAGGTGTGGTGCTGAGGAAATCAGTTGGAATGTGTTCAGTCAGGAGGGTGGACACCCAGACTGAGTTCTGGCTGAGTTAGGCCTGAGGAGAAGCCTAAGCTAGCCGGCATCTGCTCAGCTAGTTGTGTTTTCTTAGGATGATGTGTTTGTGGGGTCATGTTAGTATGAGAACAGCTGGGCCGAATGTGCCATAGCATAGCTGTGTTCTAGTTAAACAATGGTGTATAGGGGAAAGTAAGCGTAGTAGTGTGATATTGTGGTTATCAGTAATGTGCCTGCGACCAAGCACAAGAGCAGGACAGGGGGCATACATAGCGGCATACGTATGTAAAGCGACAGGATGGATGGATGGATAGGATAAACATGTGATACAGATAACATGGGGATATATGTACTTAGCATATACATAGCATTAATAGGAGATGTGAAGATATACAGAGCTACATCTAATCCATCCGCTCTGTCCTTTCCATCACTCCATTCACTCTATCCTTCCCTTCCACTCATCCACGTTTCCATCTGTTCCACCCGTTCCATTCTTTCCATCCACTCCATCCTTTCCATCTACTCCATGCACTCATCGGTTCCATCTACTCCATTTGTTCCATCCGTTCTATCCATTCCATCTGCTCCATCCACTCCCTCTACTCCATCTTTTCCATACACTTCATCCTTTCCATCCACTCCATCCTTTCCATGCACTCATTTGTTCTATCTATTCATCCATTCCATCCACTCCATCCGTTCTATGCACTCGATCCATTCCATCCACTTCATCAGTTCCCTTCGTTCCATCCATTCCAACCTTTCAATTCTTTTTCCATCCACTCGATCCACTCTATCCACCCCATCCACTCCATCATTTGGCCACTCTATCTTTTCCATCCACTCCATCGAGTCTTATTGTTCTATTCATCCGTTCTATCCACTTCGTCTGTTCCATCCACTTCACCTGTTCCATCCACTTCATCCGTTCCATCCCCTTCATCTGTTTCATCCACTTCATCCATTCCATCCACTCCATCTGTTCCATCCACTCCATCTGTTCATCCACTCCATCCACTCATATGCATCCACTCATCCACTCATCCACTCCATCCACTCCATCCATCAATTTCATCTGTCCTTTCCATCCTTCCATCCATTTCATCCGCTCCATCCACTTCAACCGTTCCACCCTCTTCATCCGTTCCATCCACTTCATCCATTCCATCCACTTCATCTGTTCCATCCACTGCATCTACTCCATTCACTCTATCCACTCTGTCTGTTTTATCTACTCCATTCATTCTATCCACTCTGTCTGTTCTATCCACTCCGTCCGTTCCATCCACTCCATCTGTTCCATGTGTTCCATCTGTTCCATCCACTCCATCCGTTCCATCCACTCCGTCCGTTCATCCACTCCATCCACTCATATACATCCACTCAACTACTCCATCCACTCTATCTACTCCATCCACTCCATTTCATCCATCCTTTCCGTCCTTCCATCCATTTCATCCATTCCATCCACTTCATCCCTTCCATCCACTTCATCCGTTCCAACTACTTAATCCGTTCCATCCACTTCATCCGTTCCATCGACTTCATCCGTTCCATCCACTTCATCTGTTCCACCCGTTCCATCCGTTTCATCCTTTCCATCTGCTTCTTCTGTTCCATTCTCTATATCCTTTCCATTCTCTTCATCTGTTCCATTCTCTTCATCTGTTCCATTCACTCTATCCGTTCAATCAGTTCTAATCATTCCACCCACTCCAACCGTTCAATCCACTGTACCCTTTCCATCCACTCCATCCTTTCCATTCACTCCATCTTTTCCATGCACTCCATCTGTTCTATCTATTTATCCATTCCATCCACTCCATCCATTCCATGCATTCCATCCGTTCTATCCACTGCATCCACTTCATCGTTCCATTCTTTCCATCCGTTCCATCCTTTCCATTCTTTTTCCGTCTTTTCCATCTACTCCATCCACTCTATCCACTCCATCGACTCCATCCTTCATCCACTCTATCTTTTCCATCCACTCCATCGAGTCTAATCCGTTCTATTTATCTATTCTATCCATTTAATCCGTTCTAGCCACTTCATTCGCTCCATCCACTTCATCCGTTGCATCCGCTTCATCCGTTCAGTACACTTCATCCGTTCCGTCCACTTCGTCCATGCCACCCGCTTCGTCCATGCCACCCACTTCATCCGTGCCATCCACTACATCCGTTCCATCCACTTAATCCGTTCTATCCACTTCATCCGTTCCATTCATTCCATCCGTTCCATCTACACCATTCATTCCATCTACTCCATTTATTCCAATTATTTCATCCGTTCCGTCCACTCCATCCGTTCCATCCACTCCATCCGTTCCATCCACTCCATCCACTCCATCCGCTATATCCACTCCATCCGTTCTACCCATTCAGTCTGTTCCATCCACTCCGTCTGTTCTATCCACTCCGTCCGTTTCATCCACTCCGTCTATTCCATCCACTCCATTCGTTCTATCCACTATGTCTGTTATATCCATTCCGTCCATTCTATACACTCCATCCGTTCACTCCGCCTGTTCTATCCAATCCGTCCTTTCCATCCACTCTGTCCGTTCCATCTACTCCGTCGGTTCCATCCACACCGTCCATTCTATCCACTCCATCCGTTCTATCCACTCCATCCATTCACTCCATCAATTCCATCCTTTCCATCTGTTCTATCCCTTCATCCATTCCATCCACTTCATCCGTTCCATCCACTTCATCCGTTCCATTCACTGCACCGACTCCATTCACTGCATCCGTTCCATCCACTCTATCCAGTCCGTCCATTCTACTCCATCTGTTCTATCCACTCCATCCGTTCCATCCACTCTATCCGTTTCATTCACTCTATCCATTTCATCCACCTTATCCGTTCCATCCACTCTATCCGTGTTATCCACTTTATCCATTCCATCCACTCTATCTGATCCATCCACTCTATTCGATCCATCTACTCTATCCGTCTCATCTACTCTATTCGTTTTATCTACTGGATCTGTTCCATCTGCTCTATCTGTTCCATCTATTCCATTCATTTCACTTACTTTATCCGTTTCGCTCAGTCTATTCATTTTAGTTACAACATCCATTTTAGTCTTTTTATCCATTCCATCGGCTCTCTTTGCTCTTTTATTTTCTTTGTTCAAACAACCTTGGATTTCTATTTGTTGTGGCTATTCATTCCATTTGCTCTATGCGTTTATTTCTTTGTTCAAGCATCTTTGGATTTCTGTTTGTTGTGGTTATTCATTCCATTTGCTCTATCCGTTGATTCTTTAAGGGAAGAGCCATGTTTTAAGTAATTTGCAGAATTACAGGTAGTCTTCAGTGTGTTTAATGTGGGGGGGAAGCGAGTTCCATATGGAGGGGGCCAAGGCTAAGAATGCTGATCCTCCTAACCTGACTGAGTTGGTTTTTCATATTACTAAAAGGAGGGCAGAGCTTAATCTTAGAGTGTGCGGTGGGCGGTAGGGTTTTAACTTGTCCTGTAGGTATAGAGAGCCGGTTTTATTCACTGCTCGGTGTGAAATGCATAGGGTTTTGAAAGTCACCCTTTGTCCAACAGGGAGCCAGTGAAGAGTTCTGAGAGCTGGAGAGGTCTGGTCTCTTGGGCCAAGTGCTAGAAGCAATTAGGCTGCATCGTTTTGTGCTCTTTGTAGTTTAATGAGATGGTATGCTTGGACCCCGGGGTAGAGGGAGTTGGCATAGTCCAGTCTCAACATTACAATGGATTGGACAGTGGAAAGTCTGTTGGCAAAGGAGGTACGGAAAAATGCGTCTGAGAATTTTGAGGTGATAATGGCAGGATTTAGAGACTTTGTTGATTTGATGAGAGAGGGTTAGGTCAGAGTCAAGAGTGCATCCAAGGTTTTTTACTGTGGTCGAAGTGGAGGGTGGATTGCCCATGGATAATGGCCATGGTAGACGATGTGGGAAAAGCTCAGTGTTGCCCCACACCATGATTTCGGTTTTAGTGGAGTTTAAGAGGAGGTGGTTTATGGTCATCCAGAGATCAATGTCATGGAGGCAGGCTGCGAGGTCGGGCTGACAGTTGGTTTTTGAGTTCAGGAGTTTTAGGATTAATTGGGTGTCATCAGCATAGTTATAGCACAGGATTTTGAGCGGGTGGATTATTCCTGGGATGGTGGACATATAGAGGTTGAACAGGAGGGCGGATATGCATGCTCCTTGTGGAACTCTGGTATTGACTGGTCGGGCGGCGGAAGCAAAGGTGGAGAGGAGGGCTATTTGTTTCCTATTGTTGACGAAGGATGCTATCCACTTGAGAGCGTTTCCACGGATTCCTAGGGAATGGAGGCGATTGAGGAGGATTGAGTGGTTGATTGTGTCAAAGCCGGCAGAGAGGTCTAGAAGGATTAGTGCGGCGCATCCCGCAGAGTCTGCAGTGACATTAAGGTCATCCCAGATTGAGGTCAGAGTGGTTTTGGTTCCGTGTCGAGGTCTGAAGCCTGATTGTGCAAGGTCTAGGAGATTGTTGGATTTGACAGAGGCATTTAATTGGGAGTATTCGGTTCGATCGATGAGTTTAGCAAGGAACATGGTGTTTGAGATGGGGCGGTAGTTTTTGGGGTGGAGAGGGTCGAGGGAAGGTTTTTTTAGAAGAGGTTTGACATGAGCAGTTTTGAAGGCGTCGGGAAAGATTCCTGAGGAGAGGGAGCCATTTATGATGGTTCTTGCATACTCTCCTGCGCAGGTGGATGAGAATATTTCTTTGAGGATTGAGGCAGGGCACAGGTCTAGGGTGGAGCCAGATGGTTTCCGGGCAGAGAGAAGTTTGAGAAATTGGCTTCCTGATACTGGCGTAAACGAATCGAAGGTGGGTTGGGTTGTAGTTGGTGTGGCTGGCGTGGGGGTGACTGGTAGGGTGGGTGGATTAACTGGCAGGGATGTGGTGGCTAGTTTGTTGTTTAGTGAATTTGTTCTGTCGAGAGCAGTGGTGTAGAAGTGGAGAGAAAGTGAGTCGCAGAGTGAGTCGGTTGGGTGGTGGTACAGGTTAGGCTGGTGAATTCAGAAATTATTTTTGGAGTTCCTTGCTGGGGTTTTCACAACTGAGAATTCTGGAGTTGTAGTGGACTTTTTTTGCTTTTCAGATTTCAGCTTTGTAGTTCTGATTGTCTTCAGTTCTGGTTTAAACCATCTGGGATAAGGGCCGCGGCGAGCGGAGGATTGGTAAGTGGGGGTGAGCGGGATCAATGAGATATTGAGCCACGAGTCAAAAGAGTCGGTGGTTAAGGGTTCATTATGTGGGGTGGTTGAGGGAGGAGTTTGGAGAAGCGCATTGGCTAGGTCAGAGAGGATTTTTAGTTTCGTCCAGCATTTGCGTAGATTTGGGGGTCCTGGTTCTGAAATGGGGAGGGTGGTGGGCAAACAAATGGTGAAAGGCACAATTAAGTGATCAGACCAGATGATAGGCGTAGGGGGGATTAGATGTATCTGGTCGTGGGAGATAAAGATGGCATCAAGGGTGTGTCCTTTAGAGTGAGTTGGCCGTTCATGTGAAGGCAGAGGTTAAGCGCATCTAGGAAGTCGACCAATGAGTGAGTGATGGGGTTGGTGGGAATGTCGAGCCAGATATTGAAATCCCCTAGTAGAGTGAGGGTGGGATGGTTTATTAGGATGGTGGCTATCGAAACACATAGGTTGCTTGAGAATTGTCTTGTCATAGTCAGGGGGTCTGTAGATGATTGGGAAGCTGTGGGAGAACAATGGCGTTTGGTATAGTTTAATGAGAAGCGATTCGCAGGAAGGGATGATTGTCTGAGAGTCGATGATTGAGGTGGAGAAGTGTGACTTGAAAACGATTGCTAGTCCTCCTCCTCTAGAGGGACGTTTGAGTGGGATGAAGGAGTAGTCTGGGGGGAAGGCTTCATGGGCGATGTGGGCAAAGTCGTTGAAGAACCAGGTTTCCGTAAAAAAGACTATGTCGGTGTTGTCAGAGGCGAAGATGCTGTGTCCGTTTTTTGTTACAGATTGGGCATTGAAGAGGATGCATCTTATTTCAGCATGGGGGGGTGATGTGGAGGTTGGAGGGGTGGTGGTGGGAAGGAGTAGGTGGAAGGCTGCAAGGTGTGGAGTGAGGGGTGGGGTGAGGTGTGGAGTGAGGGGAGTGAGCGGAATCTGGGAGCTGAGAGAGGTGGGTTGGTCGATGGTGGTTGAGAAGAGTAGGCGGGCGGAGGAGGTGGGAGTGGGGAGGATGGGGTTGGATAGGAGGGTGAGGGAGGATGGGTGGGAAGACGGATTTGAGGCTGGTGATTCGAGGGTGAAGTGTAAGGGGTTAGAGGTTCTAGGTGTGGTTGGTGAAAATTTAAGGGAGAGGGGTTTGAAGCAGGGTGCGGAAGGGGAGGAGGGTGGTGATGGTGGAGATTGACAGATTGAGGTGGTGGGTCGGGACAGGAGGGGCAAGGAGCAGTGGGAGATTGAAGGAGAGCAGAATCATTTCCTTTTTTTAGGGTTTTTACTTCGGTTGGTGTGAGTGAGAGGGTAGGGGGGTCGGAGGGTGCTGGGGATGTGGCTACTGTTCTTGCCAGGGCGAGACGAGCAGTTTTTAGGGTGGGGAAGGGATGAGGTTGGTGGAGGATGTTAGAGGGAATTGTCACGAGGAAAGGGCAGGGGGTGAGATAAGGTGGGTCTGGGCGGTGGGTGGGCGGTTCGTTGGTGGGGCAGGGGGTGCGGGCATGCTGGGGGGTGGGTGGGTAGAAGGGATTGGAGGAACAGGGGTCTTCAGGTGTTCGGTGTGCCATCAGGCTCCTCTGGCATGATGGTTGGGTCAGCGGTGGGGTGAGGGCATGGTGGAGGGTGGGGTGGATTGGGATGGGGGTTCTACTGGCTTGAGAGTTGGATTTGGGGTGGGGTGGGAATGTGGTGGAGGATGGGATGGTTTGGGATAGGAGGGGGAGGCAATTAGGTGGAGGTGGGAGGGAGGCGTGGCAGATTGAGGCACTTTCTGTGGACCTAGCTGGGCGGGATGGACTCATGGCGTGGCGAGGGCGGAATTAGAGCTTGGTTATAATATCAAGATTCAACTACCACAGTGATGCTAGTTGGGCACACTTTCTAAAATCAGTGATGCTATTAGGCACATTTTCTAGATTCAACATTTGCACGGTGATGATATTAAGCACACTATTAAGCACACAGTGGTGATATTAGGCACATTTTCTAAATTCAACAATACCACAGTGATGCTATTAGGTACAGTTTCTATATTCAGGTTTGCACAGTGACGCTAATTAGGCACAGTTTCTAAATTCATCTATATCACAGTTACGCTATTAGGCACACTTTCTAAGGACAAATTCTGGCCCAGTGACGCCATTAGGCACACTTTCTAGCTTCAACTATACCACAGTGAGGCTATTAGGCACACTTTCTGAGTTCAACTATACCATAGTGACGCAGTTAGGCATACTTTCTAAATTCAACTATACTATTCTGACAATAATAGACACATTTTCTATATTAGGCTTTTACACAGTGATGCTAGTTAGGCACAGTTTCTGAATTCATCTATATCACAGTTACGCTATTAGGCACACTCTCTAGCTTCAATTATACCACAGTGAGGCTGTTAGGCACACTTTCTTAATTCAGCTATACCACTGTTACACATGTTAGGCACACTTTCTAAGTTAAAACTTTGGCGCAGTGACTCTATTAGGCACAATTTCAAGATTCAACTTTAGCACAGTTACGCTGATAGACTCACTTTCTAAGTTCAAACTTTGGCACAGTGATGCTATTAGGAACACTTTCTAGCTTCAACTATACCACAGTGAGGCTATTAGGCACATTTTTTAAATTCAACTATACCACAGTTACACTTGTTAGGCACATTTCTAAGTTCAAACTTTGGCGCAGTGACTCTATTAGGCACACTTTCTAGATTCAGCTTTAGCACACTGATGATTTTAGGCTCACTTTCTAAGTTCAACTATACCACAATTACGCTATTAGGCACACTTTGTAAGTTCAATCTTTGGAATAGTGAAGCTATTAGGCACACTTTCTGGATTCAACTTTTCTCAGTGAAGATATTGGGCACACTTTCTAAATTCAACAATACCACAGTGATGTTGTTAGGCACACTTTCTAAATTCAGCTTTGCAAATTGAAGGTATTAGGCACACTTTCTAAATTCAGCTATACTACAGTGACGCTGTTAAGCACGCTTTCTAAGTTCACGCTTTGGCACAGTGAAAATATTGGGCACACTTTCTAAATTCAACAATACCACAGTGATGCTGTTAGGCACACTTTCTAAATTCAACTATACCACAGTGAGGCTATTAAGCACACATTCCAAATTCAACAATACCACAGTTATACTGTTAGGCACACTTTCTCAATTCAACAATACAACAGTGATACTGTTGGGGTGGGATGTTTTAACCCACTAGGCTCTGCCGTGCGAAATCCCTGTGTGCTGATGGTGCAAGAATCATCAAAATGGCCGCAAAAGCCCTATGCACGCCAAAACCTATGAAAATTGTGCTTTGAAACCAGAAAAGATGGCTGCCCAATCTACTTTGCCTGTTGTCAGCGGTGGAAGGTGACCCAACTGCTGAAACTTGTCAATTGGCTGCCTACCAAGTAAAAATGGAAACTACATGAAAGGCAATGCTTTATTGAAAGAAACCCAGAAATTGCTCTAAATCCCTTTTTCTTGGTTGCTGAAAATACAAACGACTGGTCCAAAACATCACAAAACATCCAATACCTTTGCTGGGTGTTACCTGTCACTTCATTTAAGGAATCAATATGAACATACAATGTCATGAAAAGCGGAAACCACAGTAAAAAGTGTGCTTGCTGGTGAAAATCTATCAAAATATGGGCGCAGTACCAGCAGCCGCCTGTATGACGGCTGTCATTAGCTGCATCAGAAGCTTAAACTTGTGCAATTGAAATCAAATGTCTGAGAATGAAGTGACCTGTTATCAAAAGTAATATAGGTTGCAACTATTTAATCTTCATGGTTTAGAGACTGAAATCAGTGTTCTAGCTGCTTGTTTAAGAATTGCATGTTTTATTTTAAACCAAGACAAATTTAAGAAATTGACAGTGAATTTAAGCTGAACTCAACGTCACCAAACCAGTTCCTCCCAGATCCCCCCACAAAAGGCATCTCTCATGCTTCACACCAAGGACAGGAACTTACACCTTTGTGTTGATTAAATCAAGGGAGGGGATTGTGGGCTGCTGCTGGAGGAGCACAATGAACCTTCCTTGGCTGAAAGGATATGCAGATTGTAAAGTGTCAAAGTGGCTTCTGCCAGGAGGTAGAGGGCAGAGATTGCTCTTGAGCTGCAAGATGGAGATGGAGGCGGAGACATAGACCTTTATTGATTCACAAAGCACAGAAAGCATATTTTTTTAAACAGACTGATAAAGGACTGTGCGAATTTGTAAAAATTATAGAATTAACAGTATTGTTAATGTGATTTTTTTGTGCACATTTTAAAAGGAGCCAGACCTCTGTGCAATGTTCTGAGAAGGCACAGTGAAAATTCGAGTTTTGTAGCAATTGTATTTGTGTTAGAAGCATGAAACTTCATACGATTATGCCCATCTACTATACGCACTTATGAAAAAAAATGTGGACGAATTAGATATCGTGTCCAGGACAAAAAGTGCGAACATTTGTAAAATCCAGACTCGAGATCTCACAGCAAGGAAGCTTGGAAGAATACTTGCTCCACAAAATATGGGATCTATGTATCTTATTTGTATAAAGATTGTACACATGTAAAGATGTATTATATCAAAAATAAATTTTATGTGAAAAAAACAAAGGGGAGGATGTTTTGCCTCATAAAACCGCATCATCACGATGACACTCTGTTTTCTCCTCCAATCAAGGGAGAGAGCAGACTCTAGCCAATAGACTACCTAGGGGGTGCGCCTAGGATAATTCAGCTGACCCACCCCTTTACCACATGCATAAATAGAAACAGCTGAGGACTCAGAAAACACACTGATCGACCCACCATCCCGAATTTGGCAAAGCACTTTGAAGGAGATCCATTCATACTCCAGACTACAGAAACTTTGCAAGCAGTAAGGCTCAGAGCATAGCTGAACCACTTTCAGTTGGGCCTAACTTCCAGAACCCATCCCTCAACTTAAAGGGGAAACCAAGGAAGCAGCCAGGCTTTGCTGTAACTGCTTGCCTGCCAAAGAATTATCTTCATAAGCAGAAAGGGCAGATTAAACCCCGTCTGGTGCTGTGCTGTGACACCAGAGAGCCATTGCAGATCCAGTCCAGTTGTGCTGTGCAATGTAGACCAGAGCGCCTTGCATTCCAGTCCTGCCGTGCGGTGTCCAGAACCCTTGCTGATCGCTGAACCAGACCAGTCCGGTGTGCCCAGCAGTCTGTCCTGAAAGAATCCCTGACCAGCACCAGATCCCTGACGGTTCCACTCAAAAAATGGTAGTGAGTATCCATAGTATAGGATAGTCACTAGCCTATGTACTATCCAAATCAAATCTATCTAGTATCCAGAACTCTATTGTTAGACATCCTTTTTTGCCTGAACTCTCTCTCTTATCCTATAGTCCTTCTGTAATAATATTGTTAAAACCATCTTTGCGCTGATATATTGCATCTGAAGAAGGCAAGTGTCTTGGCTGGCAGTTGCCTTGATCAAGTGGTTGAGCATCCGTGTAGTTTGTTTCTTCATAGTCCATCCCTAGTGTAAAGAAACCTTGTTTGTATTTTAAAAGCGCATCCTTGTTTTACAATTTTGCCTCTTTCTGAGAAAAAAAACCACCTCCACGAAAACGTCCATAACGTCTTCATATTGCATGCTAGAAACAGAAGTTAAGTGTCTACTTGAAGCTAACATCCTAGGCTTTCTAAAGAACCCCACAACCCAAATCCTTATAGTTCTCCCACGATAGCGATAACCGCACACAGAAAAGTTTGCCACAATTTTTCATTTTGGTAAAATCTATAACGTGTAAAACAGCTTTTCATTGCACCCAACCTCAAAATGAAGTTTGCAACTTGCTTATTTCTCTCAAATCATTGCTAGTGTGTGTCTGAAGCCAGATAAAGCGGCTCCCATTAGAATTTCAACAATTTCAGTGAATTAAACAATTTTCAGTGTTTTACCTATTCATTCAAAGCCAACTTTAAAACCATTTTTGACAGTTTTGCCAATCATTCCTGTTTCACTCTTGTGTTTGCTGGAGGGAAATTGGGATTTATATATTTTCTTGAATTCTGCATTCCTGAAACCTGTTCTATCTCCTTCTATCTCTTTATATTGTATATTTGGGGGATTGAGGAGTGTGCACGGGGAAATAGTAATCACATTGCCATTTGAATATACATCCACAAAAGTATTATTGCTATGCTGCATTGTTTTTGCCCAACATTACTCCTTGTGATTAAAGAGATTGTTTAGTGTGACATCCCCCCATTGGTGATTATTGTATGCCCATTAAAAATAGTGTGATATATATAATGTGAAATACATAAATAAATATTTTAACTTTGCAAACCAGTCTGCTTCCTGGTTCAGTGTGACCGGGGGGATTCCAAGAGAGGGGCGTGATATAAGTGGTACATCGTTCAGAAATAAAAGAACTTATAGAGACAAATAAATAAATAAGGGTTTCAGTTGTGCATTCCACGATAGGCATTGACTTAGGTGAAGTGCCGGATTGAAATCACTTACATTAGGCACACTTTCTAAGTTCAACTATACTACAGTGACGCTATTCGGCATACATTTTAGATTCATCTTTGCACAGTGAAGGTATTAGGCACACTTTCTAAATTCAGCTATACTACAGTGACACTATTAGGGACACTTTCTAAGTTCAGCTATAACATAGTGACGCCATTGGGCACACTTTCTAAGTTCAAGCTTTGGCACAGTGAAGCAATTAGGCACACTTTCTGGATTCAGATTTAGCACAGTGATGATATTAGGCACACTTTATAAATTCAACTTTACTACAGTGAGACTAGTAGGCATAATTTCTAGATTTAGCTTTGCTCAGTGAAGGTATTAGGCTGACTTTCTAAGTTTAGATATACTACAGTGGCGCTATTAGGCACACTTTTTAGATTCAACTTTGCATAGTGAAGATATTGGGCACATTTTCTAAGTTTTAACACTACCTCATTGATGCTGTTAGGCACACTTTCTAAATTCAACTATACCACAGTGAGGCTATTAGTCACACATTCTTGATTCAAATTTGCACAGTGAAGATATTGGGTACACTTTCTAAATTCAACAATACCACCGTGATGCTGTTAGGCACACATTATAGATTCAACTTTGCACAGTGAAGATATTGGGCACACTTTCTAAATTCAACAATACCACAGTGATGCTGTTAGGCGCACATTCTAGATTCAACTTTGCACAGTGAAGATATTGGGCCCACTTTCTAAATCCAACAATACCACAGTAATGCTGTTAGGCACACTTTCCAAATTCAACAATATCACAGTGATGCTGTTAAGCACACTTTTTAGATTCAACTATACCACAGATTACGTTATTAGGCACACTTTCTAGAATCAGCTTTACACAGTGACGCTAATTAGGTAGAAGTGGTAAGGCTTTCTGGCATGAAGTTATTGCTTCAGTCCCTACCTTAGCCACACTCACATTTTTAGTTGTGGCTGGTTGACGGCAGGCTACTGGCTTCTTGCTTCTCCTGCGGATACCTGCAGATACGATCTGGAGCTGTCTCCATAAGAGCCGTCCTTTGCCTCAGGGTCCTTAGCCGATGGGACTGCCAGGCAGAGGGCTGCCCTGGGAAGGTCTGTAATTGTCTGGTAACACAGCATATGGACCAATCGGGGCACGGTGGGCGGGTCGTGAGGCGGGAGTTGGGGAGACCAGGAAGCGGGGAGAGAGCGGGGGTTGTGGGAGGGAACTCAGGGTCTGGAAGCAGGGAGGTTAGGTAGTAGCATGGTTAAGGGCAACAAAATTAACACAAGATGGCTCATTGGAGTCTGCAAAATAGTTAAAGTTCATAAACCTAAGACTCACAGGGGAAAGACAGACAGAATACAAACACGAGAACAGAGGGAAGTAGGGGGTGGGGGTATCAATAGCAATATAATATTTAGATTCACATGTAGTAGTATATAGAAGAAAGCCGAAAAACATGCAACAGTAGAGGGACAATGCACACCCTGGGAGGTGAGTTCAGAATAAGTGTTCAAGATCCATGCAAAGCAGCAACAAAGCAATCCAAATAGTGGATAAAAAAAGCCCATTTGGTGTTGTACTTGGGAATTTTATCTATAGATGTGGCCATACATAACTCAATTCTATGCACATGGAAAATGCTATTCCACCACCCTTTGACAGATAGGTTGTGGGAGTCTTTCCAAATGGTGGTGATGAGCTTCAAAGCAATGGCAATGAACAAATCATATAGCCTGGCAGAGGCATGCAAATTGATGTTAGTGACCGCCAGACTTCCTAGAACAACATTTAAAAAGGATAGCGGGAAATCGACAGTGAAAATGAGTTTTAGGAGTTTCCATACCTGCTGCCAGAACCTAGATACATATGAACAGTCAAAAAACATATGTTTGTAGGATGCAGGGGTGCACCCGCAAGACCAACATTTATAGTCTGTGTCTTTATTGGATTTGGATGATTTCCCGGGAGTAATAAATGCTCTGTGGATAAAGAAGAGTAGATGTTGTGTTATGTAGGCTGACACAGATACAACCCTGATCCTGGAGTACAGTAGGGACCATGTTTGGTCGTTCAAAGCACTGCCCTAATCCTCATTACAAGTTGAGCGAGCAGGCCAGACAGCTGTGTTAGAGGTCAAAACTTTATAAAAACGTAGAGGTCTTTATATTGTAAACCATGGTCAATAATACAAGTCTGGAGGTATCAGGTGTAAGGGTAATGTTCGAG
This sequence comes from Ambystoma mexicanum, assembly GCF_040938575.1. Classification (NCBI taxonomy): domain Eukaryota; kingdom Metazoa; phylum Chordata; class Amphibia; order Caudata; family Ambystomatidae; genus Ambystoma; species Ambystoma mexicanum. The sequence goes on from NC_090935.1 coordinate 924,191,150, forward strand.
AAAAGATGAAGTGCATCAAGGCACGCATTTACCAGATTATTATAAAAGATACGGTCCGAAACAGGGATGGAAAAGAGGTTTCTTAGTTGTTGAAAAGCAAGACTGGAGGAGCCATTAACAATTTGTTGAATGAATCTGATGCCACTTTTTAACCAGGATTTGCGATACAATGCTCTATTGTTAACAGTAATGTTTTTATTATGCCAGAGCATTTCTTGACAGGGAACTTAGTATCTGGAAAGAAAAATAGTCTGAGAGCTAAAATGGTAGCCTTGGTTGGATCAGACCTGATTATAGAACAATAAGAAAAGACATATGTAAAATTGGCTACATCATATGGTTGTGCTAGGTGTTTTTCTAAAGCACGCCAGGTTGGAATATTAGGAGAGTTGGGAGGGGAAAACCAACAGCAGGATTGTTTAAGCAGAAAGGCTGAATGATATGATTTAAAGTCTGGAAATCTGACCTCACCTATCTCATATGGGGTTTTTAATTTGGCAATAACAATTCTTTTACATTTGCTGGGGCCCCATAAGAAGTTAAGCAGAATAGAGGGGATAGATTTGAAAAATGAGGAAGGCAGTGGGACCAGTAGGAGCTAAGTAATATAAAACGATGGGGAATAGCATCATTTTAATTGTGTTGAGACAGCCCCAACAGGAAAGGTAGAGGGTAGACCACCTGAAGGTTAATACACTAAGGCAATTTAACAATAACTGTGTGTTGAGTTTTATAGTATCAATAGTTGAGGAGGCAAAGCAAATGCCTATATATTTGATTGATTTACTACACCATTTGAATCCAAAGATATCAAAGTCATGCTTAACACAAAAGGAATTGAGCGGAAAGATCTCGGATTCATCTTTATTAAGTGTACAGCCTGATACCAGGGAGAATTGATGAAGTCTGTCAAGCAGGTGAGGAAGATGGAGTTTTTTTAAAAAATAAGGATGAAAATATCATCTGCATAAGCTATTTTAGTTATCAAATTTCCACAGGGGATTCAAGGAATGTTTCTGTCGGATCTAATGAGTTTGAGCAAGGGTTCAAGGGAAAGAATGTAGAGGACAGGAGAGAGGGGACAGCCTTGTCTAGTACCTCTCTGTAATGGAAAAAAGGATGAGGATTCACCGTTAATGATAATAGATGATTTGGGACAAGAGTATAGAAGCTGTACCAGGGAGATAAACTGTTCACCACACCTATGCCAGCGGAGTGATTGAAACATAAAGTCCCAAATGACACGGTCGAAAGCTTTTTCCGCATCAAGTGCGACTGTGGCATACCCCTGTTTATCTTTCTTGTCCTTAGAAATTAAATGAAAGGCATCAAATAATAATCGTGCATTCTCTGAAATATTCCGTCCCTTCACATAACAAACTTGATCAGATTTTATCATAGCTGGAAGAGACAATTTAATTCTATTAGCAAGAATTTTAGCAAAAATGTTGCATTCAACATTAATAAGAGAAATTGGTCTATAATTACACGGAAGTGTGGGATCATTATCAGTTTTAGGGAATAAGATGAGTAAAGCTTCAGAGAAAGATCCTGAAGAGCATTTCTGTTAGTTAAGTAGGAAAACAACAAATTGAGTTTAGCATTAAGGGAGTGCGCCAATTTATCATAACATTCTGTAGAAAAACCATCAGGCCCGGGGACATTCCCCTTACCCAGTCTCTTCATGGCACGTGTGATTTCAGGAAGTAAAATTTCATCCTCTAAGTGTGTAAGCCAACATGAGGATAGGAGTGTCTATTGATCTTATGAAGAAAGGAATTGATATTTTCAAGGGGAACTGTGGTTTCAGGAGTGTATAAGTCTGAATAAAATTGTTTGAAACAATGTAGAATGTCATTGGTTAGGGTGAGTAAGGGTTGTGCCCAGTGCATCCGTAATGTGTGAAATGTAAGTTGTTTCCTTCTTAGTCTTAAGATCAGAGGCCAATGACCTATCCGCCTTATTTGAAGTTTGATAGATTTAGGTTTTGTATTTAAGTATGGTACCTGCCTCTAATTCAGTGAGTTAATTGTTGATTTGGAAACGTAAGGCAAGAAGAGCAAAGATTAGTTTCACTGGAATCACGCTAATAATGTTTCTCAGCAATTGAACGTTGGTTTTATAGCTCATCAAGATGTTTTTTATGTATCTTCTTTTTTTCCCAGAGTATGCCATGAGGTGTCCTCTAAGCACGGCCTTAAACGTGTCCCAATTGTTAACTACAGAGGTGTCACAATCGAGATTTTCAGAAGAGAATTGCTGCAGGAATAGTTGCACAGATTGAATAAACTCTTGATCTTGTAATAGAAAGTTGTTAAATTTCCATCTGGATGATGGTTTTGAGATGTCAAAATTAGAGGAAGTGCATGCCGGGCCATGATCCGAGATAATAATATTATAGATTGTAGCGTCAATAATAGTGCCTGTGAGGGATTTGGAAGAGATGATGTAGTCCAGGCGAGAGAGCGTGTCAGGTGGAGATGAAATGTATATTCTAAATGCGTGTTGTGGGACAGTCTCCATGAGTCAATCTGACCAGTCTCAGCAATACATTTGATGAAGGCTTTGTGGGTTTTAGAAGTTTTAAACATATAGTTAGACTTGCAATCTATGAACGGGTCAATAACTTGACTGACCTATCCACATACAATCAGATAAGTAAAGTTATTTTTGAGAATCATTTGTTGCAAGGAAGCCCAAAAACCAGGGTTGGGTACAGTGGGAGCATAGACATTGAGGATGGAAACAAGAACTGAACCAAGTGAAAGCTTAACCCAAACCCATCATCCATTGGCGTCAGTACCTTGGTCCTGAATTATGAATGGTAATGTCTTGCTGAGGAGTATAGTGACTGCATTTTTCTTATCCACCGCAGGACTTGAATTAACCTTTTTGATCCATAGGGACTTAAGCTTCGTTGCTTCCGCATTCGATAGGTGAGTTTCTTGTATGCAAGCAAGAGATGGTTTGAGTCTATTGAGGTGGGAAATTATCTTACTCCATTTAATTGGGTTATTGCAGCCCTTGACCTTCCAAGTTATACACTTAAATACCATTGAAACATTTGGATATAAACCAGTAATGAGCATAAGAAGCAATCAAACCAAAGTGTGGTGAGCAGAGCTAGAAAGACGAGAATCAGTGGAGCATTAATATGGTTGAGACCTTCCATAACAGGCTGAGCACATGAAAGGAAAACACATAAGGATAGAGGGAAGGGAAGGGCTGATCAGTGTCTGCCAACTTAGATTAAAAGAAAGTGAGGAAAAAGCCTCACACGCCAGAGACATAAAGACAACAGCATGAATGGTATTGCAATAGCGAGGAGATCAGACCTGGAGGAGGAAAAAGGCAAGCAAATATCTGAAGGAGGTAGGTAACACCTACAGAGCCGTCAAACGGAAAAAGATGACTCATAGCAGGAGATGGGCGCCATAACCGCACCTGCCTCACCAATATAATAGCATGAAATTATTAACAACCTCAGATGAAGTCAAAAGTGAACATGACCACCAGAACCTGTTGCTGAAAAGGAAGAGAAAAGTGCCGTTGATGATGTGTCCATGTCTTCCGTCTTGATGGAGCGAATGTAAGCTTTCAAATCAGCCAGATAATCAAACATGGCAGTATGACCCTCATGTGTGACTTTGAAGGAGCATGGGTGATATAAACCATATCTAATATTGAGCTGATTCAATGCAGGGTGGAAGTATAGAAATTATTTCCTACAGAGATCGGTGCATCTTGCGACATCTTGAGAAATATGCAAATTGCTTCCATGCCAAGTCAAGGATTTTTTCTCGTTTGCTGTTGAGATGATTAGCTGAAGTTGAGAGAATTCAAGAAAGTAGAATATAAAAGTTTGTGGAGGAGGGCAAGGGGATGTGATGTTTCTTAGTGGACCTATATGGCGAGCACGCTGAATATTAACAAAGTTTTAATTTGCAGATGAAGAATGGCAGGTAACAATTTCTCACAACCCTCAGGCAGGCCTGAAATGCATAGACTGTTGTGCCTACTTCGATTTTCTAGGTCCTCATTATGTTTATGGAGGTCTTTGACAGTTTTTTCAAGCCACCCTTGGGGACATATATTCCGTAAGACCTACACTTCTTTGCACCTCCTCCAATCTATCTTCGAAACCTTTCCATCTCTCGTCCAATCGTTGAGGTTTTTGGTTAGTGGTCTCAATAAAAGGATTTAGTGCTCTAATTTCTAGTAGATTGTCCTCAATAGCTGGACCTGTTAGGCAAAACATAGGTGGCGAGTCACTTTTTGGCCTTTTTAGATAAGTTGAGGAAAGAGTGAGATCCTTGTTGAAAGGCGTTGCTTTTTGATTATTTTTGTTAGTTGCCATTTTGCCAAATAGGAGATGTCGAGGTAAGAAGCTACAAATTGAGCAGTGCTGTAGTGATGATGCTAAGCCGTAGAGTCTGAGAAGGGTATAGAGCACAGTAATGTGGGAGGTTGGGAAGAGGAATTAGACAATATATTAGGGTTGTGCCAAAATGATTGAAGGTTGGTCAAATATCTTAACTTTGCATTGACAAAATAAAAAGCAAAAATGTCACAATTCCCTTATAGCCTCTTGCAATAGTATTCTGTTCTCTTTTGTTTTACGGAAGCACATTTATTTTGGTTGGGCTGCAGAGCGTTGAATGGAATGTGTGTTTTCTTCATGAGTACTTTTGTACGTCAATCCTCTAGCAATGTGCAATCGTTCTGCCGATTGACTTTGGTGTGCTGTGACCGCAATAATGTTTTTAATCATGCAAGGAAACAAAAGCTGTATTGTCAATTGATTTCAATGTGTAGTACAAGCAATAATATATTCTGCCTTGCGTGAAAAAGATAGTAGTGTTGCCACTCAACTTCAATGTGCAGTGATAACAACAGTATATTCAGCCTCACGTAGAAAGGAGAGTCTTAATGCCCATTAATCACAAGTGCTGTTACACCAAAGATATGTTCTACCTCGCGCAGATATGAGAGACGTATTGCTAAACAAAGCAACAATGTGCAGAGTCCACAGTAATATATTTAAATTTCGATTAGGAGGAGCTCTTTCAGGATTCGTGCACGAGTAAATAATGTACTTGGCTGGATACACGATGTTGCAGCAGCTGCTGAAGAAGCGAAGTTTGCCAGGATGAGGCGGTATGGTAGAGGAGGAGCCTGCCCAGGCGCAAGCTGCGTACTTGCATGGGAGGGGCGCCAAACCACTCCTCACGCTACGCAGCGACCATGGAAGGCAGCAGGCGCTCAGACGATGTGACACTGTACACAGGGCTGTGGGATATTGGCGAAAGGCATGTTAATCAGGAAAGAAAACAGAAGTTGAATCACTGCACCTCCGGTACGTAGATTCATCAAGTTAAACGGTTGGTCGATGAATAAAATGTCGTATTTAGGTAGTGGTGAGACAGAGCTAGCGGACAAACCGCTGCACAGGCACAAAGCTTCCTATCTTTTTCAAGTAATAAATGTGGATCTATATTTTATTTTCTCACTGTTATATAGTGTTTGCTGCAACCCTGACTACTGTGCCACTCCCCCTGCTGCACCACCTGTATCCTGCAGTGTGCAACCTCAACAGCTTACGCCCAAGTGCCCTATCTGTGTACCTACCTTTCAACTGTAGCCATCACATTCCCTGCTCCTGTATCCAAATCCTGTGAGGCCTCCTACCCGTGAATGACAAGCATACCTCCTTCCTTGTCCCATAAATCAGGAAGCCACTATGACCACATGAAGGGTATTTAGGGGTGAGTTTGACCATGCTGAGCTAAAGGTCCTAGTAGATGGTGTTGTAAAGGAGGTGCCACGTGTTGTGGAGTTTCGTTTTACCAAGATCTGTGGGTGTCTGTCCATAAAGATCGGGAAAGCCATATTGCAACAGGTCAACACCGTGGCTATACCTAAGATGCACTGGAAGGAGGGTGAAGCCCGCAGCCCGCAACCCGCAAGATGCTGCATAGCCGCAGAGATCATGATCCTTCTTTCACTCTCCCTGGGCTGAAAGCCAAAAAAGAAATGGGCTGCGCGATGTAAATGCAGGAGGCGTTTGTAGAACCCCCAGTGGATGAGGTGGTGCTGTCACAGAGAGGTAAAAAGATCTGGACAGCAGGTAACGAGGCGTAGATATGGATCTCATGGTGCAAGGGTAAGCCAGAGGACACTGGGCGGATGGAGGTGGCTGTGACCAGGGAGTGCCCGGGAGAGAGAACAGAAGGGGTGGCAAGATAGAGCCGGTGTTGGAAGATCATCAGTAAGCGGAGCCCGTTGGGGCATGCTGCATTGTGGCAGCAGCAGAGGAAGCAGGCAGGAGCAGAGAGGTGATCCTGTACATAAGAAGGGGAGTGGAGGAGGCATAGTGGTCAGAACTCCGCCCGTGGCACAGCATCAACGTGGCGATTCAGCCTGAGGGGAACTGGGCATCAGTCTGAAGCAAAGATTTGAAGTGGAGGCCTGGCAGTGGAAGGGGACTCGACATCTGAAACTGGAACTTCTCTGTGAGGACTCGGAGCGCAGGAGAGAAAAGGAATTGCACGCATGGGGAAGGAGAGACCCGACGAGCTTACAGGAACTGACACGCGGGGCACACATTTAAAGATACACAGGATGTACGGTGCCTGCAGGAGCTATTGTATAAAGGGAAAAACTGCAAGCTGACATGCACAGGCAATACATATAGCCGAGCTAGTATGCAGAGGCAGTATTCTCTCATTATTGCTGTGACCAGAGAGCACCATCAATCAGGCAGAAAGGAGACAGAGCCTTTTTGTACTGGGCAGCTGCTGGGCAGGAAGACTTGAGGTGCCACAAAGCGACAGTGCAGGAGGCAGCCCTAAGGCTGTCCTTTCTCTCTCTCTGCACTTGCCTGCTCTGAATGTTCACAATGCCTAGTAGGACCGCTTTTGTATTTTGCTCATCATTTTCATCATATTCCATTGTCCTGCTATTCCCTTGTTTCCTTCACTTCGCTCTGTGGGCGCTTTGAAACTCAATTCCTTGATGTAAAAGTGCCTTGCAAATTCCCAATAAAATACATTAATAAAATAAAATAAATATGGACCTGCAGGATGCAGCAGAGACAGCCAGTTTAGGGAGAATACACTCAGCCTGTCCTTGGCTGGCCAGAACACTGGGTTGCCATATGTATGATACAGATCAAATGTGGCTTTAATAAGTATGTGAACTACCAGCCACAATAACCCAAACTTAAGTATGGCATATGTTTAAATATTAGACTGACACCAGTAGGGTAAGTTATCATAAGTATGTTGTTTTGGAACAGAGGTGAAGGCCGTTGCCACTGGCCATTATTGTGCTGAAGGCCGTGGCCAGTGGCTGGTTAGTGTAAATAATATACAGTGGACACGGGTGAAGGTCGTAGCCACTTCTGAAGGCCAAAGCCTATGTTTGGTTGCCTGATAGTGTTATAAAATAAACAGTGGGCAGTGGCAAATTTAAGTTCTCACCATCTCGTCCCTGCTATTAAAGATTTTTCCTTGAATTTCAAGGGTTTTGTTATTCCATAAATTCTTAATAGGCAGGGCTGATCAGCTGCACTCCTGACACTTCTGAATTATGCATTGTGCGTGGTCTGCAGTACATACTTTCTTATCTGCCAATTCTAAGAGTTTGTGCCTATATCCTGTTTACACGAACCCATGCCCCTCATTTGCCCCTTATGTTTTTGGTACACACGGCTCATTTATACGTGAAGGAATGCCTTACTACTGAGGCCAACAGTGACTTGATCTGTGTAAGGGAACCTTGCAACACTGTAGTCCATTGTGACATGTTTCTGAGAGAAATAATCACGTGTGCTACCCATGTTGATGTGCGCTATTTTTTTTTATTTTTTTTTTTTATTTATTGTTTGGCTGTATAGAACAACCTTTCAACAATTACAAAATAGATAAAAACACATATAAAAAACATATTGCAATTCGATTCATCTATATATAACATATTTTTTTAAATTTGCACCTGACGCCCAATATATAAAAAAATTTTATAGCAGCAATATTTTTTTTTTTTTTTTTTTTTTCCCTTTCTTTCTTTCCCTTCTATCACCATTCTCTCATGACAGCATTCACAATCACCTTGGATATATTTCATTTAAAAAGCCTGTTGTAGCTAATCTAATTGACATTCTCTTTGTACCAAAAATCAATAGCCATAATTCCTCCATATTAGTTACAGTTTGCGTTGTAAAGCAATGGAAATAGTATTTACAACGTGTGACATATAATGCAGGACAGTAGACAATAACATGTTTCAACGTTTCTGTGTTTGCAGGATCCATACAAAAGCGACAGATGTTCTCGCTGACATCAATTAGTTTTCGCCTAAATAAAATATCCCTTGTGTGCCACAAATTTAGACGAAAACGAATATAGTCATCTCTGAATTTTGGTGATGGGTATTTTAAAATGTATGGTTCCGCAGCTCTAAATTTTTTATGGCCAAACTGGGCAGTGTTCCAATCTTTAGAGTGGGAACATTTTTCTAAGGTATGTATCCAGTCTTGCCGATATAATTTGGTTTTAGCCTGCGTTGGATTATGAATTAAAATATCTATGGAAATGTCCGCATCTGAAAGGATATTTATAGCTGTGTTTAACCAGCGTTTTGGGTATTGATGATCAGAGTACAGTAAATATTTACCCAAGATACCGGATATGTCTAGACATTGTAATGACAGAATGCATTTTCTCAACAAGGCTATCAATTTCCATGCAATAGTACTGTATAGCGATAGCAGCCCTAATTCAAAACGAATAATTGCAATGGGGACACAGGCAGGCAGATTAAAAATTGAGCGCCAATATTTTCCTTCTAATCGATCCCACACTAAACGGGGCAGCATCGATGCAGCTTCAGAGCCATACGAGATAATGGGTTTTACTTTCATGGAATAGAATGTTATTATATGATTGCATGTAAACTTTCCAAATTTATATAAGATGACCTTAGATTGGGAAATTAGGGTTTGCAGTTTTAGTTCGAGTTCTTTTTTGATCACCTTATCATTGTTATCTTGGGTGATCATAATGCCCAAGTATTTATATGTTGAGGTTAGAAGAATCGGCTCTTTTTTTATATACCACTTGTATTGTAGGTGTTTTGTCATTTTACGATTTTGGCATATCATAATTTGAGTTTTCGTTAAGTTTACAGTCATAGCATTTTCTACAGTATACTCCGATAATCCATTAATCAAACGTTGCAAACCTGCAGGAGTTTTTGATAATAGAACAAGATCGTCTGCATAAAGAATCCATGGTATCTGTTCTTGGTCCAATTTAGGAGCATCAGAGTTAACGTTCTGAAACTTTTCACCCATATCAAGGATAAATAAGTTAAACAATGTAGCTGCCAGAATGCATCCCTGTTTTAGCCCTCGATATGTTAAAATGGGGCGGGTTAATATCCCGTCACGGGTAAGACGAATATGAACTGATGTATTTTCATGGAAGATAGAAATTAACTTAACCAAAGAATAGGGGCAACCCAATAGTAACAGTTTTTGCAGCATTTGATTACGGTCTATAGAGCGTGTTGATGTGCGCTATTTGTGCAAACTTGCATGACTGTGTTTAATTCTGTACCTGTTGTGTTTGGGAAAAATATTTCCACTGAGGCCTATTTTGACCTATGCTCTACGTGTTCAACTGTTACGTGTTTGGTGTGTGTGAGTGAGAAGTGTAGTTCTTCTGCACATGCAAAGCTTATGTTGCTGTGGTACATGCTTTGTCTGGCTGTTGTGTCAATGGAAATTGCATTACTGTTGCCCACAATGTCCCTGTTCTGTGTGTGATGAAGAATCCTGCTCTGCTGCCCCACCAAACACACAAGATTCCAAGCTAAAAGGTATTCAACCATTTCTTCACCTCGTGCATTCAGAGTCTGTGTTGAGGGAAAGTTACCTTACACCAGTGCAGCCCACAAGGCTCTTTTCCACTCTAGGGAATTTCTGAAAGCACTAAAGGCTGCCAAAGAAAAATGTTAAGCCCAGGTACATGTTCTTTTACAAATTTAGCACAGCGTTTAGCAAAACAACAACAAAGAACAAATATTAATAATAATTTGTTTTTTATATAGCACTTTAATCGAAAGCGCTTTACCGAGGACATATTTACATACATCACTTTTACAAATTAATGCAATCTATTATCTTTCATAGATAAACATACAGTAACATATATTGAAGCATAAAACCTCTTCTTAAAACACACACATTTTCAGATTACCACACAAAACGTTTTTAAGAACAACAAAAGTGGTTATAAAACCATTGTAAAGAAAATCACATCCTTACTGCTCTGTGAGCATTTTTATTATTTCACTGGTGCAAGTATACTAAGTGTTTCTGCACCTCAATGTATAGCCCAAGTCCTCAAACTAAAAGCTGTTTACTTTCCTAATCAACAACTTCTAGAAGTTCTTGCCAAACATTTTTTAGATATGCAGCAGTACCAGTGTATTTTTAATAATTACAGTAAGATACAAAAGAGAACTTTTCCAAGACTCATTAACAGCATATTATAAAATCGGAACTTCAGCAAAACAATGAGAAACAACTTATAAATGCAAACAATTTTATCTCTCACAGCAAACCATAGTTTAACATGGACTGCTGCTGGATCACGCTCCTTAAAACACACAAGTAAAACAGGAAACCATGAATTAATAATTAAAGTTGTAACCTTTGCCACCTCAAAAGCATACCATTATTTAATATACCAGAGTACAAATAAAGCATGAAATGTAGAGAAATTCACTATCACTCACCTTCAACAAATCCAAAAGATGCACAGATGTTCACATCATCCACAGGTTAACACTTGCAATCAGAATGCCAAACGTATATAAAATGGTGCTTATTGTACTTTAAAAAAAAATCAATGACACAAAAACAGGACTGCAGAAAGCAAACTAGTAAAATGGCAGACACATGTTCATTGCAACCTATCACAGGCAAGTACACAATTCTAACAGCAACACCAATCAATTACAAACACCAAAACACACACATCATGTATGCCCCACTCCTACTATTAGTAAATATTCAAACTAAGAATCCTTTTCGTAGAAACTGAGGAGAACACATATGATGGCTGGTTGTAAAACTGTGTGGCTGATTGGAAATAGTTGTCTCTTTTGGTTACTGACTTTTTATGATAAACTAAATGTTAACTTGTTCCTGGGTCTTACTGATTTTACAATTGAATGGTTTGGATGGTGAGGAATGCAGTGGTAGAACATTTTTCCTAAGTTGTTCAGTCTGAGAAGAACAGGGCAGCCATACATCATACAGATTCATTGTGGAGTTAATGATTTAGGCAATGACGAAGGTATGCTTTAATGATGAAACAGGACTTGTAAAAACAAATAGATCCTTAATCTCACACCACCTTCATCTTTTTCAGTGTGACTAGGAGGCAACAATTGAAGTGGACCACCAGATTTAATTCCAAAATTTTAAAATCACAGAGAAATGTCAATAAAATAGTTTAAGCTTTCATCAGAGACCAAAAACAATTATGGATGTCAAACAACAACATCCAGTTCTACAGGTCTAATTTGTATAGAGATACACCGAGCTGATGAAGAAATATGGTGTTCCTTGGTAACAGCAAAGCAGTACTGCAAATGTGCTAAAAAAACTACACTCAGTGTACCCCAAACAGTCATTTTAAGGACTATCTATTACATATATATGCAAACATATAAAATGCACAACATGTATTTTTTAAAATCATGTGTTGATAGCCACGGCTCTACCAACCCCGGCTATGACTATCCCTTATAGCAGCGGGTACATGTACACTTTTTTCTACACTCAAAAACACATATTGCAAAGGTTTCAATGTTGAAATGAGACATGGGTGCAAGTAAGGACATGGAATCAGAAAGACAAGTAAAATTGGATGGTGTAACATCCTGAAAATAACATGATTACAGCACAGAAATGTGCACACTAATAGCCGCGGCTACAAGTTGGCATTCGTACCCACGGCTACACAATCCTGCCAAAATACATGATGTTCCATTGGCTTGATGATGGCCATTATTATGAATGGCCGCTTCAAGTTGCGGGTACACGTGCATTTTTTATATACTCAAAACAATATCTCAACAAGTTTTCACCAAAGGATTCAGGTGAGGGCATGGAATCAGAAAGATATGTAACACTGTGTGCTGTAACGCTTGTGAAGTAATATTACTGCACAGAAATTTGTATTACAATAGCCACAGCTCTGCCAACATTTATATATGCAGCTACACAAGCCCACCAAAATACACAATGGGCCTCATTACACGGACGGCGGTGGACCAAGGTGCTATTAGCACCTTGGTCCATGCCGGTAAAATACCGGCACCTCCTTGGTGGAAAGGGGAATTACCGCCCTATTCCAAGGTTGGTGGGGCGGTAATTCCCCCTTCCCCCATTGCCCTTCCCCATTCCTATTTTTGCCCCACAGGGCATAATGGGAATGGGGAAGGTGCTAATTACGGCACCGCAAATTGCGGTACCGTAATTAGCTCCGTGGTCCCTTTGCGGGTTGGTTTTTAATGCCTGCAAAAAGCAGGCGTTAAATTCTCCAACCCGCAAAGGGACCTCGTAGTAAGGCGGTAAGGGTTTATCGGTACCGGTTAAATACCAGTACCGGTAAACCCTTACCGCCTACCGTGTAATGAGGCCCAATGTCTCATTGGTTTGCTGATACCCGTGGCTATAGAAGTCCCTGAGAGGAGGCAACCCTTCATTGGCTGGTCTTTATTCGCAAGCATAAAGGTACCCACATTTATAGAAAAAATAGGCAACAGACAGCATTTTCATTTTCAATAATATTTCATAACTTCTACGGGTGGCTCTTAAAAGATTTTTGTTTTGCCAATATATAACCTAAACATATCTTTTCATTCAACAAATACTCCTCTCCTCTATTACAATTTTAAAAAAATCTTGAAAGAAGTCTCTGTGCTCTTCCCTTATGTGACTGATTTTCCCAAAGACAACATATCCTGTGTTCCAAGTCAAAACTATGAGGCCGATTCATGGAATAATTAGCGTGGCGCAAGTGGGCAAAAACGTGCGAATCGCAGTGGAATAGCGAAAATTGCAGTGCAAGTGCGAAAATCGCACGAAAAGCAGCGCACATCGATTCATGGAAGGCCGTGCGCGAGAAAACCATCGGATGTGCGAAAAAAAAGTGCGCGGCGCACGTTGGCACACAGGCCATCTAACAGCGTGCGCCAGTTCACAGCGAAAATCGCACAGGCCACAGCGAAAATCGCACATAGCGCGGCGCACACAACAAAAGTAGGCGGAACACGGGGCGTAACACTCGGAATGGGGAACAACTTGCCAAAACGTGGGCGTCACGGGGGAAGTACAGGGTACAAGTGCGCGGAATGCCCACACGCTCGCCTACAACACGTATTCATGGAATAGAATAGGGCAAAAAAGCGCACGCTCAAACCAGCGCACAGGCACAAACACGACCGCCACAAGAAAGCAGGCGGTAGCGTCTCTGCGCCTGGAAGAAATGTGCGCCAAAAGGTGCGCCAACAAATAGCACCTATATACAGCCATGAAGAATGTCCTATACTGTGGCCCTCCAGGACAAATGACGTGCAAAGGGGTACCCACAAACACGGACACCCGCTGACAAAAAATTACGTGTGCGTGTATACCGGGGTGCGCGGGAAGTCTCACACGCGATTTCGGCAGGGTACGTGTATTACATGGGTGCGCGGGAAGTTCCACACGCGATTGGCCGAGTGCGAGCAGGGTACGTGTATTCCATGGGTGCGCGGGAAGTTCCACATGCGATTTCAGCAGGGTACGTGTATTTCAGGGGTGCGCGGGAAGTACCACACGCGATTTCAGCAGGGTATGTGAATTCCAGGGGTGCGCGGGAAGTTCCACACGCGATTTCAGCAGGGTACGTGGATTTCAGGGGTGCGCGGGAAGTTCCACACGCGATTGGCCCAGTGCGAGCAGGGTACGTGTATTTCAGGGGTGCGCGGGAAGTTCCACACGCGATTTCAGCAGGGTACGTGTATTTCAGGGGTGCGCGGGAAGTACCACACGCGATTTGAGCAGGGTACGTGCATTTCAGGGGTGCGCGGGAAGTTCCACACGCGATTTCAGCAGGGTACGTGTATTTCAGGGGTGCGCGGGAAGTTCCACACGCGATTTCAGCAGGGTACGTGTATTTCAGGGGTGCGCGGGAAGTTCCACACGCGATTTCAGCAGGGTACGTGTATTTCAGGGGTGCGCGGGAAGTTCCACACGCGATTTCAGCAGGGTATGTGTATTTCAGGGGTTCTGGGGAGTACTACACGTGAATTGGCCATGTGGGTCCTCCAAGGTGTACGCTCCACAACCTCCACGGCCCCTGCAGGCAGCCCACACCACGGGGGACTACCCTGCACCCCTGCTCATGTCCCGCAGGCAGTCCATCCACCATGGGCATGCCCCCCAGCCAACCCACATGTCACCTTGCACTACTGATCAACAATGCATGTCTCCCACCACCCCCACCCCCCAGCCACCATGGCCAGCCCCCACCAGGCCCCCACTCATGTCTCCCACCACCCCCACCCCCCAGCAGTGCAGGGGCAGCCTCCACCAGGCCCCCACTCATGTCTCCCACCACCCCCACCCCCCAGCAGTGCAGGGGCAGCCCCCACCAGGCCCCCACTCATGTCTCCCACCACCCCCACCCCCCAGCCATGCAGGGGCACCCTCCACCAGGCCCCCACTCATGTCTCCCACCACCCCCACCCCCCAGCAGTGCAGACGCAGCACCACCAGGCCCCCACTCATGTCCCCCTGCACCCCCACCCCCCAGCAGTGCAGGGGCAGCCCCCACCAGGCCCCCACTCATGTCTCCCACCACACCCACCCCCCACCATCCAGGGGCACCCTCCACCAGGCCCCCACTCATGTCTCCCACCACCCCCACCCCCCAGCAATGCAGGGGCACCCTCCACCAGGCCCCCACTCATGTCTCCCACCACCCCCACCCCCCAGCCACCAGGGGCAGCCTCCACCCGGCCCCCACTCATGTCTCCCACCACCCCCACCCCCCAGCCACCAGGGGCAGCCACCACCAGGCCCCCACTCATGTCTCCCACCACCCCCACCCCCCAGCCACCAGGGGCACCCTCCACCAGGCCCCCACTCATGTCTCCCACCACCCCCACCCCCCAGCAGTGCAGGGGCAGCCTCCACCAGGCCCCCACTCATGTCTCCCACCACCCCCACCCACCAGCAGTGCAGGGGCAGCCCCCACCAGGCCCCCACTCATGTCTACCACCACCCCCACCCCCCAGCCGTGCAGGGGCACCCTCCACCAGGCCCCCACTCATGTCTCCCACCACCCCCACCCCCCAGCAGTGCAGGGGCAGCACCACCAGGCCCCCACTCATGTCCCCTGCACCCCCACCCCCCAGCATCCAGGGGCACCCTACACCAGGCCCCCACTCATGTCTCCCACCACCCCCACCCCCCAGCAGTGCAGGGGCAGCCTCCACCAGGCCCCCACTCATGTCTCCCACCACCCCCACCCCCCAGCCACCAGGGGCAGCCTCCACCAGGCCCCCACTCATGTCTCCCACCACCCCCACCCCCCAGCAGTGCAGGGGCAGCCCCCACCAGGCCCCCACTCATGTCTCCCACCACACCCACCCCCCACCATCCAGGGGCACCCTCCACCAGGCCCCCACTCATGTCTCCCACCACCCCCACCCCCCAGCTACCAGGGGCACCCTCCACCAGGCCCCCACTCATGTCTCCCACCACCCCCACCCCCCAGCAGTGCAGGGGCAGCCTCCACCAGGCCCCCACTCATGTCTCCCACCCCCCCACCCCCCAGCAGTGCAGGGGCACCCTCCACCAGGCCCCCACTCATGTCTCCCACCACCCCCACCCCCCAGCCACCAGGGGCACCCTCCACCAGGCCCCCACTCATGTCTCCCACCACCCCCACCACCCAGCCACCAGGGGCACCCTCCAACAGGCCCCCACTCATGTCTCCCACCACCCCCACCCCCCAGCAGTGCAGGGGCAGCCTCCACCAGGCCCCCACTCATGTCTCCCACCCCCCCCACCCCCCAGCAGTGCAGGGGCACCCTCCACCAGGCCCCCACTCATGTCTCCCACCACCCCCACCCCCCAGCCACCAGGGGCACCCTCCACCAGGCCCCCACTCATGTCTCCCACCACCCCCACCACCCAGCCACCAGGGGCACCCTCCACCAGGCCCCCACTCATGTCTCCCACCACCCCCACCCCCCAGCAGTGCAGGGGCAGCCTCCACCAGGCCCCCACTCATGTCTCCCACCACCCCCACCCCCCAGCCACCAGGGGCAGCCTCCACCAGGCCCTCATTCATGTCTCCCACCCCCCCACCCCCCAGCAGTGCAGGGGCACCCTCCACCAGGCCCCCACTCATGTCTCCCACCCCCCCACCCCCCAGCAGTGCAAGGGCAGCCCCCACCAGGCCCCCACTCATGTCTCCCACCACCCCCACCCCCCAGCCACCAGGGGCACCCTCCACCAGGCCCCCACTCATGTCTCCCACCACCCCCACCACCCAGCCACCAGGGGCACCCTCCACCAGGCCCCCACTCATGTCTCCCACCACCCCCACCCCCCAGCAGTGCAGGGGCAGCCCCCACCAGGCCCCCACTCATGTCTCCCACCACCCCCACCACCCAGCCACCAGGGGCACCCTCCACCAGGCCCCCACTCATGTCTCCCACCACCCCCACCCCCCAGCAGTGCAGGGGCAACCTCCACCAGGCCCCCACTCATGTCTCCCACCACCCCCACCCCCCAGCAGTGCAGGGGCAGCCCCCACCAGTCCCCCACTCATGTCTCCCACCACCCCCACCCCCCACCATCCAGGGGCACCCTCCACCAGGCCCCCACTCATGTCTCCCACCACCCCCACCCCCCAGCAGTGCAGGGGCACCCTCCACCAGGCCCCCACTCATGTCTCCCACCACCCCCACCCCCCAGCAGTGCAGGGGCACCCTCCACCAGGCCCCCACTCATGTCTCCCACCACCCCCACCCCCCAGCAGTGCAGGGGCACCCTCCACCAGGCCCCCACTCATGTCTCCCACCACCCCCACACCCCAGTAGTGCAGGGGCAGCCCCCACCAGGCCCCCACTCATGTCTCCCACCACCCCCACCCCCCACCATCCAGGGGCACCCTCCACCAGGCCCCCACTCATGTCTCCCACCACCCCCACCCCCCAGCAGTGCAGGGGCACCCTCCACCAGGCCCCCACTCATGTCTCCCACCACCCCCACCCCCCAGCCAGCAGGGGCAGCCTCCACCAGGCCCCCATTCATGTCTCCCACCGCCCCCACCCCCCAGCCACCAGGGGCAGCCACCACCAGGCCCCCACTCATGTCTCCCACCACCCCCACCCCCCAGCCACCAGGGGCACCCTCCACCAGGCCCCCACTCATGTCTCCCACCACCCCCACCCCCCAGCAGTGCAGGGGCAGCCTCCACCAGGCCCCCACTCATGTCTCCCACCACCCCCACCCACCAGCAGTACAGGGGCAGCCTCCGCCAGGCCCCCACTCATGTCAAACAACCACCCCCACCCCCCAGCCACCAGGGGCAGCCTCCACCAGGCCCCCACTCATGTCTCCCACCCCCCCCACCCCCCAGCAGTGCAGGGGCAGCCTCCACCAGGCCACCACTCATGTCTCCCACCACCCCCACCCACCAGCAGTGCAGGGGCAGCCTCCACCAGGCCCCCACTCATGTCTCCCACTACCCCCACCCCCCAGCCACCAGGGGCAGCCTCCACCAGGCCCCCACTTATGTCTCCCACCCCCCCACCCCCAGCAGTGCAGGGGCACCCTTTACCAGGCCCCCACTCATGTCTCCCCCTCCCACCCCCCAGCAGTGCAGGGGCAGCCCCCACCAGGCCCCCACTCATGTCTCCCACCACCCCTACCCCCCAGCCACCAGGGGCACCCTCCACCAGGCCCCCACTCATGTCTCCCACCACCCCCACCACCCAGCCACCAGGGGCAGCCTCCACCAGGCCCCCACTCATGTCTCCCACCACCCCCACCCCCCAGCAGTGCAGGGGCACCCTCCACCAGGCCCCCACTCATGTCTCCCACCCCCCCACCCCCCAGCAGTGCAGGGGCAGCCCCCACCAGGCCCCCACTATTGTCTCTTACCACCCCCACCCCCCAGCAGTGCAGGGGCAGCCCCCACCAGGCCCCCACTCATGTCTCCCACCACCCCCACCACCCAGCCACCAGGGGCACCCTCCACCAGGCCCCCACTCATGTCTCCCACCACCCCCACCCCCCAGCAGTGCAGGGGCAGCCCCCACCAGGCCCCCACTCATGTATCCCACCAACCTCACCACCCAGCCACCAGGGGCACCCTCCACCAGGCCCCCACTCATGTCTCCCACCACCCCCACCCCCCAGCAGTGTAGGGGCAGCACCACCAGGCCCCCACTCATGCCCCCCTGCACCCCCACCCCCCAGCATCCAGGGGCAGCCTCCACCAGGCCCCCACTCATGTCTCCCACCACCCCCACCCCCCAGCATCCAGGGGCAGCCTCCACCAGGCCCCCACTCATGTCTCCCACCACCCCCACCACCCAGCCACCAGGGGCAGCCTCCACCAGGCCCCCACTCATGTCTCCCACCACCCCCACCCCCCAGCAGTGCAGGGGCACCCTCCACCAGGCCCCCACTCATGTCTCCCACCCCCCCACCCCCCAGCAGTGCAGGGGCAGCCCCCACCAGGCCCCCACTCATGTCTCCCACCACCCCCACCCCCCAGCAGTGCAGGGGCAGCCCCCACCAGGCCCCCACTCATGTCTCCCACCACCCCCACCACCCAGCCACCAGGGGCACCCTCCACCAGGCCCCCACTCATGTCTCCCACCACCCCCACCCCCCAGCAGTGCAGGGGCAGCCCCCACCAGGCCCCCACTCATGTCTCCCACCAACCCCACCACCCAGCCACCAGGGGCACCCTCCACCAGGCCCCCACTCATGTCTCCCACCACCCCCACCCCCCAGCAGTGCAGGGGCAGCACCACCAGGCCCCCACTCATGCCCCCCTGCACCCCCACCCCCCAGCATCCAGGGGCAGCCTCCACCAGGCCCCCACTCATGTCTCCCACCACCCCCACCCCCCAGCATCCAGGGGCAGCCTCCACAAGGCCCCCACTCATGTCTCCCACCACCCCCACCCCCCACCATCCAGGGGCACCCTCCACCAGGCCCCCACTCATGTCTCCCACCGCCCCCACCCCCCAGCAGTGCAGGGGCAGCCCCCACCAGGCCCCCACTCATGTCTCCCACCACCCCCACCCCCCAGCCGTGCAGGGGCACCCTCCACCAGGCCCCCACTCATGTCTCCCACCACCCCCACCCCCCAGCAGTGCAGGGGCAGCACCACCAGGCCCCCACTCATGTCTCCCACCACCCCCACCACCCAGCAGTGCAGGGGCAGCCCCCACCAGGCCCCCACTCATGTCTCCCACCACCCCCACCACCCAGCCACCAAGGGCACCCTCCACCAGGCCCCCACTCATGTCTCCCACCACCCCCACCCCCCAGCAGTGCAGGGGCAGCACCACCAGGCCCCCACTCATGCCCCCCCTGCACCCCCACCCCCCAGCAGTGCAGGGGCAGCCTCCACCAGGTCCCCACTCATGTCTCCCACCACCCCCACCCCCCAGCATCCAGGGGCAGCCTCCACCAGGCCCCCACTCATGTCTCCCACCACCCCCACCCCCCACCATCCAGGGGCACCCTCCACCAGGCCCCCACTCATGTCTCCCACCAACCCCCACCCCCCAGCAGTGCAGGGGCAGCCCCCACCAGGCCCCCACTCATGTCTCCCACCACCGCCACCCCCCAGCCGTGCAGGGGCACCCTCCACCAGGCCCCCACTCATGTCTCCCACCACCCCCACCACCCAGCAGTGCAGGGGCAGCCCCCACCAGGCCCCCACTCATGTCTCCCACCACCCCCACCACCCAGCCACCAGGGGCACCCTCCACCAGGCCCCCACTCATGTCTCCCACCACCCCCACCCCCCAGCAGTGTAGGGGCAGCCTCCACCAGGCCCCCACTCATGTCTCCCACCACCCCCACCCCCCAGCAGTGCAGGGGCAGCCTCCACCAGGCCCCCACTCATGTCTCCCACCACCCCCACCCCCCAGCATCCAGGGGCACCCTACACCAGGCCCCCACTCATGTCTCCCACCACCCCCACCCCCCAGCAGTGCAGGGGCAGCCTCCACCAGGCCCCCACTCATGTCTCCCACCACCCCCACCCCCCAGCCACCAGGGGCAGCCTCCACCAGGCCCCCACTCATGTCTCCCACCACCCCCACCCCCCAGCAGTGCAGGGGCAGCCCCCACCAGGCCCCCACTCATGTCTCCCACCACACCCACCCCCCACCATCCAGGGGCACCCTCCACCAGGCCCCCACTCATGTCTCCCACCACCCCCACCCCCAGCTACCAGGGGCACCCTCCACCAGGCCCCCACTCATGTCTCCCACCACCCCCACCCCCCAGCAGTGCAGGGGCAGCCTCCACCAGGCCCCCACTCATGTCTCCCACCCCCCCACCCCCCAGCAGTGCAGGGGCACCCTCCACCAGGCCCCCACTCATGTCTCCCACCACCCCCACCCCCCAGCCACCAGGGGCACCCTCCACCAGGCCCCCACTCATGTCTCCCACCACCCCCACCACCCAGCCACCAGGGGCACCCTCCAACAGGCCCCCACTCATGTCTCCCACCACCCCCACCCCCCAGCAGTGCAGGGGCAGCCTCCACCAGGCCCCCACTCATGTCTCCCACCCCCCCCACCCCCCAGCAGTGCAGGGGCACCCTCCACCAGGCCCCCACTCATGTCTCCCACCACCCCCACCCCCCAGCCACCAGGGGCACCCTCCACCAGGCCCCCACTCATGTCTCCCACCACCCCCACCACCCAGCCACCAGGGGCACCCTCCACCAGGCCCCCACTCATGTCTCCCACCACCCCCACCCCCCAGCAGTGCAGGGGCAGCCTCCACCAGGCCCCCACTCATGTCTCCCACCACCCCCACCCCCCAGCCACCAGGGGCAGCCTCCACCAGGCCCTCATTCATGTCTCCCACCCCCCCACCCCCCAGCAGTGCAGGGGCACCCTCCACCAGGCCCCCACTCATGTCTCCCACCCCCCCACCCCCCAGCAGTGCAAGGGCAGCCCCCACCAGGCCCCCACTCATGTCTCCCACCACCCCCACCCCCCAGCCACCAGGGGCACCCTCCACCAGGCCCCCACTCATGTCTCCCACCACCCCCACCACCCAGCCACCAGGGGCACCCTCCACCAGGCCCCCACTCATGTCTCCCACCACCCCCACCCCCCAGCAGTGCAGGGGCAGCCCCCACCAGGCCCCCACTCATGTCTCCCACCACCCCCACCACCCAGCCACCAGGGGCACCCTCCACCAGGCCCCCACTCATGTCTCCCACCACCCCCACCCCCCAGCAGTGCAGGGGCAACCTCCACCAGGCCCCCACTCATGTCTCCCACCACCCCCACCCCCCAGCAGTGCAGGGGCAGCCCCCACCAGTCCCCCACTCATGTCTCCCACCACCCCCACCCCCCACCATCCAGGGGCACCCTCCACCAGGCCCCCACTCATGTCTCCCACCACCCCCACCCCCCAGCAGTGCAGGGGCACCCTCCACCAGGCCCCCACTCATGTCTCCCACCACCCCCACCCCCCAGCAGTGCAGGGGCACCCTCCACCAGGCCCCCACTCATGTCTCCCACCACCCCCACCCCCCAGCAGTGCAGGGGCACCCTCCACCAGGCCCCCACTCATGTCTCCCACCACCCCCACACCCCAGTAGTGCAGGGGCAGCCCCCACCAGGCCCCCACTCATGTCTCCCACCACCCCCACCCCCCACCATCCAGGGGCACCCTCCACCAGGCCCCCACTCATGTCTCCCACCACCCCCACCCCCCAGCAGTGCAGGGGCACCCTCCACCAGGCCCCCACTCATGTCTCCCACCACCCCCACCCCCCAGCCAGCAGGGGCAGCCTCCACCAGGCCCCCATTCATGTCTCCCACCGCCCCCACCCCCCAGCCACCAGGGGCAGCCACCACCAGGCCCCCACTCATGTCTCCCACCACCCCCACCCCCCAGCCACCAGGGGCACCCTCCACCAGGCCCCCACTCATGTCTCCCACCACCCCCACCCCCCAGCAGTGCAGGGGCAGCCTCCACCAGGCCCCCACTCATGTCTCCCACCACCCCCACCCACCAGCAGTACAGGGGCAGCCTCCGCCAGGCCCCCACTCATGTCAAACAACCACCCCCACCCCCCAGCCACCAGGGGCAGCCTCCACCAGGCCCCCACTCATGTCTCCCACCCCCCCCACCCCCCAGCAGTGCAGGGGCAGCCTCCACCAGGCCACCACTCATGTCTCCCACCACCCCCACCCACCAGCAGTGCAGGGGCAGCCTCCACCAGGCCCCCACTCATGTCTCCCACTACCCCCACCCCCCAGCCACCAGGGGCAGCCTCCACCAGGCCCCCACTTATGTCTCCCACCCCCCCACCCCCAGCAGTGCAGGGGCACCCTTTACCAGGCCCCCACTCATGTCTCCCCCCCCCACCCCCCAGCAGTGCAGGGGCAGCCCCCACCAGGCCCCCACTCATGTCTCCCACCACCCCTACCCCCCAGCCACCAGGGGCACCCTCCACCAGGCCCCCACTCATGTCTCCCACCACCCCCACCACCCAGCCACCAGGGGCAGCCTCCACCAGGCCCCCACTCATGTCTCCCACCACCCCCACCCCCCAGCAGTGCAGGGGCACCCTCCACCAGGCCCCCACTCATGTCTCCCACCCCCCCACCCCCCAGCAGTGCAGGGGCAGCCCCCACCAGGCCCCCACTATTGTCTCTTACCACCCCCACCCCCCAGCAGTGCAGGGGCAGCCCCCACCAGGCCCCCACTCATGTCTCCCACCACCCCCACCACCCAGCCACCAGGGGCACCCTCCACCAGGCCCCCACTCATGTCTCCCACCACCCCCACCCCCCAGCAGTGCAGGGGCAGCCCCCACCAGGCCCCCACTCATGTATCCCACCAACCTCACCACCCAGCCACCAGGGGCACCCTCCACCAGGCCCCCACTCATGTCTCCCACCACCCCCACCCCCCAGCAGTGTAGGGGCAGCACCACCAGGCCCCCACTCATGCCCCCCTGCACCCCCACCCCCCAGCATCCAGGGGCAGCCTCCACCAGGCCCCCACTCATGTCTCCCACCACCCCCACCCCCCAGCATCCAGGGGCAGCCTCCACCAGGCCCCCACTCATGTCTCCCACCACCCCCACCACCCAGCCACCAGGGGCAGCCTCCACCAGGCCCCCACTCATGTCTCCCACCACCCCCACCCCCCAGCAGTGCAGGGGCACCCTCCACCAGGCCCCCACTCATGTCTCCCACCCCCCCACCCCCCAGCAGTGCAGGGGCAGCCCCCACCAGGCCCCCACTCATGTCTCCCACCACCCCCACCCCCCAGCAGTGCAGGGGCAGCCCCCACCAGGCCCCCACTCATGTCTCCCACCACCCCCACCACCCAGCCACCAGGGGCACCCTCCACCAGGCCCCCACTCATGTCTCCCACCACCCCCACCCCCCAGCAGTGCAGGGGCAGCCCCCACCAGGCCCCCACTCATGTCTCCCACCAACCCCACCACCCAGCCACCAGGGGCACCCTCCACCAGGCCCCCACTCATGTCTCCCACCACCCCCACCCCCCAGCAGTGCAGGGGCAGCACCACCAGGCCCCCACTCATGCCCCCCTGCACCCCCACCCCCCAGCATCCAGGGGCAGCCTCCACCAGGCCCCCACTCATGTCTCCCACCACCCCCACCCCCCAGCATCCAGGGGCAGCCTCCACAAGGCCCCCACTCATGTCTCCCACCACCCCCACCCCCCACCATCCAGGGGCACCCTCCACCAGGCCCCCACTCATGTCTCCCACCGCCCCCACCCCCCAGCAGTGCAGGGGCAGCCCCCACCAGGCCCCCACTCATGTCTCCCACCACCCCCACCCCCCAGCCGTGCAGGGGCACCCTCCACCAGGCCCCCACTCATGTCTCCCACCACCCCCACCCCCCAGCAGTGCAGGGGCAGCACCACCAGGCCCCCACTCATGTCTCCCACCACCCCCACCACCCAGCAGTGCAGGGGCAGCCCCCACCAGGCCCCCACTCATGTCTCCCACCACCCCCACCACCCAGCCACCAAGGGCACCCTCCACCAGGCCCCCACTCATGTCTCCCACCACCCCCACCCCCCAGCAGTGCAGGGGCAGCACCACCAGGCCCCCACTCATGCCCCCCCTGCACCCCCACCCCCCAGCAGTGCAGGGGCAGCCTCCACCAGGTCCCCACTCATGTCTCCCACCACCCCCACCCCCCAGCATCCAGGGGCAGCCTCCACCAGGCCCCCACTCATGTCTCCCACCACCCCCACCCCCCACCATCCAGGGGCACCCTCCACCAGGCCCCCACTCATGTCTCCCACCAACCCCCACCCCCCAGCAGTGCAGGGGCAGCCCCCACCAGGCCCCCACTCATGTCTCCCACCACCGCCACCCCCCAGCCGTGCAGGGGCACCCTCCACCAGGCCCCCACTCATGTCTCCCACCACCCCCACCACCCAGCAGTGCAGGGGCAGCCCCCACCAGGCCCCCACTCATGTCTCCCACCACCCCCACCACCCAGCCACCAGGGGCACCCTCCACCAGGCCCCCACTCATGTCTCCCACCACCCCCACCCCCCAGCAGTGTAGGGGCAGCCTCCACCAGGCCCCCACTCATGTCTCCCACCACCCCCACCCCCCAGCAGTGCAGGGGCAGCCTCCACCAGGCCCCCACTCATGTCTCCCACCACCCCCACCCCCCAGCCACAAGGGGCAGCCCCCACCAGGCCCCCACTCATGTCTCCCACCACCCCCACCACCCAGCCACCAGGGGCACCTCCACCAGGCCCCCACTCATGTCTCCCACCACCCCCACCCCCAGCCACCAGGGGCAGCCCCCACCAGGCCCCCACTCATGTCTCCCACCACCCAGCCACCAGGGGCACCCTCCACCAGGCCCCCACTCATGTCTCCCACCACCCCCACCCCCCAGCAGTGCAGGTGCACCCTCCACCAGGCCCCCACTCATGTCTCCCACCACCCCCACCCCCCAGCAGTGCAGGGGCAGCACCGCCCCCACTCATGTCCCACTGCACCCCCACCCCCCAGCATCCAGGGGCACCCTCCACCAGGCCCCCACTCATGTCCCCCACCACCCCCACCACCCAGCCACCAGGGGCACCCTCCACCAGGCCCCCACTCATGTCTCCCACCACCCCCACCCCCCAGCCACCAGGGGCAGCCCCCACCAGGCCCCCACTCATGTCTCCCACCACCCCCA
Organism: Ambystoma mexicanum; assembly: GCF_040938575.1. Classification (NCBI taxonomy): domain Eukaryota; kingdom Metazoa; phylum Chordata; class Amphibia; order Caudata; family Ambystomatidae; genus Ambystoma; species Ambystoma mexicanum. The sequence continues at coordinate 924,216,692 of NC_090935.1, forward strand.
CCCCCCAGCAGTGCAGGTGCACCCTCCACCAGGCCCCCACTCATGTCTCCCACCACCCCCACCCCCCAGCAGTGCAGGGGCAGCACCACCAGGCCCCCACTCATGTCCCCCTGCACCCCCACCCCCCAGCATCCAGGGGCACCCTCCACCAGGCCCCCACTCATGTCTCCCACCACCCCCACCCCCCAGCAGTGCAGGGGCAGCCTCCACCAGGCCCCCACTCATGTCTCCCACCACCCCCACCCCCCAGCCACCAGGGGCACCCTCCACCAGGCCCCCACTCATGTCTCCCACCACCCCCACCCCCCACCATCCAGGGCACCCTCCACCAGGCCCCAACTCATTTCTCCCACCACCCCCACCCCCCAGCAGTGCAGGGGCAGCCTCCACCAGGCCCCCACTCATGTCTCCCACCACCCCCACCCCCCAGCCACCAGGGGCAGCCCCCCACCAGGCCCCCACTCATGTCTCCCACCACCCCCACCACCCAGCCACCAGGGGCACCCTCCACCAGGCCCCCACTCATGTTTCCCACCACCCCCACCCCCCAGCCACCAGGGGCAGCCCCCACCAGGCCGCCACTCATGTCTCCCACCACCCCCACCCCCCAGCCACCAGGGGCACCCTCCACCAGGCCCCCACTCATGTCTCCCACCACCCCCCAGCCACCAGGGGCACCCTCGACCAGGTCCTCACAATCCCCAATCATGTGCGTTATGGTCAGCCTCCACAGCCAAAAAGCCCTACCAAGTAACCCATTCACCCACATGGAAATGGAAATTACATGTCACACCCCCAATGTTCATGAAGCTAATGAACCCATGTCCGTCACACACAATGTTTGCAATTGAATGGGAAAACACCCAACATGACATGCATGAAACCAATGAGATGATACCACACAGTGAAGTATGAAAACAAAATTGTATTGAAAAAAAGAAAGAATGCTAAAGAAATGAAACAAACTACAATGGGAAGTAAAAAAAATCAAGCTGCATGTCCGCATAAAAATAAAGAACTGCAAATCATAATCCAAAAAAATGTCCTCCAAAGTCAAATGTAAAAAAATTATCTATCAAATCAAGAACTATGTAAAAAACACGAAAGGGTCCATGAGCCCAACTGAACAAAGGAAACCTAAAAAAAAACCTAACTAAAAAGCAACTATATACAAAAAGTGGAGCAGTGTCCGTCGACTCCAAATCATAAGAAAAAACAAAGGAAACCTAAAACTAAAGAACTATATACAAAGGCGGAGGGCAAGTCCAGCGGCTCACTCCGTGGTGTTCCGGGCCAGGGCATCATCGAACTCCTGTTCGATGTCCCGGAGGCGGTCCAGTTCCATGGCCCCGAGGGTCCGCAGGGACGACGCCGTGTCCTCCTCCAACCCCCTTCGGATTGCCTCGAGGCACTCGGCCCGCCTCAGGACCCTCCGCATGGAGTTCTCCGCCCTGACCATTGTGAGCCGCGCCTCTTTCGCCCGCCGCCGCTCTGCACCTATGGCGTGGCCCAACCGCTGCCACACGGAAGACACTCTCTGTCCTGGGTCCTCCTGCCCTCCGGCCGATGCCTGCCCCTCCGATGTCGAAGGCCCCGAGCCTTCATGGCTCCCACCATGTTGCTGCTGCTGCTCTGCCTCTGCCCGTGCACTGCCTCCTGCTGCCTGCACATCCTCCGCCGGCTGGGGTGCAGTTGTTGATGTGGCCACCCCTGCTGGACGTCCGACTCCCGACTGTGGCAGGGATGCCTCCTCCACCAGCCTGGCCGCACTGTCAGAGGCAGCTCCACAGGGCACCCAGGTGACTGATGGGTGGGAAGATGGCACAGAGGACGACTGGCGCGTAGGGGGTCCAGTTGAGGAGGGGGTCGGAGCAAGCCCCATCAGACGGAGGAATCCGGTCTGGGTGACCTGTCCCAGCAGGCTGACGTGGTCAACGAGCCATTCGTGATGACGTGCAGTCTTTCCATGAAAAGACTGCAGGTCACCTCGCATGGCCCGTTGACGCAACGCCACACCAGCCAGGACAGGCTCAACCCGGACCTGGATAGCCACGTCCGCAGGCAGAGGAAGGCCAGTTGATGTCAGCTCATCCCCTGCCTGAAAACGGGTCTGGACGTAGGCATCCCTGCTGGTGCAAGATGATGCAGGGACAGGATCGGGGACAGGATTGCACACAGGCACCTCCCCGGTGGCCTGTGCTGCCTCCTGTCCCTGGTCCTGGACTGCACCACTAGCACCAGTGGGATCCCCACCTCCAGACCCCGTCTCTGGTGCTTGCACGGCCTCCTCCTCCACGAAACCCCCCACCAACCTGGATGACTCAGTGCCATCTTCCCCTGTTGGGCCCTGTGGGGTCCCAGCTGCCCCTTCTGCTGCCGAGGAGTCCAACTCCAACCTCCGCCTCTTGGACCTCCCCCCGGCAGCTGCGGCCTGGGACGCGGCACCGGACTCCTCACTCCCCGACGAGATGACAACACGGGAGGGGAGCCGGGCCTTGCGTCTCCGGCTGGCGGTGGGATCCCCGCCGCTGTGCTCCACAGCACCTTCTCCGCCCTCTTCATCAGTTGACGCTGCAGACAGGGAGAAACAAAACACAGGCATCAGGGCACTGTACAATAGACACATACACACATGACAGTTGCACATGAGTGGCATTGGCAAACCTCAGACATGTCATCACAATCCCCAACACACATGTCATTGCAACTCGCACACATGAGCCATACCACAGCCATATCGCAACTGCCACCACCATCCATACACATACAACAGCATGAGCAGCCAAAGGTGACCCAGACATCACATGCAACATAGGAAGTGCACCACACATGTACACACACCACCACACTTGCATGCATGTGTACACCTCTGCCAAGTGTCGCACTGTTCAGACGGGCATCCATGTCACATCTGCCAATCAGGCTTCCACATACCGCAGTCACATGCATCCATGTTGCATCACTGTTGCACCCTTGTCAAATACACACACATGCACATGTACACAGTGCTCATACATGCAGCCGAAAATAACATACATGCGTGACATCACGGACATGTCTACTTAAATACACATTCATCCAAACATGTGTGCACGCACAACTGCATTTGGCATGCAAGCCTACACACACAAGCACCATCCATGTCTCACACATTACAGCCCTCGCATGTGCACACTACCGAATAATCACCACACGCACTGCTCACAATCAGGATGCACGTACACTCACCGCTCGACTCCAGACGGGTCTGCTTCTCCAGGACCTGGACGTGGAGCGCTGGGGATATGCGTTCCAGGACCCTCATCTGTTCTTCCGACAAGTGGCCCCGGCTCCCCTTGGCATCCGCTGCCTTCAAGAGGCGCCGGGCCTTGTTCAGGGTCCTGGACCTGAAGTCCTCCCAGCGCTTCCTGACATGTTGGAAGTCGCGGACTGCCACCCCCTCCGCGTTGATGGCAGTCACGATGTCAGTCCAGATCCGAGTCCGTCCTTCCTTGTCGGCGCGGGAACTTCCGAAGAGGGCATCATACTGCCCCAGGACTTGCTCCACCAGGACACCAACTTCGGTGGCACTGAAACTGGTGCCCCTCTGCCTCTCTGGCCGGGGGTTGTCAGTGGCCACAGATTTTGTTTGCCCCGACATGACAACCCCAGAGGCAGGAGTGGGTGGGCAACTGGGTCCTGGGGCTGGGCTGTGGAGCGATGGAATACCAGTCGGGAGTCTTCGGTTCCAGCAGGGGTGGTCACAGCAACAGCACCCCTGGCTGATGTGCAGGCAGCAAATGGCAGTGCACGTGGGCAGCAGGCAGTCAGGCAGCAGCAGATGGCAGGTGGGAGCGTGCTCGGGGCTCTGGGGGGCAGTAGTTCGGCCTTCTGGGCAGGAGCGTGGTCTTCCGTGTGCATACGCGTGGCCAGCTTGATACGGAGTGATTTGGCACGTGAAAAGTCTGCACGTCAGCGTGAAATTCGAGGAAAGGCCCTTAGCGCGTAAGCGCGTCAGCACGCATACGCGATTCTATTGGACCAAAGGCCCTCAGCGCGTAAGCGCGTCTGTGACGTGACCCGCACGGGTGTTTCCCACACAGCACGTGATGACAGAGCACACGTGGAAAGACTGCACGTCAGAGTGTCATCGCGTGTAATTGGTGGGAATGGGCCTAGCGCGTACACGCGGCAGTGACAAAGCGTGTAATTGGTGGAAATGGCCCTACACGCAGAAGTGACAAAGCGTGTAATTGGTGGAAATGGCCCTAGCGCGTACACGCCGCGTAAGTGACGCTGGACGTGTGGGCCTGTATAAAAGGTACATGTAGAACACCATTTCCTTGTACGTGCTTTTCGTGGAGAGCGAGTGGGTGAATTCTGTACTTCTTGTCATTTCACACGCGATTTACTTCACGGCGTTTCAAGTTCGTATTCCCTGTTACCTCTGACAGCTTTTTCTCTTTTTTCTCTTTTACTGGTTTACCTGGGCCTGTTCCCTCAAACAGTGTTCCCTTCTACTGTTGTCCTGTCTCCTCAGACAGCGTACAAATCTTCTTTTGGCGGGGGTGTTGCCAACCAAACGCGCTCCTTTTTCACGCTCTTTTACCTGGCAGACGGTGAGTCACGCACGTATCTAACATCTGTGCTTGCCCCGTGTGTAGCCTACCCCTTCAGAGGTCATTCTAGGCTGCGTGTGACACGCATACGTTCATTCTTGTGTTACTGGGTGCCACAGCGTAGTGCAGGTTTTTCTTTCTGCACACGTGGTCTAGGAGGGGTTGCGTGCACGTCATCTCCCTTTTTTGGGGCTCCTGTGCGTAGCGTGACCCGTCATCTTTCCCCATGGGTTACATTCAGCCTTGCAAGAGCACTAGGGTACAATTACCATCTGGTACCCAACCCCTTTGACCCCCAATTGCCCAGGACAATAGTTTACAGCCGCTCCCATACGCACATTTACATCAGTGCCATGGCTGGGAGGTGAGGATTCCGTAAGGGTGGCAAAGGTGGAAGAGCCACAAGTGGTGGCCGTGGTGGATCCGGTAGGGGACGTGGTCGTTACTTGCAGGGTGAGCCTGTCCCCCCATGTGTGGAGGACCAGTCAAGGGCACCCATAATCCCCCCCCCTCCCGTTGAGGCTGATGTGGCTGACACCATCCATGCTCAGCCCTTGTTGGACCAGACCATTGTGGCACCAGATCTGGCTGACTCCATGGCTGACTTCCAGGTCAGCAGGCCTATGACACGTGCGCTGGTGCACGTTGATGTCACCATGCCACGTGCATCTGGGGCAGCAAGGTCATCTGCTGCCCCAAGTAGGCAGGGCGGAGAGGCTGCAGGGCAGCTGCGGCTCCATCCACCCCAGCCCTCACACACCCAGCCAGGACAGTGTCGGTCCTAGACCATCCTGCTGACATTCCCCCTGACACCATCACACTTGAGCCAATGCCTGCACCAACTCCCATGCTGAGTGTGCAATCCCACACTCCTGATACAGAGTCCACCAGGGCTCCTGCCCCTAGTGTCCAGAGCGGCGCAGGACACTCAGAATCACCACCACCTTCCAAGCGGAAGAGGAAGAGTGCTCGTCCGGCACAGGCTGATGCCCCAGACACGGCTACACAGTCCGGCCCGTCCAGGAAGCCCAGCTTCACGGATGACGAACTGAATGCACTTGTCGAGTATGTGTCCGCACATGACAACGAGATGGTCATTGTTGCAGGATCCAAGACCACACCTGCACAACGCCAGGCACACTGGCAGACCGTTGCGGACATCGTAAGTGCCCTTGGAATCGTGAGGCGCACAGCCAATGATTGCTATAAGCGCTGGAATGACCTAAAGCGCAGGTCAAAGAGTAAGCTGGCCTCAAGTCATGCCGCAACTCTAGTGACTGGAGGTGGGTCTCCAGTAGTAGACATGGAACTCACTCCACATGAGTCAGTCGCTGGGACCTACATCACGGAGGAACAGATCCAAGGCGTGGGAGATCTGCCTGATTACGAGGCATTGTCCGGTGAGTGCACATGCATGTGTGTGTCATCCATGTGCATGGTGTGTGTGAGGGCTTCTGTTTGTGTGCCAGGTGAGAGTGTGTGCGCCTGAGTCGTATGGGTCAGCCATGTGCTTCATGCAATACATCCTGCGCAGCTGCATTTGGCCATAGCAGTATCCCTTCTGCCAACAGTAGACATCTAGCCCAACTGCACGCCAGTTGCCCTTGAAGTGTCACCTTGCCACAACATTGTTGCTTATTTTTCACTGTTCATTCAGTCAGATTGTTTGCATTCCACCACTTTTACTAGGCACTTCGCAGTCCTCTAGTCACATGTCTGACATGGCTATGGTAAAGTGGAGTGACTTTGTTACCTGGATATCATTTGTTCACACATGTCCCTGTGCAATTGGACCATTTTGGACTGGCAGCTCCAGGTGAAAAATCTGACCTGTTTGAATTAGAAAAGCTATTACATGCGGGAACTGGACTGAATGAATAGGTGCTGCCCTCCTCTCCATCTTCACTCAATAGCAATGGTCCATGCCATCTGTGTGATGGCATGTGTGTTTCACCTGGCAATCACAGGCCAATGTGTGATGCCACTGCCAGGCAGCATGCAGAAAATGTGTTCATCTTCCATCTTGGTGTCATCAGTGTGTGCCATTTGCCTGCCCTTCATGGTTACCAGTCAATTGGTCGAAAACATTTGGTCGACAGGACAACTGGTCGACACCATTTGGTCGAATGCCAAATGGTCGAATTTCGATTTTTTTTTTTTTTTTTTTACCCTTTTTTGGTTTTTTTGGGGGGGTCACCCCCCCCCCCCAACCCCCTTTTTTTTCTTTTTTTTTTTTCCCACACGAAAACCCACAAAACACATAAAAAAAATAAAAAAAATTCGACCATTTGGCATTCGACCAAATGGTGTCGACCAAATTGCAGTCGACCAGTTTGCTGTCGACCAATTGACTGGACACCGCCCTTCATATGCAGTGAGGGTGCATGCATGGGAGGGTTTTAGTCATGTGGGACATGTGTCAATCAAGTACTGGTTCTCTTGCTTCTCAGCCCTCATTGTGTGCCATGGTGCTAATGCCTGTTTCCATTTCTTTGTTTTTATGTCTTTGCAGGGGAAGACGCACCTGATACTGCTGGGGTTGTGGAGATGGTGCAGACCCAGGAGGGGTCCGAGGGCCGACCAACCACCAGTGAGGGACGTGGTGTGGTGGTGGGTGAGAACCCACAACTGCTGCAGATCGTGCTCTCAAGGGGTGTCTCTGGCTGCACCTCCCCCGAGCTGTACTCATGTGTTGATTCGGATGAGACCTACGTGCCGTCGCAGGTGAGTGTTCCAGGGAGGGATTCTGTTCTGTCCCACCCACCTGCACCAGGGTCAGAACCCTCAATGGGGATGTCAGTGTTGGCAGCTACGCCTTTTGTGGTTACGGATGCAGGGTCACACTCCGCGACATCTGATCCTGTTCCTGGGCCAGCAGATCAGAGGGGGAATGCAGTCCTGCAGCCTCAGGCAGTGCCGGCACAGCAAGGCGCAGTTCGCTTTGCCCTAGACAGGGGTGGTATCCGCTGAAGTGGTGGCCCGACGCCACTTGGCAATACCGCATGGGAGCAATCCATTTACGGTATGGCAACCCAACAGGCAGCATCATCCGAGATGATGGCTCAGGCCATGGATAGGGTGGCCACTTCCATTGTCCCCCCTGAAAGGCTGATGGAGCGACTACAGCAGGCAACCGACTCCATCTGCCAGTCACACAGGGAGGACATGTTGGCGTCCAACAGGGACAGGCGGGCGGCACTGGCGACTCTGCAGGAGGCCATCTCCATAGAGTCCCAGGGCCACAGGGAAGCCCTGAGGCAGGAGCTCCTTCACCTCAGGACGACTCTTGTTGAGCTTGAGGCTTCAACACACCAAAGGACAGAACAGCAGCTGGAGCGTCTCACCTATACGCTCTCAGCTGAGATGCAGGCAACGAGGGCGGAGGTCCGGGCATCCCGTGAGTTGTTGCATGGGGACCTCCGCACACTCATCCTCCAGAACCAGACCTACCACACCCGCATGCTTGCAGCCATGGAGGAGCAGACTAGGGCCTTGCGTGGGCTGCCTCCCATAGTGCAACCACCTCCGATGCAGCTGCACAGGGTGATAATAGCGACAGCAGTGATACTCCCACAATAGGGTAGCCGTGTGGGCCATGAGCCCATGGAGGTGTTTTTTTTCCCAGGATCCACGCAGGTGGGTTCTGGTGTGCATCCTGTCCTCGGACCTCCTGGGTGGCCTCCCCAACCCCCCCGGGCCCATCAATGGCCATTTTTTTATTTATTTTTATTTTTATTTTTATTTTTATTTTTAATTATTTTTTCCCAAATTTTTTGGGACAATTTGTTGGCTTCCGTGGTTCCTGTGGGCATACGCTGCATTGTGGCTGGGCACATGCAGGCTTGTCATGTATTTGGTTCAGATGCTTGGGTTAGAGTCACACACACCCCTCCTGCTTCCCGTTTCCATGGGCTTGCAAAGGGTGTGCCCAAGTGACATTGACGTACATGGTGACATTGGACTCCCACTACATGTGTGGGTAGTCTAGTCAATTCTGTGTATACATTCCTAGTGCATATTGCTGTTGTGTTGTACACTGCATGTTGCATTGATGTGTAACTCATCATCTGTGTCTACCTCCCAATTTGCAGGCCCCTTCCTCATGTCTACACAAGGCCCTCTAGTTTGGAGATGGGGTCCATGTTGGCAGCAGTGCACCTACAACTCTACATGGCGCCAACACTGCACAGTTGGTAGTGGTGGGAGTGCAGGCATTTCCAGGTGGTGAGACTACTAATATATAACATTTGTGATGTCATGTTGATGGTGTACCTGCTCAAGTTTGTTGTTGGTCCGGCATTACTGTGAGCATTTCAGGTTTTGCAAGTTTCAATTAGGGACACTCTACATTGTGACACTAGTGTCATGTTGTGGGGATTAGTTTGTTTACCTGCAAATAGCATGACATGGCACGGTGTGTCGTGTGGCGGTGCTGGGGATGGGTTGGCTGACATGGCACTGTCCTCTTGTTGCATTTTGCAAGTGGGGATTCATTTTAGCTGCTTGAATGTGTTACTTCACAAAACTGCATTGGTGGTGTCTGTGTGGGTAGGGATGCACACATTGTGACACTTCCAGGTGAACAATCTCAGGCTGATATGGTTTTCACGGTTCATTCTCCAGACATTCAGGATCAGTGTCAGGTTGAGTCATCATTGATTGTCAGATGGAATGTGCCAGGGCAGTGTGCACTCCACAGGGGTGTGATTTCTATGTGAAGTAATTAGCCACTAGCTGTATACGGGCTGCCTCCCCCCGTGCCCTTTCCCCTCCCATGCGCAGCGGCTGTGCATGTGGTTGGGGATGTGGGGCCACCACCATGTCCACGGCCAGGCCCCGGCGTGTTGCAACGTTGTGCAGGACACATGCTGCCACTATGATCCTGCACACTACTGGGGGAGCATACAACAGCTGCCCGCCAGAACGGTCAAGGGAGCGAAAGCGTGACTTTAGCACTCCGAATGTGCGCTCCACTATGCCCCGGGTTGTAATGTGGGCTGTGTTATATTTTACCTGGGGTGGCGTGGTGGGGTTCCGAATTGGCGTCATCATGTGGGGGCTGAGAGGGTAGGCACTGTCCCCTGTGGAGGTGGTGATTGGTATCATTGGTGGGGTTGTGACCTTGCTCAGTATCTGACATGCATGCATGTGCAGTGGCATTCATACTCACCAAGCAGCCATGTATCGCCATGCCGCCCAGCTTCTAGGTCCCGGCTTAGGGTGGACATTCGGTAAATGAAGCTGTCGTGGGTTGACCCGGGATAGTTGGCAAATACTGAGGTGATGATTCCCTTGGCATTACATACTACCTGCACGTTGATGGAATGCCAGTGCTTGCGGTTCCTATAGATGTGCTCTGATGCCCTGGGGGGACGTAGAGCCACATGGGTGCAGTCAATGGCACCTAGCACTTTGGGGAATCGTGCCACACCGTAAAAATCCAGGGCGGCAGCATGCCTTTCTGCAGGTGTTCTGGGCAGGTATATGTGCCTGCGGACTGATGGGCGTGCAGTGATGATGTTCAAGACCTGGTGTAGGCAGCGTGACTGGGTGGCCTGTGATACCCCACCCACAATGGCACTTGTCCGCTGAAATGATCCTGTGGCCAAGAAGTGCAGTACATTGAGGACCTTCTCCAGGGGGCTGAGTGCTTGGGAGCACAGGGTGGGTGATGTGAGGTCATCCTCCCACTCACTCACCAGGTCCAGTATAATGTGTGGTGGAAACCTGTACCTCCCATGCACCTGGTCATCAGGCATCCCGAAAAGGCTGGTTCTGGGTGTGAATATTCTGGCCCTGACTATCCTCCTCCTCCTCCTTTGGTAGCCCACGCCCACTGCTGCTAGGAACGGTATGTTCATCCTGGGTCTGAGCTTGTTATTTTGTTAGCGCGCAAATTAATGCGTTGCGCGTGTTGTAGGCGAGCGTGTTACCCGCACACCCCTGAAATCCAGTACCCAGTCCATTAGCGTGTGGAAATTCCCGTGCACCCCGGGATACAGGTGCGCTGACGTACTTGCGTGTGTAAGTGCCCGCGCACCCCTGATATACACGTACATAGGCCAATCGCGTGTACGCGCACTTTTGTCCAATTACACGCGATGACACTCTGACGTGCTGTCCAATAACACGCGATGACACTCTGACATGCAGTCTTTCCACGTGTGCTCTGTCATCACGTGCTGTGTGGGAAACACCCGTGCGGGTCACGTCACAGACGCGCTTACGCGCTGAGGGCCTTTGGTCCAATAGAATCGCGTATGCGTGCTTACGCGCTTACGCGCTAAGGGCCTTTCCTCGAATTTCACGCTGACGTGCAGACTTTTCACGTGCCAAATCACTCCGTATCAAGCTGGCCACGCGTATGCACACGGAAGACCACGCTCCTGCCCAGAAGGCCGAACTACTGCCCCCCAGAGCCCCGAGCACGCTCCCACCTGCCATCTGCTGCTGCCTGACTGCCTGCTGCCCACGTGCACTGCCATTTGCTGCCTGCACATCAGCCAGGGGTGCTGTTGCTGTGACCACCCCTGCTGGAACCGAAGACTCCCGACTGGTATTCCATCGCTCCACAGCCCAGCCCCAGGACCCAGTTGCCCACCCACTCCTGCCTCTGGGGTTGTCATGTCGGGGCAAACACCATCTGTGACCACTGACAACCCCCGGCCAGAGAGGCAGAGGGGCACCAGCTTCAGTGCCACCGAAGTTGGTGTCCTGGTGGAGCAAGTCCTGGGGCAGTATGATGCCCTCTTCGGAAGTTCCCGCGCCGACAAGGAAGGACGGACTCGGATCTGGACTGACATTGTGACTGCCATCAACGCGGAGGGGGTGGCAGTCCGCGACTTCCAACATTTCAGGAAGCGCTGGGAGGACTTCAGGTCCAGGACCCTGAACAAGGCCCGGCGCCTCTTGAAGGCAGCGGATGCCAAGGGGCGCCGGGGCCACTTGTCGGAAGAACAGATGAGGGTCCTGGAACGCATATCCCCAGCGCTCCACGTCCAGGTCCTGGAGAAGCAGACCCGTCTGGAGTCGAGCGGTGAGTGTATATGCATCCTGATTGTGAGCAGTGCGTGTGGTGATTATTCGGTAGTGTGCAGGTTGCACATCTGTTTGTATGGGGTCGAGTATGGGTGGGGGTGTCCAGGGCCGTGGGGCTGACACATGCGAGGGCTGTAATGTGTGAGACATGGATGGTGCTTGTGTGTGTAGGCTTGCATGCCAAATGCAGTTGTGCGTGCATACATGTTTGGATGAATGTGTATTTAAGTAGACATGTCCGTGATGTCACGCATGTATGTTGTTTTCGGCTGCATGTATGAGCACTGTGTACATGTGCATGTGTGTGTATTTGACAAGGGTGCAACAGTGATGCAACATGGATGCATGTGACTGCGGTATGTGGAAGCCTGATTGGCAGATGTGACATGGATGCCCGTCTGAACAGTGCGACACTTGGCAGAGGTGTACACATGCATGCAAGTGTGGTGGTGTGTGTACATGTGTGGTGCACTTCCTGTGTTGCATGTGATGTCTGGGTCACCTTTGGCTGCTCATGCTGTTGTATGTGTATGGATGGTGGTGGCAGTTGCGATATGGCTGTGGTATGGCTCATGTGTGCGAGTTGCAATGACATGTGTGTTGGGGATTGTGATGACATGTCTGAGGTTTGCCAATGCCACTCATGTGCAACTGTCATGTGTGTATGTGTCCATTGTACAGTGCCCTGATGCCTGTGTTTTATTTCTCCCTGTCTGCAGCGTCAACTGATGAAGAGGGCGGAGAAGGTGCTGTGGAGCACAGCGGCGGGGATCCCACCGCCAGCCGGAGACGCAAGGCCCGGCTCCCCTCCCGTGTTGTCATCTCGTCGGGGAGTGAGGAGTCCGGTGCCGCGTCCCAGGCCGCAGCTGCTGGGGGGAGGTCCAAGAGGCGGAGGTTGGAGTTGGACTCCTCGGCAGCAAAGGGGCAGCTGGGACCCCACAGGGCCCAACAGGGGAAGATGGCACAGAGTCATCCAGGTTGGTGGGGGGTTTGGTGGAGGAGGAGGCCGTGCAAGCACCAGAGACGGGGTCTGGAGGTGGGGATCCCACTGGTGCTAGTGGTGCAGTCCAGGACCAGGGACAGGAGGCAGCACAGGCCGCCGCGGAGGTGCCTGTGTGCAATCCTGTCCCCGATCCTGTCCCTGCATCATCTTGCACCAGCAGGGATGCCTACGTCCAGACCCGTTTTCAGGCAGGGGATGAGCTGACGTCAACTGGCCTTCCTCTGCCTGCGGACGTGGCTATCCAGGTCCGGGTTGAGCCTGTCCTGGCTGGTGTGGTGTTGCGTCAACGGGCCATGCGAGGTGACCTGCAGTCTTTTCATGGAGACACTGCACGTCATCTCGAATGGCTCGTTGACCACGTCAGCCTGCTGGGACAGGTCACCCAGACCGGATTCCTCCATCTGATGGGGCTTGCTCTGACCCCCTCCTCAACTGGACCCCCTACGCGCCAGTCGTCCTCTGTGCCATCTTCCCACCCATCAGTCACCTGGGTGCCCTGTGGAGCTGCCTCTGACAGTGCGGCCAGGCTGGTGGAGGAGGCATCCCTGCCACAGTCGGGAGTCGGACGTCCAGCAGGGGTGGCCACATCAACAACTGCACCCCAGCCGGCGGAGGATGTGCAGGCAGCAGGAGGCAGTGCACGGGCAGAGGCAGAGCAGCAGCAGCAACATGGTGGGAGCCATGAAGGCTCGAGGCCTTCGACATCGGAGGGGCAGGCATCGGCCGGAGGGCAGGAGGACCCAGGACAGAGAGTGTCTTCCGTGTGGCAGCGGTTGGGCCACGCCATAGGTGCGGAGCGGCGGCGGGCGGAAGAGGCGCGGCTCACAATGGTCAGGGCGGCCCTGAGGCGGGCCGAGTGCCTCGAGGCAATCCGCAGGGGGTTGGAGGAGGACACGGCGTCGTCCCTGCGGACCCTCGGGGCCATGGAACTGGACCGCCTCCGGGACATCGAACAGGAGTTCGATGATGCCCTGGCCCGGAACACCACGGAGTGAGCCGCTGGACTTGCCCGCCGCCTTTGTATATAGTTCTTTAGTTTTAGGTTTCCTTTGTTTTTTCTTATGATTTGGAGTCGACGGACACTGCTCCACTTTTTGTATATAGTTGCTTTTTAGTTAGGTTTTTTTTTAGGTTTCCTTTGTTCAGTTGGGCTCATGGACCCTTTCGAGTTTTTTACATAGTTCTTGATTTGATAGATATTTTTTTTACATTTGACTTTGGAGGACATTTTTTTGGATTATGATTTGCAGTTCTTTATTTTTATGCGGACATGCAGCTTGATTTTCTTTACTTCCCATTGTAGTTTGTTTCATTTCTTTAGCATTCTTTCTTTTTTTCAATACAATTTTGTTTTCATACTTCACTGTGTGGTATCATCTCATTGGTTTCATGCATGTCATGTTGGGTGTTTTCCCATTCAATTGCAAACATTGTGTGTGACGGACATGGGTTCATTAGCTTCATGAACATTGGGGGTGTGACATGTAATTTCCATTTCCATGTGGGTGAATGGGTTACTTGGTAGGGCTTTTTGGCTGTGGAGGCTGACCATAACGCACATGATTGGGGATTGTGAGGACCTGGTCGAGGGTGCCCCTGGTGGCTGGGGGGTGGTGGGAGACATGAGTGGGGGCCTGGTGGACGGTGGCCCTGGTGGCTGGGGGTGGGGGTGGTGGGAGACATGAGTGGGGGCCTGGTGGAGGGTGCCCCTGCACTGCTGGGGGGTGGGGGTGGTGGGAGACATGATTGGGGCCTGGTGGGGGCTGCCCCTGCACTGCTGGGGGGTGGGGGTGGTGGGAGACATGAGTGGGGGCCTGGTGGAGGGTGCCCCTGCACTGCTGGGGGGTGGGGGTGGTGGGAGACATGAGTGGGGGCCTGGTGGAGGGTGCCCCTGCACTGCTGGGGGGTGGGGGTGGTGGGAGACATGAGTGGGGGCCTGGTGGAGGGTGCCCCTGCACTGCTGGGGGGTGCGGGTGGTGGGAGACATGAGTGGGGGCCTGGTGGAGGGTGCCCCTGGATGGTGGGGGGTGGGGGTGGTGGGAGACATGAGTGGGGGCCTGGTGGGGGCTGCCCCTGCACTGCTGGGGGGTGGGGGTGGTGGGAGACATGAGTGGGGGCCTGGTGGAGGGTGCCCCTGCACTGCTGGGGGTGGGGGTGGTGGGAGACATGAGTGGGGGCCTGGTGGAGGGTGCCCCTGGTGGCTGGGTGGGGGGGGTGGTGGGAGACATGAGTGGGGGCCTGGTGGGGGCTGCCCCTGCACTGCTGGGGGGTGGGGGTGGTGGGAGACATGAGTGGGGGACTGGTGGAGGGTGCCCCTGGTGGCTGGGTGGTGGGGGTGGTGGGAGACATGAGTGGGGGCCTGGTGGAGGGTGCCCCTGGTGGCTGGGGGGTGGGGGTGGTGGGAGACATGAGTGGGGGCCTGGTGGGGGCTGCCCCTGCACTGCTGGGGGGTGGGGGGGTGGGAGACATGAGTGGGGGCCTTGTGGAGGGTGCCTCTGCACTGCTGGGGGGTGGGGGGAGGGAGACATGAGTGGGGGCCTGGTGGAGGCTGCCCCTGGTGGCTGGGGGGTGGGGGTGGTGGGAGACATGAGTGGGGGCCTGGTGGAGGCTTCCCCTGCACTGCTGGGGGGTGGGGGTGGTGGGAGACATGAGTGGGGGCCTGGTGGAGGGTGCCCCTGCACTGCTGGGGGTGGGGGTGGTGGGAGACATGAGTGGGGGCCTGGTGGAGGGTGCCCCTGGTGGCTGGGTGGGGGGGGTGGTGGGAGACATGAGTGGGGGCCTGGTGGGGGCTGCCCCTGCACTGCTGGGGGGTGGGGGTGGTGGGAGACATGAGTGGGGGACTGGTGGAGGGTGCCCCTGGTGGCTGGGTGGTGGGGGTGGTGGGAGACATGAGTGGGGGCCTGGTGGAGGGTGCCCCTGGTGGCTGGGGGGTGGGGGTGGTGGGAGACATGAGTGGGGGCCTGGTGGGGGCTGCCCCTGCACTGCTGGGGGGTGGGGGGGTGGGAGACATGAGTGGGGGCCTTGTGGAGGGTGCCTCTGCACTGCTGGGGGGTGGGGGGAGGGAGACATGAGTGGGGGCCTGGTGGAGGCTGCCCCTGGTGGCTGGGGGGTGGGGGTGGTGGGAGACATGAGTGGGGGCCTGGTGGAGGCTGCCCCTGCACTGCTGGGGGGTGGGGGTGGTGGGAGACATGAGTGGGGGCCTGGTGGAGGGTGCCCCTGGTGGCTGGGTGGTGGGGGTGGTGGGAGACATGAGTGGGGGCCTGGTGGAGGGTGCCCCTGGTGGCTGGGGGGTGGGGGTGGTGGGAGACATGAGTGGGGGCCTGGTGGAGGGTGCCCCTGCACTGCTGGGAGTGGGGGTGGTGGGAGACATGAGTGGGGGCCTGGTGGAGGGTGCCCCTGGTGGCTGGATGGTGGGGGGGTGGGAGACATGAGTGGGGGCCTGGTGGAGGCTGCCCCTGCACTGCTGGGGGGTGGGGGTGGTGGGAGACATGAGTGGGGGCCTGGTGGAGGGTGCCCCTGGTGGCTGGGTGGTGGGGGTGGTGGGAGACATGAGTGGGGGCCTGGTGGAGGGTGCCCCTGGTGGCTGGGGGGTGGGGGTGGTGGGAGACATGAGTGGGGGCCTGGTGGAGGGTGCCCCTGCACTGCTGGGGGGTGGGGGGGTGGGAGACATGAGTGGGGGCCTGGTGGAGGCTGCCCCTGCACTGCTGGGGGGTGGGGGTGGTGGGAGACATGAGTGGGGGCCTGGTGGAGGGTGCCCCTGGATGCTGGGGGGTGGGGGTGCAGGGGGACATGAGTGGGGGCCTGGTGGTGCTGCCCCTGCACTGCTGGTGGGTGGGGGTGGTGGGAGACATGAGTGGGGGCCTGGTGGAGGGTGCACCTGCACTGCTGGGGGGTGGGGGTGGTGGGAGACATGAGTGGGGGCCTGGTGGGGGCTGCCCCTGGTGGCTGGGGGGTGGGGGTGGTGGGAGACATGAGTGGGGGCCTGGTGGAGGGTGCCCCTGCACTGCTGGGGGGTGGGGGGGGTGGGAGACATGAGTGGGGGCCTGGTGGAGGGTGCCCCTGGTGGCTGGGGGGTGGGGGTGGTGGGAGACATGAGTGGGGGCTCTTGGAGGGTGCCCCTGGATGGTGGGGGGTGGGGGTGGTGGGAGACATGAGTGGGGGCCTGGTGGAGGGTGCCCCTGCACGGCTGGGGGGTGGGGGTGGTGGGAGACATGAGTGGGGGCCTGGTGGGGGCTGCCCCTGCACTGCTGGTGGGGGGTGTGGTGGGAGACATGAGTGGGGGCCTGGTGGAGGCTGCCCCTGCACTGCTGGGGGGTGGGGGTGGTGGGAGACATGAGTGGGGGCCTGGTGGAGGGTGCCCCTGGTGGCTGGGGGGTGGGGGTGGTGGGAGACATGAGTGGGGGCCTGGTGGTGGCTGCCCCTGGTGGCTGGGGGTGGGGGTGGTGGGAGACATGAGTGGGGGCCTGGTGGAGGCTGCCCCTGGTGGCTGGGGGGTGGGGGTGGTGGGAGACATGAGTGGGGGCCTGGTGGAGGGTGCCCCTGCACTGCTGGGGGGTGGGGGTGGTGGGAGACATGAGTGGGGGCCTGGTGGAGGGTGCCCCTGGATGGTGGGGGGTGGATGTGGTGGGAGACATGAGTGGGGGCCTGGTGGGGGCTGCCCCTGCACTGCTGGGGGGTGGGGGTGGAGGGGGACATGAGTGGGGGCCTGGTGGTGCTGCCCCTGCACTGCTGGGGGGTGGGGGTGGTGGGAGACATGAGTGGGGGGTGCCCCTGCATGGCTGGGGGGTGGGGGTGGTGGGAGACATGAGTGGGGGCCTGGTGGAGGGTGCACCTGCACTGCTGGGGGGTGGGGGTGGTGGGAGACATGAGTGGGGGCCTGGTGGGGGCTGCCCCTGGTGGCTGGGGGGTGGGGGTGGTGGGAGACATGAGTGGGGGCCTGGTAGAGGTTGCCCCTGCACTGCTGGGGGGTGGGGGTGGTGGGAGACATGAGTGGGGGCCTGGTGGAGGGTGCCCCTGGTGGCTGGGGGGTGGGGGTGGTGTGAGACATGAGTGGGGGCCTGGTGGAGGGTGCCCCTGGTGGCTGGATGGTGGGGGTGGTGGGAGACATGAGTGGGGGCCTGGTGGGTCTGCCCCTGCACTGCTGGGTGGTGGGGGTGGTGGGAGACATGAGTGGGGGCCTGGTGGTGCTGCCCCTGCACTGCTGGGGGGTGGGGGTGGTGGGAGACATGAGTGGGGGCCTGGTGGAGGGTGCCCCTGCACGGCTGGGGGGTGGGGGTGGTGGGAGACATGAGTGGGGGCCTGGTGGGGGCTGCCCCTGCACTGCTGGGGGGTGGGGGTGGTGGGAGACATGAGTGGGGGCCTGGTGGAGGGTGCCCCTGGATGGTGGGGGGTGGGGGTGGTGGGAGACATGAGTGGGGGCCTGGTGGAGGCTGCCCCTGGATGCTGGGGGGTGGGGGTGGTGGGAGACATGAGTGGGGGCCTGGTGGAGGCTGCCCCTGCACTGCTGGGGGGTGGGGGTTGTGGGAGACATGAGTGGGGGCCTGGTGGAGGGTGCCCCTGCACGGCTGGGGGGTGGGGTGGTGGGAGACATGAGTGGGGGCCTGGTGGGGGCTTCCCCTGCACTGCTGGGGGGTGGGGGTGGTGGGAGACATGAGTGGGGGCCTGGTGGAGGGTGCCCCTGGATGGTGGGGGGTGGGGGTGGTGGGAGACATGAGTGGGGCCTGGTGGAGGGTGCCCCTGGTGGCTGGGGGGTGGGGGTGGTGGGAGACATGAGTGGGGGCCTGGTGGAGGGTGCCCCTGGTGGCTGGGTAGTGGGGGTGGTGGGAGACATGAGTGGGGGCCTGGTGGAGGCTGCCCCTGGTGGCTGGGGGGTGGGGGTGGTGGGAGACATGAGTGGGGGCCTGGTGGAGGGTGCCCCTGGATGGTGGGGGGTGGGGGTGGTGGGAGACATGAGTGGGGCCTGGTGGAGGCTGCCCCTGGATGCTGGGGGGTGGGGGTGGTGGGAGACATGAGTGGGGGCCTGGTGGAGGGTGCCCCTGGTGGCTGGGGGGTGGGGGTGGTGGGAGACATGAGTGGGGGCCTGGTGGAGGGTGCCCCTGGTGGCTGGGTGGTGGGGGTGGTGGGAGACATGAGTGGGGGCCTGGTGGAGGCTGCCCCTGGTGGCTGGGGGGTGGGGTGGTGGGAGACATGAGTGGGGGCCTGGTGGAGGGTGCCCCTGGTGGCTGGGTGGTGGGGGTGGTGGGAGACATGAGTGGGGGCCTGGTGGAGGCTGCCCCTGCACTGCTGGGGGGTGGGGGTGGTGGGAGACATGAGTGGGGGCCTGGTGGAGGGTGCCCCTGGATGCTGGGGGGTGGGGGTGCAGGGGGACATGAGTGGGGGCCTGGTGGTGCTGCCCCTGCACTGCTGGGGGGTGGGGGTGGTGGGAGACATGAGTGGGGGCCTGGTGGAGGGTGCACCTGCACTGCTGGGGGGTGGGGGTGGTGGGAGACATGAGTGGGGGCCTGGTGGGGGCTGCCCCTGGTGGCTGGGGGGTGGGGTGGTGGGAGACATGAGTGGGGGCCTGGTGGAGGGTGCCCCTGCACTGCTGGGGGGTGGGGGTTGTGGGAGACATGAGTGGGGGCCTGGTGGAGGGTGCCCCTGGTGGCTGGGGGGTGGGGGTGGTGGGAGACATGAGTGGGGGCTCTTGGAGGGTGCCCCTGGATGGTGGGGGGTGGGGGTGGTGGGAGACATGAGTGGGGGCCGGGTGGAGGGTGCCCCTGGTGGCTGGGTGGTGGGGGTGGTGGGAGACATGAGTGGGGGCCTGGTGGGGGCTGCCCCTGGTGGCTGGGGGGTGGGGGTGGTGGGAGACATGAGTGGGGGCCTGGTGGAGGGTGCCCCTGGTGGCTGGGTGGTGGGGGTGGTGGGAGACATGAGTGGGGGCCTGGTGGGGGCTGCCCCTTGTGGCTGGGGGGTGGGGGTGGTGGGAGACATGAGTGGGGGCCTGGTGGGGGCTGCCCCTGCACTGCTGGGGGGTGGGGGTGGTGGGAGACATGAGTGGGGGCCTGGTGGAGGCTGCCCCTGGATGCTGGGGGGTGGGGGTGGTGGGAGACATGAGTGGGGGCCTGGTGGAGGCTGCCCCTGGATGCTGGGGGGTGGGGGTGCAGGGGGACATGAGTGGGGGCCCGGTGGTGCTGCCCCTGCACTGCTGGGGGGTGGGGGTTGTGGGAGACATGAGTGGGGGCCTGGTGGAGGGTGCCCCTGCACGGCTGGGGGGTGGGGGTGGTGGGAGACATGAGTGGGGGCCTGGTGGGGGCTGCCCCTGCACTGCTGGGGGGTGGGGGTGGTGGGAGACATGAGTGGGGGCCTGGTGGAGGGTGCCCCTGGATGGTGGGGGGTGGGGGTGGTGGGAGACATGAGTGGGGCCTGGTGGAGGGTGCCCCTGGTGGCTGGGGGGTGGGGGTGGTGGGAGACATGAGTGGGGGCCTGGTGGAGGGTGCCCCTGGTGGCTGGGTGGTGGGGGTGGTGGGAGACATGAGTGGGGGCCTGGTGGAGGCTGCCCCTGGTGGCTGGGGGGTGGGGGTGGTGGGAGACATGAGTGGGGGCCTGGTGGAGGGTGCCCCTGGATGGTGGGGGGTGAGGGTGGTGGGAGACATGAGTGGGGGCCTGGTGGAGGCTGCCCCTGGATGCTGGGGGGTGGGGGTGGTGGGAGACATGAGTGGGGGCCTGGTGGAGGGTGCCCCTGGTGGCTGGGGGGTGGGGGTGGTGGGAGACATGAGTGGGGGCCTGGTGGAGGGTGCCCCTGGTGGCTGGGTGGTGGGGGTGGTGGGAGACATGAGTGGGGGCCTGGTGGAGGCTGCCCCTGGTGGCTGGGGGGTGGGGGTGGTGGGAGACATGAGTGGGGGCCTGGTGGAGGGTGCCCCTGGTGGCTGGGTGGTGGGGGTGGTGGGAGACATGAGTGGGGGCCTGGTGGAGGCTGCCCCTGCACTGCTGGGGGGTGGGGGTGGTGGGAGACATGAGTGGGGGCCTGGTGGAGGGTGCCCCTGGATGCTGGGGGGTGGGGGTGCAGGGGGACATGAGTGGGGGCCTGGTGGTGCTGCCCCTGCACTGCTGGGGGGTGGGGGTGGTGGGAGACATGAGTGGGGGCCTAGTGGAGGGTGCACCTGCACTGCTGGGGGGTGGGGGTGGTGGGAGACATGAGTGGGGGCCTGGTGGGGGCTGCCCCTGGTGGCTGGGGGGTGGGGGTGGTGGGAGACATGAGTGGGGGCCTGGTGGAGGGTGCCCCTGCACTGCTGGGGGGTGGGGGTGGTGGGAGACATGAGTGGGGGCCTGGTGGAGGGTGCCCCTGGTGGCTGGGGGGTGGGGGTGGTGGGAGACATGAGTGGGGGCTCTTGGAGGGTGCCCCTGGATGGTGGGGGTGGGGGTGGTGGGAGACATGAGTGGGGGCCGGGTGGAGGGTGCCCCTGGTGGCTGGGTGGTGGGGGTGGTGGGAGACATGAGTGGGGGCCTGGTGGGGGCTGCCCCTGGTGGCTGGGGGGTGGGGGTGGTGGGAGACATGAGTGGGGGCCTGGTGGAGGGTGCCCCTGGTGGCTGGGTGGTGGGGGTGGTGGGAGACATGAGTGGGGGCCTGGTGGGGGCTGCCCCTTGTGGCTGGGGGGTGGGGGTGGTGGGAGACATGAGTGGGGGCCTCGTGGAGGCTGCCCCTGCACTGCTGGGGGGTGGGGGTGGTGGGAGACATGAGTGGGGGCCTGGTGGAGGCTGCCCCTGCACTGCTGGGGGGTGGGGGTGGTGGGAGACATGAGTGGGGGCCTGGTGGAGGGTGCCCCTGGTGGCTGGGTGGTGGGGGTGGTGGGAGACATGAGTGGGGGCCTGGTGTGGGCTGCCCCTGCACTGCTGGGTGGTGGGGGTGATGGGAGACATGAGTGGGGGCCTGGTGGTGCTGCCCCTGCACTGCTGGGGGGTGGGGGTGGTGGGAGACATGAGTGGGGGCCTGGTGGAGGGTGCCCCTGCACGGCTGGGGGGTGGGGGTGGTGGGAGACATGAGTGGGGATCTGGTGGGGGCTGCCCCTGCACTGCTGGGGGGTGGGGGTGGTGGGAGACATGAGTGGGGGCCTGGTGGAGGGTGCCCCTGGATGGTGGGGGGTGGGGGTGGTGGGAGACATGAGTGGGGGCCTGGTGGAGGCTGCCCCTGGATGCTGGGGGTGGGGGTGGTGGGAGACATGAGTGGGGGCCTGGTGGAGGCTGCCCCTGGATGCTGGGGGGTGGGGGTGTAGGGGGACATGAGTGGGGGCCTGGTGGTGCTGCCCCTGCACTGCTGGGGGTGGGGGTGGTGGGAGACATGAGTGGGGGCCTGGTGGAGGGTGCCCCTGCACGGCTGGGGGGTGGGGGTGGTGGGAGACATGAGTGGGGGCCTGGTGGGGGCTGCCCCTGCACTGCTGGGGGGTGGGGGTGGTGGGAGACATGAGTGGGGGCCTGGTGGAGGGTGCCCCTGCACGGCTGGGGGGTGGGGGTGGTGGGAGACATGAGTGGGGATCTGGTGGGGGCTGCCCCTGCACTGCTGGGGGGTGGGGGTGGTGGGAGACATGAGTGGGGGCCTGGTGGAGGGTGCCCCTGGATGGTGGGGGGTGGGGGTGGTGGGAGACATGAGTGGGGGCCTGGTGGAGGCTGCCCCTGGATGCTGGGGGTGGGGGTGGTGGGAGACATGAGTGGGGGCCTGGTGGAGGCTGCCCCTGGATGCTGGGGGGTGGGGGTGCAGGGGGACATGAGTGGGGGCCTGGTGGTGCTGCCCCTGCACTGCTGGGGGTGGGGGTGGTGGGAGACATGAGTGGGGGCCTGGTGGAGGGTGCCCCTGGATGGTGGGGGGTGGGGGTGGTGGGAGACATGAGTGGGGGCCTGGTGGAGGCTGCCCCTGGATGCTGGGTGGTGGGGGTGGTGGGAGACATGAGTGGGGGCCTGGTGGAGGCTGCCCCTGGATGCTAGGGGGTGGGGGTGCAGGGGGACATGAGTGGGGGCCTGGTGGTGCTGCCCCTGCACTGCTGGGGGGTGGGGGTGGTGGGAGACATGAGTGGGGGCCTGGTGGGGGCTGCCCCTGCACTGCTGGGTGGTGGGGGTGGTGGGAGACATGAGTGGGGGCCTGGTGGTGCTGCCCCTGCACTGCTGGGGGGTGGGGGTGGTGGGAGACATGAGTGGGGGCCTGGTGGAGG
The DNA here is from genome assembly GCF_040938575.1 of Ambystoma mexicanum. Taxonomy (NCBI): domain Eukaryota; kingdom Metazoa; phylum Chordata; class Amphibia; order Caudata; family Ambystomatidae; genus Ambystoma; species Ambystoma mexicanum. The sequence goes on from NC_090935.1 coordinate 924,239,509, forward strand.
GTGCCCCTGCACGGCTGGGGGGTGGGGGTGGTGGGAGACATGAGTGGGGATCTGGTGGGGGCTGCCCCTGCACTGCTGGGGGGTGGGGGTGGTGGGAGACATGAGTGGGGGCCTGGTGGAGGGTGCCCCTGGATGGTGGGGGGTGGGGGTGGTGGGAGACATGAGTGGGGATCTGGTGGGGGCTGCCCCTGCACTGCTGGGGGGTGGGGGTGGTGGGAGACATGAGTGGGGGCCTGGTGGAGGGTGCCCCTGGATGGTGGGGGGTGGGGGTGGTGGGAGACATGAGTGGGGGCCTGGTGGAGGCTGCCCCTGGATGCTGGGGGTGGGGGTGGTGGGAGACATGAGTGGGGGCCTGGTGGAGGCTGCCCCTGGATGCTGGGGGGTGGGGGTGCAGGGGGACATGAGTGGGGGCCTGGTGGTGCTGCCCCTGCACTGCTGGGGGTGGGGGTGGTGGGAGACTTGAGTGGGGGCCTGGTGGAGGGTGCCCCTGGATGGTGGGGGGTGGGGGTGGTGGGAGACATGAGTGGGGGCCTGGTGGAGGCTGCCCCTGGATGCTGGGTGGTGGGGGTGGTGGGAGACATGAGTGGGGGCCTGGTGGAGGCTGCCCCTGGATGCTAGGGGGTGGGGGTGCAGGGGGACATGAGTGGGGGCCTGGTGGTGCTGCCCCTGCACTGCTGGGGGGTGGGGGTGGTGGGAGACATGAGTGGGGGCCTGGTGGAGGGTGCCCCTGCACGGCTGGGGGGTGGGGGTGGTGGGAGACATGAGTGGGGGCCTGGTGGGGGCTGCCCCTGCACTGCTGGGGGGTGGGGGTGGTGGGAGACATGAGTGGGGGCCTGGTGGAGGGTGCCCCTGGATGGTGGGAGGTGGGGGTGGTGGGAGACATGAGTGGGGGCCTGGTGGAGGCTGCCCCTGGATGCTGGGGGGTGGGGGTGGTGGGAGACATGATTGGGGGCCTGGTGGAGGCTGCCCCTGGATGCTAGGGGGTGGGGGTGCAGGGGGACATGAGTGGGGGCCTGGTGGTGCTGCCCCTGCACTGCTAGGGGGTGGGGGTGGTGGGGGACATGAGTGGGGGCCTGGTGGAGGGTGCCCCTGGTGGCTGGGTGGTGGGGGTGGTGGGAGACATGAGTGGGGGCCTGGTGGGGGCTGCCCCTGGTGGCTGGGGGGTGGGGGTGGTGGGAGACATGAGTGGGGGCCTGGTGGAGGGTGCCCCTGGTGGCTGGGTGGTGGGGGTGGTGGGAGACATGAGTGGGGGCCTGGTGGGGGCTGCCCCTGGTGGCTGGGGGGTGGGGGTGGTGGGAGACATGAGTGGGGGCCTGGTGGAGGCTGCCCCTGCACTGCTGGGGGGTGGGGGTGGTGGGAGACATGAGTGGGGGCCTGGTGGAGGGTGCCCCTGGTGGCTGGGGGGTGGGGGTGGTGGGAGACATGAGTGGGGGCCTGGTGGGGGCTGCCCCTGGTGGATGGGGGGTGGGGGTGGTGGGAGACATGAGTGGGGGCCTGGTGGAGGGTGCCCCTGGTGGCTGGGTTGTGGGGGTGGTGGGAGACATGAGTGGGTGCCTGGTGGGGGCTGCCCCTGGTGGCTGGGGGGTGGGGGTGGTGGGAGACATGAGTGGGGGCCTGGTGGAGGCTGCCCCTGCACTGCTGGGGGGTGGGGGTGGTGGGAGACATGAGTGGGGGCCTGGTGGAGGGTGCCCCTGGTGGCTGGGGGGTGGGGGTGGTGGGAGACATGAGTGGGGGCCTGGTGGAGGGTGCCCCTGGATGGTGGGGGGTGGGGGTGGTGGGAGACATGAGTGGGGGCCTGGTGGAGGGTGCCCCTGGATGGTGTGGGGTGGGGGTGGTGGGAGACATGAGTGGGGGCCTGGTGGAGGCTGCCCCTGGTGGCTGGGGGGTGGGGGTGGTGGGAGACATGAGTGGGGGCCTGGTGGAGGCTGCCCCTGCACTGCTGGGGGGTGGGGGTGGTGGGAGACATGAGTGGGGGCCTGGTGGAGGGTGCCCCTGGATGCTGGGGGGTGGGGGTGGAGGGGGACATGAGTGGGGGCCTGGTGGTGCTGCCCCTGCACTGCTGGGGGGTGGGGGTGGTGGGAGACATGAGTGGGGGCCTGGTGGAGGGTGCACCTGCACTGCTGGGGGGTGGGGGTGGTGGGAGACATGAGTGGGGGCCTGGTGGAGGGTGCCCCAGGTGGCTGGGTGGTGGGGGTGGTGGGAGACATGAGTGGGGGCCTGGTGGGGGCTGCCCCTGGTGGCTGGGGGGTGGGGGTGGTGGGAGACATGAGTGGGGGCCTGGTGGAGGGTGCCCCTGGTGGCTGGGTGGTGGGGGTGGTGGGAGACATGAGTGGGGCCCTGGTGGGGGCTACCCCTGGTGGCTGGGGGGTGGGGGTGGTGGGAGACAAGAGTGGGGGCCTAGTGGAGGCTGCCCCTGCACTGCTGGGGGGTGGGAGTGGTGGGAGACATGAGTGGGGGCCTGGTGGAGGCTGCCCCTGCACTGCTGGGGGGTGGGGGTGGTGGGAGACATGAGTGGGGGCCTGGTGGAGGCTGCCCCTGGATGCTAGGGGGTGGGGGTGCAGGGGGACATGAGTGGGGGCCTGGTGGTGCTGCCCCTGCACTGCTGGGAGGTGGGGGTGGTGGGAGACATGAGTGGGGGCCTGGTGGGGGCTGCCCCTGCACTGCTGGGTGGTGGGGGTGGTGGGAGACATGAGTGGGGGCCTGGTGGTGCTGCCCCTGCACTGCTGGGGGGTGGGGGTGGTGGGAGACATGAGTGGGGGCCTGGTGGAGGGTGCCCCTGCACGGCTGGGGGGTGGGGGTGGTGGGAGACATGAGTGGGGATCTGGTGGGGGCTGCCCCTGCACTGCTGGGGGGTGGGGGTGGTGGGAGACATGAGTGGGGGCCTGGTGGAGGGTGCCCCTGGATGGTGGGGGGTGGGGGTGGTGGGAGACATGAGTGGGGGCCTGGTGGAGGGTGCCCCTGGATGCTGGGTGGTGGGGGTGGTGGGAGACATGAGTGGGGGCCTGGTGGAGGCTGCCCCTGGATGCTAGGGGGTGGGGGTGCAGGGGGACATGAGTGGGGGCCTGGTGGTGCTGCCCCTGCACTGCTGGGGGGTGGGGGTGGTGGGAGACATGAGTGGGGGCCTGGTGGAGGGTGCCCCTGCACGGCTGGGGGGTGGGGGTGGCGGGAGACATGAGTGGGGGCCTGGTGGAGGCTGCCCCTGGATGCTAGGGGGTGGGGGTGCAGGGGGACATGAGTGGGGGCCTGGTGGTGCTGCCCCTGCACTGCTGGGGGGTGGGGGTGGTGGGAGACATGAGTGGGGGCCTGGTGGAGGGTGCCCCTGCACGGCTGGGGGGTGGGGGTGGCGGGAGACATGAGTGGGGGCCTGGTGGGGGCTGCCCCTGCACTGCTGGGGGGTGGGGGTGGTGGGAGACATGAGTGGGGGCCTGGTGGAGGGTGCCCCTGGATGGTGGGAGGTGGGGGTGGTGGGAGACATGAGTGGGGGCCTGGTGGAGGCTGCCCCTGGATGCTGGGGGGTGGGGGTGGTGGGAGACATGAGTGGGGGCCTGGTGGAGGCTGCCCCTGGATGCTAGGGGGTGGGGGTGCAGGGGGACATGAGTGGGGGCCTGGTGGTGCTGCCCCTGCACTGCTAGGGGGTGGGGGTGGTGGGGGACATGAGTGGGGGCCTGGTGGAGGGTGCCCCTGGTGGCTGGGTGGTGGGGGTGGTGGGAGACATGAGTGGGGGCCTGGTGGGGGCTGCCCCTGGTGGCTGGGGGGTGGGGGTGGTGGGAGACATGAGTGGGGGCCTGGTGGGGGCTGCCCCTGGTGGCTGGGGGGTGGGGGTGGTGGGAGACATGAGTGGGGGCCTGGTGGAGGCTGCCCCTGCACTGCTGGGGGGTGGGGGTGGTGGGAGACATGAGTGGGGGCCTGCTGGAGGGTGCCCCTGGTGGCTGGGGGGTGGGGGTGGTGGGAGACATGAGTGGGGGCCTGGTGGAGGCTGCCCCTGCACTGCTGGGGGGTGGGGGTGGTGGGAGACATGAGTGGGGGCCTGCTGGAGGGTGCCCCTGGTGGCTGGGGGGTGGGGGTGGTGGGAGACATGAGTGGGGGCCTGGTGGGGGCTGCCCCTGGTGGCTGGGGGGTGGGGGTGGTGGGAGACATGAGTGGGGGCCTGGTGGAGGGTGCCCCTGGTGGCTGGGTTGTGGGGGTGGTGGGAGACATGAGTGGGTGCCTGGTGGGGGCTGCCCCTGGTGGCTGGGGGGTGGGGGTGGTGGGAGACATGAGTGGGGGCCTGGTGGAGGCTGCCCCTGCACTGCTGGGGGGTGGGGGTGGTGGGAGACATGAGTGGGGGCCTGGTGGAGGCTGCCCCTGGATGCTAGGGGGTGGGGGTGCAGGGGGACATGAGTGGGGGCCTGGTGGTGCTGCCCCTGCACTGCTAGGGGGTGGGGGTGGTGGGGGACATGAGTGGGGGCCTGGTGTAGGGTGCCCCTGGTGGCTGGGTGGTGGGGGTGGTGGGAGACATGAGTGGGGGCCTGGTGGGGGCTGCCCCTGGTGGCTGGGGGGTGGGGGTGGTGGGAGACATGAGTGGGGGCCTGGTGGGGGCTGCCCCTGGTGGCTGGGGGGTGGGGGTGGTGGGAGACATGAGTGGGGGCCTGGTGGAGGCTGCCCCTGCACTGCTGGGGGGTGGGGGTGGTGGGAGACATGAGTGGGGGCCTGCTGGAGGGTGCCCCTGGTGGCTGGGGGGTGGGGGTGGTGGGAGACATGAGTGGGGGCCTGGTGGAGGCTGCCCCTGCACTCCTGGGGGGTGGGGGTGGTGGGAGACATGAGTGGGGGCCTGCTGGAGGGTGCCCCTGGTGGCTGGGGGGTGGGGGTGGTGGGAGACATGAGTGGGGGCCTGGTGGGGGCTGCCCCTGGTGGCTGGGGGGTGGGGGTGGTGGGAGACATGAGTGGGGGCCTGGTGGAGGGTGCCCCTGGTGGCTGGGTTGTGGGGGTGGTGGGAGACATGAGTGGGTGCCTGGTGGGGGCTGCCCCTGGTGGCTGGGGGGTGGGGGTGGTGGGAGACATGAGTGGGGGCCTGGTGGAGGCTGCCCCTGCACTGCTGGGGGGTGGGGGTGGTGGGAGACATGAGTGGGGGCCTGGTGGAGGGTGCCCCTGGTGGCTGGGGGGTGGGGGTGGTGGGAGACATGAGTGGGGGCCTGGTGGAGGGTGCCCCTGGATGGTGGGGGGTGGGGGTGGTGGGAGACATGAGTGGGGGCCTGGTGGAGGGTGCCCCTGGATGGTGGGGGGTGGGGGTGGTGGGAGACATGAGTGGGGGCCTGGTGGAGGCTGCCCCTGGATGCTGGGTGGTGGGGGTGGTGGGAGACATGAGTGGGGGCCTGGTGGAGGCTGCCCCTGGATGCTAGGGGGTGGGGGTGCAGGGGGACATGAGTGGGGGCCTGGTGGTGCTGCCCCTGCACTGCTGGGGGGTGGGGGTGGTGGGAGACATGAGTGGGGGCCTGGTGGAGGGTGCCCCTGCACGGCTGGGGGGTGGGGGTGGTGGGAGACATGAGTGGGGGCCTGGTGGGGGCTGCCCCTGCACTGCTGGGGGGTGGGGGTGGTGGGAGACATGAGTGGGGTGGAGGGTGCCCCTGGATGGTGGGAGGTGGGGGTGGTGGGAGACATGAGTGGGGGCCTGGTGGAGGCTGCCCCTGGATGCTGGGGGGTGGGGGTGGTGGGAGACATGAGTGGGGGCCTGGTGGAGGCTGCCCCTGGATGCTAGGGGGTGGGGGTGCAGGGGGACATGAGTTGGGGCCTGGTGGTGCTGCCCCTGCACTGCTAGGGGGTGGGGGTGGTGGGGGACATGAGTGGGGGCCTGGTGGAGGGTGCCCCTGGTGGCTGGGTGGTGGGGGTGGTGGGAGACATGAGTGGGGGCCTGGTGGGGGCTGCCCCTGGTGGCTGGGGGGTGGGGGTGGTGGGAGACATGAGTGGGGGCCTGGTGGAGGGTGCCCCTGGTGGCTGGGTGGTGGGGGTGGTGGGAGACATGAGTGGGGGCCTGGTGGGGGCTGCCCCTGGTGGCTGGGGGGTGGGGGTGGTGGGAGACATGAGTGGGGGCCTGGTGGAGGCTGCCCCTGCACTGCTGGGGGGTGGGGGTGGTGGGAGACATGAGTGGGGGCCTGGTGGAGGGTGCCCCTGGTGGCTGGGGGGTGGGGGTGGTGGGAGACATGAGTGGGGGCCTGGTGGGGGCTGCCCCTGGTGGCTGGGGGGCGGGGGTGGTGGGAGACATGAGTGGGGGCCTGGTGGAGGGTGCCCCTGGTGGCTGGGTTGTGGGGGTGGTGGGAGACATGAGTGGGTGCCTGGTGGGGGCTGCCCCTGGTGGCTGGGGGGTGGGGGTGGTGGGAGACATGAGTGGGGGCCTGGTGGAGGCTGCCCCTGCACTGCTGGGGGGTGGGGGTGGTGGGAGACATGAGTGGGGGCCTGGTGGAGGGTGCCCCTGGTGGCTGGGGGGTGGGGGTGGTGGGAGACATGAGTGGGGGCCTGGTGGAGGGTGCCCCTGGATGGTGGGGGGTGGGGGTGGTGGGAGACATGAGTGGGGGCCTGGTGGAGGGTGCCCCTGGATGGTGTGGGGTGGGGGTGGTGGGAGACATGAGTGGGGGCCTGGTGGAGGCTGCCCCTGGTGGCTGGGGGGTGGGGGTGGTGGGAGACATGAGTGGGGGCCTGGTGGAGGCTGCCCCTGCACTGCTGGGGGGTGGGGGTGGTGGGAGACATGAGTGGGGGCCTGGTGGAGGGTGCCCCTGGATGCTGGGGGGTGGGGGTGCAGGGGGACATGAGTGGGGGCCTGGTGGTGCTGCCCCTGCACTGCTGGGGGGTGGGGGTGGTGGGAGACATGAGTGGGGGCCTGGTGGAGGGTGCACCTGCACTGCTGGGGGGTGGGGGTGGTGGGAGACATGAGTGGGGGCCTGGTGGAGGGTGCCCCAGGTGGCTGGGTGGTGGTGGTGGTGGGAGACATGAGTGGGGGCCTGGTGGGGGCTGCCCCTGGTGGCTGGGGGGTGGGGGTGGTGGGAGACATGAGTGGGGGCCTGGTGGAGGGTGCCCCTGGTGGCTGGGTGGTGGGGGTGGTGGGAGACATGAGTGGGGCCCTGGTGGGGGCTACCCCTGGTGGCTGGGGGGTGGGGGTGGTGGGAGACATGAGTGGGGGCCTAGTGGAGGCTGCCCCTGCACTGCTGGGGGGTGGGAGTGGTGGGAGACATGAGTGGGGGCCTGGTGGAGGCTGCCCCTGCACTGCTGGGGGGTGGGGGTGGTGGGAGACATGAGTGGGGGCCTGGTGGAGGGTGCCCCTGGTGGCTGGGTGGTGGGGGTGGTGGGAGACATGAGTGGGGGCCTGGTGGGGGCTGCCCCTGCACTGCTGGGTGGTGGGGGTGGTGGGAGACATGAGTGGGGGCCTGGTGGTGCTGCCCCTGCACTGCTGGGGGGTGGGGGTGGTGGGAGACATGAGTGGGGGCCTGGTGGAGGGTGCCCCTGCACGGCTGGGGGTTGGGGGTGGTGGGAGACATGAGTGGGGGCCTGGTGGGGGCTGCCCCTGCACTGCTGGGGGGTGGGGGTGGTGGGAGACATGAATGGGGGCCTGGTGGAGGCTGCCCCTGCACTGCTGGGGGGTGGGGGTGGTGGGAGACATGAGTGGGGGCCTGGTGGAGGGTGCCCCTGGTGGCTGGGGGGTGGGGGTGGTGGGAGACATGAGTGGGGGCCTGGTGGAGTGTGCCCCTGGATGGTGGGGGGTGGGGGTGGTGGGAGACATGGGTGGGGGCCTGGTGGAGGGTGCCCCTGGATGGTGGGGGGTGGGGGTGGTGGGAGACATGAGTCGGGGCCTGGTGGAGGCTGCCCCTGGTGGCTGGGGGGTGGGGGTGGTGGGAGACATGAGTGGGGGCCTGGTGGAGGCTGACCCTGCACTGCTGGGGGGTGGGGAAGGTGGGAGACATGAGTGGGGGCCTGGTGGAGGGTGCCCCTGGATGCTGGGGGTGGGGGTGCAGGGGGACATGAGTGGGGGCCTGGTGGTGCTGCCCCTGCACTGCTGGGGGGTGGGGGTGATGGGAGACATGAGTGGGGGCCTGGTGGAGAGTGCCCCTGGTGGCTGGGTGGTGGGGGTGGTGGGAGACATGAGTGGGGGCCTGGTGGGGGCTGCCCCTGGTGGCTGGGGGGTGGGGGTGGTGGGAGACATGAGTGGGGGCCTGGTGGAGGGTGCCCCTGCACGGCTGGGGGGTGGGGGTGGTGGGAGACATGAGTGGGGGCCTGGTGGGGGCTGCCCCTGCACTGCTGGGGGGTGGGGGTGGTGGGAGACATGAGTGGGGGCCTGGTGGAGGGTGCCCCTGCACTGCTGGGGGGTGGGGGTGGTGGGAGACATGAGTGGGGGCCTGGTGGAGGCTGCCCCTGCACTGCTGGGGGGTGGGGGTGGTGGGAGACATGCATTGTTGATCAGTAGTGCAAGGTGACATGTGGGTTGGCTGCGGGGCATGCCCATGGTGGATGGGCTGCCTGCGGGACATGAGCAGGGGTGCAGGGTAGTCCCCCGTGGTGTGGGCTGCCTGCAGGGGCCGTGGAGGTTGTCGAGCGTACACCTGGGAGGACCCACATGGCCAATTCACGTGTAGTACTCCCCAGAACCCCTGGAATTCACATACCCTGCTGGAATCGCATGTGGAACTTCCCGTGCACCCATGGAATACACGTACCCTGCTCGCACTGGGCCAATCGCGTGTGGAACTTCCCGCGCACCCCTGAAATACACGTACCCTGCTGATATCGCATGTGGAAATTCCCGCGCACCCATGGAATACACGTACCCTGCTCGCACTGGGCCAATCACGTGTGGAACTTCCCGCGCACCCCTGAAATACACATACCCTGCTCGCACTGGGCCAATCCCATGTGGAACTTCCTGCGCACCCCTGGAATACACGTACCCTGCTGAAATCGCGTGTGGAACTTCCCGCGCACCCCTGAAATACACGTACCCTGCTCGCACTGGGCCAATCGCGTGTGGAACTTCCCGCGCACCCCTGTAATACACGTACCCTGATGAAATCACGTGTGGAACTTCCCGCGCCCCCCTGAAATACACGTACCCTGCTCGCACTGGGCCAATCGCGTGTGGAACTTCCCGCGCACCCCTGAAATACACGTTCCCCGCTTGGCGTTTGCTGTTTGCCAGCCCGGTGAACTGGTCCAGGGTTAGCGCAGCCCTTTGCGATGATTTAGCGATTTTGATGGCTTTTCCTTGCGCGAGGGCGTTCTTGGGGGCTTACTGGCGCTGCTGCAGGGTCGCTGCGATTCTCTGCGCCACGGCTGGTTTGGGAGCCTAAAATCCATGAATACGCTGTGCGCGGAAATCGGTTTTAGCGCACGTTCCTGGCGCACACAATCGCACGCGGACACTCTGCGCCAGCCGCTTGCGACACTTTTCGGCGAAATTCTATGAATTACCCTGTATGTGTCCACAACTTGAACACATACCTCTGATTTCAAATACTCCATCAAAAGTAATGTGCTAGAACCATAAAAACTTAGAAAATGCTTTGAAAACACATCACCTATGTCTTCAAAATCACTATTAGTCCCATTCACAAAATTCTCTATAACTTCACAATCTTCTCAGGAATGAGATTCATCATCCAGCACTCCACATGCTATATTGACACAATCTCCTTGTGAAATTGCCCCCATTTCTGAAATATCCAGCAAAAACAATATCTATAGTGAAGAGGAAGTGTCAAGTATCGCCCCCACTCCAGTTGCCCCCTCGTAGTGTAGTACTTTCACACCAAAATATGAGATCTATGATGAACAGATAAACCAGTAGAGAGCAGCACATGGGCTCTGCCCAGTACCTATCGGAATAACAGCACCTATTGAAGTACCGACACCTAATAAAACATGGACAGTAAGGAATTAATTGAGAAAGCCACATTCACAGTCGAGACAATATGACGGTTGTCAGAAGGGAATACACGAAGAAGCCAAGAAGATAATGAAGGAAGATGAATGGTGACCTCATGAGAAATCGGACTGACACACATATAGAAGATATAATGACCTGAGAATGCCGACAAAAGACGAGAGACTATGGATGAATGACATCTTGAGCCTGCGATGAAGAAGTTGATGCCAAATGAAGAAATCCACGCCACATACGTGATGAAGATATTCAGTCAGTGTAAACATGTACAGATGCAAATAACCTCAAGAAGCAAAGAAATTGTGAAGCTTGCTTATGCTTAAAAGTAAATAGACTGTGGCAAGCGCCAACATATACAAATATATACCTCAAAAGCACTTTATGTATAAATATAATTCCACTACGCACATGAACAGGATTAAACAAAAGGTTAATAAAGGCCTCAAAAAGAAGCGTGTTGCAGTAATAAAATCAAGAACCAGAGCAGCACGAAACCCAGCTGAGTATGATTAAGCCAAGAAGCTGAGGTCTTATCTGTTGGAAAAGGCCTACATTGGATACAATTAAGGAGACAAGAACAGAAGATCCTGTTCAAAATGGTCAAGATAAGCCAAAGATGGCAGAGGACTGGTAGAATTAAATCAAATATACGGAAAGACAAAGAGAAAACAGCAATTCAACGGTGTCCAGTCACATGACAAGTCAGGCTGGAAGAGTGAGACTTTCAGACCTACGCATGGATCTCCACCATGCCCATACTCCTTAAAAGTCCTCAAGACCACAGAGCATACTCAAGGCCAAAATACTAAGCAGTAATTGATACATGGCTACTGAAGTGATGATTGATTTAAGATAATTGGTGGGGATCTGGGGTGAAGGCAAGCTCCTCTGCACCTGGATGTTCTTTCTGCGTGCTGCTAGACGTAGATGGAAAAGTATGAGTGGGGTTGATGCCAACCCAATCATAGTGGACCATGTAATCTAGGGTCCTAAAGTGAGTAGAGACAATGCAACGTCGTACTATTAGTGACGTTCATAGTGGCCATTTTGAAGGAAGGGCTTAATTGCCCCACCTGACATTGATTATCCAATCCCCTTTCCCCGTTACCACATACAGATATAGCACCTATGTTAAAGTTACCTTCCTGTAACCAATAACGTTGCATCTTAGGTTTTTACGAATTGCCACGTAGAATGATGTCAGCAATGATGAATTATTGCTATACATTTTTTATATGTTTTTTCTAAAAGTGAAGAGATCGAAAAAGATCGAATGGTTGCTGAAGTTCATTGTACTCCCTGTTTTATGAACTTGTCATTAAACGGATTCCCTTTGCCAAACTATTGAGTTGTCATAGTTATTTAATTCATGAGTATGAATCTGCATCCCCATCTATCTCGAGGGTACTGCTACTCATCTTAAAGATCTGTTTGAGAGATCATCCAGTTCACTTGGTAGCAGAGATTGATGGATTGATTAGATAAGATACCCATCGGCCGTCGACATAAGTAACTTTGTGTCCTCTGCAATATCATGAGTCCTTTGCCATCCACTGATAGAACAAGAAGCTCCCCATAGATAGTGGTTAGATTAATTGAAAAACCCTGCAGGTTAGGTGCGACGGGACCTTTGCTTTCTCCCAAAAACCCTTACGACATCTACGAGGAGTCGACCGGATGAGCAGCACTTAGAGGCAGTAACTAAGGCGGTGATCCCGAGTGTCCGTAGATGAAAAACATGCAAACAGTGAGTAAAAAAGACTAAGGGCCTGTGACCATTAACCATTACCGCCTTACTACGAGGTCCCTTAGCGGGTTGGTGCTTTAACACCTGCTTTTTGCAGGCGTTAAAAACCAACCCGCCAAGGGACCTTGGTGCTAATTACGACACCGCAAAATTGCGGTGCCGTAATTAGCACCTTCCCCATTCCCATTATGCCCTATGAGGCAAAAATGGGAATGGGGAAGGGCAGTGGTGGAAGGGGGAATTACCGCCCCGCCAACCTTGGAATGGGGCGGTAATTCCCCTTTCCACCAAGGCGGTACCGGTATTTTACCGGCATGGACCAAGGGCCTTCCGTGTAATGAGGCCCTAAATGATTTTGTAAAGCTTGCATGCCTTAAAAAAAAGTAAAGGGAAGGTAACAGAGGGAGGCGGGACAAAATATAACGACAGAGTAAGAGTGTAACGTAATATATATGGGAAAAATATTGACTCGAGTGTGGCCGAGCAATATAAAGAGCTATCCTGAGGGTGGCCGCGATAAGAGTATACACCCAGTGCCTTGGTTTTAAAGAGCACTAGCAGAAGCCTTCATCTAAGGTCCCGTAAACGGGATGACGTAGAAGACCGGAATCGATTAAAGATGATCTGAAAGAGATGGGCTTAAATTACAATTTGGAATAAATATAGGGGCAAGATGCATCTGAGGAAGCAGACAGCATAACATTTGTGTGGCCGGCCAGAGTCTGTCTGCTTGTTTTATGTATTTAAGTTAACTCGTGATGTCACAAAATTGAAAACTGGTTCTGTGGGGAAAAAAAGAGCATGGAAATTGCACGATTGTAAAGGGAAAATGTTGCATGGCATGGATTGATGGTTGTTTTTTTGCAAGATTAAAATAAAAATATTGTCAAAATAATGGGATTGGAGCTTGTGACGATTGATGCTCTCTCATACTGTTGATTTTTTGAAACACAAATATAATAAAGTGATACATAAAGAGGGGATAAACAGGTTATACATCGAAGACATTACTCCGCTGATACACTTGTGCAAACAGCTGCTGAAACATGCACCAAAACTTAAACAGTACAGTGCGGAATGGGTTAAAGGGACCGCAGACAAAATTTTTGTGCCATGGTCCCAAGGTGGATCGCTATCTAAAACGGTCCTACAGTACATGATGACATATTTACATGCTCGCAAAAAGTTAGACCAACGCCTGGCTAGTTTAGAACTTTGGAAGATGTACCAAGAAGAAAAAGAGGAGGACCCGCCGTTAGATTGGATACTTAATATAGGCAAAGAGGGGGGTGAAGAGCCTTCTGTGTCACCCACCCTGTCTGAAACAAAGAGCGAAGCTAGTAAAGACAAAGGATTGTACCCATTGAGGGAACATAAAGCAGCAACGGGATATAGCAGCCCGTCATATGAGTCACCTACGCAAAGTAGTGACGAAAACCCAGAGAAGGACAAGGAAAAAAGATATCACCTCCAAAGTCCAGAGGGACAAGGAGAGGCACGAAAAAGAAAAAGATGACCATGCACAAGCAAATACATCTCTAGGTACGGGAAGAGAGGTAAAGAGATGAAAAGGAGATGAGGATAGAACTGATGAGATGGTATTCACATAGAATGAATGGATGGGAGGTCACATTTTATTGAAACTCGATGGTAAAGGCATTGAGGACATGAGCCAAAGAGGAGAACAAGACAAATTAGAAGGAAAAGAGAAGGAAAAAGAAAGACGATTAAGAGACGAAGGGGCAAGGAAAAAAGATAGGCAGAAACAAGAGCAGTTATATCATGACGAGCAAGTCAGAAAACAGGAAAAGGTGGAAGAACAAAGAAAATGCGATAATAAGCAGAGAACAGCTGATGATCAGTATAGAATAGAACAAAGGAGAATAGAAGAAGAAAAAGGATACGAGAGAAGAGAATAAAAAGACGGAGAGATGAGGAAATGTGAAGGGCAAATGAACAAAGAGATGCAAGGAAACAAGAGGAAGTTAGGGTTAGAGAGGAAGCGAGGAAGCATAGAGAATTTGATGATGACATAGAATGTAAGCGAAGACAGGGAGCCCAGGATCTTGAATATCTGGAAAAAGAGGTTAAAAACCCAATCCAGTAGTAAAATGGGAAGATATAGAAGAATTCTTTCCTGAGTATGATTCAGTACCAGGCATATCTAGAGTAAATCTAGAAAATGACTTTGACACCAGAAGTATCGGAGCGACAATCGATAGAATATACGATGAGATGGGACTAGAAAAGATACCCCAAGGGAAGGGAGAGGATGAGCGCCTTGAAAGCACTCAGTTGTACGATACTGAGGATGCTTCCCGAAGCAGCAGACATAGAGAGCTGTCCTTTGATAGGCTGGCTCTAAATAGAAATGAAGAGGAAGAGAGAAACTGCATGAGTTGGGCACACACAATATCAGATGCAGAGAGAGAAGAAAGTGAAGAAAGAGAAGAAGAGAGAAGTCGCAAGAGACACCTCTCTGTGGGTAAGGGAATAAAATGGTCGGATGCTACTGGTTCCACATCTAAAGCACTAATGCACTGAGATCAGCATGAAGGATTGTCACACAGTCATAAGGGGGTGTCTCCACCGCCAGATGTAAGCAGGTTAAGGACATTGCCAGGTAGACAGCGATGTGGGAATATTACCCCGGCGGTAGACCGAAAAATTATGAGAGAAGCAAAAGAGTTTAGTGTGTCACAGTTCCCTTTATTAGAGAAAGGAGGAACGAGGCCACAATATATACACGTACAGGTTACCCTGGTGTGACTACAGTTAATACTGCGCATGATGGAGAGCCATTAACAATTGCAGAACCGTGGCATGGAAGGCACTTCGAGTGCTATACCCGGACACTTATGACATGGGAGCTATAATGACACGCAAGATGAAGAAGGGAGATGATCTGTTGCTTTACATTCAGAATTTCCAAGATGCATGGGTGCTGGAAACGCATGAATCTTGGGGGAAATCCATACCAGTGTTTTACCATAAATTACGTCAAGGGCTGCCAGAAAAGGTGCAGAAGCAGCTCAAAAAACTGGTAGGAATCAAAGCTAAATCGTGGTCAGAAATACAACTGTCCATTGCACATTATTGCAGGCTGCTGCAAGAGAAAAATTGCAAAAAAGGATGCTGTAAGAAAGGGCAAAGAGGCTAAATTAGTGCAGAAAATATTATCAAAATATGCCATGAAGGGGCAATCATAACTGCACTGACGGATCAAATGCACAGCAGATCAATAATCAAAGACAGTTTGATCAAAGCAATAATCTGTTTAACCCGAGAGAAAGAGGTTTCTTAGGAAGGGGATGGCAAAATAATCAGGGTGGCTTTCCAAATATGCAAGGCAGAAATCAGAATATGCAAAATGGGCAAATAATCAGACCACTGCCAATGTGTTGGACGTGTGGGATGACAGGGCATCTAGCACGTATGTGCAGAAGTCAAGGGATGGTGCAGAATGACCTATTCACTAGAGGTGGATGATGAATCCACCTGCATTCACGCAGCAGGGTGAAAATGGAGTTGCGCAGAATCACACTGTGCAGCAGCAAGCGCCAAGCAGCAAAGCTTGCAGCCACAACAGAATGTGACCAATTTTCCGCAAGGACAGTCTGAACAGTCTCCAATACAACTTCTACAAATGACAGGCACAGGACAGGTACTGAATTCTGGAATAGGATATACCACTGGTGATGGAGGAAATCCATTCACTAATTGTGGGACGAGATTATATATGGATTAGAACAGCTCACCGGGAGACCTGATGTGTTCCATCCTATCAGTGACACCAAACCAACACGAAGAACCAAGGGTAGATGAATCTGATGTATCTGTAGGGGGTAAAGAATATTTGTTCTTAGTTGACACGAGTGTGACACGCTCGTGTATACATGAAGGCAAGTTTTCTTTGTCTGGCGACGCTATGAATACTCAGGGCTTTACAGGAGCAACAACCTGTGTTCCTTTCACAAAAGAAATTCCAGTTTCTATAGGAGAATGTGACATGAAAGTGCCACTATTATATTCGAGACAGACACCTGTAAATATATTGGGATGAGACTTGATGACAAAGTTAAATATGACAATCTCGTTCACTGAGGAAGGCATAGTATGTTCAACTCCAGGAATGCATTATTTAAACATGTGCAAAATGATCAGAGCATACGCAGGACAAATGGCTATGAGAGCTATTCTATTGGAACCTGAGATATTCGCATATGGAGTGCACATATTAAAATCAGGGCTACCAGGCCTTGCAGACAGAATAATGAGAACACCAGATGAGTTTCTGTTCAGACCAAGAATACCTATGCAAGCAGTCATGGTACAAGGTGAAATGGCTTTGCATGACGGATGTGATGATGAAGGCAGTCAATGGTGTGCAATAATCGCCATTGTCGAAGGTTAAAGATTGACTGACGTCTGATGATGATCTTTTTGAAGAACAAATAGGTGAGGATAAGATGACATTTGAGGCAAATCTCATTTATTGGGTGGAAATTATTAAAAGAGAGGTGCCTCAGAGAATCATGCTGGCACAAAAACATCCCGAATATTTTGATGACGACATGGCAAGGGTGCTTGTCTCAGTATGGACTACAGGCCCTTATGACGTAGGCTTACTGAAAGGAGTAGGAGAAGTGAAGAATAAATTTAAACCAGGAGCAATTTTACCAAAAGCACAACAGTATCCCATGTCTAGGGAGGCAGATGAAGACAATTTCTACCATGATGGATCAGGGCATCTCAGTGATGTAAGAATCGTCATGTAATACTGCGGTTTTTCCGATTAAAAAATCAAAGGTAGGGTCTTGGCGTTTAATAAAAGATTTAAGGCCGATAAACCAGATAGTCGAGGCCGAGTTCCCTCTAGTCCCTAACCCATCTACAATTCTATTTAACATACCTGTATTTCACAGTGATTGATTTGAAAAATGTGTTTCGCAAGATTTTTAATAATTTACATTCAAACAAGTTCATCTGAAAAGTACAAGACTGCCTCAAGGGTTTTGTGAGTCCCCTTCAATTGTCAATAAGTTCCTGCAGATGGACTTGAGCAACATTGCATTAGAGAGTGTTGTCTTGCAATATGAGGATGACATTCTGATTTGCAGCACAACAGAGGAAGAGTGTAGACGCGATTCCATTCAGCTATTGATGATACTTACTGAGAAAGTATATAAAGTTGACAAGTTACAGTATTGTCAACAAGAAGTTTTGTACATAGGCCAGTTGATTTCACATGAAGGGAAAAAGGTCACCCCTGAAAGAGCTGAAGCTATTTCGAAAACAGCTAAGCCACACACGATAATAAAAATGCAGAGTTTTCTAGGATTATGTAATTATGTCAGGGGATGGGTCTTTGACTACAGCTCTTATACCAGGCCCTTATTGCAAGACTTAAAGAAAGCATAGGCAACAAAAGAGGAAATCATGTGGAGTAAGGCCATGGAGGAAGGGTTTGATGAACTAAAAAAGGCCATTTGTACGGCACCAGTCTTAGGGATTCCCAATTATGCAGAGGTATTCTACTTCTTTTCACACGGATGGTACTGTTATGACAGCAGTCCTCACACAGAAAACTACATTAGGATACATGCCCCTGGCATACTACAGTGGGATTTTAGATCCAGTGATGAGAGGTAATTTTCTGTGCGAACAAAGTTTGACTGCCGCCATGTTCGCCATAGAGAAAGCTACAACCATTGCAATGGGGTGCCCAATGACGTTATTCATCGAGCACGCATTATTTGCTATTTTAGAGAAGCCGAAAGGCACATTGACATCACAAAGAGCTTCTGCTTATGAGGTGGTCATATCAAACCCAAAGATTAAAATAGTTTGATGCAGAATAGTGAACCCAGCTATGTTTATAGCAGACCCAGTCACTGAAGGAGAGCCAATATACGATTGTGCAAACTATGAAGAATTCTATCATGAGATCCCCAGAGTAAAAGAAAATGCATTGGCAGAAGGAGACATTGTTTTCATTGATGGTTCCTCTAGATTCGATCAAAATGATGGAAAAAGATACACATGTGCCGCTGTAATGAAACACACAGCAAATGGGAAATTTTGAGTACTTATCAGTGCACGTAAACCCTCTCATTATTCAGCACAGGCTTCAGAATTATTTGCACTGATACTCGCGCTTGAGAATCATGCAGACTAGGAAGTAACAGTTTACAGTGACTCTGCCTTTGTGACGTCAACAGAACACACAGGCTTAACATGCTGGAAAAGGAGGGGCTGCCTCTGAGCGGACGGCACACCAGTGTAGCACACCGCCTTATTGGACAGACTGATTAAGGCACTACAACTCCCAGTGGTCATAGCAGTTGAGAAGTACGCAGCCCACACAAAAGGGACAGATTTTATCTCATGCAGAAATTAAGCAGCAGATGCTGAAGCCAAGCGTGTGGCAACTGAAGACAAAATAATTATGGATGTGGAAGTGCCCGATGTGTATGAGAAAATGATTCTTGTAAGAAGGGAGCCGGAAGGCTACAGCAATATGCCAAACACTCAGTTGATGGAGCTCCAAGGAGAGGCACCACAGGAAGAAAAGAACCTCTGGAAGCAAACAGGGTGTTCTTTAAACCCCTCCAAGGCTTTGTGGCGACAAGACAGCACTGGTAAACCAGAGATGCCCATACCCTTATTGAAGATAGCACTGGAACATTTACACTATCCAGCGCACAGAACAAGAGAGAATCTCACAACAACAATTGCTGAAGAGTGGTTTATACCAAACTTGGCAGAACATGTTGCATTTTTTTATGATAAAGTGCATAATCTGTCAGAAATTCACAGCTGGGCATACACTACGTGTGATCAGCGGAGTGATCCGAAGGCCTAATGGGCCTTTTCAGCACTTGCATATTGATTATGTTGATATGATTCAAGTATGTAACGGGTACAGGTACTTAATTGTTGTGGTATGTCCACTGTCTAGATGGATAGAAGCAGGTCCATGTGCAGACCCAGACTCTACCTTTGCAGCCAAATTCCTGGTGAGGGAGGTATTTCCCAGATAGGGAGTGTGTGAAGTGATGAGGTCAGATAACAGTCCTCATTTTGTTAATGCAGTATTTGAACAGATCAGCTTGTTGCTTGGTATAAAGCACATGTTTTCGTCTGCGTATCATCCACAAGGGAATGGGATATGCGAGAAGCTCAACGGCGTGTTAAAGGAAAGGATAGCCAAGTTGAAGCTTACTCTGAAGAAGGGATGGTTGCACTGTCTTCCAGTGGCATTGTATGCACTCAGAAACTATAAATGCCAACAGGACAAAGAAAGGTGTCCCCTGTCCCATTTTACAAATTCTGTATATCCCTCCTTATACTAGTGGGGGCATAAACTTGTTCCTGCCTTGTCTATGTCTGAATCATCACTGAATGATGGGCAAGGGGACTACTGAGGAACTACTTCACATTTTCCTTCATTGGTTGTGGTCTATGACTACTTCCATAGTTTGTGCATATGCCTTCTTATTTCGGGCCCTGTGGCAGCTGAACTGAAGAAGGATGACCCTACACAACCAAAATATCTTGAAGTAAAAACAATTTATATAGTAAGAAACAATTTATGTGATACAGGTGTGTAACAATCAGTTTACAGTGACACATATAGACAGTGTATAACCAAAGTGAAGCAAAATATATCCGTGTTGCACTTTAAATTCCTAGTGCCAAACACTTTTTGTTGGAAAGGAATAAGCATGAATTTTACCTAAACAATTCCTACAACATATTTTTAGTGACATACAGTCAGACAGAGCAATTACCGAACATAAATGAAATGTCACATGAGTTCTGAGGTGCGGTTTCCTCACAAGGTTGGTTTTTTGAGCAGAGTGTTATTTAACAATTCTTCCAACTTCGGTGCTCAAGATGAACTTTCTGAAATCTTGGTCATTGGACTCAAAGGATATCTCTAGGTTTTTAGCCAACGTGTTTAAACAGACATTTGTTTTACACACTAATGGGTGAAGAAAAGGTACATATACTATTCATAGTCTTCATCTGTGAGTTGATTAGTGTGTGCACGTTTCGGTGCTTTAGAGTAAATGCAAAGTACAAGGCACCTTCTTCAGGGCGTCCAATTGGTAGACCCTGTGTCAAAATCAGAAAAACAAGGGTGGGAAAAGAAGGGAGAAGAGAAATGTGGGGTTATCGCAGGTTAATAGAGCTGAGAGTGCAGCTTATGTTAAGTGATTTAGAGCTCTGGGTACCGGCTTTGCTCATAGCGTCGTGGTATCCTAATTCCAAGACTCCTGGGGAATTCTGGGGGGGGGGTTTGGCGGGACACTCGCAGAGGACCCGTGGCAGGTGGCTGCTGTGGCAGACTTTAGGGAGCTTAGGTGTGGTCCTCTGTGCCTCTGAAGGTATGGTGCACTCAGAAACTAGCCTGGTTCTGATCACCATTTTACGCCGCATGAAATTGTGACAGGCAGATGGATGGGGCTGCCTTTAACACCTCAAACTAGAGCTAGATGTGATGCTCAGCCAGCAGGAGAAATGTTAGAATTGGACATGCAAAACTATCAGAACTGTAGGACTTCCAGTTTTTCTGTAATTTCAGGACAGCTGCAGCAACGACAAGAAGGGTGTAGGGCAGTACAGAACACAGAAGGAGATGCTACAACAGATAAAGTTCCAGAATTACGTACACCTCAACTAATCCCCTAGGACACTGTCCTAGTTCAGAATCACACAAGGAAAAAGTGGGGCGAGCCAAGGTTCCACAGCCTGTTTATAGTGGAGGATATCACACCATCTGCAGTCAAGTTACAGGGAAGAAGAGCTTGGATCTTCCTTGGAGATATCCATCCATATATCGGAGAGACCCCTCTGCCTGAACCCCATGGCGAAGAGACTACAGACAACGGGGAAGAACCACAGCACGTGCAGACAAGATCTATGACGAGGAAGAAGGATGCATAACCAGTCAAGAGAAAAGAAAGCAACCTTTGTGTTAGGTTGTGACTTAGTTCTGGACATTTCCTTTGGGCAAAATAAGGGAAAAGGGACTCAAATATAAACATTATTTGCATCCTAGTTGCAGGGTGAAATAAAGAGAATTACGTGCATTAGCCACAAATAGCGGTTGACTTTGGATTAAGGCACACTGAAGCCTTGATAAGAAAAGCTATGCCAAACTTTGATCGAGGATATATAAACTTGAAAAGAATACAGTATCCTGAGTCCTTCGACACAGAATCTTTGTTTGGACTTACTTATGGTGTCACTGAGTAGTTACCTCAACAAAGTCATACTGATCTATTTCGAATTGGTATTGAGGTCCTACCCGTCATTGGTGGGAAGACTCACAAGCATAACAGAGTTTCTTCAAGATCCTGAGAACGAAAAGACGATAAAGAGGCTTCTCACAGAACAATTTCTTTTACTTCCAGAGTACACTGAGGACAAGACAAATGTCCCTATCTCAAGAGAATCATAGACTAGCAAATGCG